>NC_143505.1:8802500-9427500 GCF_051622355.1 Phaseolus vulgaris
ACAAGCTTCATCAGTGATTAATTCATCATCAAAATATAGATGGATATATATAGAAACAAATTACAGCAGTGGAGTTTGTGACATCGCGAAGTTGTTGCAAAGTCTGTTCCAGAGACGCTATTCTTTTGTCCCTAAAAGCCATGCTTCTTCTTCTTCTTCCTCTTATCACTTTTGTGTAGTTGATATTTTGATTTTGATTTTGCTTTTGCTTTTCTCTCCTTTTGTTTTCTCTGCCCTTCCTTTTCCATCTGTCTGCTTAGACAGGTTTTCCTTTTTTATAGAATTGGCTGAGCTATTAAAAATTATGTGTAATATGTCGTTTGTTTGCATGACGAGTACCTAAATATTCCCCACACTAAATTATGCTTTTACGAAATTGACCTCGCCATTTTCAGATATCAGTATATAATTTTTTTGGGTGAAGCAAGACAAACATGATAAGACGTCATAATTATAAATGGTAACCAAGTAATCATTAAGATAGTTAAATTATTAGGTAAATACACAGTACTATTCTAATAAAAATAATAGTCATTAATCTTAATCATTCAAATTTATAGTTATAACTTCATAATAACCCAAGAGTTTCTCTTGATAATTATTGGCTACATTCTTTTATTGATAAAAAATAAAATAAAATAATTAGATTAATTAAAGAATACTCTAACCCAAGTCTTTCTCTTAATAATTTTATTGTCTATATTTATTATCAATAAAAAATAAAATTAATTAATTATAATACTTAAGAGATACTCTAAGTATAAAATTTATAAAATTCTATAGTCTTGTTGCTAAAAAAAACAATAGCTAACATTTATGATGTCCTATCATTGTTTAAGGATTTATTCACTAACGCAGAAAAGATCAATATATCGATTTTTTTTAACAACTATACAATGATTTTGAAATCGCTATTTATCATCACGTAGTCTATTCTATTTCGGTATAGACAACGACTTTAGAGTTGTCATCTATAATTCACTTCTAGAGGACAGTTCTTTTACAACTACAATGGTATAACAAATGTCTAGTCTTACAATGGTAACCATCAGTTACATAACGTAATAACCATACTCATAACTTTTTAATTGTTTATTACATTACAATTCAATATAAATTAAAAATTAATATTGATATTTTGATAAACAATGAGAAGAGAAAGACAAAAATTACAAATCTTTTAGATTTACTAAGTTAGCTTTTGATAATTTGTATTTAGTCAACCTCTGAATATGATATATCCACGTTATGTCTTGATAATACAAAAAGCTTTGTTAGTAGTTATATGCATCTAAGTTTATAATGTAATAAAACGTCATTATTGAAGGATTTTTTCATAGATTAAAAAAGTAAAAATATTTCATTTATTGAAACATATATATTTAGATAATCTTATTATATTCAAACTACTACAGATACAAAATATTGATATAATTTATGTGGGAGTAAATTAAAAAAAAATATTTTATTGAAGATTAAAACATGAAGTAATTTAAAAAAATAAAAACTAAAGTTACAATCATTTTGTAAAACAGAAATGAAATATAAGTTTTATGTTTCCCCGTGACATGCTATGATATTATCATTTCCTTTTTTTTACTACCAAACTTTTATATATATATATATATATATATATATATATATATTATTTTTTATTTTTATTTTTTTTTTTGAATTTTCCTTAATTGTTTCTGTTCTAGATCTTGGATATAACGATCTATAATAGTAAAATTGGAAGTGCTGATCCCAAGAAAAAGGTGAATGGTTGTCATATTTATCACTTAGCCTTCCAGACAATGCGAAGTGATATATACTCCTCAGATTCTTTTTATTTTTCTATCTTCCTTAACTCACGTGATAAAACATCCTTCATCTACTTAATTTTACTCTATATACCATCCTTTTCTCCATTAATTTATCTTCGCAAACCGCGTTATAACCTTATAAATGCACATAAACTAATCATAGATAAATACCAATCGTTAAACATTAATCACATAAGTATATATAACTAAACAACTAACAAAAATATTTAAATTTCATAAAAATAAGGTTAGTGTTTTAGTAGAAAGAGTACTAAACATACATCAGAAACACAGTTAATTTTTTAATACATCCTCTATGACTGATACTTTTTAATTACAATTGTTTTAGGATTTACTTTTTACACAAGGAGTTTCACTTATATATAATTTTATAGTTTTCATAAATCAGCATGTGTTTGATGTAAAGTATTCCTTCTACCTGTAATAATTAGTCCCACCTATAAATTTGGTTTGAGTATGTTAACATGGGAAGGGTATGTGAGTGAAAAATTATGAAAAGACGCATATATCTATCTATATATATATATATAGAGAGAGAGAGAGAGAGAAAGAGAGAGAGAGAGAGAGAGATGAATGGAGCCCCGTGAGTGAAGTGCTCGAAATGACAGCTAAACTAGCTTGTTGACACATCCTTGTGATTTTGGATGGTAATAGGAATAGGAGTAATAATTATGATGGAATGGAATGGAATCATCTTGAGGTTTTCAAGAACTGGTATATCAATCACAGACACACAAACACCACTACCATCACCAATTAACCCGTGCCATTCGTGTCTCTAATCTTATAACACGCAAGCCCAGAACAAAAACATTCATTCTCTTCTCTTCTTTTCACTTCCTTGCACGTGTGCATGCCTCCTCCATACCTCCCGTGACTATTCTCTCATCAGATACTCCGACGGAGCCCAGGTCCCCTCCTCTTCCATGTGCTCCTACCCTTTCGTTAGGGCTCTTTCAAACTATTTTCTTTCGTCGTTTAATCCACTTTTCTTGCTTCTTGCATTATATTTTATTATTTTTCCTTAACATCAAAAGGAAAAGTCTTCCAACAATCCATTAGTATCTAAAATAAATTTTCACATCTTTTCTCATCATATTATTATTAAAAATAAGTATGCAATTAAAAAATTATTAAATAAAAACTAATTTTATAAATAAAAAATAATTATTATATTAATTAAATTAGATATTATTTTAAATATTTAAAAATTATTTAAATTCATTTTTATTACTATTAAATCATTTTTAAATTAATATTTACTTAGTTATTAATTATTTAGATTTTAAAATTAATAGTTAAAAGTTTATAATTAATTAGATATAAATTTAGAAACTAATAATAAAATTAATTTAAATATTAATAATTTATTTAATATATAAAATAATATTTTTTTAATTAAAATAATAATTAATTAATTTTTGTTTAATTATTTTCTTATACTGATAACTTTAACTCTTCAATTTAGTCCTTCGAAATTTGGATAAGGGTTTAATGGGTTCCGCGACAAATTTTGTCTTATTATAATGGTTTGGATTTGCTCATAAATGGATGAAGATTGTTATTAATGTTGAATTATGAAGTTTTATTATTATTAACACTTCATTCAAATTTATTTTTCGTTCATAAGACATTTTTTTTTCTCAGCAACTGTTTCGTTCATTAGACGTATGAGCTTGGAGTGAGGTTTGTGCTCTTTATCCAATGACAAATGACACAACTCTTGTATGACATGTGTCAAAATCTCATGAGACTTTTTGTTCATAAATAAGGCCTATCAACTCATTCACGGAGCAATAAGGAGTATAATTGATTGTTTAGTTGGGACAAATTTTGTCGGCATAGTGAAACATCACCAAATTGAAGGGTGAGAACATTGGAAGCAACTTTATTGTTTTTTATTTTTTATTTTAATTAGCTTTTATAAATGTATATGGACTAGTAACTCAAGTATTTTTTTATTAATATATTCTTTTTTTTAATATATAAAATTTTCTTGTTCCATTATAATTTGAAGGTCTTATATGATTTTAATAAGTTATTCTCACTACAATACATATTTTATGATCTTGGGCTTATATATTGCTAGAAATGTTTAAATTTTGGGAATACAATTAAAACAATCTATGACTTTTGTATCATTCGTGTTCTTTCATACTCATAAAATAAATACAAAGACATATACTTTGTTTATGGGAGAAAATGTTACCTTTGCGGTATAGAGTAATAGTTTTTTATATTTTCACACAGATAATTTTAAAAAGTCATCCAAAATACAAATATTGTCACCATATTGGAAGTACCATTGATAAATGTTGGAAGTTGCTTAAAAAACTCCCTCTTTCAATCAATATTATCCACACATCTATTCTTAAGTCACATATTACGAAAAATGAAGATTTTATCAAATGGTGTTAAACATGCCAATCTACTAGTAGTATTGCTTTGGTGACACACTTAGCTAATTCACATATATTTGTCTCTATCCCATTTTCTTGTATCAAAGTGTAGAAATATACGTGAGTATTAGTCATTTGAAATAAGAGAAATAAAGTTATTTTTAAAAATGAGTGAATATGAATATAGAAGATAATTTTGTATATGGCCAAAAAAAAAAGTTCAGGTGTAGATAAAAAAAAACAGATAGAATATTGTCTAAGATGTTTTTCATGTACTTTGAATTATATATTTTCCCTATAACATGTATACAATAATTAGTTAAGTAATATGAGAAAGGAGAAAAAGCCTAAAGTGAACTATGACACCTCTCATCCAGTATAGTTCATGAGTTTATAAGATATTATTATTAGTATGGTTCATGGGTTTATAAGATATTAATAATAGTAGTAGGACATTTTAGATAATGATGACTATGTCTTTTCCATTCCAATAAATTATTGAATTATAGATAAAAAAAATTATTTAAGAATTTGTGTTTGTTGATAATTTTTTAATTATCGATAAATAATATATTTGTGTTTGTCGATAATTACCGACAAATTTTAACAATGAGTATTATTCTCGTTGACTCGAGGTCGGTTGTAATCCATATAGGTTTTGAGTAATCTTCTTTCAAGCTCTAGTGATTCAGCCTCCAGGGAATGAAGGGAGGCTCCACCTATAGAAAATACTCTAACGCTCAAGTCAATAAGAGCATCAAATTTTGTGTATAGCGAATATAGTAAAGATTCGAGTTTTTAGTACTCCCTATGAGTGGTCATGTATTTATAAGTCTTCATGGGCTTGGATCTTTGACCCTGTTTTCTCCAAGTTTTAATGTGGCGTATTAAATTATCCTTTCATAAAATCTGAATATCATATATATAATAAATTAGAGTATTCTGTAATATAATTAGAGCATTTATGTAATATAATAAGGGATATTGAGCAAGTAAATTAGAGTATTTATGTAATATAATAAGAGATTTTGTGTATGTAAAATCACGTTAATTGTGCACTTATAAGATTGATTCCCACAATATTTATCTAATTTAATATTATTACACTAATATAATTAGGTGGGGGTCTATAATAATAGTCCCAAAAATCATGGTGATCATGGCCTTGGACCACCTGACAGGTCGGGTCAATTGGTATATGATCGACTAAATCCAGACGGTACATAGCCCCTCAACCTTGAGTCGAGTGAGCGAGGCAAAAAGGCTTATCAAAAACATTTGCAGGTAAGGCCAATCGTTTTCGGCACCCCCAAGCTCTTCACCTGAGTGAGGTTTTTTGAATTGGATCTATCTTTGTCAACACCTCCCAGGCTCTTCACCTGAGTGAGGTTTTTTAATTTGGACAGATCGTTGTCATCACCCCTCAGGCTCTTCACCTGAATGAGATTTTTTTGAATTAGACCGATCATTGTCGGCACCCGGGCTCTTCACTTGAGTGAGGTTTTTTTTTAAAAAAAAATTGGACTGATCGTTGTTAGCATCTCCCCATGCTTTTCACCCAAGTGAGGTTTTTTTAAAAAAGAATTGGACCGATCATTGTTGGCACCCCCTAAGCTCTTCACGTGAGTGAGGATTTTTAAATTGGATCGATCGTTGTCAGCAATCACAAGCTCTTCACATGAGTGAGGATTTTTAAATTGGATCGATTGTTGTTGGCACCCCCAAGCTCTTCAATTAAGTGAGGATTTTTAAATTGGATTGATCGTTGTCGGCACCCCCAAGCTCTTCACCTGAGTGAGGATTTTTAAATCGGACCGATTATTGTCGGCACCACCCAGGGTCTTCACCTAAGTGAGGATTTTAAAATTGGATTGATCATTGTCGGCACTCCCAAGGCTCTTCACTTGAGTGAGGAATTTTAAATTGCACTGGTCGTTGTCGTTAACCCCTAAACTCTTTACCTGAGTGAGGATTTTTAAATTGGACGGATCGTTGTCGGCATCCCAGGCTCTTCAACTGAGTGAGAATTTTTTAAATTGGACTGATTGTTATCGACAACCCCAAGGTCTTCACCTTAGTGAGGATTTTTAAATTTGTAGATATTAGAGTCTTTCATACTTTATAAGTGGGTGCAAATCTTATCTTATAAGCCGATTTTATGAGGTTGAGTTAGGCTTAAAGTCCACTTCTTAATATGGTATTTGAACTATTTCGAGTCTATCTTAGCGATTGTTTGTTTGTTGGGCTTATCAAGTCACCCGCAATCGGATCGTTATCAGACCACACATAATATGTTGTCTCACGCACGAGCTGTGACTCTCAGCATGAAAGGGATGTGCTGAAGATCACATATCGACTAAAGATTAAAGCCTTTCATACACCATATAATATACTGAATAAACAATCTTATTTTCTATAAACATCAATTTCAAATAAATCAAATTGTACCAAATACAAATTAAAAAAAAAATTCACAAACATTTAATTAATACCTAAGTTGTTTCAATCAACATACTAAATAAAATAAGACACTTATAAATCATTATCACAATAATATTTCATTAACTAAATTAATTTTTAATATTTTAAAATAGAGAAAAAAACAAAACATCAATAACATAATCTCATAACAATTATTTATTTCTTTGAAATTTTGTCACATGAATATCTTTATATTTTGTCATTTTATATAATTAAAAGTATCTTTTATTTTATTCACCTAAAATTTAGTAATAATTTATTTTACCAAAATATCTAATTCTTTGACATGATGTATTGAATTACTAATCATATTAAAAATCATATCCTCATTCAAAATGGAATTTTCTAATATCTTTCCTTAAATATCTTTTACAGATAGATTAAAATGTTGAAATTATTTTTGATAAAATTAATCAATAAATTTTTATAATAAAAATAATTATGAGTATAATAATAATAATAATTTTCTTAATCTTAATAATATTTTTTATAATAATAATACTAATAATTTTATTTTATCTTGATATATAAAAAAATGAAAATATTAATTTAATACATTAATGTAATAATGATAAAGATAATAATAATTACAATAAAAATAATAATATTAAAAATAAGTATGATAATAATTATAGTAATATTAATGCTATAATTGTAATGTTAATAATTTTATTTTATGCTAATACATATTAAAATAAAAATATTAATTAAATAATTTGTAAAAATAATAATAATAATAGTAGAGATAATAATAATATGATGATTATGTAATAAAAATAATAATGATAATAAGTATAATAATAATTATTATTATTATTTTAGTTTATGTTAATATATATTGAAATGAAAATATTAATTTAATATTTATTTAGTATTAAAACTATAACATTTTAAAAAAAATAAAATTTGGCTTTCTTATATTTTTTTCTTTCTTTTATAATCCATGAAATCATACAAATAAAATCATTAACTATGAATTTATCACCTGCAACTGCCGGGCCATATTACATCCTTGCAGATATTTATAAAGTTTACAATAAATATTAAATATAAATTAATATAAATATAAATATTTTAATTACTTGTTTGTTATAAGACAAATATAAATATTATGATATATAATTCATGGATATATGAATTATTTAAATAATTTTGTAAGAATGTTGACCATCCTTAAAATGTTTTATATTATTCATTATTTTTTAAAAAAAAATTATTGTATTTTTATTAAAAAAATTAAAGTTTCGAAAAGTAAAGTTCTTTCTCAGAAAAAAAAATAGAGTTGAATACTATTTTATGATTTATGTTTTTATTTAAATTTATAAAATTAAAAATAATTTTTAAAAAAAATTATTTAAATTTATACTGTTGTAATATTTATTTGAACCGATAATATAGAGACACTAATATTATTTATAATAATATTTTAGAATATAATTTTATTTTAATTATGCTTTAAAAATATTTTTATTTAAATTTATATTTTTTAACAAATAATATTCAGATAATTTAATTTTAAAATAATAGTAGATATTTTTTAATATCTATGAGTATTTTTCAAAATGAGTATTGGAAAAAATATGAAACATTATTTTAGATACAATGGGTAAACACCTATGACACTCGAACACTCCTCTTAAATGACGTGTCCATATCGGACACATGTATCAGACACCGACACTCGAAAGACACTCTTAGAGCACGTATCGTGAAGTGTCCAATTTAAAAAGTATTTGTTGGATTTCTGACAATTTTAACACGATTCTAACACAATTTTTAAAAGGAAAAACACATTAATTTTTTAAAAACTCAAACTTATTGTATGAATGTTTAGTATAATTATAAAAGTAAGGAACAAATCTTTTTGAACTAGCCATGAAAAATATCTTTTTGCTACAAAAAAAAACTGAAACATACTTGTGTACATAAATCTTTATTGTCAATTTATATAATATATAGATTCGTGTCTCCGTGATCTACATTTAGAGTTTATACGTATCTCCACGTCTGTGTTGTATTAGTGTCTGTGCTACATAAGTAACCACATAACCACTATTCAACCCACAAGCACTAGTTGTTATACCTGTTCATGAGTAACCTTACATTAAGTCTACTTATCAATTTTTTACCGATAAATAATAATTAATTTGGAGGAAGCACTTAAGGAATTAGGAGTGTCTAACCCTATATAAAAAGATGTCTAGCAAAACAAAAATAGCAAACCTACCTCCCACAAAAAAAATAAAAAGAGCTAGGTACAAAAAGTAACAATAAAATAACTACCAATCCTCCCACCAGTTGTTAATCCAAGCAGACTTTATATCAAGCTAAAACCTTTATACCAAACTAAAACCTATGAAAAACATAATGATATCGCTTATAATATCTAAGCTAAGTTAAAAGATTAGAGACAAGTGTGATAATTAGAATAATACACGTAAAATTAATACATTTTACAATGACATATTATATCGGTTAAATGAGATAGATTTAAAATGGTTTTAATACCTTATTAAGAAGTAGACGTTAAGTTTAACTCAAATTCATAAAATCAAGTTATGAAGTGAGATTTTTATCCACTTATAAAGTATGAAAGACTTTAATCTCTAATCGATGTGAGATTAAAAGTATAAATCTAGATACAATTTGAAGTTTGTCATAAAATTCATTAAGTATGTAAGCAGTAACCCAAACAACTACTTGGATAAATAAGCAAAAGAGATCACCGAGAAAAGCCATCCACATAATATGCAACCTCATATTTGATAACACTAGTTTGAAAATAAATAAATGGATATAAGACCGGGCAATGCAAAATGAATTATTAGGTGGTTTTTACCTTAGCAAGCAATATTAAATGTGATTAAAAAATTATGGTTAATTAAGAGACTATAAAGAATGGAATCTCTTAAAACGATATTGTCTTTTTGAGTAAAAATTATATTTATGGTCAAACTTATGCAAAAGTAGTTGCTTGAGCACACTAGTTAAAGAATATGTGATATATCAGTAACATTTACAAATATGCATTGCGGAGTTAATGCTAGTTTTGATAGCACATTTTTAAATTGGATGTTACACATTTAGATTTAGGTGAGAAATGTTTTCCCTTGAAAATAGAAAACCTAACTTATTAATAGTGTAGCATTCTCAAAAGTTCAATTGACAAATTAGAATCCCCATTTAAAGTTAAATGTTTTGACACACTGAGAAAAGTGCACCAAATTCTAACTGATCATTTCCATTTTTTTGTTCAGCTTAATGTCCATCAAACCCTCTCAAATAATATTTTTTTTAAATGTAGTGTGGGCCATGCAAAGATATTTTATCCCTTACATTAACGTTTGTCCAACCCTTTCTAATAAATATAACTTTTTTTTTTCTTTGGCATGGGCTTGATTCTCTCACACACATACACATATAGACTTAACCCATTCTAGAATCTTATAATTAATGTTATTTGTGTATTTTGTGTTCGTTAAACCGTTATTATTAGTGTCGCATTTTAAAACCAACACAAAATTATGTAGCTTCCATCCTTTAAGTGTGAACTTGTTGATTGATGTAATTCAAATGCTAATAATGTATTAACACTATTAAAAAATTATTAAATATAAAATAATTTTAAATACAAAATATTATTAAATAAAAAATAATTTTAAAGATAAAAAATAATTAATTATTATATTAACTAAATTAAATATTATTTTAGAGATTAAAAAATTATTAGTATTTAAATTAATTTTTATTATTAATAAATAATTTTTAAATTGATATTTAATTAGATATTAAGGTTTTATCTACTAATTATTTAGATTTTAAAATTGATAGCTAAAATTTCAGTAGTTAATTAAATACTAGTTTAGAAATTATTTATTAATGATAAAAACTAATTTATATATTAATATTTTTTTGTTAATACAATAATTAAATGTTTTTTTATTTCTAAAATTAAAATTGATTTGTATTGAATTATTTTCTGTAGCATATGCTTAAGTGACTTTGTGTCTGTTTTTTTACTGACTCTAATTGATTATTTTACTGTAGTATGTTTTCTTAAATTCCTAACAATTTTAGTTGTTCTCAACACCTCAACCATGACATGAAGCACCCTGTGAGTACAAAAAGATACTTGAAATTGAGATATTATTCCCACACAATTTATGATGAACAATGGAAGCCACAAACAATAAAATTTCACGGCACCACCAACTATGGAACCTTTACGAGAGGAAGAAAATGAATACCTTATGCCATGAACCCCTCATAATTTAAAGACATAAACATAATACAATCCAAACCCCATCATTTACTAGTAGGTTGCTAATAATGAAGTCACTTGCCATATCGTTATGTAACTAATGTCGTTAAAATTAACATAATAGAAGGAATTACATTTACATGCTTTTAGAAAAATAAGAATCAAATTAAAAAGTTTAAAAAAATGGAACGAAATTAAAAAAAAAAACACATAGTAGAACAAATTAGTATATTAAACCTTTTAAAAGTTTGTATAATATATTTTTAGAATTATACTAAATCTTTTATTAAGAATTAAGGAAAACTTTCACGTCAACAAGTAAATTATTATTTTTTTTATTAGTAAAATAAATTAATAAATAAGAAGTATTTTAAGGATATTTCAACCCTTATACTAAATATGAGACACTATTCTTCTAACTTTCTAACTTAAATGAAAAAACAACTAGCATTTATCTCCTAACAACATTGATTAACCTCATACAAATTAGGAGTTCGAGACACCAATATGAGTATGATAAACTTACTCCACACGCTAAATTATTATTAATCAATTAAATTTCCTTTTAACTCTCTTCTAATGTAACAAAAAAAATTCAAAATAAAATCTCCATAATATTTATAAATAAATATAAATTTAAGCCTTGGTTAGTGTGGGTACTATACCTCATAGATACTACAAATGCTTAAAATACACGTAAGACATAAAGAAAAATGTTTTGTCCTATCAAATATCTCATATTATACTTTTTATATTCTTCTAAAATGTTATTACTTAGATCTAAGCAATATAGATTTAAATTTCTTTTCTAGTTTTGAACATTTTACATCAAAATTATTAAACTAAAATATCATGTTCTAATTTAAATATTTTTTAGTTTATCTCGTACTTTTAGTATTACCAAAATTTTCAATTCTCATTGTAAAGATATATTTTATTATACTATTTTTTTTATCTTAAAATAAATAAATAAAATATATTAAAATATTTAAGAAATATTTCCTTGTAAAAAAGTTTGTTATGAACATACTAAAAGTTCACACCAAAACAATAGCTAGCACCACCAGAGCAAAATTACATCACAATATATTCTAGTAACTATATTGTTACATCCCACACCTATCCTTTTAAATTTGAGCTAAAAAGTGAACAAAATGTGCTCAACCATAGTTCAAATAGACTCTAACAAATAAATTCCTCATAGAACATCATGCTCATTTGTAGATACAGAATAGACTTATCCAGAACAGAACACAAACATTTAGTGAAAAGTTGTTCCAGCGTTTATTACTGCAAAAAAAATTGATCTTTGGTGTGCAGCTTAAGATATCATTACGTGCTCTATGCTCTCTGAAGCATATTATTATGATCATTTAAGCCTATAATTAAGTGTAAAATCTACACACAAGGAATAAGAGCACATATATACTAATTTCTCATATATATACATTCAATGGAACAGTTTTATTGCAATGGATATCTGTTGGTAACTAGAACCATTTCCTGGTTTTTCCATTAACTAGAACCACCCTTTTGATTTCCTTTATGGGTACAACAACACAATCATTTTTGGTGACTGAAAAATTACTAAGTTGTTAATTTAAAAAGACAGTTAATCATGCAGAAAAGAAATTGTAAAGTGAATCTGTATTTTTGTTATGACAATTGTGACACAAGTATAATAAAGTTGAAGAGGCAGCTGAGAGAGATTGAGAAGCCTGAAGAGACAATATCATTGTACATGTGTGCATGCGGATGAAAGAGACCTTCCAAACATGTAGCTTATATACAAACAAGTCTTAAGTGCTAATTGGAAGTCACAGGGTCTACTCTACAGATATATATGTCTTCTTCCATTCATACAGAGAATGGTTTCCTGCTCATGACTCCATATGGTGGGTCTCTTGTGCATATAAGACCAACACCATTACACAGGAATTCAAATGGAATAACTTTTACACCATGTTTTTTCTTGGATCAATGTATTTTCATTGTTTATATATCATTTGCAAACGTTTCTGGGCAAATTCAGGAGAAATGAAAATCAATATACAACTACGTAAGCATATTTTATGTATATTTTGCTGTCTATATATTTTTTATTAATTTAGTAAAACTGATTCTATATTAATTTCTCCCTATTTATATTTTGACTAGAGTAGAGAACTGTATATGCAGTCAGAGCTTCTATTTTAGCCAGCATTTAAACTTTTCCCATTCTCTATCAGTAAAAGTCAGCCCTACACCAGTGACCTCTGAACTATAATAACTTGAATGATTAATAATATATTTGCACTTTAGTTATTTTACACTAATGTTTTGTCCTAGATAGACAATGCTAGTGTGTTTTAGGTGAATCACATCTACGTGTTGAGGTGGATCAAGCTGATATACTTAAAGCACATAATTGACTAACAGAGAAATTTTGACTGAAGTTCTTCAATGTTGATCCAAGTCCATGGTCTTTTGATCAGATTCAGGTCTCTTGTTTGAGCTATGACATGTATGGCAAATTCTCCCTGCACCTCCATCTTTTCTCATGGATTTCATTCTTGACCTTAGCCGGTTTCTCACACCGTTCATTTCAAACAGTTCACTTTTAGTCTCCCTCATGATCAAGATAGCTCTCATAGTCTTTCATAATATTTGATGAAAGTTTTATTTCATAATATTTCAAAGTTAACTCAATGTGTAAATTAGTTCATTATTGCCAGCTCACAAGAATTTGTGTTTAACTTAATATATGCCAATGGTCGTTGACACTGAAGTCGGATAATTAGCAAGATAACAAAAGAGGAAATACCCTTTTTATTAAAATCTGTTACAAATTTGATGTGAGAGTTGTAAGTGAAGTCGAGGTTCACGGGCTAGCTTCTAGTTACGTTACAGAACATTGGGTTGTCAAAAATTCCATGATCACATCATACAAACATATTTTGTCTCTTTTCCTCACATGTTCAATCCAGCCAGCAATACCTACACATAGAAACAACCAAAGTGCATCAAAGAAAGACAATAGGATCATTTGTACAAAGACATCAAGTTTTGTTTATCATTTAGATTGCACAGGACAGCTATAATAATGAGTGATAAACACCCCTTCACATGATCCTTGAAAGTTGAAACCATCTTTTATTTTTGGAATCAAAGAAGAGAAATGCTAGAATTCCTCTTAAAAGGTAAATTAAAAAGGTAGGAGAAAGCAACTCTTCAAGGCATTATGCTTCTACCATTGGCTGAAGAACAACAATGATTTTTAATCAGTAGTGCAACCTCCTAAAAATTGGCAGAATTTCTAGCCTCTTATATCCTCTTATAGCTTGAAAAGCCTTTTGTTATTTTTTTTCCTGATAGAAACAAGAATGATGAGTAAGCAGATTATAATGGCTTTGAAAAACAATGGAGTCGTCCTATCGAAGTGCGTTTCCCCATGAAAGTTGGAGATCAACTATTCTTTGACCATCTATAGTTTATTCAGCATGGGATTTTCTCATGTTACGAATCTTAAAGAATATAACAAACCTTGATCTAAGATATCTCACATCAACTTATACACCTATGATTTAAATTTCAACTCAATTCTATAAAATCAATTGTAAAATAATAGTTACTCTTTACTTATATAATTTAATTTTATCACATTACTAATTGATATAGAATCTTTGACATTTTTTCACTCGAAGAAAAAATATCTCAAAGAGTTTTTTTTTACTAAATTATATATATATATATATATATATATATATATATAAATAAAGTAGTTCAATAAGGATCCAATAAATTATTCTACAAACTTTACAATTTAACTTCACCTTTTATGAAATCAACTATTAGCGCAAAAATAATCTCTTCCTTATTTAATTTCATTTATGTTAACCTCCTACTACAAGAATATTATTAAATAAAAATAATTTTATAGACAAAAAAAATAATTAGTTGTTATATTAACTAAATTAGAGACTAAAATTTTTTGGTTTCTAAATTAGTTTCTATTATTGTTAAATAGTTTCTAAATTGGTATTTAATTAGCTATCAAGGTTTTAACTACCAATTATTTAGATTCTAAATTTGGTAGCTAAATAGATACCAATTTAGAAACTATTTAACAATAACAGAAACTAATTTAAAAATCAAAAACATTTTTAGTCCCTAAAAATTGTATTTAATTTAGTTAATATAGTTTATTTTGGTTTCCAAAATTAATTTTTATTTAATGATTTTCTTATAGTATCACTGTATGTGTATATATAAGCTACTATCACTAATTAGTTAATTATCTCATGCTATGTTTGGCAAAATGTTATACAAGAAATAGGTTGATTATTCCATGGAGTAGAAGTATTATTAGTAAAAGAAATTCTCGATGTGTTTTCACAATATGTTAACTGCTCTGCTGGTAAAAAAATGTTAACTATATATCTCAATCAAAGCATTAAAAAAGCTATATTTCCTAAAAAGAAAAAATATATTAACTAAATAATTATTATCGGTGCATGGAAACATTGAAATGCTATAGTAAGATGCTTGAGAATAGTAAAAGATAGTTTATACAAGACTTTTTTTTACCATTATACTTTTTAATACATTACATAAAAATTAATTTTAAAAATAAAAAATAATTAATTATTATATTGATTAAATTAGACACTATTTTATAAATTAAAAAATATTATTAATATCTAAAATAATTTCTATTATTAATAAAATTTATAAAAATAATTTTTAAATTGTTAGTTAATTAATTTAGATTATAAGGAACTAAAACTTTTATAACTAATCAATTTAAAAACTAGTTTATAAATTTTATTAATAAAAAAATTATTTTATATATTAATAATTTTTTAGTCTTAAAAATAATATTTATTTTAGTTAATATAATAATTAATTATTATTTTAGTTAATTTCTATAATGATTTTTTTAGTTATAATTTTATTTATGTTTATAATGACGGTACAATAACTGAATAAAGATGTAAATATAATTAAGAATATTAATTATTTAACTTTATAAATGCAATCACAAAATGGGGACATTTTTTTTTCGTATTTCAATTAAAATAGAAGGACAGAAGATGTTGTGTTGGAATTTATTGTTCAATGACGTGGATAACAGCATTCGAAAAAAACAGAGTAATTCGTATGATGCTATGCTACTGTACCGTTTACTCTGGAACATGTTTCAGATTGGCATAGACATTCAGTTGGAATCACATGTCTATTTAATTTGGATGCAATCAAACAAACAAGTTTGATTATGATCTTGAGTTTTACTGTTTAGTGTGTATCATACATTATTTGCCAATGTGACCTGAAACCAATTTTCTTAGGTCACTTTTATGCAAGATAATTTATTAATATTTTGTTCTTCACAAACATTCACATTTAAATTATTGATGTTTGGATCTGCGTCTGCCGATGGAAAGAAAGAGGAAAGAGGGTACAGAAAACATAAGAAAGTTAAAAAATTATGTAATGACTAAAGAACATAAATTTTAAAAAATAAATCTTTACGTAAAAGAAAAAATTTACGCAGATTGTAGTTATAATATATATTTTTATTATAATTAATTATGTTAAAATATAATTTTGAAAACATTGTCTTTCATATTATTTTATTCTTTTTCTCATAAAAACATATTAAAATATAATTATTTATATTTTTTATATCTATATTTTATACATTAATACATAATTAATTATGTTTATTATTATTTTATTGATATTTATTATTATAAAAAAATTATTATATAGAAATTAATTTTATAGACCAGAATAATTAGTTACTATTTGATTAAATTAGATACTATTTTATAAATTAAGAAAATATTTATATCTAAAGCATTTCTATTATTAATAAAAATTTATAAAATAGTTTTTAAATTGGTATCTAACCATCAAGTATCAAAGTTTTAGTTATTTACTACTTTATATTTTAAAATAATCTCTATTAATTTATTAAAAAATGATTTATAATCTAAAATATTAGTAAGTAAAACTTTGATGACTAATTTAGATATCAATTTAAAAACATTTTATAAATAACTCACCCTCACTAAATTCTTCAATCAATTATTCTAACTATAAATTCAAGAGTTGAAAATTGTATACAAAACTTTATAGAAGTTTGATTTATATAGTTTGTCTTTTATAACTCCCTTTGTTCCTATTATATGTGACTATGAAATAATTTAAATATACAGAGATATGCAAATACCTAGTCAGAAGGACCACTACCACTACAAGAAAAAAATGGTTTTAACGAGGATTTATTTTCACATTATCCACCACCTCTAACGATCATTTTGACTTCTCTCTTCCACCATAGACATATTGCTCTCCGACACAGGCTTAATGACCGTCAACGGTAGTCTTAGCACTAAATAAGGCATTATCATTGCTTCTTCCATCACTCTAGCTTGGCAACAACTATTGTTTATCACTGTTTTATATATCCTAAATAATTGCATTATCTGTCAGATGTGAGCTTCAAAGCAATGTATGCTCTTGGCTTCGAGGTTCAAAGATTGCAATAACATATTGTAAGGAGAAATTAGCTTTATCACTTCTCATTTTCACAGTGAATCAATTATTGGATTTTGGTGAATTTTTAAAATAAAATTTTGAAACTTTAGAAATCTTATTTGTAATGTAAAGTTACACTTTTAAAATTTTAAAGAATTTAGTTATAAAATATATTAAAACTATATAGTTTTTAATTATTTATTTATAAATAGATTTAATTATATTTAATTATTAAAGTTTGAAAAATTTGGAGTGTGTTATTGAGATTCTACAATAAATCTTTGGAATTTAACGAAGGTTAAAAAAAAATCGTTATTTTATCAAGGTTTTAGAATAAACATTTGAAATTTAGCGAAGATTAAAAAAATCTTAATTATTTTACTAATAAACATTTGAAATTTACCGAAAGTTAAAACAACTTATGTTATTTTGTTGAGATTTTAGAATAAACCTTTGGAATTTAGTAAAGATTAAACAAATCTTTGTTATTTTACTGAGGTTTTAGATTAAACATTTAAGATTTAATGAATGTTAAAAAAATCTTTGTTATTTTGTTGAGGTTTTAAAATAAATCTTTAAAATTTAATGAAGGTTAAAAAAATATATTTGTTATTTTACTTAGATTTTAAATTAAACCTTTGAAATTTAACGAATGTTAAAAAAACTTTCATTATTTTACTGGAGTTTTAGAATAACCTTTTGAAATTTAACGAAAGTTAAAAAAATCTCCCTTAATTAAATCAATTCCTAAAATTATATTAACCTCTATTAAATAACTTCCATTAATTTTTTTTAATTTTTTTTTTTACCTAGACATAAGCTAATTTGTTCTATGTTTTAATTTTTAAGTATGGAATTTTACTTGTTGTATTACCTCCTTCTTGCACAACTAGTAAATTATGTAAATAGAGATTTAAAAATGAAAATATCCCTTTTAATCATTTGAACAAGGATTTACATATACCATAAAAAATTAATAGAATTTCTTTTGAAAATAAACCATTTCAAGTTTAACTGAAACGTTGAACTTTTCATTGCAAAAAGTGAAAATAAACCAAACAGGGAAATGACGAACTTCACACATTAAACCTGTTCAATCGTCATATTCAAATTTAACTTAAAAATAAACTCACATCCACGTAAATTACTAGTTATAGGAGATGACTTTTATCTAAATACTCAACACTGTTCAGAGCCCCCTAACATGACTTGATGAATAATTCAAATCATTTTCCTGGAATTAACAGATATGATCAATATCATTAGAATGCATTTTTATTAAATTGGCGTAATTGACAGCAAAATTATGACCCACACAACTGTACCTCCATTATATTTCAGTGTTGTAACTGTACTGTGGAACCATCAAACATTGATAAAACAATGCCATGAACAGATAACAACGTGACTTGTCAAACAGTGTCTTGGATGTGGCTGCTTTCAATGGGAAATCTTCATCTTCTGTGTTCAGATCAGCAACTAGCGTCTAATTTCACTGTCAGTGCTTCCTATTTTCTTCTTCTCCCTCAAATTTTATTTATTTTTCTCTTTCTATTTTCTCCTCCTTCTGTTTAAGGCACTTTCTGAGAAGGAGCATGATGATAATTGCCATATATTACTATTTGTGTAATTGGGCAACCTCACATGAACATCATAATTGAACATCATAATTGAGTCTGGTTTCTATAACTCCCCTCACTGTAGACAGGGTTACTATGAGAGTCCACAGTACAAGATGATGATGCAACAAAATATCTATTTACCATATTATGTTGACTTTTTTTCACATACATAGACTTAAAACTTTAAATCGTTGATCTTAATATGTAACATGGTCTAACTGATACATTATTTACGGCACCAAATACGCTTTAAACATCAGTAGGACACTGCAGCAGTTCTTTTAGGTAGCAACTGCACCATTAACTTTTCTGTGCACCACCAACCAGAGATCTTGTGATTGTATCATCAGTATGGGTGAAGCTAATCATTTACTTGAGGAATAAATAAGATGATATTCATATAGCAAAAGTTTGGTGAAGTAGTTTTTGTGTTAGCTGGAAAACGTAAATACATATTCATTACTTCTCGCTTTGGTTGATTACTTGATTCTTAAGGTTTTCTTAACTTCTTTGTATATATAATATAGTTTTCCAAAGAAGAGTACAAACTGAGAACCTTTTTTGGCAATTGATTCTCCTAATGCATGTAAAGTTTGAATAGCTGGTGCAGCTCCAGCAAGCAGTTAATGTGGCTCTATTGCTTTTAATCATCAGTACTTTAGCATCTATTTGATTATCTCATCAAATTTATGATGCATTACAATTTTGAGACTACCTTGAGACACTAGCTTACTAAGAGGCCATAACTTGTATTAGCAAATATTTGTCCTGTTGATATAATTCTGCTTTTTTATACTTTTTAGTATTTTCTGGTTTATAAGCGTGTTCTAATAAGGAAAGAGATAACACGAAAAGTTATGCAACCTGTTTGTTAGACATTATTTCTTATAAAATGTTTTTATTTTTAGTTGATGTGAATATCAAATATATCTTTCTCAAACCGAGATTTATCGACTCGTATCTAATACTATATAATATGAGTGGTCCGAAAGCGATTTATATGATCTGATAAATCCAACAAAACACAAATATTTGTTAAAATAGGTTCTAAATGACTTTAATTTCATATTAAGAAATACAATTTAAGCTTAATTCAACTTTGTAAAACCAACTTATAAAATTTGCACTCACTTATATACAATAAAAAAATTCTATAAAAAATATTGTTATTTCTATATGCAATTTCGTCATAGTTATTGCTATTACAAATAAATATAATCCATACAACTATTATTTCGGTTGTAAAAAGTCTAAAAACCTTGATGTTGTGAGTGACATTGCGTCTACATATTGTTTTTAAAAATCTTGTTCATCAGGTTAGGAACTAATCATTTTGAAATTATCTGCTCTTTTAGGAGCCTAGGAGTCAATGGATGAGTAATTGTTGAGAGTGATGGTATATCTACCTTCTACTAATGGTCTTATAGCTGAAAAAAAAAAACTAGTGGTCTTATACTCTAAAATATTAAATTAAAAGTGAATACATTTAATATCTTAGAAAGTATAAATTGTATTCATTTTTGTTGAGAATTAATTGGAAGGTGCTGTAGATGTAGCCTAGTAGAATGAATTTGTTTTGTTGAGAGAATAGTTTGTGAATACATACATATATTAGTTGCTGGTTTTATTTTCATTTACATGTACAATGCTGTTACAGTGTTGGCCTCAGTGTGCTGCATATAATGTTATATATGCCTAAGTTGTATTATAACAGAAATTAATCATACAAAAAGATAAATAATTTATCTAAATATAGTTAACTATTTAACAATAATAAAAACTAATTTAGAAACCAAAAACCTTAGTTACTAATTAAATACTAATTTAAAAACTATTTAACAATAATATAAACTAATTTAGAAACAAAATAAAAAAATAGTTTCTAAAATGATATCTAATTTAGTTACTATTACAACTAATTATTTTACTTTCTAAAAATTGATTTTTATTTCATGATTTTCTTGTAGTGAGAGTAGTGAAAATCATCTAAAAGCATGTTTTTTTTTATGTATTATGTCTATGTACAAGTGGCCCATTATCTTATTACTAAACAATTATAAGATTATTTATTTTTTCAAAGTCATGAATTTTTCATGCACTTCCACGAGCTATTAGAAAAGTCAAAATTGTTCATATTTACATTTTCGGGATTGCTGAGATTTGGAGATATATTTTGGGTGGTACAATTTTGATTCCAAAACACATTTAAGATTCTTTAATTAAAAAAATTATTCTCTATTGTGTAATTTATAAATTATTTCGAATTACATAATTCACTATAAAAAAACATTAAATAGCAATTAAATAATTAATTACTATATATTGATTAAATTAAATACTATTTTAGAAATTAAAAATTATTTGTATTTGAAGTGATTTCTACTATTAATAAAAATTTATAAAATAATTTTTAAATTGATATCTAAATTAGCTAGATGTTTTAGCTACTAATATTTTATATTCTAAATAAATATCTAAAAGACTAATAGAGCCTAATTTAGAATATAAAGTAATAAGTATTTAAAACATTGGTAGTTAATGAGTAAATACCTAGTTAGAAACTATTTTATAGATTTTTATTAATAATAGAAACTACTTTAGATACTAATAATATTTTTAGTTTATAAAATGGTCTCTGATTTAATAAAATAATAAATAATTATTTTGGTATCTAAAATTAGTTTTATTTAATAAATAACTTATAGTTATTTATAATACATTTAAAAAAAAATATTATGAATTTCTTGATTACGCAATGCATTTCATTCTTCTTTTCTGATTGGATCGTATACCATTTACAATGTCTCAGATTTATTAGTTATAAATAGCTTTTTGGATGGTTTAACCATCAATCTCATCTTTGTATTAAGTATTTAAGTAATATGTTCCGAGTAGGTGCAACAGAGTGTTATATGCTCTCTTTTATCTTTGATTTTTAAGCAAAGGTGGGAAAGGGTTCTATTATTTGTTGCAGAAACAAGCGTAAAGAGAAGGTGCAAACAATTATGACTAACAACATTGTCAATGCAAATAGTGGTAACTAAGTTCTATTGGATACCTATGTTGAACCAAGTGGTGTTCAATGTTTTGAAGAATCCAAATCCTTTGAAGGATGATGAAGCCTCTGCTTTGCTTGATGCTACTGTGCTGGTTTAAGCTTTGTTCTGGGGTAGTTTAATGTTGTAATCAACCCTTAGATTAAATCTCAAAGCAATTAGCATCTCAATTTTAACAAAGTAAAATGTTTTTCAAACTAAGTTGAAACAACCGATTGTTTTGTCGAAATAACCGATTGTTTACACTTAGGTGTTTTGAGAAAGTTTGAAAACTGTTTTTGAATGGTGAAATTTTGTTAAGTAACAAAACAACCGATTGATTCGAGGAAACAATCGATTGTTTGTTTTGAAACCATAACAGAAAAACTGTTTTCTTTGACTGAGCTTTAAATGCTTTAACTGAATACGCTCCAGTCATTAAATGCTTTGACCAATCTGTTTTAAATGCAATTAAGAGTTTGTTAAGATTTGATAACAAACTATATTCTTAGATATATTCTGAAAAACTGTTTTATGTTTTAAAAGAATCTTGAAACAAAGTTTTGATCTAAGAGTTTTTCAAAGAGTTCTGAGATTGCTTAAGAGTTGAGAGATTGATCAAGGTGCTGAATAGGATTCTACTTGTATTGATTTCAGATATTCATCTATAACAAGTGTAATCTTTGTAAACTACTGAACAATTCGTGTGTGTGTTTTGTTGAGATTGGCTGTGTGTTCTTGAGGTGTTCAAGGTCATTCTCATGGTTGTGGTGTAAGTGATCAAGTGGTGATTGCTTAGTGGATATCCTCAGGGTTTCTGAGAAGACTGGATGATGGCAAATTCATGAAGTTCTTCTTGAATCATGTAAGAGATGGTGCGGAAGCCATGGATGTGTGTGTGCAAGATCCTCCTAAGAGTGATGTTGATCTTGAAGGTGCATGGTGTGTATGAATATTGGGAGGTTCGGCCAGCCCAAGGAAAGGTGAAGGATGTGAAGTTTAGAGCCTAGAGTTCTAGGGAGAAGCAAAGCTTGGCACAAAATGGCAACATAACTTTACTCACAATAAACTTGGAAAATACAAGAGATAGCCTTCCTATTTATAGGCTATTAGAACCGTAAAAGCTAAGCTAAGTGTAAATGAAATGAGAGCCAAATGAAATGCAAGAATGACAAGGCACATGGCACATGGCACATGCTCATGACCGGCCAAACAACATACATTCTAGAATGTTCACTTATTTATGCTTTCTACACTACTCTAATTACTAAGCACCCCTAATGGGCCTCCATGTAACAATTACAAGGTTTCCCAAAACTGTAGCTTGATCCATGTGTGGTGAGCTAGACGGTCTAGGATTCCTACTAGATGCTCCTTATGTAGCCACTCCTCATTATGGCTTAGACGCTCCTCATCATAGGCTAGACGCTCCATTTGAGACTAGACGCTCCTTAGCATGGGCTAGACGGTCTAGTCTTGGAAGCTTTGGCTTTCATAGTGTGGTGAGCTTGGGCCCTCCTCCATCACTGGATGTAGCTCTTGTTTGGAGTGAACCAGTATAAACAACTGTGTACAATCTCTCTATCCCTAACTCTTTAATTTCAGTTTGTTTGTTGTTTGCTGGTATAAACAACCGATTGTTTCGAAGAAACAACCGATTGTTTTTTCTAGTATTACAGTTTTGCTTGCTGTTTTGGCTACCTGAATTGCTGATCAATTGGTTTCTAAAATAAGTTCATTCTAGCTTTGAAAAGATTGCGAAAACCTCTTTAAACAATTCACCCCCCTCTAGTTTAAAGCCATCTTTTCTAACAACCTATTGTGCATATCTTGGTTTAATCTAAATGGGCATACAATAATGAGATGAAGGATGAGTGTTAAAGGAGGAATTTGGACAAAAGAAAACACATGGGTGGAGAAGTCACAATGGTGTTATGTGGACCTGTCCAATTTTATCATAATTTGAAGGAATTCACAATTGCCAGGGCTTCAACCATTGCAACAGCAGGTGAGCAATTGCTTGAACTTCAACCAACGTAGTTGTTGTATTGCGAGATGTGAGTTCTTTCCAGTGGTTTCTTGGTTTAGCTAGTTGTATTGGTTGATGAGACACAATAGAGGTTTATGCTTGTAAATTGGGTAGGATTATATATACTTGTCGAGCATTATTTGTATGTCTTATACAGTTTTACTTGGGTCCGAACTTTGATTTTATATATAAGGATTAGAGTATCCCTAAAATGTCTATCAATTTATTTTATTCCTTGTTGAAAAGAAAAACGCAATGCAAAATAGATTTATGAATCATGCAATTTGAAAATATATTTCAAATTATACAATTCAAAAATATATTCGAGATTGTACAATTTATAATGCATTTCCATATTACGTAATTGGAAAAAATATTTTAAATGAATAATGATTCTTTGACACTAATATTTTTTCCAATTTTATTTTACAACTAAATATATTATTATTTTATTTCAAAATTTTCTTTATATTTATTTTATTAATTAAATATAATATTTTATTAATAAATGGAGTTGTAAAAGGAAAGTGAAAGAAAAATAAATGTAAAAATTTTAAAAATATATTTTCGAATCTATAAATATATCTAGATTATACGATTCAAAATATATTGCATAATCTAAAATACAATTTTAAGTTTTAAATTCCAAATTTCACAATTTTAAATAATTTTCTGGATTAGACAATCCTAAATATTTCTTATCCATAAACAACTCGAACTTTTTCACCAACCGTAGAGGTGCAAGAAGAAAGTATAAACAACTTGAACTTTTCCAACAACCGTAGAGGTGCAAGAAGAAAGTACAGGGGTACTTAAAGAAATTTCCCAATTATAAAGATTAAGTGTTGGATTTTTGTATTTGAAGATATGATCATAAATTTTCAACTTCATCATATAGTACCATCCTTGGACTATAAAGTACTATACGTTAATATACAAAGGAAAGATTTCCCATTCTTCAATTTTATTAAAATTCTATAAATATGATTTATGAGGATACAATTATAATATCTCATTATGACAGTTGGTTTTCCCATAAGAAAAGTTAATTTGTTCAGTGTCCTATGCATTAAGTACATTATATAGAAAAGCATAGCACTAACCATTAATGTCCCGTTTTAGTTATGGTTCTTCCTTTCTAGACATTCTAAATCTAATAGGCCTTTCTTAGTTGAATGTGCAGAACCTAGAGTTAGCATTGCAGTGATATTAGTAGATAGAGTTTGTAATGCTTTCAATGCACATGAGTGAGAGATATTAATTAAACACTTGCACAGTGTTTAATTACACATAATAGAACACTTAAACCCTAAGGAAGAGATAGTAGTATAAGATCTGCTCTTATCATGCATCAATCAATCCGTTTTTACTATAACAGCAGAGTTTCCGCTGCTATTAATAACAAAACTACCCATCATAAGTTATGCAATGGTGAAAAGGTGACATTTCCACCCAATAACCATAGCAGTTTCCAGAAGAAGTTTATAGTTTTATTTGATCATGTTCTCTTTGAACCATTTAGTGAATATTATGAGATACTATGTAATCTTAGAACAACCTTGCCACATGGGATCCAATAATATCAAACTTTTACTACAATGGTTAGTACCATCTCAATGAGACATAAATGGGTAAGACTTTTGCATTTCTAATTGATGAATTAATGACCATAGTAATACATGTTTTGATTTTGATTTAGTAGGGAGCAATGAATTATTTTGCTTGAAAAATAAATATATCCTGCAATCCTTTGCAATATATAAGAATGGATCTAAATCATAAAGTTCCAATTTGAGAGATGAAAAGCAAAGAAGAAAGATTTTCTCATATCTCAACTTATAGGATTTTTGCCCTTAATACTATTCTCACAAATATTTGATTACAGTAGCTTTTTGTTTTGTTGATGAAATTAGTCAATAAGTATAATAAACACAAGATAATCAAGTAGTTAAAGGATTCAAAGCCAGAAAATCCATTTTCATGATTCATGGAAAAACCAAACAAGTATTTGGACTATAGAAATTGAGATTCTAAAAGTTCACATTTCTATTTCTCCATCATTGAAAAACAAATTTTCTATATGCTGCAAATATGCAACATTTTGTCCTCATTAAAAAAAATCCAATTTACTTGGATAATCTATGATGTCGTTCTCCTGAAATCAACCAAAATTGTGTTTACATGTTTCAATGAATGATTTTTCTACTTGTTTTGTTTTTTTCACAAATGAACTGATATATAAAACCTGGTCCATGTTTTGCTCAACAGCTACCTAGTGCTGGTCTGAGAATGCAAGGTATGACTTCTCCTTCTAACCAACCAGTACCCAAACCCTCCAACAAGAAGTAGAATAATGAATCCATCAACTCCTCCAGCCACAACCAACACCCATCTTTTCACGCTATGCTTATCGTGATTTTTACCAGTTCCCTTTGGGACCTTAATCATGTAACTAAATCCAGTGCCTTTATCTACCTGTTTGAGACCCAGCACTAGTCTGTAAAGATAACATTCTGCTGTATCTGTGCTTGCGTTTCCAAAATATAAAGCAGCAGCACATTTACAATCCTGTAAGCACAAATCTGCACATTCTTTTTTGCTAATATTGACCATTTTAGTTACATTTTTAAGCACACTACTTATGTTATCAAGTTCTAGCATTTCTGCCTCCTTACCATTGCAAAACCCTCCTGAAATGTCCCCGCTGCAATCAGCACCACCCCTGTTTTCATTTGTCAAAAGCTGAATACAATAACAAGAATTGGAGAATGTACATACCCCATAAGGTCTACAAGAAATTGGAAGATCACATGTGCTGTTAAGTGCTTGAAAAGATGCCTCAAAATTTCCTTTCTCAGGTGAATAGTAATAGAGGCCAAAGTTTCCTGTATCATTCTTCAGTGCTAGAAATCTTAGCGGGTGAATCCCCTCTGATGGAATTTGTGCAATTTTCTTGTACTTGACATCAAACAACACCAGCCCTCTTGAACTCAGTTTGACATATGTAATACTTCTATTCATGGAAGGCTGAAAACCCCAGTAAGAATACCTCAACTTACCATAGTTCAGATACATAGCAACCTTCTTGTCCTCAATTTCAAAAGAATAGTAGAACAAACTTGAGTTGCTTTGGGGAGATGTCAAGCGAGTTGCAATATCAAGTTGCTGACCCCAGAGCATAACATCTGTTGGAAAATTGAAACTCTGCCACTTTATATTTTTCAGTGCATCTACAAGCACTAGATTGCCTGACCTCTGTATCTGCAATCTCTGCCTCGAAATTATTCAGTGCAACAAATCATACGTTAGACTCTGTGCAATTCAGCTTAATTGACAATGAGCAATAGTTATATACTATCTCCTTTTAAAGACTGGGATTTATCATATACTCTGAACAATGTGTGAAGTCTCAAAAATTTTAAATTAATGGCTGGAATTTTTCTCGGTTGAAAAAGAAAGAGTAAATAGTGCATGCACTAACAGTGTAAAGGATTTTAGCACTTTCATTTCATTCCATCAAATGACATTGTCTTATGATAAATTTATTGACTTTTACAGTAAATTTCCTTAAACATGATACCAACAACTATTTCTGATTGGTGGATAATTTGAAAACAAATTTACACTTACAATTAAACTCTAGAAACAGTATATGCAACCCATTTATTTATTTTGTGTAGTGATAATTATTTGAATTGATAATCTATCTAAATAGCATGTTCCAATGGCTAAATCTGCATTCTTGAATACCGAAGCTAAGACTCAACTAGAACCATTGCATTGGTATGTAAAGTGTCACAGTTTTACCTTCACCCCCTGTCCAGAAGTCCCAGTCTTCCATCCCACTCTCTCTTTTGGACCTTTCAGCCTTAAATCTCCATCCATAGTGAGCTCTAGCAAGCATTTCTCAGTGATGTAAAACCTGGAGTAATGGCCAGAATCCCAAACTTTCACATTCCCAAGGAAAACTTCCAATGAGCATGAGTATTTCCCATTGATGGCCTCAATGCTCAATGCTACTCTGAAATTTGGAGCTGTCTGATTGTTCTCCACAAGAAAAGCCCTCCCTTTGAAATCCATTTCATACTCCACAGGAACTGCCACCATGAGTTGGTAGCCAACACCAACACCGGACTCAGAAAAGGCGTAATTGAACAAGAGAACAAGGAGGAGGAGAAGAAAAGGTAAAAGCTTCATGAATGAAAACAACATCAAGTTTTCCTTTTTCACTTTTGGAAATAGTTTTTGATTGTTTTGGGAGGTGGGTTTGGAGTGTGGTGGTGTGTTGAGGCCAGAATTGATGAGAGGAAGTGAAGGAAAAGGTAAGCATGATTACTGAAACTCTGCAAGACCCACCTCACACCTCCCACTTCCGAAAAGTGTTTCAGCTTTCATATTGTTCATTGCCTTAAACAATTAGTACCAATGAATCCACCATGTGGTGGGATTGCTCATTACAAATACTGGGGAATTGTTGGTTTTCTATTCTCTTCCACAAACTCTTCTTCAGCTTTATGGGCTTAAAAAAACCATAAAGTAACCACCACTTTGATGGCTGGACACAGACTTTCGCATGTGAGAGTTCCTAGAGTGCGTTCAGTTCTGACTAAATAACGTCATTCGTCAACGTTTTCTTTGGATTATAATTTAGAAAGTATTTTTATAAATTCAAATACAAAATAACGAGATTTAATTTTGAAGAAGGAAAGTTTGATTACTTTCCAAGTGAAAATATTTTTATCAGGTTTAATCCAAACATTCATTAATTCTTCCATAATAAAAAAATTATTGTTATTAAAACAATTAATAGTTATGCAAAACGGACTAATATTAAACAGTTATGGATTTAATCATAATTTATTACCGGTGCCTAACTTTCTTTAGCTTGTCATCTAATTATTGTGTCAGGTCTTTAAAAAAGTGTGTTTCTATGCCATTGTTGTAACTGGCAAAGTTTTCTACAAGTATGATGACATATTATTAAATGATAGAGTAAGACTATGTATAATAGAAATGATGAATATAGTAAAAAAAATTGACTGATAGTAGCTAGCATTTACAAAAATTGAAAAAGTAATTAATAAATTAATGAAAATAATAAATTTTAAACACCACATTTAAATTATTCAATAATTTCAGTTCAAAGGAATTTACTATTAGACACTAATGCATATGTCCTTATTTTCTTAACATGACAATTGTAAAGATTAATTATCATTAGAAATAATAATTAATATAATTTACTTCATATATTCAAATTACATCAACATGGATCCCTCTTTTCCACCCTTAATTAAAGGACACAAATTAAAACTAAATAGTTAAATTTAAAAATTGAAAATACATATATTTTACTATGGTTAGATGATACAAGTTAAAAAAATTAGGTTGATTAATTATGGTATAGAAATAAGATTGGTTAGCATGGGGTTTAGTTTTGTTAGAAAGTAAAGTGAGTGGGTTATGTTGAATTGACTTTGAGCATGCGTGAGAGGGATATTGATGTGGGACCCAAACCGTCTAATTCTGTTGGTTCAATTGAGTGGCATTCTTAAATGTTTTCGAAGTGGGCGTGCAAAGTGTCATGTGAGGCTTTGATTGGTCTTATGAATTTGGTCCTATCCTCAACGCTTGACACGTGGATGAAACCCTTTTACGCCACGTGTGCAACTTCTGCTTCTGCTGACACTGCTCTTACGGTTTGATGACATGTTGGCTTGGCTTCCAACTTCCGAAATCCAAACTATCCTTCCTTGCAGGCCTGTGTTGTCCTCTTTCATGGTATTTTTTATATTTTTTTAAATAAATTACATTTATTAAATTTATATTATTTTTATCTTTTAAAAAAATATAAATGAAATTTACGATCAAATAAATTAATTTTTTTTCTTTTAAAAAATATTTATAAACTTATTAAAAATAAAAGGCATCACTTTTGATTTAGATTTTTATTCGTAATAATATATTAATGAGATTCTTTTATTTAGTATATATACTTTATAATTTTATTTTATATTTATTTGTATTTTAAATGTTTTGAAAAATAATAAAAATAAAATAAATATTAAAAATAATTATATAAACATTTCAACAACAAAACATACACTTCTTACATTTTTAAATAATTACCCACTAAGTTTTACATCATGACTTATTAATTTTTTTCTTAAAAAAAAACTAGTTACCTCGATTTTCACTTGAATAAGTAATAAAAAAAAAAGTGTATGTAGTACAGAATTATTGAATATATTCTTTTAAGTAAATAAGTTTTACTAAAAAAATTATGTATTAGTGGCAGTTTTAATATGACAGTTTTACAAATTGTCACAATTATCTGTATAATATGACAGTTTTATAACCGTCACAATTTTTTTTCAAAATATGTCATTTTGAACCTTCACAATTAGTTTTCAAAATATAATACTCCCGCGTTTTGTTCCTGCTACACTATCCTTCTTTCCCAATTTTTTTTTCGAAAAACTCAGTCTGACCCTTTGGAAAGCTTACACTTTGGAAACCTCTCACTCTTTGAAAACCCTCTTCACTATTTCACCCTTCACATAGAACCCTCTCATTACCGCAAACTCTCCTTCACACAAAACCTAACACTTCTCATTGCCGTTGTTGGTTGTTTCTGCCATTGCCGCCGGCTTGAACGATGCCTTCCTCTTAACGATTTCTTTCCATGACCCCTCACTGTCAGCCATCACTGGTTCATCGAAGTCCCTCATTCCTTACATCAAAGACAACATCGAGAGGTAACTTTCTTTCACTGATTTTTTCTAGTGACTCTCCTTTCCCTAACCCTCTCTTTTCTGAGACTCTCTATTTCCCAAACCCTCTCATTTTGTCACTCACTCACGATCATTCTTGCATTCACGATCTCATGTTCATTCTTACTTTTGCACTCACATTTCCACTTGATTATACCATTCGACTTCCAATCAGAATGGATAACTCCCCTTTTGTGTTCTTCAGTGCTTCAGTACCACTTTCGCGTTATTGGTAAGTTTAATAAAAAAAATATAATTTAGGGTTTCTGACTTTTGTTTAAAATTTGATTTAGGGCTTTGGATTTGTTTAAGAAATTTGTAACAGATAAATATTATTTTGCATTGCAGATTTGTTTTTGTAAGCACTGGAAATTCTGGCATGGAGATTGCGCTTGATTTGGCCAATTTTGGGACCAAAGCTTCCATCGTTGCTCGCACTCTGGTACACCAACTTTTGGATCAAATATATGTGATTACTAAATTTTTTTATTTTAGTTTAGGATTTGTAATAACTAATAATAGTTTTATACAATTTTATTAACTTATAAATATGAACTTATGAACTGACACATAAAAATTAATAACCACAAGAGAAATATTTTCAAATTATTCATTATATTTTAATTTGGATAAAAAAATGTGTTTACATTTTTTATATGTGAGGGGCTTAAAATCTAACTGGAACCAATATAAGAAAATTATAAAACTACGAAAAAGTTCCAATTTATTTATGTATGCAATATGAATTGATTTTGGCTTTCAGAACATTTTTAAAGAGATAAATAATTCTATTTTTAACGTGTGCTTTGATTTTTTTCACACAATCATTATTAGAAGTTTAAATTCCTAAACTTGAAAGAAACAAGAAATGAATATTGCTTATGAAAGGAGTTGGTGAGGTAAAATTCAAAAGAAAGCATAGGATAATAAAGCTTGGTGCTCATTGTGTGGACTGAAGATGCTCGTTGACTTCATTGGAGGTATACAATTACAAATTCTTTTCCTCATAATTCTACTGTTTAATATCCTTTGGAAAATAAAAGGAGAATAACATTCAATTGGGTATGGGTTATGCTTTAGGAAAGATCACACTTAATTGGCAGAATGTTGGGTTTGAGAGATTTTTTGTGGATTATGTAGGTTCATAACCCTTATATGTTACTAAAGTGAATACCAGTTTTCAAAATTTTATCTTGCTTGTGCTTTGGCTGTATAGTTGCGCTTTGTCAGTTATTTATGAATGTTATAATCTTGAGCCATGCTTTCAGCTTGACATATCCAGGTAAAGACCCTAATCTCTTGGAGCCGGGGAATGAAGCATTTTCTTGTTTGATAATAGTTAGTTATAGCATGTTGTACCTTATTTGATTGCTCCATTTTTCAGAATGCTTAACCAGATGATAAATTGAAGGTTGCTTATAGAAAATTTCTTGCACACTCGCTGGCAAGGCCAACAACAACTAAAGATGTATGTGGTGTTCCAATTGAGTGCTTCTTTGAAACTGTTATAGTTGTAAAAGGATCTTTTAATCTATCTACTATATTCTTTTATTGTCTAGGATTCAGTAGAAAAACTAGCACCCTCGCGTAGCTTTCGAATTGTTTTTGGCACTCGAGAAAATCGTGAGTCCATTACTTGGTGCACAATCATTTTTCTCAAAATTATGAATTTGAATTCTGAACATCTTTCCCTGTGGTTGCAGGTTTTGCCCTGTCCACCTTGACCACAACTGGTGATCTTTCTGCCAAGAATGATAGGAATGATAGGTAATATGATTGCTTCTTTAGCTTTATTTGGTTGGAGTTGGCCATGTGATAGTTACTTTTTGAATTGCACACTACATTTTTCTCTTGTAGAGAAATATATGAAATTTTAACTCAATACTCTCGCAACATTTCCTCCCTCTCCCTAGACATTTCTAGTGTGAAGGGTTTCTTAACTCCTATGAGTTTTTCTTTAGAATTCTTGATGAATGTCCATCATATTGTTCTCTCTTCATGTAGGACTCGAGCAACTCCATTTTCCATTTATAAAGATTCAGTTGCAACTAGTGAAACTGATCCTCATCAGCCAAACTAATCGCACTTTTGGCGCACACTTGGAGCTCGAGCTGACAGAAAGAAAGGAAAAGGAAAACAATGCAATTCCCGACAAGTGAAAATCTTTCAAGGTACTAAATTTTCAACCTTTTGCCTGCATTTCATGGTTGATCATAATAATCTTACAAAATTGTACTTAATTTTTGGGTGTGTGTTTCTACGTTCATTTGATGCCCAATTTTGGGTGCGTGTGTACAAAATTGTATTAAATATTAGATATTAATGAATAGATGATGTTTCAAATTTCTCAAAATTGCCTAGTTGTTTTAATGACTTCCAAACTAGCTGATGATATCATTTTTTTCTTGGAGTTCTTAAGCATATTTTTTTATTTATTTTGTTTCTTCTGGTTATTTATTACTTTTTCTTTTACGAATTTGATTATAGTGTTTTTTATAATTATAATTTTTTCTTTTATTTTATAATTAATTATAAACATTCAAAATCACTAACTTCAAATTATTTATTTCAGGCGTCAGATACTCGAAGCGGTGATCCATCACCTAATAAATTAATAGGATCAAGGGGATAAACAATGTGTTTTAATTTTAAAATATGTACCAATTTTTGAACAATTATGTGTATTTTAATTTGAAGTTATGTATCAACTTTTGAATAATTATTTGTGTTTCAATTTTCAATCATGTATCAACTTTTAAACAATATTATATGTGTTTTAATTTTCAATGCAATGAATGAAGGCTTATAACTTTATACATTATTTCATTTTATTAGTATTTTATTTTTTTATTATGAAAATATATTATGTTTATTTAATTGTGCAAACCAGAATATAAAAAAAATTATAAAAGAAAGGTGGATAAAATTTATTTATTTAGAATTAAAATTACGACAGTTAAAATGTCACATTATACCCTACATAATGGTGTCGTAATCTTCTTCAATGAATTAAATTGCGACAATTATAACTGACACTACTTACATATAAAAACCGCTACTTTAAACATAGTGTTAAAGTGGCGGGTGTTGCAGCGAGTAGTGTGAAACCGCCACATTAAACTTTGTGGCGGCCAGTTCTATGACGGTTTGAGAAACTGCCACATGCATATATTGTGGCAGTTATAAATGCCACTTTATACGAAAATAACCGCCACAATATACACTGCTTTTTGTAGTGTTTGTAAATTTTAAAATATTTTGTAAAACATCCACAATTATGATGTGCTAAAGAGGAATGTTTCCTCATGAAATTCGATTCAGTGTGCAGTTCCCCTAAGCACATAATATTTAGGTAAATTTATAAAAATAGTGTAATTTTGTTTGTTTTTTTCTCAAAGTAGATAATTTTTTTAAAAAATTACACAATTGAGTGTTTTTTAAAATACCTTTCACATGTTGAGCTATGGTATCCAAAAGTGATATTTTTATGAACTTAGCTAGTTTTATATACTTAGAATACAGATTGTAATTTGGACAGAAGAATAGATGATTTTGTTGAAACAGTCGATTAAAATGCTTAAATCATCCATGTGTTTGTATTTTTCTGTATTTTAATCTGTTAGATTATTGAATAAATCAATTAAATGAGATTGTATTGCTTTCCTCACATTTATCTTTGAATGTTAATCTGTTAAATTTCATTTAATCATTTTGATTTGTGACATGCATAGTTGTTTTGGTCTAAAAAGGGACCTGTTACATTGTCATTGCTTGTTAGAAAGCTACAACTTTGACCAAGTTTTTTTTATTATTGAATAAATCTCTATTCCAATAAAGTAACTATCTCATCTGAATTAAAATCTCTACATTTTTGTTTTAACTTCAAAACTGTAAGGCAGTTACAAAACCTCTGTCATTCTCACCTAATTGCATGAAAACTATTAATTCAAATTAAAACCAATTGATTGCATAAATAAATCTCTAATTGTATTTGCATAAGGATACTTTTCTCTCTTCTCCTTTTGTAGGGCAAAACGATGGGATAGAAATCAAAGCCTCCATGAACTTGTTTAGAACATAAAACTAAAAGGGTTTTTTTGAGAGTTTATCTACTGGCTTCTTCTTTTTGTACCCCTATATTTTTCTTATTGCGCTTCCACAATTTTAAAAATTCCAAAATTGATCTTGACCTTTTATTTGGAAAAGGGCACCGTGGTGGAGTGTGCTACAAATTCATCAATCATCAATCTGGAAACGAATCATGTTGTTTTCTAGATGAGAAGGTGTTCCAGAAGCAAATTGTTAATAAATTGTTGATTTTCGGATTGCTGAATTTGGAAGCCAAATTTCTGTTATGGATTGATGGATCTGGAAGATTTACAGATTCCCCAATTTGGAAGATTTATGGATTCCCCAATCTGAAAGATTTAAGGATTCCCCCATCCGAAAGATTTATGGATTTCCAAATTTGGAATGTGAAAATACCAATGCAGATTCTTGATTCCATAAAATTATCGAACTGCATTGTCTGGAATACTAGATATAAACGATATAAACTGCGAAAACGATAATCCGAGACAATACTGACCACCACCAAAAGAAACACCTTCCTGTACTAAGAGATGGAGCAGCGCCGACACTGTTTAGAGATAAATGGAATTCGTGTGTGCAGTTTGTGGGCAAAGAAAGAAGAAATAGTAGTGTGGGTCTTATGTGCATTTTTTGGGATTTAAAAAAAAAATAATAGGGTTACTTTTGTCTTTGCATAATATATGGAAGTGCAGGAAGAAAAACATATGGGTGTAGGAAGAAACTGCCTTATCTACTTTACATTTTTTTATATTCAACGTTACGCCTTAATATTTTTTGGACCCCAACCAAATATAGCCCAATAGTTTAACTTTCAAAGCAAATTAGCCCAGCAGTAACTTTGAGCACACGAACTGGCCTAAAAACCCTACACAACCCATTTTTTTTCTAAACTAAAAAATATTATATTTTTAAAAGATATAAAATATAATAGTATTTTAACTTAAATAAAACTTATTAATTAATTTTTAATTATTAATTATAATAAAAATTTAATATAAAAGAGTAATAATTATTTTAATTTACTCAATTAAAAATATTTGTTATCATCCTAAATATTATTTTTTAAGTTTGACAGTGAGGATTAATTCATGGGATCATAACTAAAAGTTATTTCTAGAAATCAAATCTGAAAGGACATCTTTAATTATTTTCTTACTAGAAAAGATCATGAAAGAGAGTAAACATTTCTCATTATGAGATATTTTTTTAATAACCATCTTTCTCATTTCTAATAATATTTGAAATATGTTAAATATATTTATGATACTTTTAAGCAACATTTAAAAAATATAATTTATAAAAAAAAAATTATTTGGACCCAACTCCCTTACAACATCTCTAACTAACAATTCCATCTAAGATTTTCTACTGTGTTTTTAATAATATTTTAAATTTTCCTGTGTCATGTTATAATCCTGGTTTTAGAGAGTATTTATAATTTTATTTTATTTTCATGAAGTTTTTTTATGTGAGATTCAAATTAAAATGATATTTTTATTAAACTATTGAAATTATCCTTATAATTTATCCCGTCATGCAAGCATAGCAAATTACATACCGTAAAACCGATTCATAGGGTTGAGATTTACATCTACTTATGTATAATGAAAGGTTCTAATCTCTAGTCGATGTTGCATCTCCAACTTATATTAAATTATAATCCATTATCATTAGATAAATGGAATGTCTATACAGATATGTAGTGCTTTTAGATAGAGACATGCCACATGCATGCTTACAGGCAAGTAATTTTTTATGATTAAATGAGTTTATAACAATTTTTAATAAAGAAAAATATGAAAAAAAGAAATTTAATAAATTAAAATTAATGAATGCATGAACTAATTTATAAACTATTTAAGTGAATGGTCAGATAAATAAAGTAAAACTGATTTTCACTAAGGATTGAATTTGAATTTTTAATATACAGTACTAATAGATTCGACCTTTGATTCAGTATATTAATCATTTTGAGTTTAACTTCATAGCTATCTAAATTTAATGTGGAAATATTAGTACACTCTTATGTTCTCAATATCAAATACATCAAAGTATACTAACAAAAAGTCATTGAATTAGATATTACTCCATTCTATTAATATAAGACACTTTTTAATATATTAATATTGTATAATAAAAATAATTTAGTTTATTTTGAAAACAATATTATCAATGTACTAAATTTATTCTCATTACTATTTTTTAATTATTTATTAATAATTATATATTCATAACATTTTATAGACTATACTTTGTTACAAAACATTCTGAAAAAAAAGTAAGAAAACACGTTTGGTTTAATAGGATGACAACTATAATCATTAAATAAAATTAATTTTAAAAATAAAAAAATTAATTAATTATTATATTAACTAAATTAGATATTATTTTATAAATTAAAAAATTATTAATATCTAAATTAGTTTATATTATTTATAAATAACTTTTAAGTTAATATCTAATTAGCTATTAAGGTTTTATCTACCAATTATTTAGATTTTAAAATTAATATCTATAACATTGATAGCTAATTAGATACCAATTTAAAAACTATTTATCAATAATAAAAATTAATTTAAATATTAATAATATTTTTAGTTTCTAAAATAATATATAATTTCGTCAATGTAAAAATTAATTATTTTTATTTTCTTTTTAAATTATTTTTTATTTAATAGTTTTGTTGTTGTGGATATTGGACTTTTTTTTTCTTTCAAAATAAAAAATATCCAATATTTGTATTTTATATGGGAACTTTGTAATTATTAATAAATAGGATGTAATATTAGAACTTAAATATAAATATTGTAATATATTTAGTTTGGACACTTATTAATTATAGTTTGTTTTTAGTTCTAAGTATTACTTTATCCCAATTTTTAAATAACTATTTTAATTTTTTTTTTATTTCTTTGTAATATTATGTTAGTTTACATATTTTATTATTAATATTTCTATTTTTGTTACAATATTTTAATAATTTTATTATAAATATAAAGTATTTATCAATTTTATTGATCATTACTTTTTATCAAAGGACATTACTGTTTTTCAGTAAAATCTTTTATTGGAGACATATTAGTTCACCGAACTTTATTCCGATCTAATTTTCAAGTAAATCAAGCTTACTTTTAAACTTTTTGCACCTTTTTATTTTTTTAAGTGGTACAGTGGAAATAACAAAATTGATTTATACAACCATTTAAAAAGCTTCAATCTGATAAGTTAAATTAAAAAGAAAGCGGACTAGATAATCATGCATTAAAAAAACACATTGTTTGATAAAGTATTACATTATAAGATTTCTTTACTAGTATAATATTTTTCTAAATTTTTAATATAATTATTATGAATTTACATTGATAATGTAATATACTATATTAATATTTCAGTAAAATTAGTTTAATTTACACTATTATAAATTTTAATTTTATTTTAATTTTTATAAAAATTCATTGTATATTCTAATTTTTCATTTGATGACAATGTAATTTTCTCTACATATAAATTTTTGTTCGAATTTTATTCATAGAAGCCTCTTTTAATATAAGACCTAATAGTATTATTTAAAATAAAATAAAAAATAAAAGGTTTATAAATAAAATATATACATTTATTCTTTATTTTATTGATAATTTTATTTTTTGATGATTCTATTGCGGTGCTAGGTTTAGTGTAGCAAGGGAGCAAAAGTCTTTCACAGCATGACAGTGAATGAAGACGCTTACACACTAAGATTATATATACAAACAATTCCCTCAAATATAAAAGTGGCAATCATAGTGTTTTAAATGTTGTCAGAATGCAACGTCGCTTAGCCACAAAACTCGCACTTAAGCTGTTGCATTCTGTGGCTGAAGTCATTGCCTTGGGACTATGTTTTGTTCTCTGTCTCTGTTATTATTGTTTCCCACTTCATAATAAAAAGAAACAAATAGGGAGTTTCTGTTTCTAAACTCTAATAAAGAATATTGTTACGTCTCAAATTACCCTTTCTTTTCTCACTTACGTGTATAAGTACTACAATATATAATAAAGAACATTATATTATATATGTAAGCTGCTTGCTGAATCGATTCTGAACTAACTTCGAACTCAATAATCTGTAGCTGCTGCATCATAACGTAACGTTTTGGTTACATTCATTTACTATATATATATATATATATATGAGGAATCTAATCTAACCTAAGATAAGCTAAGAAATTGAAGCCTCGTCAGAAAGAGATTTGATTGGTGTTGGAAAGATAAGATTCTGTGTTCTTGGAAGGGTTTTAATAATTGTGGATGATCATCTACCACCCAGTCTTTATTTAACAGATAGATAGAATATGCAGCTGTTTGTGATGAAAAACAACAACAACATGATTGATGTTGTTGTATATATAACCATGGAAATGGAATTATGAGTTCCTTTTAATAATGTCTCGTGTTTTGTCTCATAACATAATCGGTGACTTTTTCTTATCATGACTTCCAATATATCAAATTAATTTACATTTTTAATTTACATTGTTGTTATTGTAACGTGATAGACCTTCCAGACTCAATTGTAACCCAAAAAATATGAACTCAAATATAAACAATTTTAACTATTTTTATCCTAATTAATTTTATCATCTAGAAGATATCATTTAATTAATATACATTCTATTTTCAAAGAGTTTTTAAATTTATGATATAAATTTCAAATAAATAAATTTAATTAATGTATCAAATTATTTCTAACTGTAAAAAATACGACTAATTTTGCTTATATAAAACCTTACACTTAAACCTTTTTATAAAAACGAGATAAGTGAGACAAATTGCACTTCCATAGTTTCTTCTCACATCTCCATATTTTCAAAACTATTAGAAATTTTTTTTTCTAAATTTTATAATTCAAAATACAAATTTTGTATTAAAAAAATTATAATTTTAAATATAAATTTTTGTATTATGAATTGTAGAATTTAGAATACAAAATTTATATTCGAATTTTATAATTCAAAATGTAAAATTTGTATTTCATATTTTAAAATTCAAAATACAAATTTATATTTTAGATCGTACAATTATAATATAATGTATTTTGAATTCTAGAATTCAAAATAAACTGTATTCCAAATTATTTTAAATACAAAATTTGTATTTCAGATTAAAATACATGGAATATAGATTCTAGAATTTGGAACAAATTATATAATCAAATTTTATAATCTAGAATACATTGTATTCTAAATTTTAGAATAGAATTCGAAATACATTTTTGTATTTTGAATTCTAGAATTTAGAATACAACCTTTTCTGTTTAGACCGTGAAAATAAGGGGTTGTTGCGCCGGTAGTGTTGGAGGCGGGAGGTATTGTGGCAGGTGTTGGAGGTGAGGCTACTGCGGTGGTGGTGCTAGAGGTACAGAGCTACTGCAGTGGTGGAAGTTGGAGGTGGGGTGCTCAATGGAAGATAAAACACAAAAATTGTAATTTCACTTCTTTTATGGAGGTGTAGGAATATGGAGGTGTAGGAAGAAGGTATGGGGTGCTGGAAAAAATTGCCACGAAGTGAATTAGATAAAAATAAAAGGGTTAAATATGTTTTTCGTCCATGAACTATAACGCGAAATTACTATTCGTCTCTAGTTGAAATTTTAGACCACATAACTACTTACGGTAAGAAAACTATTGGAATGAGTCATTGTTCTCAAACATTGTTAACTTTTTTTTTACATGACAAACGGACTTCTAGCATAGATTATATTATAATATTATAACATTCACGTCAACGATAAGTTATTGTACATATCAGTATGAAAGTTCAGGTACTAAAACAATTTTAACTTTATTTTTTATAAATTAATTTTTTTATATAAAAAGGTTTAAAATATTTAAAAACAATTCTAATTAATATTTTTATTTATATTAAAACATGATCTTATAATTATAATAAATATATAATTAATATAAATATGAATAATCACACCACACATTTTTTTAACCTGAAAATAATTTTTTTAACTCGAACAGAAATTTAAAGATAGAAATTTAGAAGATGCCCTTAAAATTGGAGAAAACAAATTTGCACAATAATCAAAAATAGAAAAATGTAATCAATTTTAATATTTAATATTTTCAATACCATTCATGAAAACATTTAAAGAAATAAATACTTGATAAAAATGATTCAAATTTAAAATGTGAAAAAAAGTTGAGATTTCATCCGATTTTAACTATTATGATTTAATTTTATTAATAATATTTTGTAATGAAATAAAAGAAAATGGTGGAGTACTTGACAAGAAAAGTGTATGGTTTGGGATTTTGTATAATGTTTTTATGCTTTTGTTTAAAACTTTTCTTTTAGAATATAGAGTAAGGTTTTAATTGTCTTCTATTGTCCTTTTGAAATATTAGATTCGCAGGTTGTGCTTGAGGAGTTTATTATTTCTGATGTGGTATTAAGTTGGATAAGTAGAAGTAGATGGTAAATGCATGTTTAGGATGTGTTGTATAAGGGTTAGAGTATCCCTGAAATACTCCTTATTATTTTATTTTTTGTCTTGCTGATAAAAAAAATCCCTCTCCCTCCCTAAAACCTTGAAACCTCTCTCTCCCTTTCTCTAGTTGATTTTCCAAACCTAAGATTTGGGAAAATCGAAGGGTCACAAATAAAACACAACACCAAACCAAACAAAAATACTATCAACGTTGCAGGGAAAATTGACCAAACTCTCAACCTTCGGTAAACCCTAAGTCTCCTCCATGGACATTCTCAAAATTTTAAACTCCACCAACTATTCAACTCTTATGTCTTCCACCCCAAAACCCTAAACCCAAAATTCTTACCAAACTATAACAAACACACATCCCCATTTCACAAAACCTCATTACCACTTTACGTATCACACTCCATTGCTACAACATTTCAAACTATGGCGCATTACGACCACCCCACCAACGTTGCAACTCCCTGAGGAAAAAGATCCTCCACGATCATAAGGTAATCTCTAATTAGGTTCCCAACAACCCTCTTTCTATTTCTGGTAATGTCTTTCACTACTAGAAAATCATTAAATAGAAACCAATTTAAAAAAAAAGATAGTTGTTATATTGGCTAAATTAGATACTATTTTAGAGACTAAAAAAATATCGGTGTCTAAATTAGTTTCTATTATTGATAAATAGTTTTTAAATTGGTATCTCATTAGCTACCAAGTTAATATGACAATTAATTATTTTTGTCTCTAAATTTGGTTTCTATTTAATGATTTTCTAGTAGTAATTAAAGAGAGTGGTGTAGGGGTTTAGGGGGTTTCGGTTGTTGACAATGTGGTTGATGCTGAAAAACAAAGTTCAAGTTTTTGGGTGAATTTGTTTTGTTGAATAAATTGGAGAGTTGGGTTGATCAAGAGAGATATTGAGTATGGTATTGTGATCACTATTTATGTAGATTCCTTTGGAGTAAATCCTAAACTCTCTTGATATCTCCAATGGAATTTACATAAATAATGATCACGTAAAATAATAGTTTACACAGAAAGTTCATTGGACATGGAAAAAAAAGTTATTGTCAACTCCTAACAATGATTTATTCCAATAATTTTCTTATTACAAGTATTCTTGTGATCTAAAGTTTTGATTAGGGAATAAAACCAATTTTGTGTCACATGGACGAAAAATATATTTAACCCAAAATAAAATCATTAAATGAGAATAATTGATAAATTAAAAGAAAAAAAAAATGATGAAAAAAGAGAGAGAGAAGGATAAATTTTAGAAAAAGGCTAAAGTTGTGATCACGTGTAAATAAAACTTTTTTTAATTTTTTTTTCTGTTACATTTATTTTTTCATTTTCTCTCATTTTTTTATTCCATTCTTTACCCTATCACTATGCTTAGCAATTTTGTAAGAAACACCAAATATTGTTATACAAATGCTAGTAAGGAGTGTACTGAGTTTATGATTTCATTAGCACACTACATTTGGAAAGAGGAAAGGGAGACATGAAGACAAAAATAAGTGTATTTTTTTAAAGAGGAGTGATTTATTATTTTAAATATTTGACACAATTAAATATTTGGTGTCTTGAATCCATAGTTTATATGTATTAAAAGTTATTTTTAGGAGGGTGTTTTTGTTTTTTTGTGATTTTAGTTTGTGTTGGTTGCATAGGTAGGTAGTTGATAGCAAAATTGTTGATTTTGTTTAACTTTGGAGAGAGAGGAGAGATGTGTCTTTGTCTCTATTTTTCGGTATAAAAGTTTGGACTATCCATAAAATGGATCATATTAATTTATTTTTCCTTGACAATAAAAAAACATTTGGAAACCGGAGATGGATGTTCTCCTATACTACTATCCTTATAAAAAATTAATTAAATAAAAATTAATATTTAAAAGATACTACCATCCTTATAAAAAAAATATTCCGAGCATAAAGTATCTTACAATAAGACTCATAAGCACTAACCATACCATTGTAGCAAAATCTACACCTACTCTAGGTTAACATAGATTAAAAGTATACAGGTTGGCATCACCCCTGAAGTGGTTCGCATTTTGTTAAGAAGTTGACTTTAAATCTAACTCAACCTCATAAAACCGGCTCAATAAGGTGAAGTTTGCACTCACTTGTATACAATGAAATGTCCTAATCTCTAGTCGATGTGGGATCTCCAACACATTTTATATTTAATTGTTATTGCCGATAAAAAAAAACATAGATTAAGAAAAGACCAGCCATGTTGTTAAGCCAAAATTACACAACTAACAAAAGGTTAAACAACACAAAATCCAGAAACCAATTAAATAGTACTTGCTACCCCCATACACATAATATAAGGAAAAATGTTTTTTTTCACATCCATACTCATGCTCCACTCTACACCCCAATAAATATTAATATTTTAATTATTTATAATTTTTTTAATTTTAAAAATTATTTTAACATTTTACATTTTGTTTATATTTTTATTAAGGAGATTTTTTTAATTTTTTTTTATTACAAATATTAATATTTTGTTATGAATGTAAGGTAGAACAAGATGTCAAAATATCTTCACCTAATCTAAGACAAGAACTTTGACAAGAACTTTGCCTCGTCTAGTCCCTTTATGGCATATCATTATTGAAAAACTTGATGAGCTTAGTAGATTTTTTTTTATAATTAATTTTGTTATTTATAAGATTCAAACTTAAATTCATGTTAATATTCAAAATTTGGTTTCTCTCCTTCCAACATAATATTGATTATTTCTTATATATTTAGTACACTACCGTGCATTTTCTGTAATAAGGAAAATTTATTTATAAGTGGATAAATTTTAATAAGTTAAAAAAACTTCACATTTTAGTTTAAACTATATTTTAAAATGAGTCATAATTTTTAATCTAACATAATTTTATGTTAAGTCGACATATTAATGAGCTATTTTTTTAATCAAAATTGAAAATTAAAATAGATTACAATATATACATAAAAAAATCATAATATATTATTATTTAAAAATTTAAAGTTTAATTTTCAATATGTATTATGTAACATTATATATTTAGGTCTAAATATTACTTGAAAAAATTTATTAATATTTTTACATCATTAATGTAGAATTAAAATAAATAAAAATTCATAAAAATAGTCTTGAGTTCGTATTACTACAAAATGAATAAGAAAAACGATAGAGATTCTTTCTTTTTATATGACAACATAAAAACTAAAATAAAAAAAAGTTAAATAAATGAGTTAACCCCACTGACCTCATAGCTAGCTAAACCTTGTCTTCAAAGACATTGAAACCAAATGAAATGCACTAAAAACTCTTTATTTTTTATTTATTTAGACCACTGGGCTTTTTTTTATTATTTTTATTAAAATGGGGTCGTTTAAAAAAAATTACAAATATGAGCAAGTCGTTCCAATTTGGCACGACTTTATATGCAGAAGTCGTGCCAAGTTGGCACGACTTCTGTCACATCAACCCCTGAAGTCGTGTCAACTTGACTCGACTTTGTTCACGTCATATATATATATATATTATTTTATTTTTATTTTTTTAATTTTCTTGTAAAATTTTCTTATTTAGATATTGACTAGTAAGTTATGTAATGTTTAAAATTAATTTGATACATAATTTTCTAAGGGTGTTAGTTTTAAGCAATAAAAAAATGAATAATTGTGAATGGATCATGTTTGACGATAATGTAATATATTAATTTGTTTATTAGATTAATAAAAATATGAAAAACAAAAAAAATGTTCATATTGCAGAACCGAAGGTCACAATAAAAGTAATTGCCCGCACAAACAAGCTTATAATAAAATTCAATTTCAAGTTTGATTATTAATTTTCTCATTTTCTTTACCTAAGTATTTATACCTTCATAAAAATTTTATTTTTCAAATTAATTTCAAATATTACATAACTTATAATTTTAATTATAATTAAATAATTATAATATATATTTATTTAAAAACAAAAAAAATTTAAAAAAATATGATGTGGACAAAGTCGTGCCAACTTGGCATGACTTCTACCACGTCAACTTGAAGTCGTGCCAAGTTGACACGACTTTAAGCTGACGTGGCAAAGTCGTGCCAAGTTGACACGACTTGTCCCATATTTATAATTTTTTTGACAACGACCCTATATTGGTAAAAACAAAAAAAAAAATGACCCATGATAATCATAAAACCGTTTTTAAATTTAGCTTTATTCTAAACCTTAAATCACAGGGATCAACCTGTTTGGACGAGTCTACAGTTGTATATAAAATTAATTATATATAATTTTTTATTAACAATGGATTAAATTATTTAAAATATTTGAGAGATAATCCAATACGTATATAAAAAATATAGTCATATTTTATTAAGATTAAGATTAAAAAAAAATTCTTATCTAAAAATCATATCCTATTCCAATAAAAAGTTTAGTAAGTATATCAAAATTCTTTTAGAGACCAAAATTAGCACCGCTAATATTTCTATGGTCTTCTAACATAATTTATTTTTAATTAATTACATTCTAGATCTATTTGATGGTGTTTAGACAATATATAAAATTTAAAACCCAATTAATAATGCAAACTTCACCTAGTTTATTTTATCGGATATGCATAACCATGAAATTAATCTTACAATTCAATGAAGTTGTAACTTGTTTGTGTGTGAGTGGTTGATAAATTTGATATTTTGAGTTATTTTGGGTGAAATTTGATATTTTATAATTTTGAACAAATATAAAACTATTATTCTATTGATATATCTCTACATTATCTCACTTTAATTATATTAATCTATTAAAAGGCTATAAAATAGAATAAATATAGGGTAGGTATTGGTAATTGGTTTTGAGTCTCAAAAGTGTTTTGTATGCACACTATTTGGACAAGTATGAGAGAGAAGAATATTTCAATAAATAAGATAAGTAGAAAATCTCATTATACAAAGAGATATCATCTAGAAACATAAAAAGGTAAAATACATAGTACTTTGAGGTAATCAACCAAACAAGAATAATTGACTCTTTTTTTCACATATAAATCTATTAACAAAATTATCAACTACGTTTTAAAATAATTGATTACTCTAACCATTAATCAAATGTAGAACTTCAAAATTAAAAAAACTTTTCAAGTTTTAAGGGATTTTGAAGCTTAAATAAATGGACTATTTTACAAGTTTTTTCCTCTCTCTCTCTCTATCTTTCTTTAGTATTCTCTCATCATTCTCTGAAACCTATCCTCTCATTCATCTAAATCTATTCATTTTTATTGATTCATCCTTTCTCCTCTCGATAAAATATAGCTAGTGTTTTAATAAAAATTAAGAATGATTATTGGATGATACTATGTCATACGTCACTCACTAAAAAAATACATCACCCACTCACATAAGTAAACGTGAGCAAGTTAAATAAGGCATTAATTTAGGGCAAAATGAAATATTGAACTATATTATTAATTTTAACCAGGAATGACTGATAATAAATATTTAACAATATCTCATATCAAATATTTCATAATAATATAAATAAATATAAATTTTATTTTTTATAAATTATTTTATAAAATTAAATTAAATTAACTTTTTTTATATTACAAGAAAATCATTAAATAGAAACTAATTTTAGAGAAAAAAAAATAATTAGTTATTATATTAGCAAAATTAGATACTATTTTAGAGACTAAAACAATTATTGACATCTAAATTAGTTTTTATTATTAATGAATAATTTTTAAATTAGTATCTAATTAGATATCAAAGTTTTAGATATCAATTTTAAAATCTAAATAATTGATAGTTAAAACTTAGATAACTAATTAGATATCAATTTAAAAATTATTTATTAATAATAAAAACTAATTTAAATACCAATAATATTTTTAGTCTCTAAAATAATATTTAATTTAACACTATAAAAACTAATAATTTTTTATCTTTAAAATTAATTTTTATTTAATAATTTTTTAATAATGTTAAAATTATTTAAAAACTACTTTTAATTATTCTTATCAAGTCGTTATCAAATCACTAATAAATATATAATCTTACTATTATAAATTTTATTTTATAAAATTAAATTATAGTTAAAATAAATATATAATCTTACTATTATAAATTTTATTTTATAAAATTAAATTATAGTTAAAATTCACTTTTTAATTAGAACAAAATATATTAAGTAGTATAAAATATATATGTTCATAAGTCAATAATTGATTTAGCATAGTAAAAGAAACTTTAAAAAAGAAAACAATTAATATTTTCTTCAGAATACTAAATATTGTGTACTTGCATAATATTGGGTTGTAAAAGCTTTTTCATTTAAAAGTTCATTAATTTTGTTTAGTCTGGAACCTTCCACGTATAATTTTGCAGATAACTTTGCACATCACAGATGCGTTGTCTTGGCCTCTGAAATAATATTAATGTCGTCTTCCCAGAGGGTTTCAGAAGCTAAATAATGACAAGACACAGAAAAATTCACGTAATGATTTGTATGGAAATCCTACACGACAAACATACAAAGAAGTGCCATCAAAATAAAAGGCACCATGATGAAAGCCATTCCATTTTTTAAACCTATAATTTCACGTTTTCTTGCTTTTATCTGTTTCTATTATGGTGTTTAGACATTACACTATGACAACTAATCAATATTAATTAGCATGTAATCGTGGCCACAAATAACTACTGTTGCTTTGTTTTATGGTACTTAATTAATGAATGGTTTATAATGAGAAAGAAGCATATACTATATATAGTGATCATTATTGTAGGGGCAATTCAAAAACATTGCGTGCTCCCTTATTGGTCTGAAGTGAGATGAATAGGGAGCTATGTTTTAGCTATCTGGTTCAGAATCATGGCTAGATACATTTTCATCCATTTATATAAGCCAAATTGTAAGCAGGTTCATCGCATGCTCTTTCTTTATTGCCATATAATTGCATTTATTGGTTGTTTGATCTGTGAAATGACAAAAAAAAAGGTTCCGTATTGTTCATGTGCTGATTCATTTCTCAAGATTAAGGTACTCAAATATTCATTGCACAGTCAATTCCCACTATCTTCCTACTCTGGAATAGAACAGTTTGGTTTCTGTGATCATTTTTTGATAAATAATAAAGTATTTCTTTTCTATACTGTCCTCCAATTACAAACAGACATGTATGAAATATATATTGTTTTTATATTAAAAAGTATCTTAAAAATAATATCTACCTTTTTTAATATGAAAAATGTAGAATCAGAAACCTCATTGAATCAATACAATAAGTATCACATATAAAATAAAGAATGGCTAAAAAAATATAATAAGTGAGTGAAAACTTTCTTAATTTGTTGATAATAAGAAAAATTAAGTAATCATGAATACCAATATTAATAAAAAATCAAGATAATGAACAAAAGCAAAATTCAATAACACACAATTTTTTATACTTTGTTTTGATTATTTTGAATCTATATCTTATTAATCCAGACAACTTAAGCTGATTTTTTTACTAAAAATATTAAAATATTTAATTACGAGAAAACTATATAACTATAAAGATAAAAACAATTATTTCTTTAAACATATTTTAAGAAGATTTATAAAAGTATTGAACATTCAATTACTTACTTTACACACCAAATAATGGTGTAAAACTTTTAAATTCAAATTAAAACAAATTTAATTATGCAATGAAAATCCTATAACATGATCACTCATATTTGATAAATCTTGAGATTTTTTTGTTAACAAAATTTAATGTGTAATATTTTAAGAAAACTCTTTTTTAAAAAGTCAGTAGCTCTCTTTTCGAAAATGGTGAAAGGTGTTGAGAAAACTTGAAGGCTTCTCTTTTTAAAGTAATTTGAAAAAGATTATGATTACTATCTAATATAATCTACTATGTTCAAATATAATCAATTATTATATTCTTTATTAACTCAAAAACCATTTTAAATCAACCTAATCAATTATTATTAAACATAATTAATTATTTGTGAATGTAATATTTTCAGAAAACACTTATCATAATCGATTATTTTTTGAAATAATCAATTATTTTTTAAATAAATGAAAACCAACACTACAAGGAAATAACAATTTAGTCACCAAATTTAGCGACCGAACATTAGTGGTCACAATTTACAACCGAAATAGCCACCAAATACCCATAGTGTCAGATCTGCGATTGAAATAGTGACCGACTGAATAATTTATCATGTTAGTTAGTTTTGTGACCGAATCCGCGACTGAACATGAGAGTGACAAAACCATTGGTCGCTAAAGTGGTGGCTGTTTCAAATAAATTGGGAAAAATATATCTGCAACCGAATTAGCGACCGAATATGTTTATTTTTTAGCCACTGATTTTATTTCGGTCGCTAAATTTTATTGTTTTTTTCTGCCACCGAATTAGCCACCGATTATGTTTACTTTTTAGCCACCGATTTTCTTTTGGTCGCTAAATATAAATGTTTATTTTGGCCACCGAATCAGCCACCAAATTTATTTATGTTTTAGCCACCGATTTTGTTTCGGTCGCTAGATATAATTGTTTATTTTTATCACTGAATCAGCCACCAAATACGTTTATTTTTTAGCCACCGAATTTCTTTTGGTCGCTAAATATAATTGTTTATTTTACTACTACTATTAATAATAATAATAATTCATTTTTATTTTAAAAAACTATACAAGGATCACACACACTTTTGAATATTAATGATACTCATCCGTTTAAAAAATAATTAGTTGTATTACTGGTTTCTTTTTCTATTTAAAAAATATATGTCAAATATATTTGTAATTTCTTAAATTTAAATAAAATTTATTAAATATTGTTTTTAAAATATCAGCTCAAATAAAAATTCTAAATAAAATTACATAACAAAATATTATTATTAATAAAATTAATCCTTTAAAAAAAATAAATTACGCTATATAATTAAGTTTAAATAAAATGATCTCTCTAAAATAATTTTAATTTTACAAAAATAAATAAATTTTTAGAATTAAATTGTAAATAGTTTTTTAATTATTAATTTTTTTTTATTAATAACAGTTTTTTTACTTGTTTCTATTGTTTTAATTAAAAATTCTTAACAGAGGTAAATATCTGCCAGTTAGAAATTATAAAATGTATTAATATAAAAAATAATTAATTGATTAAAATATCCATATTTACTATAATGGATATTTAAATACTTATTTAATATTTATTTTTTAATTTTACATGAATGCTACATTTTTTAATATTATTTATAAAGAGGTGTCTTCAGTAAAAAAATAACGTGACAATTAGATAAAATTTGGAATTTGTTATTTTTTGTAACCTTCAGAGTTAAGTTGCAGGTGTGCTATTAGGGCACCAAATACCCAAAATTGCTGATAGGAGTGAAGAAAGGTGCAGGCGGTGGTCGGAGGAGAAGGAAGTTGTGGGTGGTGGTCGTGGTGCGAACGGAGGTACGAACAAAGGCGAACAAAGGTGTGAGCGGAGCCGAGCGGAGGCAAACGGTGCGAGCGGAGCCGAACGGTGCGAGCGGAGGAGAACGGAGGTATTTGATTGCTTGCATTAATTTGTTGTTGGCTTTAGACATAGGAGTCTCATTTCTAATTTGTTTGGTAGAACTTGACTCTGTAAAATTCATTGCAGGTCATTACCCAATTCTTGAAACTGGAGACTCTACTTGATGACAGTGTGAGCAAGAATATTGAATTACAAATTGAAAGGGGTGGCACATCAAAGACGTTAACTTTGTTGGTGAGATTTTTCATTCTTGGATATTTACTCTTGTCTAAAGACAATTTAGTTGAATATGACTTGACTTATGGTTTCAGAGGGTGGAGGTGGTGGCTGTTTCAATGAAGAAATATGTGTGGAATGTTTATCATGTTTCTTATATTTATGATGTTATATTTTTCCTTCATTCTGTATGCCTGTCTACATTAAAACAACAACCAGTTTCGAAAAATATTTCTAAATTGATTAATAGCCTGTATATAGGAATTTCAAACATCTTGCCTTCACTTTCGGAAAAAACCTTATAAACACAAACAAAAAACAACAACGATCAAAACTATATACTATATGATTGATTGAAAATAGCTACCCCTAGAGCCGTATTCTTTTGGCTTTTTTCTTTTCTTAAAGCTTCATCAATGCTTCCAATTGCATTTGACGCATTACCAAAATCAATCTGGAAAGTTCTTATTGAACTTAGTTTTTTCTTTAGAGAATTAAGTTCGACAACACTAAATGTTGAACACCTAAGAGTTATGGAAGAAAATATTCCTGTGTTATTGTGTAAATTGGAACAAATATTTCCACCAAGCTTCTTTAATTCCATGGAACATCTTCTAATTCATCTACCTTACGAGGCAAAAGTTGGTGGTCCAGTCCAATATCGTTGGATGTATCCATTTGAGAGGTATAAAATTACTAATCACTATTATAACATTTGTTGTTTATTTATTTAATATTTAAAATTGTGTACATCCATATTCTTTTTTAGGTTCTTACACTCCCTAAAAAAAAGTAAAAAATAAAGCGAGGGTGGAAGGCTCTATTTGTGAAGCTTTCTTGGTGGAGGAAACATCTACATTTGCCTCATTTTATTATCCTGATCATGTTGAAACAAGAAGGACTAGGATCCCTCGTAATCTCGAAGTAAGCGAGGGTTCTTCATGTGCTCCTCCTCTTTCAATTTTCAATTATCCAGGAAGAGAAATTGGAAAATGCATGACATATTATCTAAATCAAAGGGACTTTGATGCTGCCCAATTGTATGTTCTTCAAAATTGCTAAAGATGATGACACTCCATACCAAGATGATGAGCTTCTACAACTTGAAGTAGTGTTGCATGTTGATCCATAATTCATTCATGATTCTCTTGCTGATTTAGATGGGGGGAGAAGAAGTAGATCTACAATTACTAAATGAAACAGACATAGATGAACAATACGAGGAGGAATACATTTCAAGTGAGGATAACATAGAGAGTGATTTCAGTAACACAGATACCTCTTCGGTAATTCATGCATTAAAATTGATTGTATACCTTGTCCAAATTATGTTTAACATTAATTTTATTGTGGTTTCCCATAATTGTAGTGAATAATAGGGAAGATATCTGACATATTTGGTTGTAGAAAACACAATCAGGTTTGAGTCTTTTGATCATGATTACTTTATTTGATTATTCAAAATTGATTGATCCACTTTGATTATTATATTAATTACATCTTATATATGTAATATTTTTTACTTTCAGATGACACCAAGGGGTAGAGGTGGTGGCCGTAGACCACCTAATCGTGGTGGTCGAGGTGTTCGTGTTGATGATATATCTTTACCCAACACCAACATTCACCCTTCATTTGTTCTTCCAACAACTATGGAGTCTATACATCCTATCTATGAAGGACCCCCACTTCCTACACTTCACGATCAAGATATTGAACATCATGTAGGGGAATCAAATCCTACTTCCTTTTCTACAAAGCCAACTATGAATCAACCTTCACCAATACAAGACTCTCTTACACCTGACAATGAGTCTGGCAATGTAGTTGATCAAAGACCCTGGCTTCATGCAGAAAGATGAGAGTAAGTATATTTTAATCTAATTGTAATTCATCAATATGTTTTGATTTTCATATATCATTTTGACAATATGTTTGGAACACAGATTTTCACCAGCAAATGGACCTTCCAATGTAATCTCACGAATCATCAAGCAAAAATATGATGAACCCAGTCCCACTTGGAAGAAGGTTCGTCTTGAGCTCAAAGATAGATGGTTTGGAGAGTTTAAGGTAATTTGAGTTATGATTACATTTAAAATGTTATTATATTTTTCTACAATGTTTGTTTTCTAATTTATTTTTCATGCAGAAAGAGTATAGGTGGGATCTGGAACAAGACCAACTCATTAGATCCATTTTTGATACAAAAGCCTCCCGTATCTTTAAAAATGCTATGAGTAAAGTTAGGCATGGTCAAAATAAGGGGACCTGGATTCCACCACTTGTTCGATCAACCTTGGACAAGCATTGGAGTTCTACAAAATTCCAAAACAAGAGTGTTATTGCCAAGGCGAATCGAGCTGTTGAGAAGGGAGCATCAACCTACTATGGTGGTTCCATATTTATTGCGGCTCACTTTGAGAAAATGGTAATATTGTTATATTTTTTTCTCTTTCTATATTTTTGTTTAAATACAATCTATTATATCTTTTTATTAAATTTATGTAGACTAAGGAGCTTGAACGACAACCAACTGCTTGGGAGGTTGTAGAGAGAACGAAGAAATTGAAGACTGGACAATGGGTCAATGACAAGACTCACGACCTTGCAGTGTGTTTAAAATTTAAGTTATAATTTAATTTTTACTATATGTTTTCTTTGCAATAATCAATTTGATTTCATTTTCAGGAGAAATATAAGAAACACCGAAAAGAAGCCCAACAACAACAAATGCTTGAAAGCGAATCTTCGCAAAACTCTCATGTTGCCTCTATTGATGACAATGAAATATACATTGATGTTGTTGGAGATGGAAATAAGAAAGGGAATGTCTATGGTCTTGGTGTATTGAGCAAGAGGTTTAATAGTTCAACAAGTGCTCACTCAACTACAAGCCAAGCTCCAGTAGTCCATCAAATAGAAGAAATGCGTGAGATTATTCAAAAGTTAAATAATGAACTTATGACAAAACATGTCAAGGAGCGGAGTCTTGAAGAAAAGATGGAGCTATTGATGAAAACTCATGAAGAGCAAAGTGAACGCATGCGCAAACAAGATGAGTTTATGCGCAAACAAAATGAGTAGATGCGTAAACAAAATGAGCAGATGTGCAAACAAAATGAGCAGATGCAACAAATCATGCAACACATTCAAATGAATAATCCCATATCAGGTTCTTCAAATCCTACTACCAGTGGACATTATAAAGGAGACAACATTAGAGATGATAGTTCACAAGAAGATTAGTTGGATGTTGAATTATATAATAGATTTGACTCTTTTAACTAGTTTTTAATACTTTTCGTTGTGTAATACGATTTACTTTTAATTTGAGTACAACTCCTTCTTAAACTTTGTATTTGAAGTTTATTAGTATTTAGCTTGATTGAATTTTGAGTATCTATAAGCAAGTTTAAATTTCTTTATAAAATGGTTAAAATACCATTTAAAATAGGTATGAACAATACATAAAAAAATAGCCACCGAAATCGATTTGGTGGCTATATTTACAAAAAAAAATAAAATTAGCGACCGAAATAGAATCAGTCGCTGTAATTAAGAAAAATATTTAGTCACCGAAATCAAATTAGTTGCTAAAGCGGTCTCCATTTAGCCACCGAATTAGCCACCAAAAGTTTTTTTTTAATTAATTAATTTAATCCATTAGCGACCGAAAATGGTGGCCGCTATCACCTCTATTTCAGCCACCGATTTAGCCACCAATATTTTATAAAAGTTTGGTCGCTAATGTGGTTTATGAATTTTGGTGACCAAATTTTATGCGACCGATTTAGCCACCGCAATTTCGATTGCTAATTTGGTTTCTAAATTTTGGTGACCAAATATTCTGTGACCGATTTCGCCACCGAAATATCGGTTGCAAATTAGCGACTACTTTATAATTCGGTCGCTAAAGGCTTTGCGACTAGGGTTTTCGCTTCCATCTTTATTTGGTGACTGTTTCGGTCGCAGATACGTTTAGCGACCGATTATTGTACTGTTAGTGATCGAATTTGGTGGTCGCTAAAAGTGATTTTTTTTGTAGTGCAAATTTGACCAAATTATTTCTCAACATAATTGACTATTATGTTCAGAAAAAACATAAAATCAGTTTTTCAATAATATGCTCAAGATTATCTTATATATTGATTTATGTTTTATATTTTGATCATACTAAGATAATGAGAAATGGAGAGAGGAACCATCAACATAAGATGCAAACTTCATGATTTGTGATGTTATGTTAACAACCTTCTGTTCTTTGTGATGGCCAACCAAAACCAATCTTAAGTAGTTAATTCATGACACTGATTCCTGAAACAATTAACTCATGTACCTTTAAAGAAGAATATAATCTAGGTAATGAAATTTAATATAGACCATATTCAACATGATATTCATTTTATAGAAATAGCAAAATTCATGAGAAATTAAAAAAAAACTTAACATCAATCATCCAATCAATGCAAACAAATCCTACAAACAACACTTAATCATAAACATTATTATTATCGACATTATGATTAGTAGCATTTATAAGCAATATGACTCATAAAAGCTTCCCTAGGAACAAACACTATGCAATGACAAAAAGACAATGTTAATTGAAAATGAACTTATTATCAATTGTAAAAAAAAGTATGAATGATTATTGATATAACCAAAAACCAATTGCAAAAGAAAATATAAGAGAATGAGTGAGTCTAAGAAACATAAATGATTATATGACCAAATAATCGATTAAATTATAAACACACGCCAAATTATACAAATCTTATTAAATGTAGTCAATGAGTGAAGGATAATCCAAAATACTTAATTAATGTTGCATAAGATATCAAACAATTATTTTATCATAATGTTGAATGATAATAGGCAAATTATGCTTATCAACGCTAAATTAAATAAATTTTAAAATAAAAAGCATTAGTGTCGACGAAGTTAACACTAAATTACTTTAATTTAAAAATGATTGATAAATTAGTGTTGGTTAAGCCGACACACTACAAGAAAATCGCTAGTTACATACAGTTTTTTACATACGGATCTGGATCCGTATGTAAAATAGACATTACATACAAATTTTTTCATACGAATTCTGATCCGTATGTAACTCCAACATTACATACGGATTTTTACATACGGATTCTAATCCGTATGTAACGTAAGTATTACATATGGATAATAATCTGTATGTAATGGAAAAGTTTTTTTTTAAAAAAAATTACATACGGATAGAATCCGTATGTAACGATTTTTTTTTTAAACTTACATACTGATATAATCTGTATGTAACGATTTTTTATTTTTTAAAATTTTCATTTCTTAAAAAAATGTACATACGGATTAAATCCGTATGTAAGTTTCGTTTTTAGAAAAGATTACATACGGATATTATCCGTATGTACGTTATTTAAAATTTAAAATTTAATTGAAATTAAAAAATATGTTGAATTTGAATTGGAACCAGGCACCTTCACTTAACGTATTCTTCACTAAGCCCGGCTTCACTTCACTTAACGTATTTTTCACTAGCCCACTTCACGTATTCTTCATTCAGTAAAAAAAAACCCTACTTAACCTAAATCACAGCAACCCCAATTCCACTGAAGGACACCAGCGAACGACACCAGCCAAACACACCACCGAACGACACCACCGTCGATCTGCAATCTTCCACACCGCACGCACGAACGAGCATCTAAACTGAGCAATCTCTTTCGGTTTATCAGTGTCCAACTTCCCCCCTTTGCCATTGTAGAATCTCGTGTGCTCGACATTTTTCAAACACCGACCCGACGTAGTCTTCCCAATCGCCACCACTGACGTAGTATGTAACAAAAATTGTAGGAAAAAATAGAATCTACTTTTTTTGTATGTTGCTCTCTTTGTTTGCAGGAAGTTGCTGGTTTTTTGGTTTATTTTGGCATACATGGTTTATGGTTTATTTTTGGGTTATTGAGCTGGAAATGTGCAGGGCTTTGGTTTGTCTCTGTGAAGTGATACATTATACATTGTATAAGGTGGTGTATATTTTTATGTTTATGTTATTGTGGTTTAGTGAACTTTTGTATGAATTTATTAGCTATAAAACTTGATAATTTTAAAATAATGTTAGCAGTGAACTTTTTTTGATGGCTCGCTGCCTCATCTGAGTCAATGTAGGCATAAGTGATAAATTCATAATTCAAAAAGTCAATACAATCCAATATCTTGCCATTGGGTAAATTCTCATTACAATTTCTGATGTATAAAATTATGTAATGTAATGCATGAAAAATATTTTTTTATTACTAATTATAATACCTAAAGACGATTTAGGTAGAGTTTGTAACACAAACTCTTACACCATCCCCATATACAAATCTTGGAGGGACGCACTCAGCTTTTGCAGCGAATAACTTAGAGTACGAGGTCCTCTCAGCTGGTGATCGACCTTTGATTCAGCCTATTGGGGGAGGGTAAGAATATAACAAAATTCAATTTATATAATTTATTATTATTGTCTTATAATTTTGACTAACTTTGTTTTGGTATTTAGGTTTTATCCATAAAAAATTGCATCAAAGGCCATCACTGCCACCATCAAGCAACAATTTGGTGAGCCATGGCCAACGTGGGGGACAATCCCAAAGGGTGAACGGGATATATTTTTTCAACGTTTTAAGGTACTTGTTTTTTATTCCCTTTAAATATTTTATATTTTACAATTTGGATTGATGATTCTTGTTGTTTTGCAGAGGAAGGTCACATGGAGGGTTGAGGACGAGGAAAAAGTTAGGAAAATTTTTCATACAAAAGCTTCTCACATCCTTTCACAAATGTTTAAAGATGCTCGCCAAGAAGGTAAACGACCAGAATGGATTGACAATAATGTTTGGAACAGCCTCCAAGAACACTGGAACATGGCTGTGTATCGATCCAAATGTGATACAGCTAAAAAGAATCGTTTGTCTGAAAAAGGTGGATGTCTGCACACTGGAGGATCTATTAGTGTTCATGAACACGCTATTCGTTTGGTATGATTTCCATATAATTTTTTTATATTAATCTATGATTAATTATTATCTTCTTAATTTATGAAATGTTTTCTTTATACACAGAGGAGCTTGGCCGCTCTGTCCATGTTGATGAAGTGTTTCAACAAACACATATACGAAAGAGCACTGGAGATTTTGTTGATGATAGATCAAGACGGACTCATGTTAGTGTTTTTAAACTTTTTTTTTCATATACATTAATTGGTATGATAACAAATATTTTTCATTTTAATAGGAAGATTTTGAAAGTAGATTGTCTCAAGCATTATCTGAGTCACAATCTACCTCAATATCTACTCCATTAGATCCTGCTGAGGAGGAAAAATTGAGAAGTCGTTGTTGGTTAGAAACTGTAGGTGGAAGGTACAAGGGACGAGTATATGGGGTTGGACGTGTTGATCGTCAGGACGATTGTGTTGGTCGCTACCTACAAGAAACACAACCATCTTCTAGTAATAAGAAGGCTAATTCAGAAGAAATTGTTGAACTTAGGCAACATATTAAACACATGGATGCAAGGTTACAAAACTTTCAAAATTCCATGATGCAATATCTACCACTTGAGGCAGCAGCTGCAACACAACAGTTTTTTCAGCAGCCAAATATCCCGCCACCAACTCAACCGAATCAACAGTCAAATGAAGTGCAACATCATAGTACTCATGATGAACAAAAAAATTCACTCGGTGAAGATTATAATAATTATTAGCTTCTCTAGAACTTTGTTTAATGAAATACATTTTAGATATTTGAAAATAGTAAGTATTGTATGTATGGATAACTTTGAATGTGATGAATATTTGTCTTCTGAAAACTGGAATGTTGATGGATATATGCAGGTGTAGAATATGGGGTGCTTCCAAATACAAAAAATATAGGCTGCTTCCAAATACAAAAAATGGTACTGTTGTGTACAATGTTACATATAGATTTATCTGTATGTAAGTCTGCCTGTTAATTACATACGGATATATCCGTATGTAATTACATACGGATTTTACATACGAATTTATCCGTATGTAATGACACATGGATTTTACATACGGATTTTTGTCCGTATGTAACTGTGTTTTATATACGGATTTTGTGTGTTACATACGGATTTTGGTTGTATGTAATTTGAGTTTTTCTTGTAGTGACACTACATAGCGTCAGTCTTCAAATTGGACACCATGTAGTGAGGGGGTACATGTTCTTCCATTATTGCGAAGGATTGTGGATATGCTAGTGTGTACAAGGCAAAGATTTTTCTCACCGTCTTCGATGGACATTTATATGTGCACAACTTGTTACAATTCTTCATTAGCCTTTTGTAACTCCTCATGGATTCGCATGACTTTTTTTTTTTTGATCAGCATGGATTCGCATGACTTCCTCTTTTAAATGGTGTGACATCTCTACTTCTTCCCATCTACTTCTTCCCATAGTCGCTCATGTCCGATGCAAGCCTCATCTCTTCCTTGTCACTCTTTTTATGAGTCTCTTTTGCACTTATGTTGAGGTTTTGCAATTATAACAATTGAACTTCTTTATCATTTCTTTCCTCATTCTATAGATATGTTGAAAGTAGAGATTAGTTTAATACAAGGGAAAGTCTAACTAGTGATGAGAGCAAGGAATGATGCTTTGTATATACATAAAAGAAAACTTTTATAAATTATTTTACGCTTAAAGATAATGTTAGCTTAAAGAAAAATGAATTTAATTTTTATTCATTCAAATATATTTAAGCATCTAAGTAACACAAAATAATTTGTATAAAAAAAAGTAATGTACCATTTGATTTGTGATGAACGAGATGACGTAGTTGTTTTTCTTACCTTCTGGTTTTCGATTCTCATTGATCAACTTATACTTTTTATCTCTAATTTTCTTCAACTCGCAGGTTAATTCATTTTCAGAAAGGAAAGAAACAAAATTTATTTAAGCCTAATAATGATAATAAACTTTTAATTTTTAAAATGAAGTGTTTCAATTTTTAAAAGGAAACAATTCATATTATTTATTGTTTAAGAAACTAAATAGTTAGGGTGTAGTAAAAATAATGAATATGAAATAACAAAAACAGCCATTAAAACGGTGTAGAATCCGAAGCAATAATCTCCTAAAAGCCAAAAAGTTCAGAATTTAGATACTGCAATATACACCCTTCAAGATACTTTGATAAAAGAATGTTTTAAAAATATACCAGTCCAAATTTCAGGCAGTCCTACAACAGAGACTTCTTATTAAATACGATCGACAACAACATTCAAAACATTCAACTTAAGGACAATTGTGGTCTCCTATGATTTATGCATTTATTTAAAAGCAAATTATTTACTTTAAATAGTAAAAACGGTTTGCGTATATATTTCTCAATTTAGCGAATATAATCTGCTAAACAAATGTAATTCATCTAGCGAATCTAATCCACTCAACAAATTTTGAAAACAGGATTCTTTTTTGCTCTTTCTTCATTCCAAGTTTTTTTTAATCTTTTTTTTCATGTATTGTCGTCAAAATATTTGGAATTACTACACCAAAATTTTGTATTCTAGTTAGTTTACTTTTACTTTTTTTTTATCAGCAATGAATTAATGAATAAAACGGGACACTTGAGGGGTGTCCCAACCTTTATACAAATCTCAAATACACAATTACAATCCAGAGAACTAAAAGCATAGAGAAGCTTTCAATTACTCAGCCAAAGACATAAGATTTGTTCCTAAGACAATGAAAACATGAAACAGATAAATTCTTGCTCTTGATTATGCACCAGCAGCATGATTTTCCAGAACTGGACTTCTCCAATTCTGATTCTTCATGGTTGATGCTCCTCCCTATCAATCAACACCAAAAGATCCCAGCTGTTATATAACTTACCTCTCCATTCCTCACGTCAAACAGCATCCCACCTGTTACAAACCTAGGCTCAGCGTCTTTGCATCCCATAACGAGACCTCTGCAGCCCCAGCAACCCCAATCAGCAAAACCAGAATACTTCATCTCCTCTTACTAGTCCTATGCCACTAGCTTTTTCTCATTGTGGCCAAACCAACCTTCTACATATATCCGAGAAATACCTCTAATGTACCCCAACCACTTCAGCCTACGTTCTGCTCCTGTTCCACAACTAACTCAGTTCCCATGGACTAGAATTCATTTATTTAAGAGCATATCCCACAGCCCTTCCATCCCCACCTATATGAGCATTCTTCGGCACAGTATAACAAGTTCTCATAACTGAAAAAGTGCCCCTCAGAGGTTAAACAAGCCCGTCCTTCCCAGCTGAAACAATGCCTACCAGCCCCAATTACTTAATGCTTTTTATACAGGGGATTGGATTCAAAATCCAATCCACTAAGGAATAAGAGAAGAAAGAAGACTGGTGCTTTAACCATAACCAGGATTTTAACTGTACCTTTTGAAAAATCTCCTCCACATCCACAACAACTTGCTTGAACACCACCGTATTCCTTTGGTCCCCTATGCATCTAACAACTGCTGTCCAAATCCCTTTCCAAACCATATTTTGTTTATTACTAATCTGAAACAGGTGGAAATTCTCAAAGTGGGTCTTTACATCATTATGTTGAACAAATAGAATACCAACCCATCTTAAGCACATGAACCAAACACTCATCGCGTGTTTACACTCCAAAAAAAGATGTTGACATGATTCAGCATTAACCTGGCACAGAGCACATAAGGCATTATTCAACATCACCCCTCTCCTACTTAGACATTCTCTTGTTGGTACACTATTCGTCAGGATCCTCCACGCTGTAGTCACCAAACTAGGGAAAGCTTTAGCCTTCCATAGGTTTATGAATACCTCTGAGTGTGGGCCTCTACCCTGTTTTGTCAGGCAATCATAAGCAGAATTCACAGAGAACCCATTTCCTACATCATTCCCCCACACTTGGACATTCTTTTGTTCTCTACTCAACTTGATCGACGACAAGTGAATCATCATTTCTACTTCCATTTCAGATTCCCACACAAATCTAGGACACCTCCACCTTAAACACCACTGCCATACCGTTCCAATCCACACACCAGCCTCTTCCACCTTTTGCCCCTGATTTAAAGACAAAGAAAAAAGCCTTGGGTACATCGATTTGAGATTAGAGTTCCCGATCCATATGTCTTCCCAAAACTTTACTTTGTCCCCACATCCTAACTTCCACCCGATCTCTTTGTTGAACCAATCATCTCCTTTGTCCTCCCCACAATCTTTGAACAAGTCTCTCCACCACCAGGATTGGAGTTTCACTGGTGACTGTGAAGCATTAAAACTCGACCCATACTTCGAGACCAACAGATCCTTCCACCTTACTTTTTCTTCCACTAGAAGACGTCATCTCCATTTAGCCAGCAAAGCAAGATTGAAGTTGTGCAAATCTCTCAAACCCAGACCACCCTCCTCTTTTGGCTTACATAACTCTTTCCAACTTACCCATGATATCGTCTCTTTCTCCTTCCCCCACCCCATAGAAACCTCCTTTGGATTCTGGTGATACTTCTACAAACCGTGACCGGTGCTCTGAAGAGTGACAAATAGTACAACGGGACAGAGGTAAGAACGGATTTAATAAGGCATATTCTCCCTGCCATAGATAAGAATCTTCTTTTCCACACGTTGAGCCTTGCTTTAAGTTTGTTTATCACAGGCTCCCAAAACTTCTTCTTTCTCGGATTACCTCCCACTTCAAGGCCCAAATATTTGAACGGGAAACCCGTCTGAACACAGTTCAAAGTCTTTGTGTAGCAATCTAGATTACTTCTTTGAACATTGATACCTGTAAGTTTTGACTTGTGAAAATTGATCTTCAGCCCTGAAGCGAGCTCATACCCCCTGAGGATGGATTTCAGTGTCACTACGTTGGTGTAAGAGTCCTCACAGAAAAACACAGTGTCATCGACATACTGTAGAATACTCAGTACAACCTCATTTCTCCCAATCTTTAGACCAGAACGTAATCTGGCCTTTTCCGCTTGCCTTACTATACCAGCCAAACCTTATGCTACCACTGTAAAGAGGAATGGCGCAAGAGGGTCGCCCTGCCTCAACCCTCTCGAGGGTTTGAATTCCTCCGTAGGGCTCCCATTAACCAGAACTGAAACTGTTGCACTTTCCATACATCCTCTGATCCAGCCAATCCACTTACTATGGAACCCTAACCTTTGGAGCATGTCGTAAAGGAAGACCCAGCTAACCGAATCGTACGCCTTTTCAAAATCCACCTTCAGACACAATCCACTTCTCTCACTTCTCCTGAGATCCTCCACTACTTCATTAGCCATAAGCACACTTTCGAGTATCCCTCTCTTCTTAATAAAAGCCGACTGGCTTTCATCAATAATAGAGGAAAGTACATTCTTCATTCTTCCTGCTAGGACCTTGGAGATAATTTTGTAAGTGGCCCCAAATAAAGAGATAGGACGATACTGCTCAAGCAGGATTGGATCTCCGACTTTAGGAACAAGAGCGATGAAAGAGGCATTACAACCTTTGGGAATATGACCTGTACCATGAAAAGAAGCCAAAGCTGCCATAAACTCTTCTTTAACTCCCAGCTTTTCTTGATGAAGAGAAAATTAAAGTCGTCAGGTCCTGGGGACTTGGAACCTTCGCAAAGCCACACCGCATCCCTAACTTCCTTCTCTGTGAACTCTGCTATCAGCTTTAAATTCTCCTCCTAGTTTAAAGAATTGAACTCTACTGCATCAAGTCTAACACCAAAATCTCTTGTTGCCTTAAACCTTTTTTCAAACAGCTTCTTAGCTTCACCACGGATTGTACAAGGCTCTTCACACCACTGACCCCCCACCTCAACACCTTTAACTTCATTTTTTAGCCGTCTCCATCTTAGAGAAGAGTGGTAAAATTTAGTGCATGAGTCTCCACTCTTTAACCAGCTGGCTCTAGCTTTTTGGCACAACAAGGACTCTAGCTTCTTATCAGGCTCCTTCAATCTACTCACCAAACCAATTCTATGTAATCTCTCATCTTCCAATAACCCTACACTACAGTCTTGGCAATCTAGAGCCTCAAGCTCCATCAAGATGGATTTCTTAGTTGTCTCCAGATTTCCAAAGACATCCCTATTCCACACCTTCAAATCCCCCTTCAGCCTCTTCATCTTTTCTTTTATCACTGTGAAAGCATTCCCCTGAGAGGGATAGGAGATCCATTTTTCCTTCACCATATGGCCAAAACCCCGTTCCATAAACCACGCATCTATAGATCTAAAAGGTTTAGGACCCCAGTCCTTCTCCACAGATTTCACCACTATGGCACAATGGTCTGACACCTCCCTACGTTGCACATATTGCTTGCACATAGGCCATGCTTGCATCCAATCTTCGGTAACCAACACCCTGTCTAGCTTGCTCTTAGCCTTGCCATTTGAATTAAACCACGTAAAGGGCTTTCCCACCAAAGGTATTTCAATAAGAAGATTAGTATCAATGAAGCTATTAAAACCTCTCATCTCACTCGATTGGTTGTCCCGCATGCTAACTCCTTTTCTTTCACACCGCTTTCTTGTGGCATTGAAGTCACCACAAAAGCACCAGACGGAGTCTGCTGAACCCTTCTTTAGGTCTGTCAGTTCCCCCCACAAAGATACCTTCTCACTCAGAGAACAATTAGCATAAACATTCACCACCACACACCTACATTTTGATACCTTATGTTGGCCAATCACAGCAATAAACCCCTTCCCCATCACATGAGAGTCATAGCAGAAAACTTCTTTATGCCACATAGAGAGCAGACTACCACTACCATTGTCTCCTCCGTAATGTAACCATCCCACATTATTATCCCCCCCATAAGGAATAGCATCTTGCATCCGAAAGGATCGTCTGTTTTGTTTCCTGAATACAGACAAAATCTGCTTCCTCTCTAGCTATAATGTGCTTTAAATACCGAGCTTTAGTACTTCCCCCTAACCCTCTTATGTTCAGATTTACTATCAACATAGATGGTCTTTCTTTTTACCCTCCTCATAATTCTCCATAACCTGAACATCTCTCTCTTCCATGCAATCGTATTCTTTAACAACCTCTTCTTTGTCCCACCTACAAATTATCCCAGATTGCTTTCCAATCTCTCATAACTTAGATGATTCCACTGAAATTTTGGGCTCACATAATCTCAAATTGCAATTCAAAAAATCCCCATCAGATAATGAGTCTGAAGACGTACCAACTTTGTGATGGGAAGGGCCCTCTGACTGGGATCGTCTTAACATAATTCTAACGGACCGCCTCGAAAGAGAGCTGGAATCACCCAAATCGAAAAGCCCTTTCAATTTTCGTTGTCGTTGTGGGTTCGCCGATTTGCATTCCCCGATTTCTCCTTCATCTGCTAATGGTGTCACCTCCCTCGCTGCAAATATAGATCCCTTCTAAGCGCCCAATTCTTCCCTCCTCCGTTGACGTTCTCTCACCGTCAAAACTGGTAATAAGCCTTGTTCGACCGTGTTACCGAATTCACTCTCCATGTCCTCATCGTGAGCACCCATCTTCTTACCTTCGCTTGTTATTCCATCCAAAGCAAGCCCATTATTTTCCTCACAGCCGCAGACCTCCTCCACGACCCCTGATCCAGAGACGCCCTTGGTTTGGGCTGAATGCGAGGGGTTCACGAAAAAATGGGCCTCGCACTTACTTTCGTGGGCCTTGGAAGAAAGGGGTTCCCTCTGTGTGATAGAGCATTCCACGTCCATTACAATTTTAGCCAACTCTACATGAGTAGCCACCCTACCGCATGAGAAAGCGCAATATAGGGTAGGATTACACTCTAAGTCAGTTATACGCCCCTCATTCTGACCTACTCTTGCTTCTTTCATGCAATAAGAACTAGCTTCCCCCTAGTGATATTTGCTTTTTGAGATTGATTCCTCAATTAGCGGATCTGCCTTTTTCAAACTCTGCACACCCCTTTCCGCCTTCTCTCCTCCCTCTTCCGCCCCCCTTGATCGGAACACCTCCCTAAGCCCCGAATGAAACTCCTCCTCACAACTCTTGGAAGAGAGGATTGTCTCTTCTACATAAGTTCCCGAATAAGAAGCGTTGTCGGATGATTCGGAGCCATAGTCATTTACCCCGTACATTCCTTCACTATAAACAGGGGCCTCTTCTTCAATGAGAATATTACAGATTTGATCATTAATTCGTATACTCCTCGTCATCCTGGGTTTACTAATGTAACTAGTTCGGACATGCAGCCTAGCATATTCCAGGTTCTCCCATAACAGAGTAGAGTTATCTATGGTTACCACAGAATACGTTCCTCCTAACACTTCTTCAAAGCACTCCTTGTTCCAGAATGGTAGAGGTAACCCATAGCATCTCACCCAGGTAGTTTTATGAGACGCCACACAGGAGGTCGACCAAGGCCTTATGTTTGAGAAGAGGCTATCAAACCATTTCTTATTAAGCTTAACGAGAACCCCCATACTCTCCCCTTCTCCTGGGGTCATTAAGATTAGATTGTCTCCTAAGGCTCTTAATCTGATCCTACTCAACCCTCCTTTTAAGAATTCCTCTCCAATCTGATCAAAACCCAAGCCTTCCTTGACCTGCCCAACTACACTGTTTTCCATCCACGGCAGGATATTCACCTTTGTTTTGAGGATTTGCCCAGCCCCAACCTCTTGTTCCACCTCACCCTTGGCAGCTTCTACATAAGATCTCTTCCCTCTTTTCTCCACCCACATCTCCTTGCGCTTCCCACTGTCCCTCTTCCGGTCATCGTAGGGGTTCCTCCTTTCCCTCCTCTCCTCCTTAACTGGTTCCTTCTGATGCCTTCGGTACTTCGGGATATTCACGTGGAGTTTCATGTTACCAACGTATAAGCTATCCAGCTCTTTCTCCAGGCGCCCTACATTTCTCACCTCAAAGAACCTTACAAACCCAAACCTTCGCCCCCATCTGTTTAGCCTTCGAGATATGAACACTTCCTTAACCCTAGCTTGTCTTTGGAAAACCTTAACCATGTCCATTTCACCATAACCCTGAGGAAAGTTTGAGAAGAAGGTAATATAATCATTTGAGTACCCACGTTCACCCCTCCAGCTCGAGTTCATCACTATCTTTTAGTTGTTAACCATGATAGTTAGTTTACTTTTACTTACTCTTTTATAAATTAACAATAACAAGTAAATTAGATAATCAACAAAACCTTAACATTTTTTAAATTTGTAGAGGGTAGGTTTGGGGTTCTTTTATCAGAAAAAAAAAATATTAAATAGCTTGGGATACTAATTCTTTTACAAATAAAAAATTATAAAAATGCAAAATTGGAGAATGTACTGCGTCTTAGATACTATTCATAATTGTGTTGACAGACACTCAAAATTATCTCAACAAAAGAGTCCTTATATTATCAAAATATTCTAAAATATACATGTTACCAGGAAATCAAATTCGAAATAGAAAAGAAATTTAATAATCATCCTCAACCATGCAAACAATGGTGCGTGTTTACAAAATATCTCAAAACTCAGAATCAGAACGAGAAATGTTAGAATATATATATGGGTTCTACACTTTTTCTAAAATTGTTATTTGTTATCCCCGTTGTTTCACTCTCTTCATATAAAACCTTCAAATTTATTTGCTTTGTCTAACATTTATCCACTTAGCATTAGTGAAAGATTTATTCAAGGTAACCATTGTTCAGACTATATTGTATCAAAATTCTAAACATAGCAGCAGCAAATGGGAGGGCAACACGCACACGCACGCGTGTGCGCACACACATATCTAAAATTAATTATATCAAACACAATCATACAACCCTAAACACCGATTTTTAATTGTTATAATAAAATCCAACATTCATCACAATGTTGTATATGATCTAATCATAACTTTCAGCCTAACATTTAGCTTTTACCTATGTAAAAAAGTGAATAATAATAACTCCATTTACTTAGAAAATTAAGTTACTACAATAAAATTGTAATACTCTTTAATTTATCCAGGAAGTTCAAAAATGTCAATAGAAAACTTTGATCACCAAAGTGGAGACACTACAAAAAAAAAAATTAATATTATCTATAGATTTTTATCCACGGATCTAAATCTGTAGGTAAATTCATCATTACTTGTAAATATTATCCACGAACAACATTATTTATGGATATTACCCACAGATTCTGAATCTGTTAGTAAATTTAACATTACCTACCAATTATTATCCACGGATATTATTACCTATCAACTTTTACGTACGAATCTTTATTACCTATCAACTATTACCCACAAATCTCTATTACCTACCAACTCTACCAGCTATTATCATAATAACTATAAACATAAAGTTAAAAATATTATTATAACATGAATAATTATAAAATCATAATTAATATTCATAAATAATAATATTTAATAATACTTATAATATTTAATAATATTAATAATAATGATGATATTAAATATATGAATAATGTTATTATTTTTTATTTTATTAATTATATTAATATTGATAATCATACTAATAGGTATAATAATAATCCTAATATAATAACAAAATTTTACTAGTACAATGGTTAAAGTTTCTTTGAACATTCCAGAAGGAACTTGATTTCGAGTCTCACCTATTTTAGTTTAGTTCTAACTTTAATATAGTTTATTCTAACTTTAATTAAAATTGAGTAATTACTCTTTTTATCATTATTATTCTTCTCTCTCTTGCCTTTTTTAAGATTAACTTAGATCTCGAAATGGTTAAACAATTAACATTTGAGAGATAATGATTTTTCACTTTTGTCTTAAATTACAAAAAATAATAAAGAAAATGTAAGATAAAAATGAGAAAAATATAAATGTAAAGTATGTTTCTTCCTTTAAAGGGAAAATAATTAAAAGAATAAAATAAATCATTGTAAAACATAATAAATAAATTATTTAATGTTTAGTGAATATTCACAAAATTATTCAGGCATTTATATTGACAAAGATAAGAGAGTAATTTTGAAAAATATAAACATTTTTACGTTTTCTGATTTTCTTTTATTTTCATATTTAAGTGAAAATGAAACATTTGTATCCAATAAAAAACATTTTTATAAAAAAAGAATACCTTATGTTTTTCTCGTATATCTGTATCAATTTTTTATTTTCAGGTTGCCTTGAAACAAACGGAACCTGAGGATAAATAGTTCGGTAAAGATCACAACGTCTATATTCATGGGATCCTTCCCTGTACCAAAATTAGAACCTCTTTTGCGAGGATAAAACAACAGCGAATAAAGTGGGGTTAAATAATTAGTTTAACTAAATAGCATAAACATAATTAGTTTATTAAATCACACAATCTCTCCATAAACATAAACTTCCCTGTTTTTACCGCAGTGAATTCCGCAGCAAAAACTCTCAGCCAATCACCAGCTTCCACGTCATCAAACCTCCCGCGTTCCCTATATAAGCCTCACCCATTGATCCCTAGTCCTTTCAAATTCGTCTATTCTCTCTCAACCGCAATTTTTTTTCTGCCAAACAAAAAACTATATTCGGGCCGGTCGTGCATTCTCTGAGCGTCGCCGGAAAATATCGCCGACGAAAAAAATGACGGGATCCCTTGTTGCAAGGCTCGTCTTTCGTCGACCTTCGCTGGGTAGCAGATTCTGCCCCCGCCGGGAGGTCTCGCTTCCCGCGGCTGAAAGGACGAAAGACGTGGTTGCTCCGCCAAAGGAACTGCCGGCGTTCGACTACTCTCCCTCGGCGTACTCCGGCCCCACCGGCGACGAGATCCTCGCGAAACGCAGGGAATATCTCAGCCCTTCGATCCTCCACTCGTACAAAACTCCGGTGAGGACGCGCTGCACTGGATCATCTCGTAAACTGTGTTCGATTCTGTTATTAATTTTTTCCGTTGCGCAAGTGTAACTAAAATAACTAACTAAGTTGATAATTCGGGTGTGATCGTGTGTGGGAGGTTGCAGCTTAACGTGGTGGAGGGGAAGAGGCAATATCTGTTCGATGATAAGGGAAGGAGGTACGTGGACGGGTTCGGAGGGATTGCTACAGTGTGCTGCGGGCATTGCCACCCGGATGTGGTTGCAGCCATCGTCGAACAAACGAAGCGCTTGCAGCATTCCACGGTTCTCTACCTGAACAACGCCGTGGCAGATTTTGCTCAGGCTTTGGCTTCTAAGCTTCCCGGTAATCTTAAGGTGAATATCATGCTTTGCAATTTTGCATTTTTTTAAATACTGCAACTGCATTTTTTCATTGTTTTGTTATGAAAATTGTTCAGTTTTATCCCTCCACCAATGACTGATTGATATTTTTTTTGATAAATTACAATATACTTTACTTCCACAACATGGAAACAATTTGCAATAAATTTTCTAAAGTCCTTTTTAAATGTATTAATTACTTAAGATATAGTACCATTTAAACTCGTAAATTTTAATAGAATAATACTTATTGAAATTAATTATAATCCTTTGTCTTAAATATTTACTCATAAAAAGTATAAAGTATAAGGTAATTTAAATACTAATACAGGTGTCATGTCAACCAAAACAATGCACTCGACAACTACTTTAATAATATAATAATATATTATTATTTTAAATTAAAATATTAATATTTTGAATAATAATTGTTGTCAAAAGTATCTTATCTCTTAATAATTACTACTCGTTACAATATTTGCACAATTCATCTTGTATAATCTCGTATTAACATTTTATGAAAATATCGTGAGTACGAATATTTTTACCGATAGACTTGATTAATAAGTATGCTACAATAACAATAAAATTTGTTGCCATAATTTGCTAAGAAAAAGTATATACAAGATAAAAGCAGATAATATGGTAGTAAATTCTATATTAAAATAAAGTCATATTTTAATCATGTGATGGAGCAAACATAGAGTACGACAAGTAAATGTTAATAAAGTGTTTTATTTGTAAATTTCTATGCTAATATCATGGGACTAGGTTGTGGAAGTGGGGTTGGTGGATTTATATGATAATGACTTAATTCGTCGCTCAAACATTATATATATATATATATATATATATATATATAAAAGACACACAAAAAAAACCCAAAAAAAAACATACATTTATTGCATCACAAAAAAAAATACAATTATTGCATCACTCAAATTCTTTCTTTTATCATCCATATTCTCTTACTATATCAATTGGATTTTTAAAATATATTTATACCTGTGAGTGTGTCAGACTGATTGATACTCCTATGACAACTAAATTATTTCATCAACTTCCCTCTTTATTTTAGTATTCTAATATTTTCTTTAATTTTTTATCTTAAAAAATAATAGTTAAACTAGGATAAGATTTGTATAATTGAACTTAATTATCATGATTTTCTTATGTTAGTGTTAAAAACAGCAATATATAGACTAATAGTTTAATAACTTAATTTAACTATATAATAAAAATAATTTTATAAAGATAAGAAAAAAAGGAGTGATCGTATAAAAATGAGAATAATAATAATAATAGCAAATGTTAATTTTTCTTTTTGGTGTTGTTTGTTTTGTTGGGATGAAAAAAATGAAGTTGTGTATTTTATGTGCAGGTGGCGTTTTTTACAAATTCTGGAACGGAAGCAAACGAATTAGCGATTCTGATGGCAAGATTGTACACTGGCTCCCATGACATCATATCTCTAAGGAATTCTTACCACGGAAATGGTGGTGGAACAATGGGGGCCACAGCTCAAAGCATCTGGAAATATAATCTTGTGCAGGTTTGTATTTCCTCTCTTTTTTCAGTTTTATACATCATCTGTTAACAAATACCTTCTAGCTCATCTAATAAAACCTGTTTTAACCTCACTAATAATATCAAATTTTCTTCTTTCAGATGTAATTACATTTAATAAAAGTGAGTGATTAATGAGTCTAATTACCGACTAATTATGATAACTAAGTACCAGAAAAAAAAAGAGTTAAATGGGTCCTAATAATCTTAATACAATTTAAATAAAAGTAACTTCTCCAGAAAATAGTCATGGACTCTTACAAAATAGCCTGCATAACTCAATTAATTAATAAAGAACAAAACAGGGTCCTGTTTTCATAGGTACACTTGGAACGAAGTTGACCTTAAGGAAAAGATAAGTTGTTTATTTTTCTTGAATTTAATAAGATTTTTAAGACAAAAGAAATAAAATTATAAATTAGAATAAAGCTACATAGCCCTCTTACTATAAAAACAAAACTGTTGTCTATTTCTTATATATTCTAAAACTCATTTCTCACTACTTTCACCATGTGCTGATAAAATAAAATATACATACTTATGTCATCATAGCAACGGACTTTGCTCTCCCTGAAAGCGAACCGTTCATTATTGATAGTATTTGGAACACACTTTCCTGTGAAAACTAGTAGTTACAGATTAGTACTAAAGTGCCGTGACGATGATTTCTCCTGATAACGAAAGCATGGACCCCTTTACGCAAATTATATTACAATTACGTGGTGTATTCTTCATTCTCAATTACAAGTATATATATATCCTTTCCAAGAAGTAATTTATTTCTTGTTATGGGAAAATAGCATTGCCATGTGAGTTCACATGCAAATGCAATATACGTTATGTAGTTTTTTTAGTTTACTTAATTTGTTCCGTGCCACTTCAAACTTAGGATTACATTTGATACACATAATGAATTGACATGCTACTCAGTTTTTTTGTTACATCTCTTTAATGAAATAGTATGATTTAAAAGTATAAAACTTTCATCCATTCACAGTATGAACTGCTTCAAAAGTCACGTCTATTATTGATTGACTGTATCAAAATTTTATATTAACAATTGATAGATTTATTTTTTCAATTTATGTTTAGTTTTCTTCTATTTCCAAAAGATGCAAAGTATAAAAATAAAAATGTCGCGTTCCCTCTAACCTGTGTAACAAAATGCTACTTATCTTTTTTAATGGAAAATAGAGTTTGCCTAACCTGTTTTGTTTTTCTGCTTTTTTTTATTTGCCAACAGAGTGGTGTTCATCATGCAGTAAATCCAGATCCTTATAGAGGTCTTTTTGGTTCTGATGCAGAGAAGTATGTAAGAGATGTTCAAGAAATCATCAATTTCGGAACTTCCGGAAGTGTTGCAGCCTTCATATCTGAAGCTATACAGGTATCTATTTAAAGCATAGACGTTGACATTGCATGACATGTTTTCTTCAGAACAAGTATTCTAAATTAGGTGTTTTTTTTCCTTAGTGTGTTCTTTCTAAAAGATTTCATTTATTTATTTCAAATTTATTAAAAATAAACAAATTATAAAAGTTAAAAGAATTAACTTCCACAAATAATCTGCTTCATTTGTGTTGGTGTCTTGCGGCATTCCAGCAGTTCATGTCGAATATACTTTTTTGTTGTTAACGTAACTTGAAAACCAGAGTTGTTTTGAGCCTCATTTCTTATTCAATCAATCTCTTTCATTGTCTTTTATCTATATTAAATAAGATTGTATTGTCAGCATTTCTCAAAATTTGGATAAACAAGGACATTTTTTTATATGCTGTTGTTAACGATAGGGAGTTGGGGGCATTGTTGAAATGGCTCCTGGTTACTTACCTGCTGCCTACGACATTGTTAGAAAAGCTGGAGGTCTTTGTATTGCCGACGAAGTTCAGTGCGGGGTTGCTCGCACTGGTAGCCATTTCTGGGGATTTGAGGCCCATGGTGTTGTACCTGACATAGTAACAGTAGCAAAGGTAATTCAACTCTTGTCTCCTTTACCATGTACAAAGATCTCGATTTATCTGTTCGTATTGGAAAATTTGCAAGCTGTGTTTGCCTGTAAAGTTGCTACAAAACAATTCTTAACCAACATGGTGTAATAAAGTTTGACAAATAAGCTTAATCCTGTCTCTATATGATCAGGGATTCAATTTTCCTGACTCGTGTGAATGGGAATAGCGTTGTCTCTAAAATGAATATCATTAATTTTAAGCATTAGTCTTAGTGTATATCCAAGCTGAAATCATTTTTAATAATTTTTATTTTTTTCACATTCAAACTTGAATTGTGGATTCCAAATCTCAAACCAAACACACTATTATACTCCCAGTTGAAGATTTCCTGGGTTCATAACAAAAAAAGGCAATTCTTACATTAGTCCTTATAGATGCAAGTTACAATTAAGGGTGTATGCTCTTTGCTGTTTGTTGGCTTGTTTCTGAATTTTGGTCTTCTGGGCAGGGCATCGGAAACGGCATTCCTCTTGGTGCTGTCGTGACTACTCCTGAGATTGCGAAGGCATTGACTCGCCGAAGTTACTTTAACACTTTCGGTGGGAATCCTGTTTGTACAGCTGCAGGATTGGCTGTTTTAAGAGTGATAGAGAAAGAGAAGCTTCAAGAAAATGCATTTGAAGTGGGTTCCTATTTGAAAGAGAGGCTCACCGCACTCAAGGACAAATATGAATGTAATCTTTCGTCACTCCTTAATCCTTTTGTCCATTCTAGATTAGTGTACAAGCATAGATTCATTTTTGGTTGAGTTAAATGATGAAGAGTGGAGGACCTTACTTAAGAAGCATTCCTGTCACAAAATAAACAGGAACTTTTCGTTTCCCCTTCTACCAATTCTTTACGTGAGAAATGTCAACAATATGCTCTTTTAAACATACTCTTTATTATTGGACAATGTGTGTTACAAGGAGTGTATTTCTAGTTATCTGCTTTATGTTTCTAAACAAACTTGTTGGTTTTCTTCTGCAGTAATTGGTGATGTGAGAGGACAAGGCATGTTGCTTGGAGTGGAACTTGTCACTGATCGCCAACTTAAAACTCCAGCACCAAATGAAACACTGTATGTGATGGAACAAATGAAAGGTAAAATTTCAACCCCTCTAGAGTGCCTTCTGGTTCCAGCCATATTTTTCGGTTGAGTACCTAATCTATAAACTCCTGCTGTTACCACAGAACTAGGAGTGCTAATTGGAAAGGGTGGCTACTATGGAAATGTATTCAGAATTACACCTCCCTTATGTTTCACCAAAGAAGATGCAGGTTGATCTTAGCCTCAAACCCTCTCTTCTGTTAACATCAATTAATAGTACTACCAGTCTCTGTTACTTATAGTGTCTGTGTTTGAGTTTTTCCTTTGTTTTAATGGTGCAGATTTCCTGGTGGATGCGATGGATTACTCATTTTCCAGAATGTGAAGCTTAAATATTATCCAAGTGTAAATAAATGTCTATTTTGTATCCTCAGTTAGTAATCTTAGAAAACGTTTGGTTCCGGAAATCTAGAAGTTACCGAGTTGTGGTGACATTGAACGTGAAAATAACTGTTTCTCTTGGAACCAAAAACAAAATGCGGGCTTAGTCCCTTAGTATCTCACTGTCATCCCAGAAAGTGGATGAGCCATATACCTAAATACTTACGAATAATTTCAAAACGTTGGTTTAAAGAACTCAGTCATCTCATATTTAAGTCTTAAATACATAGTTACGTTAAATACTTTTTTTTTTGCTTTCAGTCAAATTTAAATACTTGAATCTTATTCAACGTGTATAATGGCGTTTTACAGAAAACTTGACCTAAAGATTCCAAAAAGTGTTGTGTTTTCTGGTTATTATACCGTTTCTATTTTTTGTTGCATTGTCTGACTGCAACAATTGCGCGCAGTGGATTTTGGGTTCCGGATTGTTAGATTGTAGCCCTTAAATTGTTGCAACATGTTTTGTTTGAGATCCTTGAGATTCCACGATGAGAACAATTTATTGTATATAAATTAGTGCAAACCTCACTTTATAAACTAGTTTTATAAGATTGAGTTAGCCTTAAAGTTCTTTTTAACATGTTTTTAAGAAGAAAAAAAATTGTATTTAAATTGTCATTAACTCTAATTCCTAAATTATGTGAGATTATTGGACTTTAAAGAATTGCACTTTCCAAAGACACATATAAATATGACAAAACACTAAATAAAAAAAAACACAATGAATATTCTTAATTGTTGAAACTTTGTAAATTTATTAGATGACTTATTCATAGAAAAAATCATTGTATAGATAAATGCTAGTTTTGGACGTTAAAAAACTTTAATTTGTTGAATTAAGTTATGATCTCTTTTAGCTCTAATTTTAATTATAAATCCACTCTTTAAGTGTGTACCTATTATTATAAAAAAAATTAGTTTGAGAAAATCAAGAATGACTGGGTGAAAAAGAATACATATGATCTTAAGGTGTATCTATATGTGACCGAAAAAATACTTGTAGGCATGAATAACAGTGTAAAAAAACTTATTTGTAGTCCATTATTAGCAAAAACTCTTTATAATTTGTAAATGAGAATTGGACATAATCTAATGTTGAGTTGAATCAAAATAAAATAATTGTATTTATATTTCTTTCCTATATTGGTATTTATCTAAGTTATATTTTTGTTATCCCTCAAGTTCTTTTCAAAGTATTTTTTGTGAAAACATTTTGGGCAATGTGTCTTTTTATATGTATTCAATCTACATATACATACATAGCTCTTCACATTTTGTCTAACACACGGTTCAATTTGTATTAACCAAAATGTTTTCACATTTTACCTAACACGCTATTCTCAAGAAGAAGAAAAAGAAGAAGAAGAATGCTATAGAAAAGATTACACATTTTTAAAGCTTACACATTTTTAAAGAAAAGATTGAAAAAAATGCTATAGAAAAATTTGAGCTTTGGACGAGTCACACTGAACTTTAAATATGTGAAAATAAGTAATTCAAATAAGGTTCTCCCTAATGAAAATAATAAATTGTGAACAAGATTACTAAGTTAAATATGACATTGAAAGAGAGGAAGTCATTAAATGAACAACCTCTAGAAGTTGAAAATTTAAGTTCACATACCTTGCTATTATTCAAATAAATCCATTGGACATTACATAAAAATATTAGTCGTTTAAGGTTGAAATTAAAGTTGTAAAAGCACGGTCTCTTCTTAACATGTTATACAAGGATCGCCTTCTTTGCAAAATTTGTCAGACAAGCAAATCAAAACAATTTTGTGTAAAAACGTTATTTCCACCTCTAGGCTATTTAAGTTCACATACCTTGATATGTTTAGACCAACCAAAATCGTTTACATTAGAAGTAAGATACATGGTTTGGTTGTAGTGAACAACTACCTTAGATGAACACGAGTGACGTTCTTAGCCCACATAGACATGTCTTTCAAAATGTTCTTTAAGTTTTGTAAAATGATTAAAAAAAATAGGTGAATGTATTGTTTCCATCACAATGCAAATTTTGAAAACGAAAGTTTTTGGATGTCATGTGATTAGAACGAAATCTATAATAACTTTCAACTCCTGTAACACCTTAACATAATGGTGTGATTGAGAGGGAGAATAAATCATTATAAGAAAATACTATAACTATGTTGAATGAGAACTCAACCTTCATCATTTATGGACATATGTAGTGAATACAACTTGTTATTAACAAAATAGAATTTATATAAGAATGATCTTGAAGAAGACTACCCAATATATCATACTTCAATTCTTCTAGATGTCAACTTTTCATTCCCAATACTAAGGATAATTTAAGAAAAGTTTAATTCTAAGTTTAACAATGGAACATTATTTGGATACTCTAAAACATCCAGATATATAAAGTTTACAACTCTATAACCTTAATCGTGAAGGAGGTCGTCCATGAAGTTTAATGATGATAAGCCTAATGCAAAAATAAATAAATAAAATTAAAAGGGGATTTAATCACAATAAAAAAAAAATTAGTGATTGACTTAAAAAATGATGATTTGCAATTTGGAGTTTGATGGTAAAAAATGTATTACTTACAATTTTTATAATTTTCACTTATGACTGAACTTTCTCCAATGTTTATATAGCCTACATTTTGTAGATACACTTTTTTTTTTTTTTTTTTTATAATTTGCTATCTTGTTTGCTTTGTGCTTGATTTTTCCTATATAGTTCAGGTGGTAGTTGGTGGAGGTGCAATCAAGGTAATTCAATAGAAGCTGCTAACACCATACATTTTGTATTTGAAGTTTCAAGAAATGCATGTAATAAAAAACTAAAAAAGAATTGTTTATCTTGAAATATTTAAATGCCAAATGTTTTCTCAATTATAGTTGCGTTTAAAAGATAAAATGAGAAATAAGAATAATTATATGTGTTCTTTTATTTTAACTCGTAATAAAAAATAGTTGTGTTTTAGTTATATAATATTCACTGGATAACACAAGCATGTAATGTATCAAACGCAATATTTTTTAATTTTATACGTTATTCTTATTTTAAGATCAAAAAATGTTTTTGTGAATATTTGTGCAGGGAAGGCAGCAGATAAATCTTCTTAACTCTTTTAAAATATTAACTTTTCTATTTTAACTTTAAAATATTATTATTTTAAGGAAAAATAAGATAATTTTATTCTCTTAGAATATGTAATATAAATGTGTTTTGGTGATAATATATGTTGTCATTCTATATTCTATAGGGTAAAACCATACTGATCCAAAACAAAACAGAATTGATATCAGTGTCACATTAATTATAAATTATAAATTTTTTATCTTTTATTATTTTTCAATTGTTTCTGAATTTGTGGGTATTAAAGAAACAGTCATTAAAAAAACAAAGCCCATTCAAAAAACTAAAAAAAAAATTGTATTTAACATAAATTTGAAAACTCTAGAACTAGCGGGTTTCAAAATTCCCTAGAAGTAACGAGGGTTTGAAAACCCCGAAAATAACAGAAATTTAGAAAACTGTCAAAAAATAGTTGTTGGAATAACACATTTAAAAATTATCGATAATTCGTTAACTATACGGGATGTTTTAAGAAAAAAAAACAAATCATAATTAACACATTTAATATGGGTTAAAACTGCCGACAATACTAGATATAACCCCAATGAAAATAATTTTTCTTATATTGTTTAAAATATAATATTAATTTTGAATATCTTTATTATTAACTATAAAAGTCAACCTAAAACGTATTTATTTTATTCTATAAAATAAATAATAAGATTTCAAAACTAATCATCCACAATCAAACAGTTGCAAAGAGAGAGGAAAAAAAACTATTATAATTTGTTCGCGTTAAAACATTTTAATCTTCGAAAAAAATAAAACACAATAATTTTTAAATTAATCAATAAAAAATATAAGTATATTGTGAAAAAAAATCTTACATTTGCATACATAGATAATACTATTAATTTATTGCATATGAAAACAAAATAGCATAGCCAATGAATTGCAAATAATGGGAAAAAACCGAAATGTTTTTAATTAACATAAATAGTTACAAAATAAGGAAATGTTGTATCTTCTAAAATTAAATTATGTAAATAAAAAATAAAATAAAAAAAGTAATTTTAATTACAATAGGAACAACTTAACATAATTGAAATGACTTTATACATATGTGTGTGGGTATTTAAGAGGCCAAGTGGCAAAAGATGTTTAGTTTGTTAGTAGGCATTGACACAAAGCTAGTATACCACTTTCTCAACTTTCACGTTTCCTCGAAATTTGACCATTTACTTTCCACTCATTTCGCCTCTTCTCTCTCTCTATCGTTTTTCTCTATCATTGATATGTAACTTTTGTTATGATTTCTTTGCTTAAATCTAATTTTCCAGAACTTAAGACATTTGATGCTAATTTCACAACCCCTATCCACATTTTCATTCCCATTTTTTGGTAATGGTAAGAAATTTTGTTAATGATCATTCTTATCTTTGGATCCAATAGATTCACATACATACAAGGCTAGTGGAAGTTATTTCAGATTTCAAGCTTCAAAATAAATTATATCCACTTTTTTTGTTTTGTTTTCATTTCAAATTTTCACCCACAGTGTTAGAATTTTGATGAAAGATCAAAGTACAAAGTTTACCTATCTATGGAGATTTTGACGCCATTGTTATCGCTTGAGCTTTGTCTTTGGCAATTTCCTCACAAATTCTCTCAGATGGAATGGCAGATCCTGCTAGTGATGGGAGTCTTGAACGTGATATTGAGCAAGTTAGTTTCACCTTAATCTCAAGTTATTTTCTGAAATTGTTTTGTTTATGTCTTGTTTTTCTTCTTTTCAATGGTGATTTTTTCAAATAAGACATGTTTTGTTGATTCATTCAACTTTTGTGTTTATGTAAGATGTTGTCACATAATTGATATTTGTGATTATAATTGCAATAACAAATGCTTTGTGGTTGTTATGAGATGATATTGGTCAATTGCAACTAATTTATCATATTGTCTTTTGAAATTATGACAACAATTGCAAAAAAAAAAAAAACTGTTGTTAGTTTTGTATAGTAAAAATTTTGTGTTTCCAGTAGTTTGGTTCAAACGAGAAATGTTTATAAAATTATAATTTTTAACTAAAAATATGTGGAAATATGTTTCAATAAATCACATAATTTGTTGATATAACATTTTATTAATTTTTTTTTTTAATTTTACAAGTTAATTATCAAAATAAGTACAATTTTATAAAAATTATTAAAATATATCATATCACAATTTTAGTTAAAATATGATTATATCACATTAATAAGTTATGTTATGTTAACATGATTTTTTTATTTTAATAATTTTTTAAAATGATTTATTTATTTTAATAATTTTTTAAAATTTTATCTATTTAATAATTAATTTGTGAAATTATACTCATAAGAAATCCTATTTTGCTTCTGTGTGCATCATCACTAATGATGTTTATTTTAAATATTACAAAGATACTCACTGGCTTGAAGAAAGGAACTCAATTGATAAAGTACAGTCGAAAAACGAAGCCAAAAGTTTGCCCATTCAAACTTTCTCTGGTGAGATTTTTCTATTAAATTAAATTAAATTTAGATATAGTATTAAACATGATTATTCTAATTTCTAAAGTAAACTTGTGTATGATGATTTTGATATCTCTAAATAATTTCATGTCTAGTGAAATTAACAGGATGAGAAAACATTGATCTGGATTTCTTCTCATAAGAAGGAAAGGATTTTGAAATTATCTTCAGTTTCACAAATTATCTCTGGACAAAGAACTGTAAGTAATCTTGAATTTCATAAACTGCCATAGTATTATAAATATGTTGGGTGACATTTGTATTCATTTTACCAATGTCTCATTTTATATGACAATTTCTTTGTAGGTTGTTTTTAGAAGATATTTACAACAAGAAAATAATTATCTTTCATTTTCACTTATTTATAATAGCAGGGAGAGAACACTTGAATTGGTCAGAAAATAATAATAATAATACTTCATTCTAATTTTTTAATTTTATGTCAAATTTTAATAAAATGGTTTTATTTTTCTTATTTATAGATATGCAAGGACAAAGATGAGACAGAGACATGGTTTAGAGGCCTTAAGACATTAATTTCTACAGAAAAGTTTAATAGGCGCATTGGAAGTGAATTTTTTTATGTGAGTCTTAACAAGTATCCATTGGATGATAATTTTTCCTTAATTGGCCATTATTTATGCTATAATATAGAGTAAATAATTATTATATACACTTTTTATATTTTAATTACATTTACTTTTTTACTTTTTTTTACTATTACAATGATTTCCCTGAAGGGTGCATTAAAAATGATAATGAAATGCTTTTAAAATAAATTATGTATAAATGTATTTCAAGAAGCAATATTAATGTAATTCACTCTATATTTTATACTTTATGTTTGTTCTTATTCAAGGACTATTATTTATATATTTTCAACTAGGAGACCAATTTTTTAATTCTCAAGTTTGAAGCAAGGTTATATATGTGAATTTAAAAGTTGATTTTATTTTATTTTTCATTTTTTTTACTTTCATATGCATTCAAATGTAGGTAAACTCCAATCAAAATATGAAATGTGGGTAATACCTTGACAAAAATATAAAATAAATTTTATTAATCATCCTTTAGTATATTTACTAATACTATATATTATTACATATTACTTTTTAACAGTGATGATTGTTAACTATTATTTGAGAAAAAAAAATACTTTTGAAAATATTGATTGAGAAGGGTCTTCTTTACCTACTTAGTTTGAACTCGTGTGCGGCTATTTCTTGGATTTCAGTTGTTTTCGGGGTCTTAGTCGGGATGAGGGAGGTATGTTGGAAATGTTCTTCAATGTTTAAGTCATTATTTGATAGTTGAGTAATAAATGTTGTAAAAATGTACATTTCACCATGTGACATTCACCTATTTATAAAAGTGAGTGAGAGCATTGTTCATGTTTAACCTAGATTATCACAACTTTTTAGATTAATCATGTTTTAGTTTAAGATTATAAACTAATTAGAGTTTAATAATTAGTTTTTAATCATTACTAACTTATTTTTTATTTAGGTTATCGAGTGGGTCTCGACCTAAGCATAACCTTGGTAGTACATCTTTTTCCTCTCTTTTTTTTCCTCAACAAGTGGAGGGACGAGATTGATTATAGGGGTGAAGGAGGGGATCTATGAGGTCAGGGAGTTGGTCATATTGGTCGACCCCACACTTTAGCACTTGCCTGAAAGCAGGAGTTATTTTAGCCATTATGTCTGAAAAGAAGAAAATCATTTAGTAAAGTTAACACCGATCGAGAAAGAAATAAAAATAAAAACAAAACACACTGATTAGATCCACTCATTGTTGAGGTGAAATGTAAACAAATAGTATCTTCTAGGTGGGTAACCTTCTTAGAAACAAGTCTAGGACTTCGAAGACCTTTTTGTCTTCGACAATAATCATGGACCTTGATCACAAATGATATCGGATGGGGTCACGGATCCAATAAAATGAAAACATGGGTTTGTCCCCGTCAAAGAAGTGTTTTCGGCACGAGGGTTCCACTACCACTTTGAAAAAAAAACCTTTGAAGATTTTTGTAGGACAATATGTAAGGTGCAAACAAGCACGTACCTTCTTGACCCACTAAGGAAATCCAGCCGACCGGGATGGTTGACTAAGCACTATAATAGTGTAAGAAAATTTGGAGGAAGGATGCAAACTAAACATCTGGCATATTAGTCAGAAGGCTTGCACCAAGCCCCATGAGTTTGAATGTAGCTGAGTCTGAGTTATGTTTAGGGTGTGTAGGACACTCATGGTATACTCGTCAAAGGGTAACTGAACATGGGCATTCGAGAACATGCAATTGTACATGTAGAAAAAACCTAACGAGTTACCATCTCAGCCATGACATACGTTGTCAATGGCGATTAACCACTCAAGGGAAATGATGCCCACCTTGGCATCCCTTTGATAGTAAAAACGCACGCGGAAACAACACACACAATCACGAATCAACTGCAAAAAAATAAACAACACAAGATTTAACATGGTTCGGTCGCCAACTGCAACCTACATCCACACGAGCAACTATTAGATTTTATTTCTTTCGTGTTGCGTGCCAAATTACAAGCACAATGATGTCTTTAAATAGAGATAATAAAGGGACACAATAATTAAGCCCACTCACTAAACATGTGTCTAGTCAGTCCAACCCAATTGGTCCTGGCTTCATACCCAGCACCCTTGTGAGCATCGGTGTGCTTGCAGCATACAACTACATCATTGATGACCAAGGATACTTAGAAAAAAATTAAGTAACCTCAGTGTCTACTCACTCATATCCTGATTCGTTAGGTTCCCAACCATACCTGGTTCATCTACCTGATACTCCCTTACCCCAAAGGTTGAATTCTCCCTAGCAATGCCCACTAATTAACTACAATCCCCCAAGGAGTACTTAATTGAAGACTTTGAGATGCTAAATGAGGAAGACATAGTTAACCTCGTATATATTAAAATTCTCTACACCTAGTCACTACTCGAATTTGTAAATATTGCAAATGGTTTGATCCTTAAGGACTCACCTCTATTTACACACAATGAAAACGCCAACCTAATGATGTGCCCTTCACCTCCCAATCATTAAAGCTTTTTATCATAACAATCGAGATTGAATTGGACATGGAAGACAAAAGTGGAACAAACTTAAACTCTAATTATTTTCAGCCTCCAACCTCAAGCTAGCTAGTGGATACAAACTATAACATCTTGAATATCCAAAAACTAAAAACACCACAAGTGTTTAAATAAGAAAAAGGAATTTTTTTTCTAACTTAGCTCTTAAGGACAAGCCTATCAAGCCTATCAAGCCTAGGGGCTAGTGTATTGTACATGACTGAGATGGTCGATCGAGTTCATGCTTAAGTCAAGACCATTTTGGTAACCTAAAATGACAAATAAATCAATAACAATTAAAAATTAATTAATAAACTCTAACCGTTAGACTAAAAAGTCATGCTAATCCAAACTAAATGTGAATAATGCTCTTGTTCACTTCTATAAATAAGTAAATGTCACTTGGTGAAATGTACGTTTTTTACAACATTTACCACTCCAGCTATCAAATACTGACTTAAGCACTGAAGAACCCTTTTACAAATATCTTTCTCATTGCAACTGAGACCCCAAGATCAAGATCAAAGAAGTGACCTACATAAAGGTTAAAGTTCAGACCAAGTAGATAAAAAAATCCATTCTCATCCATAAAAAAACAAAAATAATTTAATGATAGTATATATAATAAATTTCTAAATAAAACTATTAAAATATAATTAGGTTTGAATTAAAATTACTAGTAAAGATAGCATACTTATAAGTATTTTAAATTTATAATGAATATATTCGTTATACTTTATAAAAGCATGAGTATATTTTATTAAACGACTTTTTCATTAAATTATGTTTGTAATATTTTTAAGTCTAAAAACATATTTTTTTTTCTCTTATTTGCTTAATTCATAATTTTAGACTTCATAATTTGGTTATTGTTTTAGAAAATATGCAATTTTGATTGTAATAATTTTTATTTAATCCTTGAATGTGTATATGTTGTATTTTACTTCAATTGAATCGTAGACCTAATATATCCTTATAAAATTATTCAATCAATTAAAATATAATAAATAAAAGGAAATATATAAAAATGTGAGTTGACCAATTGTCTAAAATTTAAAATTGGATGTACCAAAATTGTAGATGGAGCAAAATAGAATTACCAAAATTTTATTTAAACCATGTTTATACTGTAAGTTTTAAAAAATAATTAAAATTTTAACGAAGTAAGGATTTATATAAGTTAAAAATATATAGTGATATATTAGGCTTAAAATAGTTTATTTAGCGCACAAGGCAAGGCAAAACATCTTTTTAGGATAACATATTTGAAAATTTATCAAAAATTAAGTATAATATTTATATGTTATTTGACACATGATTTGAAAAAAAATCATGAATAAACTGAAATATACATATATGAACTAAATAATTGCTCTTCTAACATGTTATTAATTTTATTTTATATGCAGTAAGATAAATGCATTTATCTTTATTTAGAAAGACGAGTGAAAATAAAAGAGTGTAAAAGGAAAAAAATGAAAAATTAAATTATTTAGATGAAGAGAGTTAAAAATAAAGAGAAATGAGTGAAAAGTTATTCATTTCTTTGCATTTTTTATTCATTCTCTTTTAATCCAGATAATTTAACTTTTCAATTTTTTTTTTTTCACTCTTTGGTTTTCCTTCTTAATCCAGAAAAAGGTTAAGGGTCAGTGAAATGTTTGTTCTTTGTACTTGATTTCCTAATGGAAATACACCATAAACATTTTTGTATAATGTAGAATGTTTAGTTGGAGAGGGTGTTAATTGGGTACTTACAAAATTTGAACAGGATGGTATTAATTTGATCCCAAAGGGTCATCCTTTGCTCTACAATTTGCTATAAGCATTGGTGGTTTTGATTTCGCATCTCACGAGTCTTGATTGAATTTGGCAAGTACAGATGCGGGTTAGAGCGTGCTAATATGCAACCAAGAACAAGTATTGGAGATGGTTTTCGTGTGAGTGTGTCAAGTACACCTAGTGTTTCAAGTGCAGGATCAGGACCAGATGACATAGAATCACTAGGTGATGTTTATGTATGGGGAGAGGTTTGGGCAGATGGGATTTCACCTGATGGATTTGTTACTCAAGCCCCTTCCACAACAGATGTATTGATTCCCAAACCATTGGAGTCAAGTGTTGTTCTTGATGTTCAACAAATTGCATCTGGCATGCGACACATTGCTTTGGTAACAAGGCAAGGGGAGGTTTTTACATGGGGAGAAGAATCTGGGGGAAGACTTGGTCATGGAACTGATAGAGATTTTAGTCGCCCTCGTCTTGTTGAGTTTTTGGCAGTTACTAATATGGATTTTGTTGCTTGTGGAGAGAATCATACATGTGCTGTGTCTACATCTGATGATCTTTTCTCATGGGGTGATGGTACATACAATGCTGGACTTCTTGGACATGGAACCGATGTTAGCCATTGGATACCAAAGAAGGTTATTGGTCCTCTAGAAGGACTTCAAGTTATCTCTATAGCATGTGGCACATGGCATTCAGCACTAGCAACTTCTAATGGAAAACTCTTTACCTTTGGTGATGGAACATTTGGTGTGCTGGGTCATGGAAATAGACAAAGTGTGACATATCCAAAAGAGGTGCAGTTATTAAGTGGACTGAAAACTATTAAGGTTTCATGTGGAGTATGGCATACTGCAGCCATTGTAGAGGTTACTTTTCAATCTGGCTCGAATGTTTTATCCAGAAAGCTTTTCACTTGGGGAGATGGTGACAAATATCGTTTGGGACATGGAAATAAGGAAACATACCTTCAACCAACTTGTGTCTCTACACTTATTGAATATAATTTCCACCAAATAGCATGTGGACACACTATGACTGTTGCCCTAACTACATCTGGTCATGTCTTCACTATGGGAAACACTGAAAATGGTCAACTAGGAAATCCTTTTGCTGATGGAAAAGTACCAATCCTAGTGCAAGATAAGTTAGTGGGTGAATTTGTTGAGGAAGTATCGTGTGGATCTCATCATGTTGCGGCCTTAACATCAAGAAGCGAACTATATACATGGGGGAAAGGTGCTAATGGAAGATTGGGACATGGAGACATAGAAGATAGAAAGTCTCCAACACTAGTGGAAGCCTTGAAAGATAGACATGTAAAGAACATTTCATGTGGCTCAAACTTTACATCTTGCATATGCATTCATAAATGGGTCTCTGGAGTTGACCAATCTATATGCACTGGTTGTAGACTGCCATTTGGTTTCACTAGAAAGAGACATAATTGTTATAACTGTGGATTAGTGCATTGTCATGGTTGCAGTTCAAGAAAGGTACTAAAAGCAGCCTTAGCTCCAACACCAGGAAAACCCCATCGTGTGTGTGACTCTTGTTATAATAAGCTGAAAGCTGTTGAGGCATGTAGTAGTGCAAATCTTAATAGAAAAATCACTAGTACTATTTCTGCACCTCGCATTTCCATAGATTCCAGGGAAAGATTCGGCCAAGGAGAAATCAAATCTTCAAGACTCATTTTGCCTCCCATCACAGAACCAGTCAAATATCATCAAATGTTGACTAATAAGCTGGGAAGCAGATATGATTATCCTTCCCTCACTCCATCTTCCCAAATTCCATCACTTCTACAATTGAATGACATTGCATTTCCAAATTCAATCAGTTCCTCTCAAAATATTTTGAAGTCTGCTATATCTTCTAATCCACCACCAATTTCACCTACCCTTGCAAGACCATCATCTCCTGCAAGAAGGCCAAGCTCACCACGTTCTCGAACTCCAGGATTTTCTAGAAGTCTCCTTGAAAGTTTGAAGAAGACAAATGAACTTTTGAATCAAGAAGTTTCAAAGTTGCAAAACCAGGTCAATTTTACTACACTGTCTTTGAATCTCATTCAAATAGTATCACTGCTATGTTTATGGATGTTCTTTTCATTCAGATACGAAATTTGAAGCAGAAAAATGGCAAGGAAATTGAAAAGTTTCAGAAATATGTTAGTGAAGTTACCTCCTTAGCTGTAGAGGAATCTTCTAAACATAAATCTACGAGAGAGTTTTTTAAGTCCACCATAGATCAGGTATTTTTTGTTCTATAAATTCCAAGGTTATACTTCAACTTGAGGATTTCTCAATATTTATTTTCATTGCTCCAAATCGTCATAAATAAACAAATCAACATGGTAATCTAAAATCATATTGGGAACATGTTAACCATTTTCCATGCACTTCTTTTTTTAAAACTAAAATTCAAATATTTTTTCTTATTATAATATACTTTTTTTTCCCATGGAAAAAATAATAAATGGAGATGATTTAAATAACTTTTGAAAATTCACATCCAAAAACAATAATTCCAGGGTAAATAAAAATATGAGTTCATAAAAAGATGTTCGGAATGATATAGTAAAATGTATAAATATATAAAATTTTAATTAAGGTATATGCTGATAAAAAAAATTAATAATATTATTATAGAAGCATACAACAAGTTGAATTAACTATAAACATGTTTATTTGTTTATGTTGCAATATATAAACACACTCAAATTCTTAAATGCATAATTTGAGTTTGTTTTTATAGTTTTAACTCTTAATCATGTCATTGAATGAATAAAAGAATATTTCAATTAGAAAGGGAGATGAAAAGTAATAAAAGCATAAGTGAATTCATCAAATTTTCTTACAGAATCTTTCACTTAGTTTACTTGTTTTTCATTTTATCCAGTTGAAGGAAATGATGGAGAAGTTGCCACCAGAAGCTTTAGAAGGTGAAAATTGGAAAACAATACTTACTGCAGCTGAAGATTTTCTGAGAGATAATGTAGAATCTGAAACACCAGCCATGTCCTCAAGTGCCAATTTTGAACAACAAAATGTTCCTCATTCACTTGACTCAAATGATAATTCTTCTAAATTGCAAGAACAAAAAATAGAAGAAAATGCTGAAACTGAAGGAGATGAATCATCATCACGAGATGAAGCAAATGTTCTTCAAAAAACTAGCTCATCTTTATCAAACAATGACGCATCAATGTCTTCACAAAACTCTCTAAATTATTCAAAATCCCAAGTCTCCTCAAGATCAATTAAAGAAGGAGAAACACAAGTCATTGAACAATTTGAACCTGGCGTATATGTAACATTAATCGTAAAGCCTAATGGTGTCAAGGTTTTCAAACGGGTTAGATTCAGGTTAGTTACTTTTTTTTTATCCAGTAAATTCTATATTTTCAATTTCTATGTCAACATGCATTGTGATTATGTTTGAATTGTTATATCTAATAAAAGATTAATAAATACATTGCATGAATGATATGATCAATAAGGTATTAGGTTTGCTAGCTACCCACTAACTATGTCATCTTCATTTTATAAATAAAATTCACAAAATTTGTATAAATCATTTTTTTTAGTTTTCTTATCACTAACATCATCATGTTTGTACAAGTTCTTAGTTGATTAATTATAAGAATTTTTTTATGTGACATATGTTAATAAATTTTTTGCAATTATTCTATCTTAATGTATCAAATATTATGAAAAAGATATTTTGTACATTCAAGACATGTTTATTGTTTATATACCATCAAATTGGAGATATATGTTTCTTATAATTTATTACTATATGTTATGTTTATCTATCAATAATTACACTAAATTATTATCTTATTTACATTAATATATTTTTTATATACCTATATATGAAAAATATAATAAATTTAATATAATATTTTTAATTTTTTAAGATAATTCTATATATTTTGTTTGTAGTAAACGAAGGTTCCATGAACATCAAGCAGAAGAATGGTGGAATGCAAACAAAGATAAGGTGCTTAAGAAATATAGTATTTTAGCAGCTACAAAATCTGAAGGTTCGGCGTCATCTAACACTCTACCACCACCTGCAGAAGAAAATAGTGTGGCAATCTCTTCCTAAATCTAAATCCTAGTTTTAAGTAGCATCACCTTAGTTTTGATCAAATGATAAATTATAGAAAATACAATTAATGTTTCATACGTAGTGAAGAATGTATCTAGGTATATTAATTTAAGAGTTTTGTAGATTGTGAAAGTGGTGTACATGATGGTGAAAGAAATATTTAATAATATTTGAAAAATGTGCACTGGTCAATACTAAAATAAGTTCAATTTTTCAGGATGAATTTTCATATAAAATATTGTTAGTAATAATTTCGCCTCGATAAAAAGGAGTGACATTATTTCTAACAAGTTTATCCAATGAAAATAAGTTTTCATGTGAGGTTAACATCAATAAGCTTAAAATTCAAACCTTGCCTTAAGTAAAGAATCTTAACATGACTTGTATAAAGAAATCAACTCCTTAGAAAGGCAAACAAAAATATTGAATTGCATTAATTATTTTAAATATTGTATATAATTATTGACTCAAAGTCTTTAAGGTTTGATATCTTTTAGCATTACAAAATTTTCTCTTATTTTTTACAAATGAAATGCATGTCATGAAATATGAAAAAAACTTTATTATAATTTTGGTGACGTGAAGGTGAAAGGTGAAATATAATAAAGAATATTTTTTTTAACTAAAGCCTACTCATTACACTAATGATTTGTTTGAATCACGGAGTGTATTCGAGAAAGTAGATTTGAGATTATCAAAAGTCAGAAGAGTGTTTTTCCTGAGTTTATCAAAAGCTTCTGCAATGGTAGAATTTGAGGCTTGGAACAATGAAATTTGGGAATGGAATTTCGTCTGGAGAAGGAATATTTTTGAATGGGAAAAGAATTTAGTGTGTCTACTTCTTCGGGAAGTCCAGGGTGTGAGTGTTGACTTGGAAAAGGAAGATAGATGAGTGTGGAAGGAAGGGGAGGAGTCAGGATATACGGTTAAATCTAGGTATCTCCGTCTATCCACAGTCATAAGTATTTTGTTATACACTCTATAAGCATGACTAGTTAAGGAATAACCAAGAAAGATACCACTATCTGCTTTTTCATCAAACTGGTCAAGGTTTCCCTTTCCATTATTTAAAATGTAACACTTGCAGTCAAACACTTTTAGATGATCAATGTTGAGTTTTCTTCCATTAAACAGTTCATAAGTGGTTTTCTTCAAAATTGATCTAATGAGGACCATGTTCATCACATAGCAAGTTGTGCTAACAACATCAATCCAAAAATAGTTTGGCAAAGAAGACTCACTCAAAATGGTTATAACAAGTTCCTCAAGAAACCTGTTCTTCCTTTCCACAACCCCATTTTGTTGGGAAGTCTTAGGAGCAAAAAAGTTATGGAAAATACCAAGTTTTTCATAAAAAACCACTGAATTTTTCATTTTGAAATTCCCCCCCATGATCACTACGAATGACACAAATGTTACTCCAACACATGTTTTGTAATCTCTTGGCAAGCTTTTTGAATGCAGAAAATGCATCACTCTTGGATTACAAAAATAGTGTCCGTGTGAACCTAGATAAATCATCAACAATAACAAGTGCATAGTAGTTCCCACCAAGGCTCATGGTTCTTGAAGGACCAAACAAATCCATGTGCAGCAGTTCAAGGGGTTTAGAAGTTGAAACAATATTTTTTCAGTTTGAAAGAATGTATGATTTGCTTCCCCTTTTGACATGCTTCACATATGCGGTCTTTCTCAAACTTGAGTTTGGGTAAACCTATTACAAAATCTTTTGAGATCAACTTATTTAGATTATACATGTGAATGTGCGCTATCCTTCTATGTCATAACCATGATTCCTCATATTTGGTTATAAGGCAACTAATAGATGCAAAATGTGAGATATCAAGTAGATAGACATTGTTGATCCTTTTACCAATCAACAAAACTTCCAGTGATTTGGGCAGCCGTATCTCTCATGTGTTGGGCTTGAAGGTTATTTGATAACCTTTGTCACACAGTTGGCTTATGCTTAGGAGACTATGCTTTAGACCTTTCACAAATAACACATCATGGATAAAAAAGGTATTCTTGTCTCCAATGGTTCATCTTCCAAGAATTTTTCCTTTGTTGTTGTCCTCATATGTCACATGACCTTCTTGCTTCAAGAGTAGATTGACAAACTTGTTTTTGTCCTCTGTCATGCGCTTAGAACAACCACTGTCCAGGTACCACATGTGCTTAGTTGTCATCAAAGAACCCTGCAAGAAACAAGATCAAGGAGCAAAATTTGATCCCCTTTTAAATTTGGTTCATGGACATTAACTAGAACATTAAGATCCTTAGAATTCTTAGGAACCCACTTTAAAACACCTTTGGGAACAGAAAATTTCCTTACTATGCAGAATCTAACAGAGTGGTCTCTCTTCATGCAGTAAAAGCACGAAACAACCGATTGTTTCGACAAAACAATCGATTGTTTTTCAAAGAAACTAGAAAAAAGGCTTTGAAAGTAATGTGTTCTTGATGTTTAGATTAAAACCCAATCCAGCTTTGCAAAAAACACATTTTTGAGATGCAAAAACAGTTTCAAAGTTTGATTGGTCTTTGTAAAACTTGTCCACGGTTTTTAAAAGATAGGGGACTTTCTTTTGAAGTGATTCACAATTTTCACAAAAGCTAAAATCACACTTGCAAGAAGAGTTTTTGTAAATCATTTCCAGATTTTCAAAATCAGTTTTTAAATTGTTCAACTCTTCTTCCAAGGCCTTGACTTTGTTTTCCAATCAATTATTCACGTCTTTCAACCGGTTATTCAAAAGGGCCAACCTATTAGCTTCTTCATGAGTCTCTTTAAAAGCATCAAAAAGTTGGCTATAATTTTCAAAGTTTATGGAAATGCTGGAACTTACACTGCTTGTTTTTTGTTCTTCCTTTGCCATCAAACATAAATTGGCTTCTTCATCTTCCTTTGATAATGAGCTAGAGGATGAATCATCATTATCTTGCCAAGCAAATGTAGGTTCTTCTAGCTTTGCCCTTCTTTTCAAATTTCTTGCTTGCTCCTTTCTCCTTGCTTTCATTGTTAGGATAATCGGCCTTGATATGACCCTGTTTACCACATCCAAAACAAGTATAGTTTGTTGAATTGAAATCATTCAATTTCTTACTGTTATACCTATTTGAAGATTGATTTTTGTCCCGATTGTTCTTTTTCAAGAATTTGTTGAACTTTCTTGTGAGCAAGTTGAGAGTCTCACCATCATTACACTCACTTGAGTCTTGACCATCCCTATGACCAGCAACTCTTAAAGTAATGCTTTTCATATGCTTTCCTTCATGTTCTTGGTCATTTAGTCGGTTCATCTTAAAGTTCATGCTCCCTTAGCTTACCAAATAAGGAGGTTGCGGTCAATGTTGTCAAATCCTTGGATTTAGAAATTGCAGTGACCTTTGGTTGCCAAGATCTATCTAAGAATTTGAGGATCTTGATGTTTAGCTCCTCCCTTTCAAAATCTTGCCAAGGCTGATGAGGTGGTTCACAATGTGGGTGAATCTTTTTTGTACATCCGAGATGGTTTTCTCTTTAAGCATTCTGAACATTTCATATTCTTGAATTAGAGCATGCTTCCTTGCTCTCTTCACATCAATGATGCCTTCATAGGTAACCTCAAGGATGTCCCACATCTCCTATGCTGAAGCACATTGTGAGACCCTGAAAAACTCATCAGAATTTAGAGCAAAAGTGATGATGTTCTTAGAAATACAATCATATTGAGCTTTTTTACTTTCACTCTTAGTCTATTGGGACCAAGGTTTCTCAATGAAAACATCATCCTTTTCAATTTGGGAACAAAAGGGTCATTTACAATAGCATCCCAGATTCCTCTATCAATTGATTCAACACAGATTTTCATTCTAATCTTTCAGAATTGATAGTTCAGTCCACAAAACAAAGGTGACCTGTTTATTCAAGCACCCTTCTCAAAGGGTAGTTTTTCAACCATTTAAAAATATTTTAGGATTAAAAACTTAAATGACTTTCAATAACTCAGCTCCTGATGCCAATTTTAAAATTAGAGGCCTTAAACAAGAGAGGGGTGAATTGTTTTTGAAGATTTTCGCAAGTATTGAAGGTAGAGTGAAAGGGTATGAATAATCAATCAATTAGAAATATGTTCAACCAATAGAAAACTTGTTTTAAGTTTGATTCCAGAAAATAAAGTTGTTGTTTTTATGAAACAACCGATTGTTTATACTAGCAGATTTGAAAACCAAAGATAAAAAAGTTTAATCAGTGTAAGATTGAGAGATTCACACAAGATGTTTATACTAGCTCGCTCTTAACCAAGAGCTACATCTAGTCCTCAGCTATGTAATTAAACCTAGATTACAAACCACACACCAAAAGTGATGATCTTGAACCCCTCAAGAACACACACCACTTTTGGCAAAACCACACAGTTTCCATAAACACCTTGTGAAATTGCACCACACTAGAACACACAAAAATACAATATTCAGAGAAGAAGGGAATAGAATACACCTGGGTAAATCAATGATTAAAGTTCAGAATTACAAGACAATCCTATTCCACACTTGAGATGATAAAAAAGCTCTTTGAAATCTTGAAAACTATTTTTGATTGATCTCTCTTTCTTAGTTAATGCATAGGAGCGTAAAACAACCTTTTTATACTTCAATTAGATGGTTAAAGCAGTAAATTATTTACCGAAAGTTGTTGGAATAATTTAAAACAAATTGGAACATCCTAACAAAATTTTGTTAACGTTTTCAAAAAAACAAAAAACCAGTTGAATTCTCGAAACAACCAGTTGAATCAGTTTTACAGCAAAGTCAAAACAAAGTCAAGCTTTTCAAACTCATTTTAAAAGTCACTAAATGTCAAACAATCGGTTGAATCGATATTTCAACAGTTTGAAATTTCACACTCTTTATAAAACTCATATTTTTCAAAAGGATTAAGATTCAATTAACTTTGGATCATCTTAAAGAGTGGATTAACAAATTCAAAGACTACTACACACACACAACCAACAACAAGGTCTTCAAGCATTTCTCTTGAACTAACTTTATAAGATAATTTATCCTTTAGTTCCATCTTGTTTAGTTTAATGACATACATAGGATTTGTTATGTATTTCCTTAATATTATGTTGATTTCCATAGGAAGGAGGTAATGCCACTTCATAATTTATTGGGTTGATTCTTTTGGTAGCCTAATATAGTTCAATGTAATTAGGAGTCAACTTTTTTTCTTTTCCATTTTATAGCTACACCTATAATGGGAATAAATCATAAGAATATGTGATTTGCAACTTCAAACTTTAATGGTCATCTCTCTTATCTACGTATGATTTATATCTACTCAATGATGTTCTCATCATGTCTTGAATTTCTTTAAACTTCTCATTAGTAAGGAATCATGAGTGAACTTGTTAGACATTTCTTCATCTAGTTAAAAAATTGTTCACGTTGATTTGTCCAAGTGAATGACTAATTATTGCGAGTTAACTAAGTCAAAGGTGTTACAATTTTCGAGAATCCTTCAACAAATCTCCAATAGTATCAAGCTAATCTCACAAAACTTCAAATTTTAGTTACTATATTAAGATGCTTTGATTTCATTATTGCCTATACTTTGGAAGGATCCACTAAAAATCCTTCATTTGACACCACATACCCCAAAATCATTAGTTTTTTCATCCCCTGCTTACTTATTCAACTCGACACGCTCAGTCAAAGTAATTTAATAAGGAGAAATTTTTTTTCTACCAAGCGACAACTCTGGAAAAATATTTCTCTAAGAATTTGCTCTATAAACGTTTTTAGTTAAACTCCTTTGTTCTCCTCTAGCCTCACTTTTTTTTTCAAGTTTCATTCCACCAAATATCTTTTAAGAACTATATAGCAAAGGTCATTTCCCTCTCTTCAAGGTTTTCACAAATCCATCAGATTTTGGTTGACAATAAATTTTGGAAGATTGTTTATCATGAATTCCAATAAACCAACATACATAAAGGGGGAGTATGTTGATTGAACCTTATTGCAACTACATTTAATTGATTAATATCAACTTATTGTCTATTCATAACATTTCATAGTTGTTGAAATGTGACAACCATCTTTTCGATAGTTCTTTCTACTTGTCTCATATCAAATGTTGGGCTTGAGGTAGCTGGGTTTGTATAGACCATTTATATTTTATAGATTATTTATAATACTATTTTTTAATATAAAAATAAAATATTCTAATAATAATAAAATAAATAAATCTCTAAATAATCATAGCATATCATAACAATTAACTTCACACAACACACAACGTTACCCATTATGGACCTTTCTCCTCATGTATTATTTAATGAATATGACCAACTTTGTAACCACATGTAACATCTCACAATTTTTATTAGTTAATTACTATATTTTCTTATCAAATACAATGATCCTAAGGTTTTTTCTATTAAAAATTGTAAAATAAATGTCTTAAAAATAATGTGTTCTTTTAAGTTTTTTAAATCCAAACAAAATCCAAAATAAAATTCCTATAAGTTAATTCCCTGTTACCTAAATTAACTCTTCGAATGAAGATAATTACAAAATAAATATTTAAATAAGTTAAGATCAGAGACACCTCTCAACAAAGATAATTACAAAACAAATAAATCAATATAAAATGATAAATGTTTTTTTTCTCTTAACTTAATGGTTGTATTAGATTAAGGCTAGTGGTATTTTAAAAATATTCTAAAAATCCTTTGTTTCTTTTTCATGCTCTTTGTACTCTATCTCTTTCTCTCTTTTATTATTTTCAATGTGGTTCATTCACTTTTTATTTATTTATAGGTTGGTAAAAAAATTTAATTTATTGTTTTTTCTTTTAATCGTGATTACATGAAAAGATAATACTATATTTTCCTTATCTCAATATAAAACTTGCATGATTATATTTTTGTTCTTTTATCAATTAAATAGTTATTTGATGTTGTTTCACATATATAACATATTAGAGACATCAAAATAATAAAATATTTAAATTATATAATAATAATGTGATTCAAAACATTGTATTGCAAAATATTATATTATAAATTTGGATGTTACAACTTGTCCTTCTAGACATTTCAAGTAATAAATTCAATTCATATGGGAGAAGCTATAATATGTCAAGATCATTGAAGACTTTAAGATGATAAGAAGAATGACATGGTCTGGTGTCTTTTGTGGTGGCTTGGAACCTAAAGAGAAGTTCTCACCCAAAACCTACCATGTATCGATAAGTATATGGTATATGGTAAAAAAATGGGCACTTACAACCAGATCCAAACAATTCCTTGTATCCCTAGAATTCTACTCCCTTATATCCGACAATAAGGAATTACACCTTTAAAGTCAAGCTTCCTTACTCAAATTTCATACTCTATAGTGAATTGAATTCAATAGTGGAAGACTATGACTTTGTCATGGTTGTCCATGAGCACCCCTTTTAGAGAGTAATATGACCAACTAAGATATGAGTTTTACAAAACTAAAGAAACCTTAAAACAAGCTCTAAAAGATTGCAAGCATGTCAAAGCCCTAAAATGGTGGAGGATTGCAAAATGAAATGTTGAACTTTTCCATCATACTACACTTCTAAAATGTCCATCATCGCCACCTAAATTCATGGAGATCTCTTCAGATGTTGATGGTTATACCCCTTATGTTGGTGTTAAACAAAGGGAATGAACTTTTGAGAAAGAAGGTAAAGAAACATGAATTAGCCCAAGGGAACAACACAACCAACATTTACAAATGAAATGGAGCAAAACACATAAAGATGAGTTTTTTTTTTTTTTAATGAAAGTTTTTAGATGCAACTTGTAAATCTCATTACATTGATATGAAAGTTTCTTCTAAATACAATTATAAGTTTGTTGAATTATCAAACTATTAAGATTCCCTTTTTACTGCAAATAAAAACTAAGTTGTACACCACGAATGACACATTTAGTATTTTAAAACATTTTAAAAAGATTTATAACTTTTGAAAAGCTTTTCTTAAATAAATCAATTTAAAATATTTGAGTCCAAAAAACTAAATCAAGAAAAACATACAAAGATGACAAAATAAAATATAAGAATGAGAAGAAAGACACAATAAGTTTTATACTCATTTGATTCTTCTCAAATCTACATCCTATTACAATATCCCCAATTTGAGAATGATTGATTTCACTATCTTGGTATAGGTTGATTGAAAACAAACTTTACATGCAACGCATGCAATCACACAAGTATTGAACAAATATATTGAAATCATATTAAGAGAGATACAAACCATAATGAAAGAGCCTATTGCAAAGAAACATCAAACTTGAGTGTAAAAATAATCACAAGAGTTTAAAATAACCCTAAACCAATCACCTAAAATGACAACTATTCCAAAATTTAAGAGCAAAAGAGAAAAGAAGAATACCATCAAAGTGCCTTTAAAAGAATTGTTAGATTTAGAAATTATTTGCAAGTTATATCAAAGATTCTTAGAGTGTTTTTTTTAAGTAAGAGAGAGATTATTGAATGTTTTGAATGATTATTAGAATTATTACTTTGAGAAAACACTAAAAACATATCTACCAATATAAAAAAGGAACATAAATCCATATATAATTACCATCAAAATATATAAGACTTTGAACAAATTACTCTCAACCCCAACAGAAAGAATTAGTTACTCATGGTGGTCATTACATTCACCAAAGCCAAAGAAAGAGATCTGGAACGTTTCGACGACCTCTTTTAGGGTTTATTTCCGTTGGTTCCCCTTCTGGGTCACACTTTTCTCTTTGCCTTACACCTTTAATTAATTTAATTGAGCCTGAACTAAGTGACATCTCTATTCATAATATATTCATTTGCTTCATCCCTCCTTAAATCTATGAAAGTAACATAAATTTGGGAATAAATGGTTCTATTTATCTCATAACTCTAAAATATATTATTAAATTCTATTTTTTCAAATTAGGGTTGAGTGATAGCTTAATCCACAACTAAAATCAATAAATGTCCAACTTTTTGCATGAAATTTCATTAAATAATGACACTTATCAATGGACATAATGCATAGTCTAAGTCAAACCTAATAACGTGCATGAATCACATTCCATCACTCATGAAAGCAATAATGCACAAGATTATAGTGACTTTGGTCTATTATAAAAACAAAATTGATAAACCAGAGAGTCTTAACCTGATCAACATTGTATTATTCACTTTGATTTTTTATTCTAAAGTTATTGTATTTTTTTTTGTTTTTTGCTCCAATCTCCCTTATGCATTTAATCTGATAATGCATTTTAGTCAAGCATAAACATATTTCCTTATATGTTTGTGATATTTTCTTCTTTATTAAATATCCTTCACGATTTCATAAATGGTTTTGAAACCTCTATGGTTGATAACTAAAAAATGTCTTTCACGGTAAAGAAGGGATATTGTTAGATAAAAGTTAAACAAACCTTTATTTGTAATTTTGATTAGTGCAAACAATATTTAGAACTCATCTTAAAGAGGACAAGTAATTAATATCAATGTCGGATAATCATATAACAAGTAGTAGGATTATTTGTCTCTATGTATAAACCTTACATGTGTTTGTTTAACAAAAAATGTGTCTAATAAATGTTATAACTTATTAGAATTATCATTTGAAGCAGATCTACTATAACCACACTTTTGTATTAAATAATTTTAAATATACAAGTTAATATCCACTCAAGTTTTTACATTCCTAAGTCTTAGAGTTTAACACGCTCTTGAAGTCAAAACATATCAAAATGTGTGCTTTGTAGAAAAGGACTAACTATTGCATCTACTCCTTTGATGCCCCTACTTTTTAGTGTACACAAAAGTAACTACACTAGAAAAAGGTAGGAAGATAAAATGCATTAGTTATCAACTTAAAAGTCTCCATGAACTAATTACATTTAATGAAAAATATAAAGCATTAAAAGCTTATATTTGCCTATGTAGACAATAAAGTAAAATGCATAATAAGAAGAACGACAAAAACTACAATATCTCAAATTGTGACAAACTTTTAACTCCTGAATGTATAAAGAATAAAAACACAATACAAATTACAAAAACTGAAAACAGACAAGCATACTCATGAATATACTTTAGATACTAATAAGCTGGTTGAGAAAATAAATTATCTTTAAAATGTCTTCAACCTTTATATTCTTCGTAAAGTAATTTTTTTTATAATCTCTCTATGTTATATCTTTGAGAATGTTACTTGGACTAAGAGAAACTTTGAAACTTTGTGTCCATCTTCATCCTTCATTTAATATTGTTGTGTTATAAGGTTAGAGTAACTTATTGTTTAAAAAATACTTGTCGTGGTATAAGAGTTTTAAGAAGCTACTAAAAAAAAGCATGTAATTAGGTTGAAGGTGTTAAACAAAGAATACACCATGTACAATAATATCAATGACAATATAATATAAAAAACATTATGATTTATTTCCTAAAATTATGAATAAGTTTTGAAAAAGTAGAAAGTAGTAAGTTTATTTTAAAAGTGAGATTACTTTTAATTATTTTATAAGTAAAGAAATCACTCATGCTTAAACATTAAATATGAAATATATGTTTCTTTTTACCTTCATTTCCATTCTTAAAATGAATAAACATAAAAATAATTATTTGATAATTTAAATTCTTAAGCAATATCATATATCCAATTAGAAAAAGGAGAGAAGAAAATCACTTAAGTAATTGAATGAAATGAATAGTAACATATCTTTCTACATTAGGTTTTATCCTATTTTTACAATATAATAAAATTGTTCCATCTTCTTGTATTGTAGCATACATCACCAAATTCAAACGGCTTTCTCGCACTCCATTTTCTTGTATTATACCATGTATCATCACCAAATTCAGAAAGATATCACCGATTTAAAGTATAACCTTACAAAAGTAAAAAAAATAATAAAATTTTTAAAATTGAAATGACGCAACTGAATGAGAGTTAAATGTTATATTTTATTTTAAACCAGCTATCATGTTACACTAATTTTGTAAAATGCTGATAAACAGAACACATTTTTCCCTAATAAGCACAACGTGATTCGAATTCTAATGCTCCCACTATCCAATTATTTTTATTATCATCCTTAGTGACGTCAGACTTATGTAATAAAACATTACAATATAATTAATAATTAACTAAGAACAGTTGTTTTTGAGAAAAAAAAGGAAGAATAGGCTGTATCTAAATTTATTTTTTTCCCGTTCCAAAAAAGAAAAGTTTATTAAATTTACACAATATTTTTTTTTTCTCGGTTTGGTTTCACAAAATCGCAATTTGTATCACTCGTTTCCGTTTCCCTTCGAGGAGAGACAGTGCCTGCCGCCACTGTTCTATGCGCCCCCTTCTTCTTCTTCTTCATCATCATCATCATCATCATCATCTTCTCTACCATCATCATCAACACCAGCGCCACCATAACCATCACTATCATCATCTTCAACATATCCATCACCATCTTCATATTCCTCATCCTGCGAAAAGCTAGGGTTCCCTCCGCGTCAAAACCCTCCCCTATTCCATGTACGATCACTGAGGAGGGTTTCTGATTTGGATGGCATTGGGAGATTTGATGGCCTCTCGCTTTTCACAATCCACCGTTCTCGTCGTTCCCAACCAGAACCACCACGACGATTCCACCGCCTCCTCTTCCTCCTCCTCCGTCGCCGTCGTCACCGCCAGTAACAACACTGACGATGCCGATTTCGCTAACCGCGGCGACTCTGAAGCCGCCATCGCTAGCAGCAGCGGCAACTACACCGGGAATGGCGCCACCAGCATGGCCTACCTGCCGCAGACTGTCGTCCTTTGCGAGCTCCGCCACGAAGCCTTCGAGGCCGCCGTCCCCGCCGGCCCCTCCGACAGCGGCCTAGTCTCCAAGTGGCGACCCAAGGATAGGGTCAGTTCAATCACTCTGGAAAGTTCGATTCAGTTGTTATTTGTTAACCTCGTCTGTATTATATGCACTTTGCTGTGATGAATCGGTGATTTGCGATTTTCGTTACGTAGATATTGGAAAATTGTTAGTCGTGTGTCACGTGTTCTGCGTGACAGAAATTTGGGAAATGTAGAAAAAAAGGGCGTTTAGGTCAATGCAGTGGCAGCATTGGTGATTGTGAATGGATGCCTTTGTTTGATTACGTTTGGGTATGTGATAGTGTTGTTAGGGAGTTGTCAAGGACGTAAAATTTTTGACCTGTTGAACACTAAGTTTTGTTAAGACGGGATCCTTTGAAGTGCAAAAGTGAAGTGTTGAGTAATACTGAACTAATGATTGATGAGAAAATCGAGTGAGTTCGTGATATTTGTGGGTTGTAATGCAGCTTCTTTCTTTACTATCCAGAGTGTACTTTGTACTTAAGCGGATCTTGAATTCGATCAATTCAAATTAATGATAACGGGATCAATTCAAAATAATGATAACTATTATAGTAGTGGACCTGATTGATACCTGCATTGGGGGAATCTCTTCTCTTACTTGTGAGCTTGGTGTTTGACGAATTTTCATTTTGCTAAAGATTTGGCTGTAAAAGTGGGTAAATTATCCTGGAATTTGCTTCACTGAATTAGTGATTTCGGAATGGAGGTGGGTGGGGGAAAGAGTGTTTACATTTGTTTCTTTAGGGTGATAGGACTTGTGTAAATCCTGGTAGCTTCCATAGCAAGTGGCTTGTAAATGGAGGTTGAAATTGCTGGACTCTTGATAGAGGTGGATTTTGGTCTAAATGTATACATATGTAAAATTAAGTATATGCTTTTCTGTAAGGAGCATTTGTTTAAATTCCAACCCTTGTTAAAAATGTGAAATAACCAGGCCACTTTTGCCTAGTCTGATTTTATCGACTGGAAATTTTGTGTTCGCAGTTTTTGTGTCGAGGCTTCTTCAACACAAGTAGTTGATTGACTGTTAATGTTCTAAAGGCGTTGATTGCATGGGAGTTTCGTATACCCTGGCTGTTTGGCATTTGCAATTTTTCAATCTGTCTTATTACTATTCTGGATGTAACTTTAGAATGAAGATTGAACAAAAAGATTGTTCTCTACTCAATAAAATATAATATTTCTTGCTGCTGCATTTGAAGCAACACATTACGAAGTGTATAATGTATAAATGTGGTTTATTTTTCTGATAAGTTTTATACTGTTGGTTCGTTGCTTTTTTGGGAGAGGGTAGGGTGGAGCTCATTTTTAGCGATAACATTTCTCCCATTTATAAAGGATTTCTTGAATAATAGTCTACCTTTGCAATGGATTTCTGGTGTAAATTATATTGCTATTTAACATTTTTCTTCATAATCAGAATACATTTTTATCGAAGTGTCTGTTTTTTCCTCCAAGATCTTTTAAAGACTTAAGATGTTTATATATTATATCTGATATAAGAAGTATGCTCCATTTTAACTCCTAATTTTGTGATGCAGATGAAGACAGGATGTGTAGCTCTAGTATTATGTTTGAACATTAGCGTGGACCCACCAGATGTAATAAAGATATCCCCTTGTGCCAGAATGGAGTGCTGGATAGGTCTCTTGTTACCTTTGATCTCATTTATTTAGTTGTTTTCTGTAGTTTGTACTCTCAAGTTGTTTCCTGGATTTGAGATATTTTGCATTTTTTTGCTCAATTCATGTTTGGAAATAGCTTTGGGCTTCTTAATGATATTATATGACATGTTTTTGTTATTCACTATTTGTTTTTGCAAGTTAATATTTCTGATGAATTAGTGTGCTGTTTTGCATTTATATTTTATGGTTGAACTCTTTGAATTCATACTAGTCTTCAACATTTTATCCAGTCATTGACTTTTTGATCGCAGCCTAATTATTTAGAGTTATTTGCAACTTTGTTAATGAAAAATGTAGCTAAATGGGTTGAGTAGAATCTTTGTGATGTATCAAAACTTTGTAGACTTGCAACCCTGGTTAAGGTGCAAGCAGTTTTTGATGCTTATCTTGTTCAATACTGCAGATCCTTTTTCGATGGCACCACAAAAGGCATTGGAGTCAATTGGAAAAACTTTGAGCAGTCAGTATGAAAGATGGCAACCAAAGGTGGGAATGATTAACTAGCTAATCTTATCCTCATGTTATATTTGAAATTGTTTTATAGTTAACCTTATTGAAATCTTTACAGGCCCGCTATAAATGTCAACTTGACCCGACAGTTGAAGAGGTGAAGAAACTTTGTACTACTTGTCGTAGATATGCAAAGTCAGAAAGAGTATTATTCCATTACAATGGTCATGGTGTCCCAAAACCAACAGCTAACGGTGAAATTTGGGTCTTCAATAAGGTCAATGTTTGTATTTCTTAGTTCTTTATGCAAGTTAGTTATTTGATAAATCAAATATTGTTTTCTTCATACTGGCAATGTAGGCCTAGTTGAAAAAGAAGTGGGTCTGCATGGTTTTCAATATCGCCAGTCAACATGTATACTTGTTGTAATTTAGGTTCCCGAACCCTCGAACCTAGTTAACTCTCTTGCAAACACGAGCAAACTTGCTCAAACTAGTGTAAAATCACGAGTTTTGAGTTGATTCAGCAAGATCAATGACACTGGATTTGTTTGTTTCTAGGTCACAAAATATATGCAAAACGCACCTAGGGAACAATTTTATGGTTCACTGGTTCTCTTCTGCAAGTTTCTGTCTATTTTAGGTGTTGATGTTGCGTTCTATCGCACTAACAAATCTCTCTCAGTGTCTTTCTCTGCTCCGCCCTGTTTGGTGTTTCTGATTCTCTTGGACACTTTGCGATCTCTTCTCTCCTATTTCCTTTCTTTTGTCCAGTTTCATATATAGGGCCGGCACAAACTATAAATTAGTGAGTTGAGTCATATTAGGATTTCTTTTTTTTACTCCTCTTTTGCTAATTTGGACTATTGGGCATCAGTTTAAGTCCAACAACTTCTTTTTTATGTAAAGCATAGTATATAATATAATCAACCAGAGTAATGATGAAGAAATAATTATATTAGAAAAATATAAAAATATTTAAAAAGTATATAATATGATCAACTACAACTAATAATAATGTTACAGTAGAAAATATAAAAGTTATTTATAGCATCATATAATATTGAATTATTATGTTATCTATATGTATTTTAATGTATCTTTTATCCAAAGTAAACTCTTAGTAGTGTATGAAGCTCCCACGAGTTTACATAAACTCTCGAGTTTGACAACCTTGTGTGTGTAGAGGTGCCCACCTTTTTAAAAATGTGCCAGTGTTCAGTAGAGAAAAATAGTATAAAAGATAAAAATGGGAGAATGGAAAATGAATGATTGTGGAAGTAGGACAAACCCATGAATAGAAGCAACATAGGGTGGCAAAAACATGAGAAGAAAAAGGGTAAGAAAGCCATTCACTATTTATTCTAGGCAGGATGAGTACTTTAATTATTTTACTTTCATGCCTCTTGTTTTGCTCAGATATTTTTCGGGAAGTCCAACGAGGGAGATATTAAATAATCATAAATGACCAGTAAATATATATAAAAGGTATTTATTTTGTAAATGAGAAGAGTTTACAATAATCGTTATTCTAGAAAAGGCAATTTATTTTGCTCCTTTTACTACGATAATAACTGATAACAGGTTAAAACTAAACTGGAATTGTATCTTATCACAGATGCCTGATTAGTTTAACTTTTGCTACTGGATATCATGGGTTCCAATTGAGTATAATTCCCTCAGTCACAATATCATGATGAGAATATCTACAAGACATTCCTATTCTCATTTTCATCATATGCTATGCAGAGTTATACGCAGTATATCCCATTACCCATCAATGAACTTGATTCTTGGCTGAAGACCCCATCAATTTATGTTTTTGATTGCTCTGCAGCTGGAATGATTGTGAATTCCTTCATTGAGGTATACACACAAAACCATGTTATTAAATACTTATAAAAAAAAATTCAAATGTATTGGTACTGATTTTTTCTTTTTTGGACTGCCAAATTTGTTACTGGACTTTTTTTTGATAAGCTTCATGAATGGAGTGCTTCCAACTCCTCTGTGTCCCAAAGGGATTGCATTCTGCTTGCAGCATGTGAAGCACACGAGACTTTGCCTCAGAGTGCGGAATTCCCTGCAGATGTGTTTACATCTTGCCTTACAACGCCTATAAAGATGGCATTGCGATGGTGAAACTTTTCATTAATTCTTAGTTTATCCTGTTCAGAATGTTTAATATGTTAAACATTCACATAGGTTTAGCATACCTTATTAATATTTTTTTAACATCAATATCATTATGCATGGATTTTGAAAGCATTGTGCATGGACTTCTAAATGATGAACACTTTTTTAACATGAATTGTTTTACTTTATCCACCCAATCTTTTACCTTATAATACTTTCCCATATCTAACCCTTGCTTAACTACTTTTATCTAATAGCATTTTATGATGGCTGATTGTATACATCGTAATCCAAGATCATAAATGTCATTTTTTATAATACAAATTCTCCTAGGGAGTATTTTTGCTCTTTAACTGATTTATTATCTTTACTGTAACTTTTCTACTAGACTTTTTGTTAACTGCAATAGTGATAGAAGAAAAAACCCGTGATAAAGATGGTTTTTACTATGAAATTGATTTTATGCTTGACATTTACATTTACATTTCCATTCCTAACTTAACTTTCCTCATTTTCTAGCTCCTGGGCTTTCTAATGTTGGTAACTGAGTTTTATATCACAGCAAACTGGCTAGTGATAACTTTTTTGTTATGTAATTTGTCTCTAGGTTTTGTACACGTTCATTGCTTCGTGAATCACTTGATTATTCACTTATAGACAAGATCCCTGGCCGTCCTAATGACCGAAAGACACTTCTGGGTGAATTGAATTGGATCTTTACAGCAGTAACTGATACGATTGCCTGGAATGTTCTTCCCCATGGTCGGTCTCAACCCTCCCCATCATTTTCACTGACTTACTAAATTACAACAGTTTCCTTTTTGAACTCCAGTTCTTCTTTAGTTAGTATCTTTTTATCTTATATGGATAATTATTTTGTCCTACAGATCTTTTTCAGAGATTGTTCAGACAGGATTTGCTTGTTGCAAGTCTATTTCGAAATTTTCTACTTGCTGAGCGAATCATGCGATCTGCAAATTGTTCTCCTGTTTCTCACCCAATGTTACCTCCAACCCACCAGCATCATATGTGGTATCGTTGGTCATTATTGTTATGATATTTTTTTATATGTTGCCAAATTTTTTCAACAGTTTATGTTTTTTCTCCACATTCCAGGGATGCATGGGACATGGCTGCTGAGCTATGCCTCTCTCAACTTCCATCTTTAGTTGAGGATCCTAATGCCGAATTTCAGGTATCTGGAATTCTGGATTTATTTTTATAATAGGATGTATATGTCGTTCTGAAATTGAATATTAAATGATAAAAATTAGCTAAGGTATTCTGGTTTGGCAAGGAATAGTTGCAATATGACGGATTATGTATGAGCTTACCTGATGAAGTATGTTGTTGTTCTCTATCAGCCTAGTACGTTTTTCACTGAGCAGTTGACAGCATTTGAGGTATGGCTTGACCATGGTTCTGAACATAAGAAACCACCGGAGCAGTTGCCTATAGTTCTTCAGGTGCGATCCATGTATTTGTCTTTGTTTCCTTTTAAGCCATTTTGTTGCTTCATAATACTCTTGTTAGGTAGGTTACATGATTTTAGTGAAATCAGCTGTCAGCTCCTGTTCCTTAATTATGTTTTTGAAGGGTAAGTGTTTCTTATAATCATTCTTCTGATAGACATTTGTCAAAATGATGTATTGTAGTGAGCATCTACTCCCTTAAAAACAGGGCTAGCTTTATCTAGTTGTAATGGCAATGTACATTTCTGTTTCGTTCATTCAACATGCATAATGCGAATTGTCCTAAAATGTTTTTCTGAAAGCGTGTTATTGTCAATGATTGTCTCAGCTCAGCTATTTGTTATTAGTTTATTTGAGGGACTTACTTGCAATTTGGTTGACTTGGCAATCATCTTCCTATGTCTTGATTCTGTATAGGTTCAGAATTTGTACCCTTAGATCTGTTGTGACCAATTGTTTTGTATAATCTTACTTGCAAACCGACCTTTCAATCTTTCTTTATGCACTTTTGACTCGAATTAGTTTTTTCTTTTTGACAGTAAGTCTACTTTATACTTCTGGGAAGATTGTTTGCCAGTTGTTGATATCCTTTCCATGCATTGATAAGCATTGTTCCTATTTCAGGTTTTACTTAGCCAATGCCATCGCTTTCGGGCCTTAGTGCTCCTTGGAAGGTTCCTTGATATGGGGCCATGGGCGGTTGATCTGGTAGTTTTTCTCTAGATTCATCAACATTTGTTGCAATTGTTTTACCTATTTATTTATTTATATGTAAAGGTTTTTGAGAACTTAATACCAAGTTTTTTATATGTAGGCGTTGTCTGTTGGAATATTTCCTTATGTTCTAAAGCTATTACAAACAACAACACCAGAACTACGTCAGATCCTTGTATTCATATGGACAAAGATTCTTGCACTTGACAAGGTAGATTTGGAGGAAAATAAATTCTTTAAGTAAATGTCAATTAGATGTTTGTTTTAGCTTACCTTAGAGAAATAGTTGTTTTTTTATCAGCTTGGCATTGAAAAACATGTGATTTTGTTTTCCAAAATTAATTTCAACCAAACATGTCGAAATTTTGTCTTGGTCAGTGAAGGTTGCTTTTACTGTAGTAGTAGTTATTGCAGTATATTCACTGGCTTGGCATGGTGCTGGACAAGCCAAAAAAAGTAGAATATGAGAACATTCGAAAAAGATGTGATTTTTGGACAGGTATAACTATTCAACTTGGGCTTTCGAGATTGGGTTATGGTTAAGTCGGTTGAGCTACAAATCCTATCTGACTAGAATTGCCTAATTTGTCCCTATAGAACAATGTGAACAATGGATAAATTCACACCTCAGTTAAACTTACTTTTTGTCTTCATGATCAGTTTGGATTGAGGCTGGTGCCCTTTATAACAATGACACTCTACCTACACAGAGTGTGCAGAGCAGTGTTGTCAAAATCACGAGTTTACTTGCATACTTGCATGAGTCAGCGAGTTTAGAGTGCCAGCTGAGGTGACTCGGCTGGCGGATTGGTATCGGAGCGAGGCATGCGCGGGCCAGAGGTTGTCGATCCTGGATCATGACTCGTCCGCGGCCATTTTTTGGCCAAGAAAAATGGAACTTTCTTGCTCTAGCCCAGAGAATGAGGTTTTGCAGCGGTGGCGGCGGCGGTGGCGTGCCCTGGTGAGGCTGTGACCGTGGCAGAAAATGAAGAGATTAAAGTGGATGATGTGTGGCGCATGGAAGTGAAGAGCTGCTGCCCAAAATAAACCCTAAAACCTAATTCAAATATTTGGGCCTTGGACAAGTTTTAATATCCAACCTATTGCAACCCTAATTCAAATTGTTGGAGAAGTATTTTGCAGCAGCAAGAGGAAGTGAGCAGCACTACTAATTTAAAACCCTAAATTTAGTTGGGCTTTACTTGTCCCATTTAAAATATTAAAGTTTCCAATAATTTTAATTCACATCAGTTTTCTTTAATTTATCTATAAATATATATTGTAACACTATTAGTAACTCTTACAAGCCGAGTTACGATCCTCGAGTTAAGATCTTTTATCTCCTCTCCGATCCTCTTACAAGTTACGAGTTTGACAACATTGGTGCGGACAGAGCCCTATTTTTGCTTTAGGCAACTTCATGCTGCTTTGCATGATTTTAGTGATCTCATTTGTAGATTTAAATAAGGAATTTAGGAATCACAAGTATGTTTTTTATGACCTTAGGCTTGTATGGTTTGCCACAAGAGTATTTTGCTACGTGATTTGATTTTGGGATTAGATTTTGAAGTATGTTAAGAATGTTTTTGGCTAAGGCCTCATGTATGAAGATAAGGGAAATACTCAAGTTGTTGGGTATTATGATGCTGACTAGGTAGGGTCACTGTGTTCTTTTTGGAGGTAATTTAATATCATGGAAAAGCAAGAAATGAAATGTTGTGGCAAGATGAAGTCTGGAAGCATAGTGCAAGACAATGACATTAGTTACTTGTGAGCTCATATAGCTAAAACAACTCAGTTTGAATTTGAAGAAGATTTGCAAATGTACCTTATATATGGCAACCAGGCAGCATTACACATCGCCTCTAATCTTGTCTTTCTTGAAAGGACCAAACATATTGAGGTAAATTGTTATTTTGAAAGAGGAATTGCTAAAAACATCCCCACTAAACTTTTCAACTTTAGTGAAGAGTTGGCTAACATATTCACCAAGTCACAAAGTACCTAAGATCGATCATATTTGCATCAAGCTAGGAACATGCAACTTATATGATCCTACTTGAGGGGGAAGTGTTATAATTATAGAAATATGAAGTAGATTCGATATAATGAAAAATATCTAGATTTTGTGTGTGTGTGTATATATATATATGTATATATATATATATATATATTATTAGCAATGTCTTTATTTATAACACATCCTTTTATGCTCCAGTTTCAGGGAAGTGTTATACTTTTAGAAATAAGGAGTAGATCCTATATAATGAATAGTATCTAGATTATATATGTATATTATAAATATATTTATTTATTTTTGTATTTCATATCTTTGTTATTATTAGAGGATATTGAATCTCTATTTTTTTGTATTGAGTCTGTTTTCTCAATATGATTGAAGCATTCTTGTTGTCTTAGAAACATATAGTTTCAGCTCAATGTCTATTTCTTTCCTATAGTTTATTATTAGTAAAAGATTTCTAAGTGTTACCTTTCTTAAGTGAAACATTCGATATGCTGTTGGTCACATTACTAATGAAATCCGTAATATAATAAACAATGAAAACTGTGTGATCAAATCCTAAACTCCATTAAGATATTGTGAACATTCTCTTTTTTGCTGACCTTTATAATTTTCTAATGAAATTTGATCTTGAACTCTGATGTTGTCCACTGTGTCTGGCATTGATTATGTTCTATTTCTGTGTTGTAGTCATGTCAGGTTGATCTAGTGAAGGATGGTGGTCATATATATTTCATTAAGTTTCTTGATAGCATGGAAGCATATCCAGAGCAACGGGCAATGGCTGCTTTTGTTTTGGCTGTGATTGTGGATGGTCATAGACGGGGCCAAGAAGCTTGTATGGAAGCTGGTTTGATTCATGTCTGCTTAAAGCACCTACAGAGTTCATGTCCTAATGATTCACAAACTGAACCCCTTTTCCTTCAGTGGCTTTGCCTTTGTCTGGGGAAATTGTGGGAAGACTTCTCAGAGGCACAAACAATTGGTTTACAGGAAGATGCAACTACTATATTTGCTCCTCTACTGTCTGAACCCCAGCCAGAGGTTTGTGCCCTAGTTATAGGTTCTATTTCCAGTTGCCAGATGATTATAATTTTTGATGAATTAATCAAATAAATTTAGTCATGCAATTTATTGTTTCACAGGTTAGGGCATCTGCTGTTTTTGCACTGGGTACCCTTCTTGATGTGGGATTTGATACATGTAGAAGTGTTGGAGGCGATGAAGAATGTGATGATGATGAAAAGTTTAGGGCTGAAGTTAGTATAGTTAAGAGTATGTTATGTGTTGCTTCAGATGGGAGTCCATTGGTGAGGGCAGAGGTAGCAGTAGGTAGGTGATTAAGCATCTAAATAATTTATTTTGAATTTGTAATACATTTTATTTTCTTATGATTAGATTGGAAGACCCCAGACAGGATGTTGTTATTTTTAATAGATATCATTACTGCAAACTTTAATAGTTGCTTGTTTCTGAACTTAGAGAAAGATGAAAAACCTTAAAACAAAGTAATTGTTACTGGTGAATAAGAAAGAAAGCATCTGCAGAAAAAGTAATCAAACTTGCATCTAAAAACATCTCTTTTTTGTGTTTCTGATTGCTGTCTCTAATTTGATTGCATTGCTGTTAATTGGTTTGTAGTAAGACATCTTAATGTTGTCAATATAGAATGGGAGGGCTGATAGGCTTTAGAGTGAGATGGATCTGAGACATGTTGCTGACTTGTTTTTTTTCAACTTTCAGCTCTAGCACGGTTTGCTTTTGGCCACAACAAGCACCTGAAATCTATTGCTGCTGCATATTGGAAGCCTCAGTCTAATTCTTTGATTAATTCCTTACCTTCATTGGCTAATATAAAAGGTTCAGTTGGTGGATATCCTAAACAGAACCAACATATACCTCATGGAAGTATTGTTTCTCCTCAAATTGGTCCTATCAGGGTTGGAAATGACAACTCTCCAGTGGTTCGAGATGGTCGGGTCTCTTCTAGCAGTCCTCTTGCTGGTTCGGGAATCATGCATGGGTCCCCATTGTCTGATGATTCATCTCATCATTCTGATTCAGGCATTCTAAATGATGGTTTCAGCAATGGAGTGGTTAACCACACTGGACCAAAGCCCTTGGACAATGCATTATATTCACAATGCGTACTTGCTATGTGTACTTTAGCAAAAGATCCATCTCCACGCATTGCAAATCTTGGTCGTCGAGTACTGTCCATCATAGGTATTGAACAAGTGGTTGCAAAACCGTTGAAGTCTAGTGGTGTTCGAACTGTTGAATCTACAGCTTCTCCAGCTCTTGCTGGACTGGCTCGATCATCTTCTTGGTTTGATATGAATGGAGGTAGATCTCCTTTCCAGTTTACTTAATGGTTAATCCTGTGGGATAATAACTTCCTAAGCAGTTTTGTGAAGTTTTACAACATAAATTTTATTTGTTATAATCCCTGCTGTTTTATTGCCAGCCTTTCTGCTTATTAGTGCTTGTTGCTCTGGCAGGACACTTGCCACTGACCTTCAGAACTCCTCCGGTCAGTCCTCCTCGCCCAAGTTATATAACTGGAATGCGTAGAGTCTGCTCATTGGAGTTTAGGCCCCACCTGATGAATTCTCCGGACTCTGGATTGGCTGATCCACTTCTAGGTTCTGGTGGAGCTGCTGGGACTTCAGATAGAAGCTTTCTTCCACAGTCAACTATCTATAGTTGGGGTTGTGGACACTTTTCCAAACCACTATTATCTCCTGCAGATGATAGTGAAGAAGTATCAGGCAGAAGGGAGGAGAAGGAAAAACTTGCACTGGAGCACATAGCAAAATGCCAGCACTCTGGTTTGTATTTCTCTTTTTATTTTTATTAAGTGTGTTCCTTACAGATGTCTGGCTGACATTTTGTTTGTTCGTTGCAGATGTTAGCAGGCTTACAAATCCAATTGCTAAGTGGGACATCAAGGGTACACAAACAGCATTGCTGCAACCTTTCTCTCCTATAGTAATAGCTGCTGATGAGAATGAACGTATCAGGTATATGAAGCTAATCCATACTTTATTATAACTTAAAGTGGAACTGTTATGAAGCTGGGGAGGGCTTTAAACAGAACATTGCTTTTTTGTTTGGGAATGTTACAACAGTTGTTTACAGGACTCTAAAGATCATCTGTGGTGAATTTTTAGAAGTTATACATTTCCAATCATGTTTACGTTCAGGGTTGGTTGCTCTTGGCAAGACTGAGTGACATTTATTAATTATGGGGACTTTCACAATTACATGACAATTCCCTAGCATAATTTTATACACAATAGTAATTCTGACTTTTGACCTGGTCAGAGTATAATGTTCTTTGGAGTTCTCTGCAGGATATGGAACCATGAGGAGGCAACACTGCTCAACAGTTTTGATAATCATGATTTTCCTGACAAAGGGATTTCTAAGCTCTGTCTTGTAAATGAGCTTGATGAGAGCTTGCTCCTTGCTGCTTCATGTACTTTTCTCTGCTGTTTAATATTATACATTTTATTCTCAAATTGTTGTCAGAGCTTTAATATTATTGGGAATCTTGTGGTGCAGCTGATGGAAACATACGGATTTGGAAAGATTATACTCTGAAGGGTAAACAAAAACTTGTCACTGCATTCTCTTCTATTCATGGTCATAAACCTGGTGTGAGGAGTCTGAATGCAGTTGTTGATTGGCAACAGCAATGTGGTTATCTGGTAGGATTATTCTTTAATCATTCTTGGGAATGTGGGAAATATTCCTCTACCCCTATATCCTAAAATCGAAGGACTAATTATTTCCTCATATTGTGAAGCGAATGATTTTCTTATGGTGTTCCATGTTACATTTTTACATTTAACAGTATGCATCGGGTGAGATATCGTCTATTTTGTTATGGGATGTTGATAAAGAGCAGCTTGTTAATACTATACCTTCATCATCAGATTGCAGTGTCTCAGCATTGGTAAGCTTCAGCTATGCAAGATGTCTTTTGTTGGTTAATTTGCTTGACATAGTTATTTTGGAAAGACAGCTAAGTAGATGTTATACTTTAAGAGGCATTTACTAAGTAGTTTTCCATGATAATTATTGAATTGGTGAGTTTTTGCTTGCCAGCTACATTTAGAACAGGTTTCTTCACTGATAAAGTCATGCTTTGTAAAGTTTTTTTTTAATGATGATTGATGGCTTATTACTGTTGAAATGCCCCGTTCCCCTTTTTCTGGTACTTGGTTGTTTTTGAACGTTAAGACTGAAGGACCTTTGCTGATCTTATTATATTTGCCTTTGCCATAGATAGTTGTCAATCTCAAATAGTAATGCAGTGGCCACCCCCAATTCGGTTAAGGGCTTTACTATTCTCAAGTTTTGTCAGACATCAAATAATATATAATAAACTTAACCAATATTTACTCCAAATTAATGATATTCCCGAATCATCAATTGTGACCACCTCCTTCTAGTATTATTTTACTCAATCTTTAACCAGGTAACAAAGGAGTTATACGAGCAATTATCTTTTGATTTTTATGCATTTTGTCATGTGTTTCAGGCTGCATCTCAAGTTCATGGGGGACATTTTGCAGCTGGTTTTGTTGATGGTTCTGTCAGACTTTATGATGTCAGAGCACCTGAAATGTGAGCACCTCAGATGAATTTCTTCCATCATGATGCAAATAGTAACATGGTTCTTGGCTCACTTTTATTGATGTGATTGAATCAAGCATCTTTGTTGTTTATCACCTATATGTTTTGATATGGTTATGCATGCATCTAAATAATGAATTTATACTTTAATTTCCTCAATCCATACTTGTATGTTAAGTTTTTTCGTAAGTACAAACCTTTAAGGTCCAATTTAGCAGTCTCAATTTCTTTAATCACTAATGGCAAAAAATGCTTCTCAGGCTCGTCTGTGAATTGAGGCCTCATACGCAAAGAGTAGAAAAAGTTGTGGGGATTGGCTTTCAACCTGGATTAGACCAAGGAAAGGTAAAAGGAGCATCTTGCTAGTTTGATATGTTTTTCTTTCTTTTTTGACTTTTTGTAATTATTAGATTTATGAATTTGATTTGAAGTGGATGATGCAATTATGTCATATTGTTGGTTTTCTTCAGATTGTCAGTGCTTCTCAGGCTGGGGACATCCAATTTCTTGATATAAGAAATGTTAGGAGCACCTATCTTACCATCGAAGCTCATAGGGGATCACTCACAGCTTTAGCTGTACATAGACATGCTCCAATTATTGCTAGTGGTTCAGCGAAACAACTCATTAAAGTTTTTAGTCTGGAGGGTGATCAACTAGGCACCATTCGTTACTATCCTACACTAATGGCTCAGAAAATTGGTTCTGTAAGTTGCCTCAATTTCCATCCATACCAGGTGTTACTTGCTGCTGGTGCTGCAGATGCATGCGTTTGTATCTATGCTGACGACAACACTCAAGCAAGATGAATCTGCATTTTTTCCAATGATTTCATCGGTTGTCTCCAGCTCAGAAGAGTGCATCAAACATCACTCAGGAACGCCACGCATATTTCTTGCAGTTGGGTAATCCTGTTATGATGCTTTAATCCCTCTCCGCTGTGAATACATCTGAAAATATTGGTAGGGGTATATTCTGCTGATAGTGTATGCAAGATATTCATTAGCCTCCATGGTTAGAGGGTTGCACTCGACTGGAAGAAAATCATGCTTATTGATTGGAGGCTTCGGCAAATAATGTCAATCGTCGTAAATGTGTGTAAATATCATTTTCTCCATAATTATTTTCTATTCCTGTTTTGCGTGCTATTCCCACCTTTTGTAAATTTTTTTGTCAGATTACATAAGCTAGTTTGCTGACAAATGTGGTCCTGGAAATGGGGCATCTCACTCATGATTGTAGTTTCCGTTGAATTTGGGGACCCTTGTTTTTAACCAACGTGTAATTAAATTCAAGTTTGTCCAACTGTGCAATTTCTTTTCTCAACCTTAAAGCGGTTTCTTTTGATCTTTTATGCCATGTCGACAATAACGCTTTAGCTGGAATTTTTCACTAGGCTGATTCTAGTGGTTTTCTTGTATATCTTTTCTTAGTACAATACAAGGGGTTTTTCTTAATGAATGGGAAAGAGATTTTAGAACCTCCTGATCTTTTCTTTTTAAGGAGGCCACGAATTAGAGGCTTTGAAATTCACCACATCTAAAGTTTGTATTAAAATACAAAATGGCCCTCAAAACAACTATGACATGTCATATTTGACGGGCAACACGTTTTTGTATTTTAAGTGCCTTTATAGTGGCAAACGATCAATCAATGAACATAAGAACAAGAAATACTACCAGAAACTAAAATATCACATCAGTCTGTCGTCTGGGGTAAAACTCAAGCTATTGACTTTATTATAATGGGAAGCTACGTGTATCAATCTAGAGCTCCATAAGCTGCAAGCAATAAAGCAGGTCCCACTTTTACAGTGTATCAAAACATTGTCCCAGACAAGCTGGACGATGAACCACTACTGGTCATCTTAACCTTTCCATGTGTTTCCGAAAACATTCAAATCTTCAAATAACAGGTAAGATGGAACAAAATGCTTTTGTCCTGTTGCATTCGCAGGAGATCCACCGATACCTACTCTGGCAGGGAATGAACTATCGTGTAGCTCGGGCCTTACCCCTGGAGCAGAAGGATACGATACTCTTGTATTGGCTTGTGTTGAAATCACATTCGTAGCAGGCGAGTGATTTTGATAGTTCGCATATCCAGGTGTAGCTGACCATGGCGGGGGAGGATATCTTGGAAGGGTATTGAAGATGTTGATTCTGAAATTGTTGCTGTGGTTGAGGTTGATGGCCGTATACGGTTTGGGCTTGATACTGTAGCAGGGGTTGAGGAAGGGAGTGTGAACAGGGTTGGGGTTGGGGCTTAGATTGCAGTGTTTGGTGCTGTGGCTGATACTGTAGTGGTTGCGGTTCTTTATGGGGTTGCAAATGTTGTTGATGAGGGCTATATTGATGATGTTGACGTTGTTGCAACTGCTCCTGTTGGGCTGGTTGGTGATGCTCTTTGTTCGGATTCATAATGTGTATGTCGAGATGAGGGTGGGGATGAGGATTGATGAGTCTGTTGTTGAGGCTGTGGTTGAAATTCTGACTTAGATTGATGTTGAGACCATGGGACAACGTAACTGTTGTACGACAAATTTTCCGGACATGTATGGGAAGCAAAAGAGAACCCTTCTGTTGTCGACTGAACAGATATCAGATGCATGCCTTGGCTAGAGGCTGATGGTGCGTATGTTGTCTGTGGTGATGGCGTCATGGACAAAGTGATACCAAGTAAGTCAATAATGTCCTGATCCTTTGCAGTACTAACTGGGGCAGCAGGGTTGGAAATAACTAATGCATTGGATGGGACTGAGGTTGAGGGGTTTGGAACATGTGGGGTTTTGGTGCTAATATTAACTGAATTTTCGCTGGAACCGGTTGCGGCACCATTTGAAATCACAGGCTGTGCCTGCCTGCAAAAATAAAAAATATTGACATGGTAGAACAATCTCATTACTCATGACCTGCAATACATGCTAATATACGGGCTTTACAATTCTATAACAAAATTAGGGCTTCTAAGAAATAGTTGTAGGACATAATGAAATAACATGAGTGGAAGTATAAAACAAAATACATGCCTAATGAAACGATTTTGACTTCTAAAAAGCAAAGGGAAGATAATTCACTTGCACATGCGTGTCCATTCATGTCCATACATAAAAGACCTAAACAGATATTCTAAACTAGTTTATTTTTAGATAAGTTATAAGCAAGCAAGACTGAAAAGAAAAACATGTTTATCAGTTCTAAGTGACCTCCGAGCTAGCTGTGCAAATTCATCCTCTTCCTCTTCTTCAATCTGGCTCCTGGTTTCAGAAAGCACTATGGCTGAATTGCTAGCTTTAGGTGTTGAAGAAGACTCTCCAGGGCTGGAGCTGTTTATATTGGATTGATCTACAGTAGATTGAGCTTCAGTTGATACAGTGCTGGGACTTGCTCCTTGAATAGGAAACAGTACCAGAAGCAATTGCATCATGCCTAGCTAGCAAACCTTGAATACTATCATTTAATTCCAGGCCTCGTCCAAGAAGCTCCTCATCCCTATGACAAAACCAAGATGAGAACAAAACCCACATATCTGCAGACAGACTTCACGAAGTAACAAACAAGTATATTTGGGTGTGTGCCAGATGGAAAATCCGAGTTGAACTAACCCAGTTGTAGTTAGCATTTGCATCAACTTTTTCTGGTTTGTGCGACAGCGATCAACAAGATCAATAATTACTTCATCTTTTACAGCCTATAAAGCATAAAAGCCAGACATTAAATCATTTCACTTAAACAAAGGGAGGATTCAGAAGACCAAGAAAAACAGTTTAACTTACTGCACGATCACTAGGATTCACAGCCTGCAACATGTCACTCAAAAGATCCAAAACATCACGCATGGACTCCAAGCTTGTCACATACTGAGTATTTCAAGAGAAGTTAGCTTAAAAACAAATCTGATAACACACAGAAGTTGTCGCACAAAGGATAGCAGAGGAAGCAAGAGTGAAAAGGAAAAAATACAAGGCAGACATTAACCTTAAACTTTCTATCTCTGTTGCCATAGTTTCATCCAGTGTTTTTGATGAATTGCTTGGCATCCCATATCCAGCTAGCATATTTCTTAAATTTGGATGGGTGGAAGGAGTAAATATTGGAGCTGCATCTGGTGTTTACCACCTGGTCCCCCGAATGGCTCTTGCTATGAGTCCAGCAATATTAAGATTTTATCCCTCACTTGCATATCTGCCTAAATAATCTTTGCATGTATTTCATGTTAGACGAGACAAATCAAAGAACCCATCCATACTTTTATTAATAAATATTAAGATTGTTTTGATAAGTAAAAGCTGGGTGACTTTTACCTATAAAAATCTTTGTATTTTTGTATCAACGTGTAAATGGGCTTTATAACTGTTCAACTCCACATTACAGCTTTTCTATTGAAAGAGAAATACCGCCCTAGACATTTAACATAGATAGTTTTGAGCCAGTGGGATCTAATCTAGAATCATATGCTTACTGATCACTAATGATAAGAATTATTAATTATTTCAGAAAATGTATCACCTAATTAATTTTACAAACAGTACACCTGTAACGATTGCAAACTTCCCTAGATTTTAGAGGAATTCTCCCTTTAAACATGACAGAGGTTTAGTCATAATGATCTGGCCTTGTTTATAACAACAGATTTTCATGAAGAAAGCAATAACAATTTCTTTCAAGCACCAAATACAAAAACTAAACCAAGAACATATCTTAAGTTTCCCACTAAAACCTTACCTTCTTCCTTATGATTTTGATCATCTCCTCCAGTATGTTCCTCTCAGCAATTTGAAAGTGCACAAAATCACCGCAGTTCTTTACCATTGTCTCCAGCAGCTGGGGGTAGACAGCCAGAAACAACAAATGAAGCTCCAAACAAATGAATTTGAAAGTTAAGCAATTCAGAAGGACACAGCCACAAACAGCTAGTAATTGAACTTTAGAGCTCCTATGTTGTAATCTCCTCTTCACAGCTTTTACAACATCTTTTGGCTGCCTGAGAAATTAAGCACGTGGTATTCATCGAAGATTCAGTAAAAAACTTAAAAAAACAGCCTCAATTTCCAAGAGGCTACTCTATTAAAGGAGTGAATTATAGTCTGTATTATCATCCATGGACCCTGGTTTTTCTGAGAGGAAACTGAGACTAAAAATAATTGTTCAATTTTGACAACAACAATTATGCATGAGAAATTTAAAAATCATAGAATTAAAAAAAGGGAAAAAAATTAATATAATCAGAAAAAATAACAAGCAGCTTCCATTAAGTAATACAATCCTCTTGTCAGTTTCGTCACACACAAAAAAAAATACTAACTACAATCACCAACAACAGCTTTAGCCCCAAACTCCATCAGATGACAGAACCAACAAACATTAAATGGAACATCATATTCAAAAGCATAAACATGTGGTAGTTGGTCAAAGTCAACTCCTCCAAAATAAAATAAAATATAACAAAACATGTTGTCGAAATTGATATGCTATCATCTATCTCCCTCCTTTTCTTGTGCAAATGTTTAGATTTTAATAAAAGAATAAGATCTTAGAAATCTTCACGGTGATCTCTAAATTGTCTCTACTTTCTTGGAGGTAGACGCCGATCTCATGTAAAGTGACAGCTTTTATTGAGATTCCTCCTTTTATTCTCTCTCAATCTCTCCCAATTTCCATTTTTACACCAAGTTTTCTTTAGATTTCTCTTTACTTTTCCAATCTTTAGCCATCCACATCTATTTAATATATATAGTAGTGATATATGAACAATCCACATGTGGCTGCGCGCATGTATATAACCTCTTTAAGTGACAAATTTGATAACATGAAAAAGATGAATTTTGTCCTTTTATTAAAAAAATAAAAATCAGTATATGCGTTTCTCCGAAAGCTTTCTTCCCTCATTTATTTAGCTGTGCTGGATTTTGGAAGATTCTTACGCTTTGAATTCGGTGGGAGATTGAGCCTTCAATATGGGTTGGCATTTGGTGTGCGTACGATTTGGAGGCTTCTTTGGAAGTTAGTTTTCGTTTAGGATTTAGGATTTTATTGCATTATAGTAGCTATGTAGGATTCCTATTTGAGTTTTAATTTTATGGATTATTTAGGTTTCCGTTTTGGGTTTTGATTTTAGGGTTTCGTTTTGGATTTTGATTTTAGCGTTTCGTTTTGGGTTATCCTATTCGGTGCATGTAAAGTATGGTAAAAATAGTTATGTGAATAGCAATAGGGATGGTGTAAAAAGGAGAGGCATGCGATTTTCATGTTTAAGTTTGAGAATGACGAGGTAGGATGTGGGAGTGGGAATGGGAAGGAGGTGGACGTTGTGTGGTCCAATGGGGAGTTTAAGAATGGAAAGAGTTGGTCGTCTTCTTCGTTGTCGGTTTCTTCTTCTGTTGGGTCTTTTGGAGGGAGTTCCTCTGTCATTGAATGGTCCAGCGTGGAGGAGAATGAATTGGTGGTTCCTTTTGGTTTTTCGTTGGTGGTTTATGCTTGGAGAAAGTAAACACTTTGAGTGATTTTTTTTTTCTTCCCTCTTGGTTAAAAAAGGTTGAAGAAAAAAGAAGAACAAAATTGGATATTATGAGAGTGTATAGAGGTTGTATGACCATCATGGGGTCTTTCTTTTTTTGTTTTTACCAAAATGGGGTCGTTGTCAAAAAAATTATAAATATGGGGCAAGTCATGCTAACTTGGCATGACTTCATATGTAGAAGTCGTGCCAACTTGGCACGACTTTGCCACGTCAGCCTGAAGTTGTGTCAACTTGGCATGACTTTTGCCACGTCAACCTGAAGTCGTGCCAAGTTGGCACGACTTTGTCCACATCATATTTTTTTAATTTTTTTTGTTTTTAAATAAATATATATTATAATTATTTAATTATAATTAAAATTATAAGTTATGTAATATTTGAAATTAATTTGGTAAATAAATTTTTTATGAAGGTATAAATACTTAGAGAAAATGAGAAAATTAATAATCAAACTTGAAATTGAATTTTATTATCAAGCTTGTTTGTGTGGACAATTACTTTTATTGTGACCTTCAGTTCTGCAATATGAACATTTTTTTTGTTTTTCATATTTTTTATTAATCTAATAACCAAATTAATATATTACATTATCGTCAAACATGATCCATACACAATTATTTATTCTTTTATTGCTTAAAACTAACACCCTTAGAAAATTATGTATCAAATTAATTTTAAACATTACATAACTTACTAGTCAATATCTAAATAAGAAAATTTTAAAAAATAAATATTTATATATATATGATGTGGACAAAGTCGTGCCAAGTTGACACAACTTCTGCATATAAAGTCGTGTCAAGTTGACACGACTTGCCCATATTTGTAATTTTTTTGAAAACGACCCTATTTTGGTAAAAACGAAAAAAAAAGTCCCATGATGGTCATAAAACCGTGTATAGAAGACCTTGACATTTGTAACCAAAGATTGAAGTTGTTAGATGAAGGCTTGACACATTCAAATTATGAATGTGTTTGAATTTTGAGTACTAATGACTAAGTGGTTAGAAGTTTGAATTTAGGATGTGGGGTTGTGTTTGCATAGTAACACATTTGATTGATGCATATATAAAAAGGGAATGAGAATCCATTGGTGGATTTGTATATTTGATATATATCTAACATATTTGTTCGGAGGAAGGACTTGTTATCTTTGCAATGTAATTTTTTTTAATGATGTTCCGTTCAAATTGTTGTGGATGAAATTGTTGAAGGAAATTTGCCAAAATAATAAAAATATCATTATTAGAAATATTGTTATTATGAGAGTGGGTTTGTGTTTGTGCTTGAACTTTGTACTTGTGAAATGTTTGACAAAATGACGGCATGTGAAGTATCTGCATTGACATATTACTAATAAAACTCTGAGGGTAATAATGGTGAGAGGTTTTATATATAAGGTTGCAGACATGAAGTTCTTCTACGTGGAAGAGTTGCCATGTTTTATTTTGGATCAGGGCTTTTCTTGTTGTTTCTAAAATAAAGCATTTTTGTTGTTGTTATAGGAATCTCTTTGAAAATGTTATCGTCATGATTGTTGAAATCACTTTATGAACTAAGCCAAATATACTATTATGCTGACTTGGGTATTAAAAGGTTGTATTTTGTAAGATTACTATACTATAAAAAAAAAGATGAATATGATTAGATTAAGATTTGTTTCTTCATTTTATTTTGGTTATTCATGTTCAACAGGAAACTCATTTGTTAATATTTTGAGTCCATAAAACCCAAAAGTGACTAGTAAATGACATGAAAGAAAATGTTAGGAAATATACCAGCTAGACAAATTGAGATGACATGAACAAAATGTACTAGTGTTATCAAAGTTTCCATTCCTGTAGAACAAGAAATACATTGCCAAAAACTGGATTGTAGCTCTACATTGTATAATGATGGTACCTAGAGTCAACTTACTAAGATAAAGGCATTCCAAATAATCATCTCAGCTTCAGCTTCATTTGTTATCTAAAACACTAAGAATTAGTAGTGATTGAAAATCCATAAAATAGGAGCGCCCAATACACAAAACATTGGGAAGAAAAGGACTTCAATGTAAGATTGTTTATATTGTAAGATTGTTAATAGTTTTGTTATTTCTGTAATGCATTAAACATTAATTATAGTGTGCTTTGAATTTCTAGGTTAGAGTGAGACACACAGTGCAAACGGAGTACATTGTGGAAGTGAACCGTAAGTTGACTTCTTTTCAACGAGAAAGGATACAACAAATCCCTTTTAAGAGAACTCCTAAGTAGATGGAATGGAAGTAAGCAAAGTTTGATGTTTAGGGAAAAATTAGTTCCTTTATCACTTATGGATATCTGTATGGGACTGAGATTGCGTGTTGGGGGGGGGAGTTGTAAATTTAGAGGATGATACAGAAGGGTTGGTGAATCAGTTGTTTGACGGAGAGGACATTAATGTACGTAATATTATGAAGAAAATGACTGATGAAAAATTTAGGCTGAGAGAAAATGTTGATGATTTTTGTAGGTTATACATTTTTCTTTCATTTGTTGTTTTTTTATTTTCTTAGGAGTTATAAGAATTTTTGTAGCTTTCCTTTTAGACTTTTAGACAATTTAGATGCACTCCACATGTACAATTGGGGGGGTGCAGTTCATGAATCAGTTGTTTCCAGTATAACTCGGGCTTCCAAAGTATATTACCAACAAAGGAATTTGTGTCAGACATACTTAGTTGGTTGTGTTGCTGTATTGCAGGTATGTTCAAAATTCAGGACAATGGACGATATAATGTAATATTCATAATCTTAAAGCGAAGGTTTTTATTCACTAATGTTTTTGTGCAACAACTGTGGGCAGTTGAACATGCTGGGCTTGACAAAGCGGGAAATAATTTTCGCTTTCCTCGATTTTTGCAATGGTCGTGTGTAAACCTTCAGTCAAGAAAGATACATGATGCTTTTTTATTAGCTGAGGTGGATTATATTGTTAACTTTGTGGTTGATAGTTTTGTCTTAATTTGTTTATCATAATAAATAATTTTGTATTTCAGATTTCATGGGAATGGTTCTTGACTGAAGAAGAATGAAGGTTGGATATTGTTATTGAAGCTGTACGTGTTAGTTCACATGAAAAACATGAATGTACTGGCCCTTCTTTTAATGAATGAGAAACAATTCTTCAACAACATAAAGTTTCCCAAAAGCAAATTATAGCCAATCACAAGAGGCTATATGATCTGCAGAAGGAAATTAAAATTATGCAAGAACAAGTGCACAAAGTAAACCATTGGTCAGTACTACTTCCTTTTGCTGAAGACCAACCTAGTGCTCGTGCCGAAGACAAAGCCAGTGCTACTAAAGACGTACCCCTTGATGGAATGAAGATATATACAATAATGTGTTCATTGCAGGGACTGTACTTAAATCGATAAGTGAATATATAATGAACTAGTGATACTTACCATTACTTAATTAACTTATTTAAGTCAGTTACTTTGAGCATTTATTTTTTATCCTGTTGCAGTGTTGTTGTTGACATCAAAAACCTGATATTGACTAGGGCTGACTTGCATTCATTAAGTCACAGGTCAAGAGTTAACGACATGGTACATTTCTTTGTATAATCTTTGATTTGTATTGAATTATAGTTTGTAAATTGAAATAGTTACAATGTATTTTTATGTTATGTTATTTGCTACTGGTTTCTTCATGCTTGATGAATATCATAGAACTGGAGGGGTTGACCGCTTTTGCTTTAATTCTTTCTTTGCGGTAAGTCAACTGTGTGTATTTATTGTTGTTTGTTTTTATGATGAAGTTAATGTTAACAGTACTTATTGTTTGTTATAGAGTCGCGTAATCAAAGAAATGACCATGAGTCCCACAATTTGGCAAAAGAAGGACTACATGTCCTTTTATAAAAAGAGTTTCTTTGAATTAGAAGAGCTATCACAATGTGAATTTGTGAGTGATTTATTTATTTATCCTTAATTACCTGTTAATGAAATTTATTTTCATGTTACGTTATCAACATTGATGACCCATACAATTTAATCTTACGACAATCTAAATATGCTATATGATCTTATTATATGTTTTTTAGTATAATAAATAAGATTAAGTTAACTTAAGTTTTAAAGTAATAATTATGTGTTAAATTTTATATTATTTAAAGAGCTAATATTAATTGTATATAAGATAGATGCACTAGAAATGATATAATCAATCTTATAGAAAATTTAATGTGAAAAGTTTTATTTGAAAAGGATTTATTTCATACTACAAGTTGATTCTAAAGCAACACAAATATTTACAAGGAAATAATGTAACAACAACTAATTTTATATACTATCTTTTAAATATATTATTTTAGATATCTTAGTTATCAATGTTTCTAAAAGAAATATATTAAAAAAATCAAAACTAATTAAAGTAACTCTTTATAAAAGATTAAAGACCATAATTTTATATGGTAAAAAAAAATCTAACAATCAATCTTTGAGATACAAAATCAATAACTACATAAAGGATAAAATTTTATAAACTATGAAAGAAAAGGATTTCAACTAAGAAGGATAATGATTCTTACCTCTCTTCCAAATTCACACATGAGAAATTTCTATGAAAACACTTTACATGTTGAAAGAAAACATCTTTACACTCTTCACTTTATAACGTTAGCCAAAAGAGCATTAGAATTATCTACACTTTCTTTAAGAGCTATCCTTTTTATTATATTTTTGTATAGATAGAAGGGATAATGTAGAATACTTAAATTTCTAATTTTAAGAAGATATTAATAATTAATTTTTGAGATTGACTTGGTGTATTCAATATATCCAAAAATGTTAATAAGAATACTTGTTTAATTTGATTATGATGGAACCTTTTAAGAGTGACTTAAAATGAAAATTTGATGCAACTTATAGTTGAAGCAAACTATCATAAATATTGTTGTCCTTCCTACATTTATTCTTTTTATCCTTTGTTATTGAGTCTTCATCAATAACTATAATTAAAAAGTTATAAGAGTTGTTCCCAATGATTCTCTTCCCAAATAGAAAATAAAGTGCCAATAGTAAACAAACAACTTTTATTATCTGGGATTACTTCTCACAAAAAATTCCTTTATTTACTAATCTAATTGCTACATGTAACCATTGTGGTAAGTTGTTTAAATGTGATCCAAAGACACATTGCACATCCAACCTATTTAATCACATTAAATAGAAAATCTAAAATATTCTTATGGTGTCATTAATGATCCCAATAAAACAACTCGCATATATTTGAAAGCCATGTTGCAAACAACCAAAGGTATACTGTTAAAGGTTGTTGAAAAACAATTGTTAATTTTGTCATTGAAGATGAATAACTATTTAGGATGGTTGACGGAGAAGGCTTTAAGAACCTGTATAGACAATTACAATCTTTGTCTACTATCTCATTTAGGCTTACTATAGTTTAAAATTGATTTCAATCATATATGGAAAAATTAGAATAAAGGTCTTATTTAAGTCAAATTGTGTTAAGATAACACTCGCTACTAATTGTTAGATGTAACATCTTTACTTTTAAATAATTATATTATTCATTTATTTTGTCTTTACTATAAATATAAGTTAGAAAGTCTCACGTTTTAACTTCTATGTTAAATTCATATTTTAAAAGTTAGATTACTTTTTTTATATACTTTTGTGTTTTAACTAATAATGGTTGTGTTTCAAAGAATACTCAAATTTTAGTTAAGATTGATTTGCATTGAAAAGAATACTCAAGTTTTAACTAAGAATGGTTGCATTCAAAGAATATTGAAGTCTTAGCAAATAGTGATTGTTGTTCCAAATAATGCTTAAGTTTTAACCAAGATTGGTTGCGTTATAAAGAATACTCAAGTTTTAGCTAAGAATGGTCGCATTCAAAGAATGCTCAAATCTTAGCAAGGAGTGATTGTTGTTCTAAAGAATACTTGAGGTTGTTTAGCTAAAAGTGGTTGGATTTCAAATAATACTAATTTATTAGTCAAGAATGGCTACATACCAAAGAATACACAGTCTTAACCAGGAGTGTTTGGGTTCCAAATAATATTCGTGTTTATCCAAAAGTGGTAGGTGATGACTATTTTACAGTAAGTGTACCGAGTTAGAAGTAATAAATTATCTCTAAGGAAGGATATAAAACCCACAAGAAAAGTTCTAAAATCCCAAGTATAACATTCACTAAATACAAGAAAATGTGTAAAAGTTTGTTTGAAAGGTTATTTGTATCGTGAATTTATAAGAAATTAACTAAAAACAAAGTAATTGACTTGGATAATTCAATTGACAAAATTGGGATTGTTATTCCTTCTCACTCGTTTGTATTTCCAATGAATAAAAACATATAGCATTCTATCTTCATTGACATGAATGCACATATAAAAATCATTCATATCGATTCTTAGCATACAAAATCATTAAGAATGTCTCCTAAATATTGATTCCTTGCATATTTATAATTTTTTTTTTATCATTATGAATAGATGTTATATAGGAATTAACATTTCAAATCTATTCTTTGCATTCAAATATGTTAAGCATTATCAATTAGGTCGGATACTTAGAAATACTTTCTAGTCAAATCTAAGGATCAATATCATGAATAAAGATTCAAACTTTAATAATAAAATGACAATACCAATCATAAATAAAAAACATAATATTATAAATAAATATCACCTCAATACATAAGAGTTTAAACAAATTACTCTCAGTCCCAAATGGAAGAATTAACCACTCATGTTGGCCATTACAAGCATGAAAATTGAGAAAAGAATATCTAGGGTGTTTCTCCTTAACGACTGACTTCTCTAGGGTTCTCTATCTCTATATATATTCCTAGCGATATTTAGGGTTTTGCCTCATGCCTTCTATTTAACCTAATTGGACTTAGGTTAAGTGACATCTCGCTCAAGCGAAATATTGCTTGCTTAAGCGAGTTTCACGAGAAAAAGACAAACTTTGTCTTTTCATCTTGTCTTTAACTTGTTCATTCTTCTTTAACCTTTTTATCTCTATCTTCCCCTAGATTCACGAAATTAGCACAAACTTGATAATATATTATTTTTATTCATCTTATAATCCAAAAATATGTAAAAAATTCAAAATTAGAGGTTGAATTATAACTCTATTAACAATTAAAGTCCATAAGTGTCTATCTTTTACATGAAATATTACTGAATTATGACACTTACCAATAGGGTCCAAATAATACTTGTTTTGTAACTTGTAGTGTTAGTCTGTCATAGTGGAACTTGATTACATTGATTAAGAATTGGACGTAGTTTGGATTATTAGACGAACCAATATAAAAATTATTGTGTAAATCTCTCTTAACTTTGATCGTTTTATATTCCATGTGATGAGCATAATTTTATTCACACTTTAAAACTTTAATTATAGACTCTTGGACTGTAATCATGAATAAATTCATTATTTGAATTGATATTAATCTAATTGGAATTATTTAACTAATAATTTTGTGTTTTTATAATAGACGATCTGCTACACGGTCTGAATGAAGTATTTATCACTGTGAGTAAGTTGAATATGCGAAAGTTCAAGTTATTTCTTTGAATCAACAAAAACTGAATCCTGAGAAGAAAAATAAGAGAATCAAATCTACAATATCTTAGAAACAAAAATTGGAAGTAAATCATCAAGTTTCACAACGACTTTTGGAAACTAGAACATTATGATTTTCTTAGTTTTCTTATTTTCTTCTTTGTAATATTTTTGTTTTGCCTCCACAAGAAAGACTAAACTCATTTGGGTCGATTATGTTGTAATTTCACAATGAATTATTAAGTTTTGTGAAATTAAAGTTTGTTCTTCAATATCTTACTGCGCGCTAAAATGTTTTGTTTTTTAGTATAATTGCTATTTTGAGAATTTTTTTTAACACATGTTGATAATTCAATTTTGTCTTTAATTAAACTCTTGTTTAGTAAGGTACTGAATAAATTAGTAGATACATTACTTCCGAGTAAGTAGCTATGGTGAGTTTTGTTGACACAATACTCTTAAGAAGCAGTGTTAGAGTGTTAACACTTGATTCAACTCCGAGCAGCGACATATCATCTTATTTTCTAAAAAATAGGTCCTATAATGAATTCTTATTTCTATTCCTAGTATTTTTATTTTTCATTCAATATGGTTATGATATTTTCCACTTTAAAGCATATTAACCTATATATCATTTTCGGTTGCATCTCTTTTATTTTCAATTCATTTGATAACCTTATTATTAGGCAATGAAATAATAGGATTATACAATTCATTCAAAAAAAGATCGTGACAATAACTTTTTTTTATCACAAAATTGTTAGTTACTCATTGGATTTCAAACTATTTATCATTTAGTAATTTATACAAATCATTAATATTTTTTTATGGACTTTTTTTCTATTTTTTATACGGTTCATTGCTAAAAAAACTAATATTTGAGTAAAATAAAAACACCAAGTATTCTTTTGACTTCAGACTTTACTACTTTGAGTCTTTCAATTGAATTATATCAATTCTTTCATTAATGAGATTCTATTGTCTTTGACGGATGAATGTTTGGTCAATTCAATTCCTTTTGAATAATTGTAAGAATACTGTACTTATTACTTGATTAAGAAATTATTTTTGAAAAAACTAGAAAGCGAATCTATTTTCTTTTACTATTTTATCATCTTTATTTTATTTTCTACATAACAATCTCTCTGTACCAAACCAAATAGAGGATAACTTATAGAGAATCATTTTTTTATTATTCTTTTTAATAATATGTGCACACATATGTCAAAATCAAATCATATTTTTATAAGTAAAGTTTTAAGCAAATTTTTATACATATCTTATTTATTTGTTTAAGATTAACTGTTATGAGTTCACTATTATCATTCGTGTGTATATTATATTTATTAAATCTTATTTTATTTTAAATTATTTATTATTATTACACTAATTTATCGATAACATTTGAACATTTGCCGCCTTAAATATAATGTGAATCGAATTCTGTTGCTTCCACTATTTAAATTATTATTATTATTATATTATCCTAAATGACGTTGCGCTTATATAATAAACACATTACGATATATTAATATTATTAAATTCCATTTTTTTTGAAAAAGGAAACAATAGTAAAATTTAAATTTAATAGTTTATTAAATTTAATGTTATTAAATTACCTAATGTTTTATTTTTCTCGTTTCATTTCCCAAAACCGGAACTTCGTGACACTTGTTTCCGTCTCCCTTGGAGGAGACAGTGGTTGCCGCCACTCTTCTATGCGCCCCCTTCTTCTCTATCATGGTGAACGCCACCATAACCATCACTATCATCATCCTCAACATCACCATCTTCATATCCTGATAAAAGGCGAGGGTTCTCTCTGCCTCAAAACCCTCCCCTATTTCATGTTCGATCACTGAAGAGGGTTTCTGATTTGGATGACAATGGGAGATTTGATGGCCTCTCGCTTTTACCAGAACCACCACGACGATTCCACCGTCTCATCATGTACCTCCTCCTCCTCCGTCGCGGTCGTCATCGCCAGTTACAACACCGATGGTTCTGATTTCACGCCCCGCTGCGACTCTGAAACCGCCATTGCAAGCAGCAGCGGTAACTACACCGGGAATGGAGCCACCAGCATGGCCTACCTGCCGCAGATAGTCGTCCTCTGCGAGCTCCGCCACGAAGCCTTCGAGGCCGCCATTCCCGCCGCCTCCGACATCAGCCTCGTCTCCAAGTGGCGACCCAAGGATAGGGTCAGTTTGTTAACCTTGTTTGTGTTATCTGCATTTTGCTGTGATGAATCGGTGATTTGCGTTACAGAGAGATTGGAATATTTCGAGTCCTGTGTGTCACTTGTTCTGCGTGACGGGAATTTGGGAAATGTAGAAAAATGGGCGTTTTGGTCAAAGTAGTGGCAGCAGTGGTGACTGTGAATGGATGACTTCTTTTGACTATGTTTGTGTATGTGATAATGTTGTGAGGGACTCTTCAAGGACTTGAAATGTTGATCTCTTAAACATTAAGTTTTGTTAATGCGAGAAAAGAAGGCAAACACAGGAAAGCGCTCAAGGCAAAAAGCAAGATGGAAAAGTTTGTTATATTGATTCAGAATATATACACATTGTGTGTAAAGAAAAGGACAAAAAGAAAATAATAGAAAGATAGCGCTTATAGGAAAGTTGCACCTTATTCCCTTTTTAGAAAGTTTTAGGTTAAGTATTTCTTGTGATTGGACTCAAATTATTGATTTGTTTGAGGTGCTGTGTAGTCTTCTTTCGGCCCTTCACAAGTCAGGTTGGAAGACGTCAAGAAGCTCCAACTTGGATAAATTGGAATGAATAAGCTATGGTGGAAGGGTTTTAGTAAGGATATTTCCTAAGTGATGTGATGAAGAGATTAGTAGAAGATGCATGAGTCCAATAATTATTTTTTCACAAACAATGTGATAATCATTCTCTAAATGTTTCTTTCTTTCATGAAAGATGAGAATTCTAGCAATGTATAAAGCGCTTTGGCCAGCACAATAGAAAACATGACTCTTAGTGATAGGAATTCTCAAATCATCAAGAAGGAAAGAAAGTCATTGACGCTCGCAAGTGGCAGAGCAAGGACCCTATACTCGATTTTTGTAGAAGATCGAGAGAAAAAATAGATTATTTCTTGGATTCCAAGACACCAAAGAATTGCCAATAAAATAAAGTAACCAGTGATGGAACGTTGTGTATCAATACATGAGGTCCAATCAACATCACTAAATCCAAAAAGTTGTGTTGATGACCTGCGACTAAAAAGTAAGCCTTTTCCAGGACATTCTTTTAGATCTCGAATTACTCTTAAGGCAACTTAAAGATGAGTTTGAGTTGGTGTGACCATGAATTGACTGCATTGTTGGGTACCAGGTCTAGTGTTGGTTAAATATATGAGACATCCCACCAATCGTCGATATGACAAAGGGTCAGGTAAATGTTCACTAGAGTCTTAATGGAGACGTAGGGAGTCATCCATTGGAGTGGAAAATGGTTTGCAACCCATGAGACCATAATCCTTAATCAAATCAAGACAATATTTGCGTTGACTGAGAGAAATGCCTTGGCCGGAGTTAGCTACTTCTATTTCCAAAAAACATTTCAACTGACCAAGGTCCTTTATATGGAAATGAGAATGGAGAGTGACTTTAATCTTAGTGATCTCAGAAGCATAATTTCCAGTAAGCACAATATCATCAATGTAAACAATATGAGCAGTGAAAACATAACCAATATTTTTTTATAAACAAACTATGATCAGCATGGGCTTAAGCATATCCTAAAGATGGCTGTAAAAGAGATATTTTTTCATACCATGTGCGACTTGTTTGTTTCAGGCCGTAGAGATTTTTTGAGTTTGCAGCATTGATTAGGAGGATAACTGGATAGTCAAGGAGGGATCACCATATAAACCTACTCTAAAATTTCTCTATGAAGAAATGCATTACTGACATCAAGTTGTTGTAATTCCCAATTGTAAATGGATGTCAAGGCTAAGACAACTTTGACCGTGGTCGTTTTTACAACAGGGGAGAAAGTTTCTAGATAGTTAACCCCTTCAATTTGAGAGTACCCCTTTGCTACCAGGCCAACTTTGTAACGCTCAATAGTCCCATCAGGTTTTCTCTTTATTTTGAACACCCATTTGCATTCGATGGGTTTGACAGAGGGAGATGTAGTCACAATATCCTAAGTTTGGTTGTCAATTAAGGCTGCAATTTCAGCCTGTATAGCCTCCTACCAACAAGGTTGGGTAATAGCCTCCTGATACGTCTTTGGTTCTTGCTCAGCATGGAGACACATCAGAAAGTGAGAGTGAGAAGAAAACAAATGAGAATAATCAATGAACGACTGGATAGGATACCAGATCACTGAAGATGATTGGTTAGATTGTGCAAGAGCAATAACTTGAAGAAGTGTTGCAATAATAATCATCGAGATATTGTAAACGATTGGTGAGGTGTGTGGAATGTCGTGGTGTAGGTGAGGTTAGAGGTGGTGCAGAAACTATGGAATCCGGTGAGGGAGAGATTTGTTGGTGTGGTGAGAGGGAGATAGATGAAGATGAAGTAGGACTTGTGGCATTGATGAAATCTTGCGGTATAGGTAGAGTAAGTGGTGTAGAGGTAAGGTGGGGAGAATAAGGTATGTCTGGTGTAGGAATGGTTTTGATATAAAGTGGGTTATTGTCATTTTCAAGGGGTTCAATGGTGCTAGATTGAGAGGATGAGAAAGGAAAAATTGTCTCATTGAATTGCACATTGCGAGATATAAAAATTTCTTTATTGTTGATATAAAAAATGACATAGCCCTTGGTCCCTATTTGGAAGCCTAAAAAAATTCCACATCTTCAGTGGGAAGTTTTTGACAAGGAGCATTTTTTGATGCATAACAAAGACAACCAAAAATTGTAATCATGTAAAGATCAGGAGAATCATTATACAATAATATAATTCAAAATGAGTTTTATTTTGAATAACAGGAGAATAAATACGATTTATCATAAACACTACATGCTTAATAGCATAAAACCAAAAATGTTTTCGAAGATTAGATTGAAACATGAGGGTCCTGATAACATTAAGAATGTGTTTGTGTTTTCTTTTTACGCATCCATTTTGTTGATGGATATATACACAATTTGTTTGATGTAAAATACCTTTAAAGGAAAAATATTTCTTTTGACAAAACTCATTTTCATTGTCAGAACGAAGATATTTAATAGTGGTGTGAAATTGGATTTCAATTAAAGCAACAAAGTTTTGGACATGCATTTGGACCTCACATTTTGATTTTAATAAGACAATCCATGTAAAATGACTAAAATCATCAACAATGTTAAAAAAATATTTATGACTATAAATATAAATTTTAGAGAAGGGTCCCCAAATATCCATATGGTCTAAATCAAGTAAATTGCAAGATTTATTGATTCTTGGAGAATATGAGAGACATTTTTGTTTAGCTAAGTGACAAATGTCACAATTGTCACCAACATGCATAGAAATAAAAGGAAAAGTCATGTGCAAAACATTGAGACGATTTTCTCAAAGGTGTCCTAGTCTAAAATGTCAAAGGTTGGTATTAGTGATAGGATAGGTGGTGAAATTATTGATGGAGACTTTGATGGTTTAGGGATGTTAAGAGGTGTTAAACACACATGCCGATTGATGTCCAAGTGATAAAACCCTTGTTTTAATTTACCCAAACCAATAGTCTTCAAGATCCTGTTCTATATATAACAATTGTCATTAAAAAATCAAAAAATAATTTAGAGAAGAAATGAGTTTAGAAAAAGAGAGAAAATTAAATTTAAAGTTGAGAATATAAAGGACATCATGAATAAGTTTTGACTGATTTGAATAGAGTTGAAAAAATGTGCAAACTCATGAACACCATTGGATAAATTGATTTGGAAGGTGGTGAATGGTGACAATGGATAGTGTGTTCTCCATCTCTCAATTAGACGAACAAGACCATGTGCATGTAAGAGAAAATCAAGACAGTGGTTGGCAGCTTCGACGAACCTTCTAGGCTGTTGTCATTATAGACCCTTTCCACAGTGGCCTTATCTCCAAGTGACGACCCAAGGATAGAGTTAGCTCAATCACTCTGGAAAGTATGATTAAGTTGTTATTTGTTAACTTTGTTTAGGTTATCTGTAGCTTGCTGTGATGAATCAATGATCCCCGATTTGCGCGACAGTGTCCCATGTGTCACGTGTTTGGTGGGATAGGAATTTGGGAAATGTAGAAAGAATGGGCGTTTAGGTTAATGCAATGGTGACTGTGAATGGATGACTTTGTTTCGTTTGTAGGGGTGACAAAACGGGGAGCTTACTATAGGCCCACCCAAAACAGGACGAAGGTGGGCTGACCCACCATAAAACAGGTTGAAAATCTTGGTATGCTCTCTAAAGAGTAGGCTGGCGGGCCAACCTACCAACTTTTGTTAATTTTTGTCTTTTTAACTTTTGTTTATTTATATATATATATATATATATATATTTATTAAAAACATATTTAATCGTATAAATATTTTCTAAATTTTTGATTGATTAATTAATGTCTCTAATAGGAAACTTTAAAACAATTATTACCTTTACATGTTAAATTACTCAATAATAATTAATAATTGAAACTTAATTTTTAAGTGTTAATGATTTATGTTACAATAATTATTGTCTTGGTCTGTCTTTGACGGGTTTGGCGTGACAGGCAAAAGTGAGCTAGCGGGTTAAAAACACTAACACGGCCCACCAAATTTTGGCAAGCTGGCCCGCTGGCCAAGGTTCACTTTACCACCCGTATTCGTATGCCTATGTTTGCATATATGATAATGTTGTTAAGGACTAAAATGTAAAATGATTGACCTGTTAAGCACCAAGTTTTGTTAAGACGGGATCCTTTGAAGTGCAAAAATGAAATGTTGAGTTATATTGAACTAATGATTGATGAGAAAATCGAGTGAGTTATGTGATGTTTGTGGGTTTTTATGCAACTTCTTTCTTTACAGTTGAAAGAAGAAGGTTGAATATATCTCTGAATGTGTTTACAAACGTGGTTACAATCTAAACTTTTAGACTATTTACAACCTACTTAAAATAGGTAATTAAAACAAAAAATAATAAGTAATTAGAGTTATACAAATTAAATCACCAAAAAATATTAAATCTATCCTAATAAATAGAAAACAGAATCTGCACTAATTATGAAATAATTATCTCCTAATTATGCAACATTGCACTTTGTACTTCAGCTGATCTTCAATTCGATCAATTCAAAAATAATGATAACGGTATCTGATCATACTTGCATTGGGGAAATTTCCTCTATTAATTGTGAGCTTGGTTTTTGATGAATTCTTATTTTGCTAAAGATTTGGCTGTAAAAGTGGATAAAGTATCCTGGAATTTGCTTGATTGAATTAGTGATTTTGGAATGAAGGTGGGGGAAAGATTGTTTACATGTGTTTCTTTAGGGTGGTAGGACTTGTGTAAATCCTGGTAGCTTGCATTAGGAAGTGGCTTGTTTACATGAAATGGAGGTTGCTAGCTTCTTATATTGGTTGAAACTGCTTGACTCTTGAAAGAGGTGGATTTTGGTCTAAATGTATACATACGTAAAATTAAGTATATGCTTTTTTGTAAAAATGTGAAATAAGCAGGCCACTTTTGCCTAATCTGATTGTATCAACTGGAAATTTTGTGTCATCAGTTTTCCAATGATCTTTATCTATTCCCTTCTGTGTTCTTTTTTTTGCAACTAGTGCAATTGGTTTTTGTTAAAAAAAGTTGAGGCTTCTTCGACATAAGTAGTTTGATTGACTGTTAATGTTCTAAAGGTGTTGATAGCATGACAGTTTCGTATACCCTGGCTGTTTTGAATTTGCAATTTTTCAATCTGTCTTATTACTATTGTGGATGTAACTTTAGAATGAAGATTGAACAAAGAGGTTGTTCTCTACTCAATAAAATACAATATTTCTTGCTGCATTTGAAATAACACATTACAAAGTGTGTAATGTATAAATGTGGTTTATTTTTCTGGTAAGTTTTATACTGTTGGTTCGTTGCTTTGTTTTGGGAGAGGGTAGGGTGGAGCTCCATTTTAAAGATAACGTTTCTCCCATTTATAAAGGATTTCTTGAATAATAGTCTACCTTTGTAATGGATTTCTGGTGTAAATTATATTGATATTTAACATTTCTCTTCATAATCAAAATACATTTTTTTTATCCAAGTCTCTGTTTATTCCTCTAAGATCTTTTAAAGTCTTCTTTAAGATGTTTATATGCTGTAAGAAGTATGATCCATTTTAACACCTAATTTTGTGATGCAGATGAAGACAAGATATGTAGCTCTAGTATTATGTTTGAACATTAGTGTGGACCCACCAGATGTAATAAAGATATCCCCTTGTGCCAGAATGGAGTGCTGGATAGGTGTCTTGTTACCTTTAATCTCATTTATTTAGTTGTTGTTTTCTGTAGTTTGTACTCTCAAGTTGTTACCTGGATTTGAGATATTTTGCATTTTTATCCTCAATTCATGTTTGGAAATAGCTTCGGGCTTCTTTATGATATTATATGACATGTTTTTGTTATTAACTATTTGTTTTTGCAAGTTCATATTTCTGATGAATTAGTGTGCTGTTTTGCATTTATATTTTATGGTTGAACTTTTTGATTCATACTTGTCTTCAACTTTTTATCCAGTCATTAACTTTTTCATCCGCAGCCTAATTATCTAGAGTTATTTGCAACTTTGTCAATGAAAAATGTAGCAAAATGGGTTGAGTAGAATCTTTGTGACGTATCAAAACTTTGTAGGCTTGCGAAAATGGTTAAGGTGCAAACAGTTTTTGATGCTTACCTTGCTCAATACTGCAGATCCTTTTTCTATGGGACCACGAAAGGCATTGGAGTCAATTGGAAAAACTTTGAGCAGTCAGTATGAAAGATGGCAACCAAAGGTGGGAATGTTTAACTAGCTAACCTTATCCTCATGTTTTCTTTGAAATTGTTTTATAGTTAACCTTATCGAGATCTTTACAGGCCCGCTATAAATGTCAACTTGACCCGTCAGTGGATGAGGTGAAGAAACTTTGTACTAATTGTCGTAGATATGCAAAGAGAGAAAGAGTTTTATTCCATTACAATGGGCACGGCGTCCCAAAACCAACTGCTAACGGTGAAATATGGGTCTTCAATAAGGTCAATGTTTGTATTTTCTCAGTTCTTGTTGCGAAATATTAGTCTCTCCAGAAAACTCACACAAAAAAGTAAAAGGGAGACACTAAATGATACTTAGAGTGAGTTTAGTGTCCCATTAAATTAACATTAACTCAAAGGTTGCTAATGAATTAGTGGGAACTATGGGGACACAACTATTTTTCTTTTATGATTTTAGTATCCGTTTAAAACCTTTTTGTCCACACTATAATTAATATTTAATTTTGTGTCTCAATTATGTAGAATTTGGGGACATTAATAATGTTATTCACTTGATCCTCACTTTTTTTTGGAGCTAATTACAACTTTTCTTTTGTAGTGTAGTTACTCGATAAATCAAATATTGTTCTCTTCATACTGGCAAAGTAGGCCCAGTTGAAAAAGAAGTAGGCATGGTTTTCAAAATGGCGAGTCAACTTGTAAACTCGTGAGAATTTATGTTCCTAAACCGTCGAACTTAGTTAACTCTTGCAAACAGGAGCAAACTTGCTCAAAGATCAAGAGTTTTGAGTTGATTTACCAAAATGAATTGGACATTAGAAAAGATCCAACAATGACTCTGGATTTGTTTGTTTCTAGGCCACGATTTATGCAAAACGCACCTAGGGAACAATTTTATGGTTCACTGGTTCTATCTTGCAGGTTTCTGTTTGATGTAGGTGTCGATGTTGTGTCCTATAGCACTAACAAACCTCTCTTGGGGTCTTTCTCAGCTCCGCCCCTTTTCGTGTTTGTGATTCTCCTGGACATTTTTAATCTCACTTTTCTCTCATTTCCTTTCTCTTGTGTATCTCATATATATGGCTGGTGCAAACTACAAATTAGTGGGTTGAGTCATATTAGGGTTTGTTTTTAGGTTATTTCTCCTTGTACCATATCATTTAAGAAAAAATGCAACCTAACATAAAATTTAAAACCCAACACTACCCTTGACTTCATGTTTGCTTATAGATGCATAAATCTGGAAGATCATTTTCGTGCTTCATTTAAGCTTTTGGATGGGGTGGCAAAGTGGGGCGGGCCATGCGGGCCGGCCCACGACCCACGAGAAAAAACGCGGGGTGGGCTGACGTTTTCAACCCGCTGACCCGCATTAGCCCGCCCCGCATAACCCGCGGCCCGCACGGGCCAACAGCGGGGCGGGGCGGCTGGCCCGCTAGCCCACAAAAAAAAAAATAATAATAATTGATTTGACTTGCTAGAATATAACTTTCTCTGTTCATCAATTCTTGAAATTTATTCTATAGTGGTTCATTACATTACAACAGTAACAATTAAATCTAGTGTGATTAAACTATTTTTTACAAAATTTGAAGGTTCCTTTTAAGTGATCATCCCTTTATATTGAGACAATGATTTAACAAGACATATAGTTTATATTTTATAAACTTTCTCTATTAAGTAACTGGTATAGACATATACATAAATTTTATATCTTGAATCCTTTGTTGCGTTTGTTCTAAGCTTGATTTCATGAACATTGGTTTCCAAACTCTCAAAAAAAAAAAAAAAGCGGGCCGACCCGCAAGCCCGCGGGCCAACCCGCATGCGGGGCGGGTCATGAAAACCAGCCCGCATTTTGTATGCGGGGCGGGCTGACCCACTTTGCCACCCCTACTTTTGGATGACCATATTCGGAAATGAGTTATGAATTATAGATTTCCATGTCCGGAATGGTGTGCTATAAATGATGCTGAGGATTGGGATCCAGAACTCATTTATGTTTGCTTACGGATTTTGACATCCAGAAGGTCATTTATGCTATCCAGATAAGCTTCCAGATGACCAAATCCAGAAGTGACATATTAGTTTCGGACTTGCATATCCGAAACTTTGTGATTTAACTTACGGAATATCCAAAAGTCAAAGTCTTTTAAATCATTAAGGACAAAACGGACATTTCATGTTGGATGCAAATTTGAATTGATATGGTGCAGGGAGAATCAACCTTTTTTTTATTCCTCTCTTGCTATTTTGGACTCTTGGGCCTCAGTTTAAGTCCAACAACTTCTCTTTTTATGTAAAACATAGTATATAATATAATCAACTAGAGTGATGATAAAGGATAATAATATCAGAAAAATATAAAAATATATTTAAGAAGTATATAATGTGATCAACTAATAATAATATTATAGTAGAAAATATAAAAAGTTGTTTATAGCATCATATAATATTGAATTATTATGTTATAAGTATTTTAATGTATTTGTTTATCCAAAGTAAACGTTTTTACTAGTTTATGAACCTCCCGTGAGTTAAACTCTCACGTTTTGACAACCTTGTGTGTGTATAGGTTCCCACCTCTTTAAAAGTGTGCCCTGTTCAGTAGAGAAAAATAGTATAAAAGATAAAAATGGGAGAATGGAAAATGAATGATTGTGAAAGCAAACCCATGAATAGAAGCAAAATAGGGTGGCAAAAGTATGAGAAGAAAATGGGTAAGAAAGCAATGCACTATTTATTCTAGGCATGTTGAATATAATAAATTTTAATTATTGTACTTTCATGCCTCTTGTTTTGCTCAGATCTTTTTTCGCACCAAGGGAGATATTAAATAATCATAAAAGCTCAGTAAATAAATAGAAAGAAAGGTATTTGTTTTGTAAATGAGAAGAGTTTATAGTAATCATTATGCTAGAAAAGGATTTTTTTTTGCTCCTGACTTTACGATAATAACTTATAAAGGTTAAAACTAAACTGGAATTGTATCTTATCACAGATGCCTGATTAGTTTAACTTTTGCTACTAGATATCATGGGTTCCAATTGAGTATAATGCCCTCAGTCACAATATCATGATGAGAATAGCTACAAGACATTCCTATTCTCATTTTCATCATAGGTTATGCAGAGTTATACGCAGTATATCCCATTATCCATCAATGAACTTGACTCTTGGCTGAAGTCCCCGTCAATTTATGTTTTTGATTGCTCTGCCGCTGGAATGATTGTGAATTCCTTCATTGAGGTATCCACACTACCATGTTATTAAATACTTATTAAAGAAATCCAAATGTATTGATACTGATTTTGTCTTTTTTTGGACTGCCAAATTTGTTACTGGACTTGTTATTGATAAGCTTCATGAATGGAGTGCTTCCAACTTCTCTGTGTCCCAAAGGGATTGCATTCTGCTTGCAGCATGTGAAGCACACGAGACTTTGCCTCAGAGTACAGAATTCCCTGCTGATGTGTTTACATCTTGCCTTACGACGCCTATAAAGATGGCATTGCGATGGTGAAACTTCTCATTATTCCTACTTAGTTTATCCTGTTCAGAATGTTTAAAAATTAAAACGTTAAACATTCACATAGGTTTAACATACCTTATTATTATTTTTTAAATGTAATAGCATTATGCATGGATTTTGAAAGCATTGTGCATGGACTTCTAAATGATGAACACTTTTGTAAGATGAATTGTTTTACTTTGCCTACCTAATTTTATACCTGATTATACTTTTCCATATCTGACCCTACTTAGCTACTTTTATCTAATAGCATTCATGATAGCTGATTGTATACATCATAATCCAGAATCATAAATGTCATTTTTTATAATAAATTTCTCCCTGGTTGTATTTTTGCTGTTTAACTGATGCATTATCTTTACTTTAACTTTTGCCGCTGGACTTTTTGTTAACTGCAGTAGTGATAGAAGAAAAACCCATGATAAAGATGGTTTTTACTATTAAATTGATTTATGCTTGACATCTACAAATTACTAACTTAACTTTTCTCATTTTCTCTAGCTCCTGAGCTTTCAAGTGTTGGTAACTGATAATTGTATATCTCAGCAAACTGGGTATTGATAACTTTTTTGTGATGTAATCTGTCTCCAGGATTTGTACACGTTCATTGCTTCGTGAGTCACTGGATTATTCACTTATAGACAAGATACCTGGCTGTCCTAATGACCGAAAGACACTTCTGGGTGAATTGAATTGGATCTTTACAGCAGTAACTGATACAATTGCCTGGAATGTTCTTCCCCATGGTGGGTCTCAACCCTCCCCATCATTTTCACCGACTTACTAAATTGGAACAGTTTCTTTTTGAACTCCAGTTATTTAGCAAACATTTCTAGTTGGTATCTTTTTTTTGTTTTTATCTTATATTGATATGTCTTGCAGATATTTTTCAGAGATTATTCAGACAGGATTTGCTTGTTATAAGTCTGTTTCGAAATTTTCTACTTGCTGAGCGAATCATGCGATCTGCAAATTGTTCTCCTGTTTCTCACCCAACGTTACCTCCAACCCACCAGCATCATATGTGGTATTGTTGGTGATTATTGTTATGATATTTTTTTATGTATTGCCAAATATTTTCAACAGTTTATGTTTTTTCTCCACACGTCAGGGATGCATGGGATATGGCTGCTGAGCTATGCCTCTCTCAACTTCCATCTTTAGTTGAGGATCCTAATGCTGAATTTCAGGTATCTGGAATTCTGGATTTATTTTTTGTAATAACTCTGATGTAGAGTTTGTTCTGAAATTGAATATTAAATAATAAAAATTAGATAAGGAATTTTGGTTTAGCAAGGAATAATTGCAATATAAAGGATTCTGTATGAGTTTTGAGCTTACCTGATGAAACATGTTGTTCTCTATCAGCCTAGTACATTTTTCACCGAGCAGTTGACAGCATTTGAGGTATGGCTTGACCATGGTTCTGAACATAAGAAACCACCCGAGCAGTTGCCTATAATTCTTCAGGTGCGATCCATATCTTTTTCTTGGTTTCCTTTTGAGCCATTGTGTTGCTTCATAATACTCTTGTCAGGTGCTGTTCCTTACTTAAGCTTTTGGAGGGTAATATTGAATTATATTTTCTTAGCTGAAATTGTTTCAATTTGGTCAGCGTTTCTTATTATCTTCCGTATGATAGACATTTGTCAAAAGGATGTTTTTGTTGTGAGCATCTACTCTCTTAACAATGGGGCTAGCTATATCTAGTTGTAATATGGCAATGGACATTTCTGATTTGTTCATGTAACCTACATTACGTGGACTGTTTTAAAATGTTTCTCACAATGTGTGTTATGGTCAATTCCAGTGTCAATTATTTATCATTCATTTATTTTAGGGACTTTCTTGCAATTTGTTTGACTTGGCAATCATCTTGCTTTGTCTTGACTCTGTACAGGTTCAGAAATTGTAGCCTTAGTTGTTTGGTGACCAATTGTTTTGTATAATCTCATTTGCAAAATGACATTTTAAGCTTTCTTTATGCACTTTTAATTCACATTAGTTTTTCTTTTTTTTTTCACAATATGTGTGTTTTAAACTTCTGGGCAAAATGTTTACCAGTTGTTGATATCTGTTGTATGCATTGTTAAGTAGCATTGTTCATATTTCAGGTTTTACTTAGTCAATGCCATTGCTTTCGGGCCTTACTGCTCCTTGGAAGGTTCCTTGATATGGGGCCATGGGCGGTCGATCTGGTAATTTTTTCTCTAGATTCATCAACTTTTGGTGTAATTGGTTTACCTATTTATTTATTTTTAATAAATGATTTATTGTATGATAACTTTGTTGAAATGGTGATTATTATTTTACCGTACATCTTTCATAAGGCTGCTGCTTTTTGTGTGTATGTACCTATCCTAAGGATTGAGTGTTATAGGCTATAGCTTTCCTTGTATTGTACTCTTCTCCTTTTCCATATATATGAAATACATATGAGAACATAACACACTGATCGTTTATCACCTCTAAATTCAAATTGGTACACAATCCTTTTTTTCTTCGGTCGTCACAGGACGATAAAGGAGAGTGGCAAATTGCAAGCCTTCAAAAAGTCCTATGGACCAAAATGAAAAGCTAATGGTGGACTGAGGTGAAATTTTTTCAGATCTACATAGATATAGGAGGCTGGTGGACAAATTCATTTTTCTCACCATTGTAAGACTTGATATATCTCATGCAACCGGAGTTGTTGGTCAATTCATGTAGAATTTTCACAACCACGAGAATGTTGTAATTCTAACCCTCGTATATATATCAAAAAGGTTCCAAGACAAGGATTGTTATATGAGGACAAGGGAATTATTCAACTTATAGGGGTATTGTGATGTAGATTGGTTTGACTGTCCCATTGACAAAATGTTGTTGCCTGGTCCAGTGTAGAAACTAAATATAGATTTATGACTTGGCCACTTGTGAACTTGTGTTTAGCAACTTCTTGAAGAGTTGAAATTTTGTAAAGTTGAGCTGATACAATTGTATTGTGATAATCAGGTAGCCTTTCATATTACCTCCAATCCAGTGTTTCATGAGAGAATCAAACACAAAGATCAATTGTTATTTTGTCAGGAAGGAGATGTTGTCCAAGGAACTTAATACTGGATTTATCAGCTCTAACTACCAGCTTGTTGACATTCTAACCAAGTCTTTGAGAGGGCCTAAATTTTGGTTTATATATTCCAAGCTTGGTGCATACAATTTATATGCTCTAGCTTGAGGGGAGTGTTGAAATTGTGATTATTATTTTATTGTACAGCTTTCACAGGATGCTTTCTTGGGTGTATGTACTTATCCCAAGGATGTTGTAGGCTATAACTACGCCTTGTATTGTACTATTCTCCTTTTCTATACATGTTTATGAAATACATCAGCTGAGAAGATAACTTTCTATTTTTATCACCTCTAAATTGAAGTAACTTGATACCAAATTTTTGATACGTAGGCATTATCTGTTGGAATATTTCCTTATGTTCTAAAGCTGTTGCAAACACCACCACCAGAGCTACGTCAGATCCTTGTATTCATATGGACAAAGATTCTTGCACTTGACAAGGTAGATTTGGAGAAAAATAATTTTTTTCTCTAAGTAATTGTCAATTACACATGTTTGGTTTGGTTTATTTTAGAGAAATAATTGTTTATTTTTGTTGGGTTCTTAAGAGAACTTTTGAATTTTTTTTTTCAAAATTAATCTTGACCAAACATTTATTAAATAATGTTGAAAATTTGTCTTGGTCGGTGAAGGTTGCTTTTACTGTAGTAGTTATTGCAGTACACTTGCTTTGCATGGTGCTGGACAAGCCAATAAAAGTAGAAGGGAAAATAACAAAAAAACATTTACCCTTTGTTTTGATGAGATGAGAGGAAAGAAAATAAGGGAGAATGGAAAATTTTTAAATTTTAAATTAAGGGAAAAGTTTGAAAGATTTTTAATTTTGAAGTTCTTTTGCATGAATTTTCTTCCCTCCCTCTGATCCCTATTTGTATCTTCTATCAAACAATATTTTTTTTTTCAAATTTAAGTACCCATCTTCCCTTCCTTTTTTTTTCTTTCACTCCATCCAAACATATGTATGACCAATATGCTATTCATCAATCATCCTATATCCTACTAAAAAGTTACTAATAAAATCCTTATTTAAAAAAATGAAAACTACAAAATCAAATCCTAAACTCAATTAACATAGGTGTGAATATTACGTAACATTTTATTTTTTGCTCTTACTTATAGGACCTTTATAATTTTATACCGAAATTTGGTCTTGAACTCTGCATGTTGAATGTCTGCTGTGTCTGGCATTAATTCTGTTCCATGTCTGGCTTGTAGTCATGTCGGGTTGATCTAGTGAAGGATGGTGGTCATATCTATTTCATTAAGTTCCTTGACAGTATGGAAGCATATCCAGAGCAACGTGCAATGGCTGCTTTTGTTTTGGCTGTGATTGTGGATGGTCATAGACAGGGCCAAGAAGCTTGTATGGAAGCTGGTTTGCTTCATGTCAGCTTAAAGCACCTTCAGAGTTCATGTTCTAATGATTCACAAACTGAACCCCTTTTCCTTCAGTGGCTTTGCCTGTGTCTGGGGAAATTGTGGGAAGACTTCTCAGAGGCACAAACAATTGGTTTACAGGAAGATGCAACTACTATATTTGCTCCTCTACTGTCTGAACCCCAGCCAGAGGTTTATGTCCTACTTATTAGTTCTATTTCCAGTTGCCAGATGATTATAATTTTTGGTGTATTAATCAAATGGATTTAATCATACAATTTATTGTTTTACAGGTTAGGGCATCTGCTGTTTTTGCACTGAGTACCCTCCTCAGTGTGGGATTTGGTACATGTAGAAGTGTTCATAGAGATGAAGAATGTGATGATGCTGAAAAGTTTAGGGCTGAAGTTAGTGTAGTTAAGAGTATCTTATGTGTTGCTTCTGATGGGAGTCCATTGGTAAGGGCAGAGGTAGCTGTAGGTAGGTTATAAGCATCCGGTTATTATTTTTTAATTGATATCATCACTGCAAATTCTTAATCTTCAGCAAACAAAGTTGCTAATGGATGGTTGTTTCTGAACATAGAGAAAGATGAAAAACTTTTAAATAAAATGATTGTTATTAGTGAGTAAGAAAGAAAACTTCTGCACAATAAGTTATCAAACTTGCATCTAAAAAACTTCATTTTTTTTTCGTTTCTAATTGTTCTCTAATTTGGTTGTAATGACTGTTAATTGGTTAGTCTAAGACAACTTGTTGTTATCAATATAGTATGGGAAGGCTGGTATACTTTAGAGATGGATCTGTGACATGTTGCTGACTTTTTTCTTTCCAACTGCCAGCTCTAGCGCGATTTGCTTTGGGACACAACAAGCACCTGAAATCTATTGCTGCTGCATATTCTCAATCTAATTCTTTGATTAATTCCTTACCTTCGTTGGCTAATATAAAAGGTTCAGTTGGTGGATATCCTAAACAGAACCAACATATACCTCATGGAAGTATTGTTTCTCCTGAAATCGGTCCTATGAGCGTTGGAAATGACTATTCTCTAGTGGCTCTAGATGGTCGGGTCTCTTCTAGCAGTCCTCTTGCTGGTTTGAGTATCATGCATGCGTACCCATTGTCTTATGATTATTCATCTCATCACTCTGATTCAGGAATTCTGAGTGATGGTTTCAGCAATGGATTAGTTAACCACACTAGACTAAACCCCTTGGAGAATGCATTGTATTCACATTGTGTACTTGCTATGTATACTTTAGCGAAAGATCCTTCTCCTCGTGTAGCAAATCTTGGTTGTCGGGTACTGTCCATCATAGGTATTGAACAAGTGGTTGTAAAGCCGTTGAAGTCTGGTGGTGTTCGAACTGCTGAATCTACAGCTTCTCCTACTTTTGCTGGACTAGCTCGTTCGTCTTCTTGGTTTGATATGAAAGGAGGTAGATCTTCCTTTCCATTTTTCTTAATGATTAATCCTGTGTATGGTTTTTCCCTTAACATCAATTTTATTTGTGATAATTCCTGCTGCTTTGTAGCAAGGCTTTCTGCTTATTATTGCTTGTTGCTCTGGCAGGACATTTGCCACTGACCTTCAGAACTCCTCCAGTCAGTCCTCCTCTACCTAGTTGTATAACTGAAATGCGTAGGGTCTGTTCATTGGAGATTAGGCCCCACCTGATGAATTCTCCGGACTCTGGATTAGCTGATCCACTTTTGGGTTCTGATGGATCTTCTGGGACTTCAGATCGAAGCCTTCTTCCACAATCAACTATATATAGTTGGTGTTGTGTGCATTTTCGCAAACCACCTTTAACTGCTACTGATGAGAGTGAAGAAGTATTAGCCAGAAGAGAGGAGAGGGAAAAACGTGCACTGGAGCACATAGCAAAATGCCAGCACTCTGGTTTGTATTTTATTTATTTATTTAGCTTGTTTCTTAGAGATGGTGACATTTTATTTTATTCTTTCAGCTGTTAGCAGGCTTACAAATCCAATTGCTAAGTGGGACATAAAGGGTACACAAGCAGCATTGCTGGAACCTTTCTCTCCTATAATAATAGCTGCTGATGAGAATGAACGTATCAGGTAGTTGAAGCTAATTGATACCATTATTATTTGTTAAACTGAGACTGTTATGAAGCTAGGCATGGCTTTAGACATCTCAGTCTTTTTTGTGTTTAGGAAATGTTAGGACAATTATTTACAGGCTTTTAAGGTAGTGAGAAATTCTGAGGTTATACATTTCCAATCATGTTTATATTCAGGGTTGATAACACTTTGCAAGACTGAGTAACATTTATTAATTATAGGGACTTTGACAACTAATATGACATAATTCTCTTGCATAATTTTATAGACCGTAGGAATTCTGACTTTTGAACTGGTCAGAGTATTTTTCTGGTCTTCATGAGTGTTATTGCATTGCTCAATTTGGATTTTTGTTGTTGGCTAATGTTCTTTGGAGTTCACTCCAGGATATGGAACCATGAGGAGGCAATACTGCTCAACAGTTTTGATAATCATGATTTTGCTTACAAAGGAATTTCTAAGCTCTGCCTTGTAAATGAGCTTGATGATAGCTTGCTTCTTGCTGCTTCATGTACTTTTCTCTACTGTATAATATTATACATTTTAGTCTCAAATTGTTGTCAGAGCTTTAGTATTATTGGGGAATCTTATGGTGCAGCTGATGGAAACATAAGGATTTGGAAAGATTATACTCTGAAGGGTAAACAAAAACTCGTCACTGCATTCTCTTCAATTCATTGTCATAAGCCTGGAGTGCGGAGTCTGAATGCAGTTGTTGATTGGCAACAACAATGTAGTTATCTGGTAGGATGATTCTTTAATTATTCTTGACAATGTGGGACCTTGATGTCCTAAAATTGAAAGTTTAATTCGTTCATCATATTGTGATGCTAATGATTTTTTATGGTATTCCATGTTACATTTATGCAATACCAGTATGCATCGGGTGATATACCATCTATTATGGTATGGGATGTTGATAAAGAGCAGCTTGTTAATACTATACCTTCATCATCAGATTGCAGTGTCTCAGCGGTGGTAAGCTTCAGCATTGCAAGATGTCTTTTGTTGGCAATTATGCTTGCTATAGCTATCTTGGGATGATAGCTAAGCAGATGTTGTACTTGAGGAGTCATTTACTAAGTTGTATTCCAAGGTATTTGAGTTGAATTTGAGTTTTGGCCGGCCAACTACATTTAGAACAGGTATTTTGACTGATAGTTATGTTTTGTAAAACCTTTTTGGTAATAATGATTAATGGCTTATTACTGTGAAAATGCCCCGTCCCCCTTTTTCTTGTGCCTCTTCAAGGTACCGGTATCGGTATGTATTTGAACGTGAAGAGATTTTATTTATTTTTTGATCGTTGACACAAAACACCTTTATTGATCTTAGTTTTGCCTTCGATGGTTGTCAATCTGAAATAGTGGTTCAGTGGCCGCCCCCAAATCTTCTTTAATTGTAGCGGGATTCCGACTGTTCTCTGGTTTTGACAGACATTAAATTAGATATATTAAACCTAACCTATATAAATTCTCAATTAATGAAATTCGTGTTGTGAATCGTGATCATCCCTTTTGGTATTATTTTCTGTAACCAAGTAACAAAGGAATTATACAAACAAATATCATCCTTTGACTTACACACATTTTATCGTGTGTTTTAGGCTGCATCTCAAATTCATGGGGGACAATTTGCAGCTGGTTTTGTTGATGGTTCTGTCAGACTTTATGATGTCAGAACACCTGAAATGTAAGCATCTCGGATGAATTTCTTCCATCATGTTGCAAATATGAACATGGTTCTTGGTTCACTTTTATTGACGTGATTCAATCAAGCAACACTGTTGTTTATCACCTATATGTTTTGACATGGTTATGCATGCATCTATACTTTAACTTCCTCAATGAATACAACATTTTATCGTAAGTATAAACCTTTTAAGGTTCAATTTAGAAGCCTCTCTGTCTCTTACTGTATTTGTAATCACTAATGGCAAAGATGCTTCTTAGGCTCGTCTGTGATTTGAGGCCTCATACTCAAAGAGTAGAAAAAGTCATGGGGATTGGCTTTCAACCTGGATTAGATCAAGGAAAGGTAAAAAGAGCATCTTGCTAGTTTGATTTATTTTTTCTTCAGTAACTTGTAACTCTTAGATTTATGGATTTGGTTTGAAGTAGATAATGCAACTGTCATATTGTTGGCTTTCTTCAGATTGTCAGTGCTTCTAAGGCTGGGGATATCCAATTTCTTGATATACGAAATGCTAGGAGCACCTATCTTACTATTGAAGCTCATAGGGGATCACTTACGGCTTTAGCTGTACATAGACATGCTCCAATTATTGCTAGTGGTTCGGCGAAACAACTCATTAAAGTCTTTAGTCTGGAGGGTGATCAACTAGGCACCATTCGATACTATCCTACCCTAATGGCCCAGAAAATTGGTGCTGTAAGTTGCCTCAATTTCCATCCGTACCAGGTATTACTTGCTGCTGGTGCTGCAGATGCATGCATGTGTATATGTTAGAAACAAAGCCCGAGCTTAAGAGGGGATGTTAATTGAACTTTTAAAAGATTTTAAAAAATGGACGAAGCGTTTTCTTTGAATCAAATGTGGACTTCTCAAGAAACTTGTTTAACCTAAGAAACGCCTAGATATATATGTTTCCCTAACTTTGCTTTTTAAAAATAATTGATTTTAATTCAGATTTCAATATGCAATAGAGAAGAAAAGAAGCCAAAATTTTATATTGATTGACTCTCACCGCTTTATTTAGTTGTATAATAATCATCCTTATTACTCTAATTCACTATCATTCAATGTTTTGCAAGAAGGAAAACAACTACACGTGCACATGCAGGATCTTGAATCCTACAATATTTTATACAGTCTCTTGTGAAATTCATAATGTTGTCAGACCATCTTTCAATCTTGTGATCTTTTTAGAAGAAAATGGGTTGGATCGGAGGTGGGATCGGAATCTGTTCAGATCGGAGCGATCTGGCGATCCAAGGGTTGGATCGGACGATTCTTGGACCTCCACGATTCATGACTTGGCCCAAAAAACCCTTAAACCCAATAAAACCTAAAAACTCTAATTTGAATACCCAAAAACTCTAATATGAAAACTCAACCCTAATTTGAATAACATGTGCCTCTGTCAAGCCGTCTACGTGTTGTCCCCGCTCGTGTTGCGTTTCTTCAGTGCCGCTTGTGTTATTTGGTGCTGCCTCTGCCACTGCTCTACTTCAATTGGATGAAAATGAATATCATTGGGAGGAGGGAGATGATTATCTTATGATTAATGTAAATAATTTTCTTGGATAGTTTATTTGTATTAAACATTATCTTAAATTTACTTTTAATTATGTTATGTATTTAGACGTTTTCATGAAGTATGAATTTATATTAAATTATGTTATGTATTTGGACCATTTTATGAATTATGAATTTATTTTAATTATGTTATGTATAGTAGTAACTCTGAAAAATAATTCTTTCAAGTCAAGTTATGTTCTTCAGAGCTTTCAAACTCTTTTTTATCCGTATCCGAATTACGAGTTTGACAAGATTGAAAATCCTATCACAGACACCACATGAACATGTGAAAAAAAGTGTAGGTAGTAAACAATAATTATTGAATTACTTTTCTTGATTAAAAAAAGAGATACAATATATTAGTATTTAAAAGAAAAAAAAAATCCTAATAAAAAAAAATAAATCTTGTGAGACTTACAATCAGTAAATGTGTAATATTTACATCCATATTTCAACATCCCCTTTCAAGTCATTCTCAACTTGGTTATGAGATTATGGGAGTCTAAGGTAGTGAGTACTTTTGTCAGTACATCACTCACATGTTGCTTGGACGGAATTTATAACATGTATGCTAAACCTTCTTCTAGTTTTTCCTTAATGAAGTGTCTATCTATTTTTATATGTTTTGTTCTATCATGTTTAATGGGACTATATGCAATGTGTATTGCTGACTTATTGTCACTGTAGAGCTTCATGGTCCTTTCAAATTAATCTTTAAGTCATCTATATAAGATAGTTTTTAGCCATAATAACTCACATATCCTTGTGCCATGAACTTGAATTTTAACCACATTTTATTTTTTCTTAATCATTAGTAACATAAATATATGTTAAAGAGGCTCATATTTATTACTTGTTGTGTTATCTAAGTGCATCACCTTATTTGTCTATGCTTTAGTTTGTGTGGAGTTAACCAAATACCATCGACATATTCAACAAATATAGACCATGGAGAACAAATAACTTCAAATTTCTCAACACGGTGTTCAAATCCTTCTAAATCATCATAATTCATAAAACTTTCCCAAGCTTCCATGACTTGATCTCATGCCTCTCTTGGACACACTAACATCTTACACTTTGGTTTCACGTTTTTGTCCATATGAAAGCAACATAGCATATTAAATGCTTCAAGAAACACAATCTTTATTGCATCCATAAGAGCAATATCTTTATCACTAACTAGGACTTTAAGGTAGGAAACTCTAAAAAATAACCCTTTTAAGTCTATTAAGGCCCCACACAAAGTTGTTCTCACATTTAGATCCAATAAAACAAGTGCAATAGAGAAGGTCATTTCAATTGAGGTAACACAAAATCTCAAGTAAAGACATCTTATACCTATTAGTTTTATAAATACAATGTGAAATGAATTCAATAGTTTCACTAAATCAATGTGTGTCTAAAATATATTTGTCATCACATTTGTACCCTTATTAAACCTACACCAATGAATATATATGTCTCGCTGAAGTAATATCATTAATTTGTTGCATTTTATTTTTATAACTTCCATGTCATCTACAATATGTATACCTTGCATTGTAAACTTGTTTTATGGTGGTTACATTCTCCATATTATACTCTTTTATTGCTAGCAAAATATTTCTAAACTTCACTAAACTCGGTCATATTAACAAGTATGGACTTCTCATTACATGTTAACCTACTAGCATATGAATGACCTACCAACATATCTCTCAAGTTGTGATTATGGAAGGCACAAAGTAATTTCACAATCCATCATTCACAACCTTTTACCGATTTTCCCTCGCAATCTAAAAGGTGTTGGACTTGGTCATAAAAGTAAAGAAAAATGCATTAAAAAACATATTTATATTTGTTGAGAGAAAATAGGAAAGTCAATACAAATGAAAGGATTACATAAATATAGAAAATAAAATGTAAGGATTATATACATTGCATCATGTATAAATACCATCATTTAAAATCTATTATTCATTCCAACAATGAGAATAAAATGAGCAATAAGAGAGAGAAAAATATTTTATTTTTTAGGTTTATTTGGATTGTGAGTTGAGTGTTTGTAAAGAGTTTCTTTATTTATTTATTTTCAAATAAAAGGTCTACAACAACCCCAAGACATAGGCGTAATTGGATGAAATTCATTATCAATTTTGTGTGTAATTATTCCACATTTATTTTGTTTCTCGTATATCTGATTATAAGAAATGTTTCTTATTTCCTAGCAACTAGTATCGAATCCAGATTGTCACTATTGTTTATTATTATAAACGATCTAGATGCAATCAAATTTAAGTAGGAGCAATGGCTCCGAAGGAAGGAAATGTGAAAAATGAAAAGTTCGATGATGCGGACTTTGGCTTTTGGAATATGCAAATTGAAGATTATTTGTGTTAGAATATATGGCCTTCAACGAGGGGGGGGGGTGAATTGTTTAAAGAGGATTTTCGCAAACTTTTAAGCCTTGAATTAAATTACTTCAAGAATACCTTGATTGAGAAATCAGTTTTTCAAAACACAAAGCTAAAAGCACAGAACCAGTAAAACAATCGGTTGTTTATACTAGTAAACAAATATCAAAACTGAATTTAAAGAGATTAAGGATAGAGAGAATGCACACAGATGTTTATATTGGTTCACTCTAAACCCAGAGCTACATCCAGTCTTCTCATAAACCACTGAGGAATTCCACTAAGCAATCAAACCTAGATCACTTACAACACAACCAAGAAAGTGACCTTGATCCCCTCAAGACACACACTTCTCTTGGCCAACACACCAGCACTAAGAATGTTGATCTTGATCCCCTCAAGAACACACAACACTTCTCAGCAACCACACAAATAAACTTGTTCAACAGAATACACAGATTACACTTGTTACAGAAGCAAATCTGAAATCAATACAAGCAGAAATCCTATTTCACACTATTTGATCAATCTCAATCTCTAAGCAATCTCAACTCTTTGAAAAACTAAAACTTGTGTTAAAATCTACTTACTCAAATCTGTTTTTCTGAATATATTCAAAGATAAATTTTGTTATCAAATCTTAACAAACTTATTCATTGCATTTAAAAGATTGGTCAAAGCATTAAAGACTGGAGCGCAATCAGTTAAAACATTTAAAGCTCAGCCAAAGCTAAAACAGTTTTTCTGTTATGGTACCAAAACAAACAATCGGTTGTTTCCATGAATCAATTGATGGTTTTAGTTTTAACAGTTCAACCATTTGAAAAACAGTTTTCAACCTTTTCTAAAAACACCTAAGTATAAAACAATCGGTTGTTTCGACAAAACAATCGGTTGTTTTTCACTTAGTTTGAAAAACATTTTTCTTTTAAAAAGATTGAGAATGCCTATGCTTTGGATTCAATCAAGAGTGTATTACATAACCAATCTACCCCAGATCTTATCTAGGACAACTCAGCAACAACAAGCACAACCTAGCCTTCAACATTCTTCAAAGGGTTTGGATTCTTCAAAGCTTGAACACTACTTGGTTCAACAATCTCCCCCTATTTGATGAAGACAAATCCCCGGTGCTTGTGTTTGATCTGATTGAATCTGAAGTAGTACCTGCAAAACTAGCATATATACAGTCTAATGCTTCTTACAGCAGCAGGTTAGATTTTCACACAATTAAAGTATAAAACCTAAAAAACAATCAGTTGTTTACTCGAAACAATCGATTGTTTCTATCAGCAGCAGCAGAAAACAGTTTTATATCAGAGATTTTAACAGGTTACACAGTTTCAGATAAAGATATACAAGAACCAATTAATTCTCCCCTTATTTGTCTTCACAAATAGACTTTAGCATGTATCAAAACAGATTTAGGAGAGATTATTAAGATCAAGGATACCTAACTCACTTCTTAGGAAGAAAAACCTCTCTTTTGGTAAAGGTTTCGTGAAGATGTCAGCTAACTGCAGTTTGGTCTCCACAAACTTCACTTCATAGTTCCCATTGTTTACATGATCCCTGATAAAATGATGCCTTATCTCAATATGTTTGGTCCTTGAGTGCTGAATCTGATTTTCGGTAAGATTGATGGCACTTGTGTTATCACACATCAAAGGAACCTTGATGATTTGTAATCCAAAGTCTGCAAGTTGTTGTTTAAGCCACAGAATTTGTGCACAACATCTTCCAGCAGCAATATACTCAGCCTCAGCATTAGAGAGCAACACGTGCTTGCTTCTTGCTATGCCATGAGATTAGGCTTGAGCCAAGAAGGTGGCAAGTGCCAATTGTGCTCTTTCTATCTAGCTTGCAACCTGCAAAGTCAGAATCTGAATAACCAATTAAATGAATTGGAGAGTGAGAAGGATACCATAACCCAACAGATGATGTTCCTTTGAGATATTTCAAAATTCTTTTTGCAGCTTTGAAGTGTGACTCTTTAGGATTTTCTTGATATCTTGCACATAGACATACCGCAAACATGATGTCTGACCTACTAGCTCTTAGATAAAGCAAAGAGCCAATCAATCCTCTGTATTTTGTTTGATCTACATTCTTTCCAGCAGCATCAGCATCCATGTAACAGCTTGATGGCATTGGAGTGCTTGCTTCTTTGCAACTCTCCATTTCAAATTTCTTGAGAATCTCCTTGCAATAATTTGATTGACATAGAAAGATTCCATCCTTTGTTTGCTTAACCTGCAATCCAAGAAAGAAAGACAGTTCTACCATCATAGACATTTCAAACTCACCTTTCATTGCAGCCACAAATTCTTCACACAAACTATCTTGTGTAGCACCAAAGATGATGTCATCAACATAGATTTACACAAGAATTATTTCTGCATTTGACTTTTTGATGAAGAGAGTCTTGTCTACCATTCCCCTTTCATAACCATGAGATAGCAGAAAGTTGCTAAGCCTCTCATACCACTGTCTTGGAGCTCGCTCCAGTCCATACAAAGTTTTCTTCAACTTGAAGACATGGTTGGGATATTTATGATCTTCAAAGCCCAGTGGTTGATCTACATAAACTTCCTCATTGATGTAGTCATTCAAGAAGGCACTCTTGACATCCATTTGGAAGAGTTTGAAACCACTCATACGAGCAAATGTCAGCAGCAACCTTACAGCCTCCAATCTAGCAACAGGAGCAAAGGTTTCACCATAATCTATGCCCTCCTCTTGATTGTAGCCCTTGGCAACTAGCCTTGCTTTGTTCCTTGTGATCACACCATCTTCATCTAACTTGTTCCTGAAAACCCATTTCGAACCAATAATGTTCATTTCATCAGTTCTAGGGACAAGAAACCATACCTCATTCCTTGCAAACTAATTCAACTCCTCATGCATAGCTTCAATCCATTTCTCATCCTTGAGAGCTTCATCAATTAACTTTGGCTCAATTTGAGAGACGAAAGTTGTGTGCCTGCAGAAGTTTGAGATGGAGCTACGTGTGGAGACACCTTCCTTTATCTTTCCTATGATGTTTTCCACTGACAGATCTTTAGGAATCCTCCACTCTTTGGGCAGCTCACTCTGTTGCAGAATTTCAATTGGTTGTTTCTGCGAATCAACCGGTTGTTTTTCTGCACAGATTTCCAGCTTCTCCAAACTAATGCTCTATTCTTCTTCTTTAGCACTGGTCTTCGGGATTTGGATGTTTCTGTGATCTACCTCATCAAAGACAACGTGAACTGATTCTTCTACAGTCATCAACCTCTTGTTGTAGATTCTGTATGCATGACTTGTGAGAGAATACCCTATGAAGATGCCAAGATCCGTTTTCTCATCAAACTTCCCTAGATTTTCCTTTCCATTGTTGAGAACGAAACAGCTGCAGCCAAAAATTCTGAGGTGATTGATGTTAGGCTTCCTTCCATTGAAGAGTTCATAAGGAGTCTTCTTCAGAATAGGTCTTATAAGCACTTTATTCATCACATAACAGGAAGTGCTTACTGCATCCGCCCAAAAGTACTTAGGAAGAGATGATTCACTAAGCATTGTTCTTGCTAACTCTTCAAGAGACCTGTTCTTCCTCTCTACCACGTCATTCTGTTGTGGAGTTCTTGGAGCAGAGAAGTTGTGCAGAATCCCCATCTTCTCACAGAATTTGCTGAACTTCTCATTTTGGAATTCTCCTCCATGATCACTTCTAATAGAGCCTATGTTGTTGTTCTTTGTATTTTACAACCTTCTTGCTAGCTTCTTGAATGCAGAAAAGGCATCACTCTTTGATTCCAAGAAAAGAGTCCAAGTGTACCTAGAAAAATCATCAACAATAACAAGAGCATAATAATTTCCACCAAGACTCATAGTTCTCGAGGGTCCAAAGAGATCCATGTGAAGAAGTTCAAGAGGTTTTAAAGAAGAAACAACGTTTTTGATTTTGAAAGAACTTTTCACTTGTTTCCCTTTTTGGCATGCTTCACAAATGTGATCCCTCTCAAACTTGAGCTTTGGTAGCCCAATCACAAGATCCCTTGAAATTAACTTGTTCAAGTGATTCATGTGAATATGAGCAATTCTTCTGTGCCAAAGCCAAGATTCATCTTGCTTGGATAGAAGACATCCAATTGAACATGGTGAAGAGATATCTAGAAGATACACATTATTGACTCTCTTACCTACCAACATTACCTCTTTGGTTTTGGGTAGATAGATTTCACATGTATTTGACTTGAACATCACTTGATATCCCTTGTCACATAGTTGGCTAATGCTCAGCAGATTATGCTTTAGGCCTTCTACATAGAGCACATCATGGATGACCAAGATGTCTTTGTCTCCTATGGATCCTCTCCCAAGAATCCTTCCTTTGTTGTTGTCCCCATAGGTGACATGTCCTTCTTGCTTAAAGGAGATGCTCATGAACTTTGATTTATCTCCTGTCATATGCTTGGAACATCCAATGTCCAAGTACCATTGTTGCTTGCTCTCCTCCAAGATTTTTCTACAAAGAAAATTTTCAAGTACAAAGATTTGGTCCCCTTATGAATGTGGGTCCATTTGGTTTACATTCATCAATTAAATCTTTATTACACTTAGGAATCCACTTCATAAAAACCTTAGGAACAACATATTTTCTGATTTTACAGAACCTCACAGAATGACCTCTTTTTATGCAATAAAAGCATGTAACAATCGGTTGTTTCGATGGTCCAATCGATTGTTTTTCTGGCATTTTCGAAAATGATTTTGAAAATCTATCTTGCTTGTTTTGTGGATTAAAACCTAATCCAGCTTTTCCAAAAACACAGTTTTGAGATGCCAAGACATTCTCAAAGTTGGATTGACCTTTAGAAAGCTTATCCACAGTTTTAACAAGATAGTGAACCTTATTTTCAAGATTTTCGCAATTTTCACAAACAAGAGTATAACACTTGCAAGAGGAGTTTTTGTAGATGATTTCAAGGTTTTCAAAATCTGTTTTTGAATTTTCTAATTCCTCTTCCAGTGTTTTTATTATGTTTTCAAGCCAGCTATTCTTTTCCTTTAACCGATTGTTCAAGAGGGCCAATCGGTTGGCTTCTTCATGCGTTTCTTGAAAGGCTTGAAGTAATTGACCATAATTTTCAGAGTTTGATGAACTTACACTACTTGAGTCATCCTCCTTTCTGGCCATGAAGCAAAGGTTGAGGCTCTTCTTATTTTTCCTTCTTTTCCTTCTTGCTTGACTCTTTGACATTGCCTCCTTTGGTTCATTGTTTCCATGAGCAGCCTTGAGTGTGTCATCTTTAGCAGTTTTGCATTTTGATATCCTGAAAAACTCATTAGTATCTAGTGCAGAAGCTATTATGTTTTTAGCAGTACAATCAAGCTTGGCCATTTTACATTCATCATTGGTCCATTGAGACCAAGGTTTTGCAATTAAAGAACCATTCTTTTTAAACTTTGGAATGTAAGGACCATTCTCAATTGAATTCCAAATTCCTTGATCAATAGATTCCACAAAGATTTTCATTCTGGCTTCCCAATATTTGTAATTCAATCCACAGAATAAAGGAGGTTTGTAGATTGAAGCACCTTCCTCAAAAGATTGTTTTCCAGCCATAGAAATTTTTTTTTGGATCAACTTGAATAACTTTCAAGAACCAAGCTCTGATACCAATTGTTAGAATATATGGCCTTAAACGAGAGGGGGGGGGGGGTGAATTGTTTAAAGAGGATTTTCGCAAACTTTTAAGCCTTGAATGAAATTACTTCAAGAATACCTTGATTGAGAAATCAGTTTTTCAAAACACAAAGCTAAAAGCACAGCACCAGTAAAACAATCGGTTGTTTCGCAGAAACAATCGGTTGTTTATACCAATAAACAAATATCAAAACTGAATTTAAAGAGATTAAGGATAGAGAGAATGCACACAGATGTTTATACTGGTTCACTCTAAACCCAGAGCTACATCCAGTCTTCTCAGAAACCACTGAGGAATTCCACTAAGCAATCAAACCTAGATCACTTACAACACAACCAAGAAAGTGACCTTGATCCCCTCAAGACACACACTTCTCTTGGCCAACACACCAACACTAAGAATGCTGATCTTGATCCCCTCAAGAACACCCAACACTTCTCAGCAACCACACAAATAAGCTTGTTCAACAGAATACAAGGATTACACTTGTTACAGAAGCAAATATGAAATCAATACAAGCAGAAATCCTATCTCACACTCTTTGATCAATCTCAATCTCTAAGCAATCTCAACTCTTTGAAAAACTCAAAAACTTGTGTTAAAATCTACTTACTCAAATCTGTTTTTCTGAATATATTCAAAGATATTGTTTGTTATGAAATCTTAACAAACTTATTCATTGCATTTAAAAGATTGGTCAAAGCATTAAAGACTGGAGCCCAATCAGTTAAAACATTTAAAGCTCAGCCAAAGCTAAAACAGTTTTTCTGTTATGGTACCAAAACAAACAATCCGTTGTTTCCACGAATCAATCGATTGTTTTAGTTTTAACAGCTCAACCATTTGAAAAACAGTTTTCTACCTTTTCTAAAAACACCTAAGTATAAAACAATCGGTTGTTTCGAAAAAACAATCGGTTGTTTTTCACTTAGTTTGAAAAACACTTTTCTTTTAAAAAGATTGAGAATGTCTATGCTTTGGATTCAATCAAGAGTGGATTACATAACCAATCTACCCCAGATCCTATCTAGGACAACTCAGCAACAACAAGCACAGCCTAGCCTTCAACATTCTTCAAAGGGTTTGGATTCTTCAAAGCTTGAACACTACTTGGTTCAACAATTTGTATTAGAAAAAGTTGTATCAACCTCTCTCAAGAAACAAACCAAGGAACATTAAAGATGAAGGTTGAGCTCTTCTTGATAAACAAGCCCACAAAGTTATCTGTTTGACATTATCCCACGATGTTGCATTCAATATTTTTCAAAAGAAAATACCACATTGGGTCTCATGGTGTGTCTTTGTAATATGTATAAACTCCATCGACCTCAAACAAAGTTCATTTGATGAGGCGATTATTCAATTTACAGATGAAAGAAAGAGCATCGATAAGACAACATTTCAATGAACTCAATATAGTTACAACCCAATTGAGTTTTATTGGAATAAAATTTGATAAAGAAGTATGAGCACTAATACTTTTGTCTTATTTACCAAAAGATTGGAATGTTATTGTCACAATTGTGAGTAGTTCATTGGTAAGTAATAAGTTAAAATTCAACGATGTTCATGATCTGTTTTTAGTGAAGAGATTTGACGAAAAGAGTCAAGTGAATCTTCAACCTCTTTAGTTGTACATACAAAGTTAAGAGGAAGAATTTTAAGCAGAGGAAGTGATAAAATGTTCATGTCCAAGAATCATCACAATTTTCATAACTTAAAGACAATTAGTGTTGGAATTTTGGAAATATTAGACATTATAAAAATCAATGCAAGAGTGTATCAAAGAATATAGTGGTGAAGGTAGAGGAAAATGTTGCTTCTACATCAGAAAGAAAGGATGCATTGATTTGTTCCTTACAAAATAAGGAAGATTCTTGGGTGTTATAGACTTTGAAGCATCCTTTCATACCACTTCACAGAAATAGTTTTTTAAGAAGTATGTCATCAGATATCTCAATAAAGTTTATCTTGGTAATGAGAAATTTTGTGAGATTTTTGGTAAAGTTGTAGTGAAGATTAAATTAAATGGGTCTGCATGGAAATTGAAAAATGTTAGAAATATTCTCGACTTGAAAAAGAAATTAATCTCAGTAGGTCAATTAGACGATGATGGCTACCCAAAAGTATTATTTTGGAAATTTTTAAAGGGTGCAACAACAATTGCATATGGTAAAAAAAGTAGTATTTTTTACAAGACTAATGAAGCATCTCATTTGATTATAATTACAATAAATGAAAATTTCAATCTATGGCCCGAAGGTTAGGTCATCGAGTAAAAAAGGAACGAAGATCATGTTACTAACTATTTGATCAATAGAAATTAACATATGTGAAGATTGTATGCTTGGAAAGCATGTTTTTCGACAAGTGGAAAACCCCTAAGAGAGAGAGAGACTTGAGCTTGTCTGCTGTTGTTTGGGGGCCAACGATTGTCCATTGGTGGAAAAAAAATACTTTGTTGCTTTTATATATGATCATTTAGGAAGGTAAGTTTACTTTCTAAAACAAAAATCATAAGTATTTGAGGCTTTCAAGATTTGGAAAGCCATGGTAAAAAAAATGAGATAGTATGAGAGATAAGAAAACCTTAGAACTGACAATAATCGTGAATATGAAGACAATAAATTTAAAAGGTTTTGATATGAGTAGAGGATCAAAATGGAAAAGATTGTGTTGGGTTCACCTCAACACAATGGTGTAGCTGGGCATATGAGTCGAACGTTAACTAAAAGGGCCATAAGCTTGTATTTGCAGTTAGGCTTGTCGAAACAGTTATAGGCAGAAATGATCAACACAACAACTTACTTAATCAATTGAGGTCCATCGGTACCATTGGAGTACAAAATACCAAAAGAGGTATGGAGTGGAAAGAGACAAAATTCTCACATCTTAGAGATTTTTGTTGTGTATCACATGTGCACGTTAGTGATTAAGGAAGGAATACACTTGATGGAAGGAGATGAAGCTTCCATGCTTTGCAATTGTTGATGATCGAATGGAATTGGATGAATGAGGCAATGAAAGACTTTGGATATAAAAGGGAATGAAAGGAATGATGTTCATGGATCAAACTTCTCAAGGAAGCAAGAAGAAGAATTGTTCTTCTTCTTAGAACCCTAAGCTTGGTCTTTAACTCTAGCAAGGATTAGAGTGAGATCAAGGAGAGAAAATGAATTTGTAATTTGACATAATTTCTTTACTCAAACAAGTCCGAATTACACATGAAGAGTATTTACAGGAAAGAAGGAGAGAAAGTGGCATGTTTCTCAAGCTACCTAAACCTTAGCTTGCATAGCAAGTTAAGGTTAAGGTATGGAGTAGCCCTAGGTCTTCTACTAAATCCTAGCTTGCTTGACAAGTTAGGCTTTGTAGATACTCTTATATGCATCATTTTAATCTTAGGTTTAGAGTTTATTTTTATTCTAATTTTGACCCAAAATACAAGTGCAGGAAGGAAATTTCATATTCTACTATTTACAAATTTATACAGGGTTTAAGAGATCAAATATATTCTTCTTTTGGATGAATCTTCATCAACACTTGATCCTAAATTGAAGAGGTTCACTTTCATCGATTATGGTGAAAGTGAATGACTACAATTAATAAGTAGAATTCACCTATAAGAATCCCTGTCGAAAGTCAGACAAGAAACCTCTTGGTGAATGTAGAATTCACCTATGTGAAGCCCTATCGAAAGTCCGATAAAAAAACGCATCTCGACGAAGGTAGAATTCACTGAAGTGAAACCCTACCGAGAGTCTGATATGAAACCTCTTGGTGAAGGTAGAATTCACCCAAGTGATTCCCTACCGAGAGTTCGATAAGAAACCTCTCCCGGGATAGACATCTATCTAAAGACAAAACAATTTTTCTTTTATAGACTCAACGTTACATTTTAATAATTCCACTTAAGCCTGGGGAGCAAATGTACTATCGGATGACCGAGAGGCCGAATGGTCGACAAGGTCTAATGAATCTAAGAACAAACAATAAATCCATGATTAACTGTAATTAAATCAATTTAATTATAAACTATGATTAAGGTACACTTGGACCCTCGTTTGAATCCAAGAGTAAGCCCATAACAGTTGAGGCTCATCCCAAAGTTATAAATACCTGAGGAGACCCAGCATCAAAAGGTAATATTTCACTCTTAACTCACCTGCATATTGTACTCGGACTAACTTGAGCGTTAGAGGGCCTTCGCAGGTATCCCACCCCACTCATCTCGGAGAAGGGAAGTACAAACCGAAAATCACTAAGCCTAGAAGTCGGGAAGACGAGAAGACGAACACAGAAGGAATCACTATAAAAGGAATCCGAAGTTGTGCTCAACTTCAATTTACTTGTTAGAATAACATACAAGAGAAGGTTGTTGCATTAATTGACGTGTGAAGACATATTGAAATTAGTCTTCAGTTGAAGATTGTTAGACTTGATCATAAAAAGTAAAGCAAAATGCATTAAAGAACCTACTTGTTGAGAGAAAATAGGAAAACCAATGCAAATGAAAGGATTACATAAACATAGAAATAAGCAAAATCACATTGGGGAAGAAGACTGTTTCAAATAAAAGTTCAATGGACAAAACAAGTATTTCAAAACTTAAAAGGAGTAGAGGAAGAAAAAACCTCAACATATTCCCTTTGTGCTGATAAAAAAAAAATCCCTTTGTGCACAGATATGATATTTCTCTATGGGGAAGTGGTTTTAGTACCTCGTGATATTTTCTTGTTATAAGGTCACGACGTTGCAAGGCAGATTACGCATTCGTGGGGTTTGAGATTTACTACCACATCTAAAAAAGAATTTCCATAAAAAAGGTTATATAAGGATTTTAAAGTTTTTAATAATAAAATGCAAAATGGGTCGATCAAAACAAGTATGGAATAAATATTTCAGTTAGAGTGGTGCACGTAAACATTGTCCTCGGATGTACTTTTATTCCTACATACTGTTTAAATTATATGAAAATATTACCACAAATAAAAATGGATTTATTAATAAAAAAAGATATCTTGAGAAATTACAGGGATTGAAAATGGATATGAATCCCAAAGTGCCTTGAAGAATCTGAAATCAAGCCTATCCAAAATTCGCACATGTAAATCGATTTACTGATCCAAAATCCAGATTCATAATACCAATGCGATGAATATTAATTTTCCTTGTTAAAAATTCACATCAGACTTGTCAATATGTATGGATTTGTCCATGTTAACTACGTGTCGTGATTTGATGGCTACCTTACAAGTGTATATGTTCTCAATAATTAATGACATCATGAAAGAACATAAGTACGAGAAACACTACCAGAAACTAAATATTACATCAAAGAATGTTCAAAGTCTGTCGTCTGAGGTAACACTCAGCTAATGACTTTATGATCTGTTGTTACTCATAAAATAGGAAGAGTCACTTGTATCAATATAGAGAGCTTCCATAAGATGCAAATGAGAAGCTGCAAACAATACTGCTGGTCCCATTTTTTACAGTATATCAACACATTTTTTACACAAGAGAGAGAGAGAGAGAGAGCACTTCACTTACGACCCCCAATCATACCAGGTCCCATTGTCCCTGACAAATTGGATGATGAACCACTGCTGGTCATCTTAACCTTTCCGTCTGTGTTTCCGAAAACATTCAAATCTTCAAATAACCTGTAAGATGGAACAAAAGTCTTTTGTCCTGTTGCACTCGCAGGAGTTCCACCGATACCTACTTTGGCAGGAAATGCATTATTGTGTAGCACGGGCCTAACCCCTGGAGCAGAAGGATAAGATACTGTTGTATTGGCTTGTGTTGAATTCACATTTGTAGCAGGCGAGTGATTTTGATAGTTCGTATATCCAGGTGTAGCTGCCCATGGTGGGGGAGGATATCTTGCAGGGTATTGAAGATGTTGATTCTGAAATTGTTGCTGTTGTTGATACTGTGAATGCGGTTGGGGTTGTGAGTGTGGATGAGGTTGGGGTTGAGATTGCAGTGTTTGATGCTGCGGCTGATACTGTAGAGGTTGCTGTTGATTATGAGGTTGCAAATGTTGTTGGTGAAGGCTATATTGATTATGTTGAGGTTGTTGTTGCTCAGACTGATACTGTAGAGGTTGCTGTTGATTATGAGGTTGCAAATGTTGTTGGTGAAGGCTATATTGATTATGTTGAGGTTGTTGTTGCTCAGACTGGGGCTGAGACCGGTCCTGCTGGGTCGGTTGATGATGCTGTTGTTCAGATTCATAATGTGTATGTCGAGATGAGGGTGGGGTTGGGGGATTAGATTGGGATTGATACGTCTGTTGTTGTTGTTGAGGCTGGGTTTGAAATTCTGACTTAGATTGAGGTTGAGCCCAAGGGACAACGTAACTGTTGTAAGACAAATTTGCCGGATATGTTTGGGAAGCAAAAGAATACCCTTCTGATCTGGACTGAACAGGTATCTGATGCATGCCTTGACTAGAGGGTGATGGTGCATATGTTGCCTGTGGAGACGGTGCATAACTTGTCTGTGGGGATGGTGCATAACTTGTCTGTGGGGATGGTGACATTGACAAAGTGATACTAAGTAAGTCAATAATGTCCTGATCCTTTGCAATACTAACTGGGGCAGGAGGGTTGGAAATAACTAATGCATTGGATGGGACTGAGGTTGAGGGGTTTGGAACATGTGGAGTTTTGGTGCTAATATTAACTGAACTTTCGCTGGAACCAGTTGCGGCATCATTTGAAATCACAAGCTGCGCCTTAGAATGCCTGCAAAAATAAAAAAAATTATTGACATGGTAGAACAATCTCATTACCATTACCCATGGTAAAACAATACATACTGGTATAAGGGCTTTACAAGAAATTCTATAACAAAACTAGGGCTTCTAAAAAATAGTTGTAGGACAGAATGAAATAACATGAGTGGAAGTATAAAACGAAAATACATGCTCAACGCATTTTGACTTCTATAAAACAAAGGGTACATAATCCCATTGCACATGCTTATCCATTCATGTCCATAGATAAAAGACCTAAACAGATATTCTAAACTAGTTTATTTTGAAGTTATAAGCAAGCAAGACTGAAAAGAAAAACATGTTTCAATAACCACGAGGCACAAAATATTAAGTATATTAGCAGATCTAAGTGACCTCCGAGCTAGCAGTGCAAATTCATCCTCTTCCTCCTCATCACTCTGGCTCCTGGTTTCAGAAAGCACTATGGCTGAAGAGCTAGCTCTAGGTGTTGAAGACTCTCCAGGGCTGGAGCTGTTTAGATTGGATTGATCTACAGTAGATCGAGCTTCAGTTGACACAGTGCTGGGACTTGCTCCTTGAATTGGAAACACAGTACCAGAAGCAATTGCATCATGCCTAGCTAGCAAACCTTGAATACTATCATTTAATTCCAGGCCTCGTCCAAGAAGCTCCTCATCCCTATGACAAAACCAAGATGAGAACAAAACCCACATATCTGCAGACAGACTTCACGAAGTAACAAACAAGTATATTTGGGTGTGTGCCAGATGGAAAATCCGAGTTGAACTAACCCAGTTGTTGTTAGCATTTGCATCAACTTTTTCTGGTTTGTGCGACAGCGATCAACAAGATCAATAATTACTTCATCTTTTACAGCCTATAAAGCATAAAACTCAGACGTTAAATCATTTCACTTAAACAAAGGGAGGATTCAGAAGACCATGAAAAACAGTTTAACTTACTGCACGATCACTAGGATTCACAGCCTGCAACATGTCACTTAACAGATCCAAAACATGTCGCATGGACTCCAAGCTTGACATACTGAGTATTTCAAGAGAAGTTAGCTTAAAAGCAAATATGATAACACAGAAGTTCTGTCATACAAAGGACAGCAGAGGAAGCAAGGGTGAAAAGGAAAAAAAAAAGAAGGCAGACATTAACCTTAAACTTTCTATCTCAGTCGCCATAGTTTCATCCAGTGTTTTTGATGAATTGCTTGGCATCCCATATCCAGCTGGCATATTTCTTACATTTGGATGGGTAGGAGGAGGAGTAAATATTGGAGCTGCATCTGGTGATCTTTTTGGAAAAACTACTCCAGATCGCTGTCATTCACATAATTCAACATAATATTATGGTGATAAAATCTGATGGTCGTTGAATAGCTCACATGTGGATATGGCTTACAGATATCAATGCAATCTTTCCTGTACATAAAACGTAAATTTGGAACAAACGGGAGCTTTTGCCAGGGGACAATTCTCCACACTGAGGTGTTGATGGAATAAAGTATGTGGAATCTTATAAAGTTAAAATTCACCCATTTGTCACTAAAGATTTCCAAGAACTTTATAGTTTTAGGCAAAGCATCTATATGTGTTTTGTTTAGGTGACGCATTTAGTACAAAATACAAATTTGTATTACATATTAGAATAAGTAAAAGTGTCTTCCTAAATTTGTAATCTCACCCTTAAGATGAACCGATTGTCAATCATTTACAGAGTATACACAAATGCCAATTATATAATTTTGAAAATCTAGCATACCACTTTGCACATGAAACTATCAATGAAGAGATTGACAAAAACCAATACAAAATTTTTATCAAGTATTACCTTTAACTCCTCATATGCCCAATAGTACTGGGGATGTTTACCACCTGGTCCCCCAAATGCCTCTTGCCATGAGTCCAGCAACATTAAGATTTTATCCCTCACTTGCATATCTGCCTAAATAATCATTACATGTATTTCATGTTAGACTAGACAAATCAAATAAAAAAAATAGTTTGCTGGAAACAGTAGTAATTTAACAGATAAAGAACCCATCCATATTTTGATGAGTAAATATTAAGATTGTTTTGATAAGTAAAAAAACAGGGGGACTTCTACCAATAAAAACAATCTTTGTATTCACATATCAACATGTAGATAGATTCTATAACAGTTCAACTGCACATTACAACTTTCTTTTTTGAAAGACAAATACTGCCCATGTACATTTAACACACAGGTAGTTTTGAGCAAATGATCCAGTAACCTATCTAATATAGAATCATATACTACGGAAATCTCCACAAAAGACTACAACATACTCGTCATTAATAATGTACAGCAGTAGCCGCCGGACTAGATTTGGATATATATTGAATTAGGCAAAAGAGCATTTCAAAGAATTACACCCTTAGATGTCATAAATAATAACAAAATAGATTAGATCCTGACATTTGCATTTATAATCACAAATTCCATGAAGAATGCAATAACAATTCCTTTCAAGCATCAAATATACAAACTAAACCAGGAACATCTTAAGTTTCCAATCCAACTAAAACCACCTTACCTTTTTCCTTATGATTTTGATCATCTCTTCCAGTATGTTCCTCTCAGCAATTTGAAAGTGCACAAAATCACCACAGTTCTTTACCATTGTCTCCAGCAGCTGGGGTAGACAAACAGAAACCACAAATCAAGCTCCAAACAAATGAATTTTAAAGTTAAGTAATCCAGGAGGACACGGCCACAAACAACTTGAGCCAAATACAGAAAAGTAAGACCAAAAGCCAGTGCCAACAAAGTACCGTTAGAGCTAGTAATTGAACTCTAGAGCTCCTATGTTGTAATCTCCTCTTCACAGCTTTTACCACATCTTTTGGCTGCCTGAGAAATTAAACATGCAGTATTCATCAAAGATTCAGTAAAAACTTAAAAGACCAGTGCAAATAACGAGAAAGAAGCACAGTTTGCAGTGTCATCCATGGACCCTGGTTTTTCTGAAAGGAAACTGAAGGTAAAAAATTGTTCAATTTTGACAACAGTTATGCATGAGAAAATTAAAAATCACAAGAATTATAAACAATAGAAAAAAATGAATAGAATCAGAAAAAAGGAACAACCAGTTTCCACTCTTTTCCCAATAATACAATCTTATTGTCAGTTTCATCACAAAGAAAATACTAACTACCATCAACAACAACTTTAGTCCCAAAATTCCATCCGATGACAGAACCAACAAACATTAAGTGGAGCATCATATTCAAAGACATAAACATGTGGTATTTGATGAAAGTCAAACCCTTCAAAATAAAATAAAATAAAACATATTATCGAAATTGATATGCTATCTATCTTCCTCCTTTTCTTGTAGTTGAAGATTACCAATGATTAGAATTGATGGAATCACAAATTTCGATGTTCATGGTCCAATCAGGGCCCATAAGAAGATCGCTGGTTGCCTTCTCCACTGCGACAGTAGCAGAGGAAGAAGAAGAAGAAGAAGACATCGTATCCGTCCCCCCTCTCTCTTTCTGAAACTTCTTCAAGGAGCACCAAAATCAATTCTGGATTTAACGACCCAAAAAAAGATGAAAACTTTCCACCAAAATTGTTCTAATAAGCACCGCAACGATTGTTTGGAAGAGTGCAAAATTACGAAACCCTAACGCAATTCGTGAATGGAAACATCAAAATAATAACCGGAATAGTCGTCGCTTGTTTTCTCAAATAGAATAGTTTTTTATTTTTATTTTTTTTTTTATTTCTCTCTCTGAGCTAAGAAAGGGGAATCGGGGAATTTTCTCTTTTCCATTATTTTCTCGATACAAATTTTTTTCCCGGAAAGTGTGCGTAATTTTCCTTTATCATTCTATATTTTTCGTTTTCTTAGCTGAAAGGGGTGCGAGTTTTGTGCGGTGTGATAGGTGCACTCGCTCTCCCATGCCTGTGTAACCCACGCGCTATTGGCACGTGATGAGGAGAAGCACATTTGAATTTGGGTTTCCTTTTCCGCTGTTGAAATTGTTCTGTCACCCATACAAATTCTTTGACTTTATAGTAATTAATAATCATTTCAAAATCTCAAAAGATATTTAATTATTCACACTTACAAACCATGATTCATTTATTTCAATTTACATTACATTGAACTATAAGAATATAAAAGTATTTCTTAATTTGTACCTCATTATAAATCATAATTAGATACTTGTGAAGATTATTTGAATGGCAGAAATTGTTTGAATCTTTCTAACTCTGAAGAGATGAAGTACTGATAGAAAATTGTAAATACAAATATAAACAATCTAGATTTTTTGGAGTAGATTTCTATTCCAAAAGATCATGTAGTGTTATTATGATTTGATGTTATGATCAATCATGTGTTAAACTATGTCATGTTGATGCATCTCACTCCAACAGCATAAAAGTGATAATATTAGAATGCATAGACACCTATGATTTAATTGTGGATGGTAAATAACATTTAACTTTAATGATTATATTAAGATACTGGATAAGGTGGTAGATAATATCTTACTATAATATTAAAATTAGACTATAATAGCTAATTTTTTATTATATTTATCTGATAATTAATTGTTTTTTATTTTAATTAATTAATATTTAATGATTTTTACAAGATATCATTACATTTTAACAATGTAATATATTTAAAAATAAACATGATAAGTAGTAATTTTAAAAAGTTAGGATGTAATTTATAGTAATAAAAGAAATTAAACATTACAATATTTATAATTCTTAATTGCAGCAATTTAAAAAAAAAAATATTTAAAACAAAAGATTTATAACTAATTCATGTTTATATAAGATAGTCATTAATCACCAAACATTAAAAAAAATTACAACATTATTTTCTTGCAAATGTGATTCCAACGTATAGTGATGATACAACCCTTTTTTTCTATTTCTTTAATATTACATTTATACTCCTCTAGAACAATTTTAAATATCTTGCGCCCTAAAATTTTGAAAAGAAAAACTTTTCTTGTGGAAAAATAAATTATTTCCAAAGATGGTAGCTTTTGGGACTGGAGGGAAGTCAATTTTATTCTCAAAATATTTTATTAAATAAAAAAAATAGACTAAATAGTAAGCATGATATTATTTTGTTATGATGATGATGATGAAGAAGAAAAAGGAGATAATTTGAGAAGAAAATGTAAATATAGAAAATGTGAATTAGGTTTGAAATTAAAATTGAAACAATTTTCAGTTTGTTGTGTTGTGTTGTATATATAAACCAAGAAATAGTGTGTAAATGAAGTTTTTGAAAAGAATATTATTTTATTAATTTATTTTATGCATTGCACACTTACTATTTTGGTGGCATCATTGTATAAGCATTAAAGTGAAAATGACACACTGAAAGCAAACCAAAAGGAGAGAGGAAGCTCATCGAGCTAATCGTCTCCTATCAATAATGCTGATAAAAATTATGACAAATACTAATATATTAATTGTTTTTTCTTTCTATTTTTTTTACTTTTAATTTATTTAAACTAAAGAAACGAGCACAATTATAAAAGTATAAAAATTTACTATTCAAAACAAAAATACGTACATATATATATTTTTCTTTTTATGATTATATTTTCATACTTTATAAAGCAACAAGGTATGGTAGGTGATTCAATAACAGCCCGATAGTAAGTGACCTGATAAAGTCAACAAATACTCGCTAGGATAAGCTTGAAATGGCTCTGATACCATATTACAAAGTGGACTTTAAGCCTAACTCAACCCCATAAAACCAATTCATGAGGTGAGGTTTGCACTCACTTATATACAATGAATTATCCTCATCTCTAGTCGATGTGGGATCTCCAATATACGGTTTAAAACAATTAAAAATACATATTAAAAAAATAAAACTAGGCTAGGCAATAGGTGTTATGGTGAAGCAAATACACTATTATAGTCTCTTATGTTTAATTAAGGTAAGGACATCCTCTTTGAATTTTAATGCACTTAAAGAGAATAAGGAACGCATTACAAATTGTTAAATTTTAATGTTAAAGAATATTAGTTTGGATGATTTTGTATATTTTTTTTTTCCTGAGAGTATTTTATATTAAAATTAATTCATATTTGATGTCACATCGAGTAGAAATAAAAATATTTAATAGTATATAAGTAAGTAGATGTAGATTACATCTTATAAACTAGTTTTATAAGGTTGAGTTAGACTTAAAGTTCATTTCTTGATATGATATCAGAATCGTTTAAAATTTATTCTAATGAAATTTTATTAGATAAAATATTTCATAATATATAAGAAGGTACAACAGATGATTTTATAAGGTCTAATTATAAAATACCATTAATCCACTTTTATATTCTAATTAATTATAATTAATATTTATATTTTAAATTTGTCAACTAATGCCCAAGACACTTGTTAACAAGAACTAATATTTTCTAGAATGTTACTAATCTATTGTGTTGCTTTTAAAAGAAGATTAATAATGAAATTAGTTTCAAATTTGTCAATGTATATTTCATTATCTATTAACTTTATATAGTATTTTACTAAGAGTGCTTCTCTTTCTAATATGCATTCAATTATTAATTGAAGTTGGTTAAAAATCATAACATTCGATCAACTTTTCTTTTAAATTAATAGGAGACTTACTTTGAGACAGCGACTACCACTCATAGCCGTTTTTGTACACCAAACGTTTTGGTTTAGAATGATGTTTTAACTCATAGCCGCCGTTTTATACCCGTTTTAATTTTGAAAATATCACCACATTTTGATGGACAACGTTTATCCGTATAAGTATTGTAAATATATTGTCATAAATAGAACTTTTTGCACTAATGGAAATTAAATATATAGCTTTTTACACTTTTTGCATAAATCCAAAATCAATGATCATTTGCATATTCTTTGTGGAGAACTTAATATAGCTGCAAAAAAAATAAAAATTAACTAAATAGATCTCTTAAAGACTTGTTAAAATTAACCTTAAGATGTTTGATAGAGCTTCAATTAAAGATAACTAAAATAGCTTCCTTTCTAATTTCATTGATAACTCAATAGCGTTTTAAGTGTTGTATTAATTGTTAAGATAATAATGTGCATACTTTCATTGAACTTTAACTCAAATGTAAATGGTAGACATTGAATTTATATAATTTTTAATTAATAGTGACTAATTGAATTTTACCTCTAATTTATTACAGACACCACATTTCATTTGTGAACTTTTCCAAATAAAATTCAGAAAAGCGACATAAAATTCAAAAATTCAAATAAGTATGATGACATTATCATTAAAATACTTTTGTAAAAGAGAAAGTGGATACTCAGAAAGTCATAAAGTCACCAAGAAGAGTTATTATTATTATATATACATTTATGAATGAAAGTGAAATGACCAAAAAACTATGAGTGGTATTGATGGAGTATATATTTTTATCTGAATTTCTTTTAATATTATTATTTATCTTTTGCTTTTTCGTTTGTTCTATAAGCTGCCACGCGCCACTAGCCATGCATATTTATTCTTCGTTTTCATAGTCATTTCATTATTTATTAATTATTATTATAGGGCCAAAGTTCATGACACGTGGAAGTTTTACAATGATTCAACGGAAAAATGTCGATATGCACTATATATATATATATATGTGGTAACTAGATTCTATTATTAAAAAAATTGAAATTTGCTAAATTTGACATTTTTTATGATAATTATGTCGATGTATTTATATTTTTCTTAAATATCAGGGCTTGTTTAAATCTCAATTTCAACGATTAATGTCGGTTTCATATTCATTATCTTTAGGAAATAATTTTTAGTTAAAGTGAGATAATTAAATGAAAATATTATATCAAACAGGATACAAATTATATAGTATTCAAGTGCTGTTGTCCTAATGTGACTACTTTTCCAATGATTTCAAATGCTTGTTAGTAAAAGTCTGGTATAAAATTCAATAAATATAAAAGGATTAAGTTGAAGTACTAGATTTGAAGCTACAGTTTCAACTTTATTTTTTAATGCTATAGGTTCAGTCATATTATTCTTTGCGTATACTTAAAAAATAAAATGGTTATACCAATATTTTGAAAAGTATTACGCTTTCTTATATTTTCAGAAGAATTCAATAAAAACATTAAAAAATAACTCTTTTGAATGTATTTTTCCATAAAAAGTCAATATGTATTTAATAAATATGACCCAACAACCATAATCTTGGTTTATTGGGTGTGAGATACCACTAAAAAAAATCATGAAATAGAAAACAATTTTAGAGATAAAAAATAATTAGTTGCTATAGTGACTAAATTAGATATCATTTTAGAAACTAAAAAAAAATGGTTTCTAAATTAGTTTATATTATTGTTAAATAGTTTCTAAATTGGTATCTAATTAGCAACCAATATTTTTGCTACCAAATTTAGAATCTAAATAATTGGTTGTTAAAACTTTGGTAACTAATTAAATACCAATTTAGAAACTATTTAACAATAATAGAAACTAATTTAGAAACCAGAATTTTATTTTAGTTTCTAAAATAGTCTTTAATTTAGTTACTATTGTAACTAATTATTTTTTATCTAAAAATTAGTTTTTATTTGATGATTTTTTTTTTGTAGTGGACTAACTTCTTCAAATTTTAGTTATAAATTTTAAAAAATAATATAATATTTTGATACTCTTGAAAAGAAATTACTTTTTACAACTCATTTTAATGATATAATAACATATATTAGTATTTTAAGTTAAAAAATATATTTATTATTAAATGATTGTTTCTTTTAGTGTCTAATATTAAAATAAAAGTTACACAGAAATATATTATTTTCCTTCTGATTCTATTTTTTTTTTTGTCTGTAAAGTATAATATTGGCTATATTGTTTTTTTGTTTGTTGTAGGACAGAAAAATGAAAGGTGTGGAAAAGAAAGAATGACAGTGTTTTGTACTCCATGAATAGAGAGTGAAGTAAAGGCTCCACATGTACACCAAAACAATAAAAGTAACACGACAGACAGTGACCACAAAGTCATGCACGCGGTCTTGGAAGACACCACATTCCAATATCAAAAAGCACCATTCATGACTGTGTCTATCTTCAACCAAATAAAGCTATGCAATGGTTAACCAACTCAACAATCAACTTTCTCAGGCACTATCGCCAAATAGCAATAACAAAAATAATGACAAAAAAAAGGAAGGAAGCAAACACACTTTAAACACACTTTTGGAGATTGCAAATTTCAAACACCACCTTCCATTCATTCACATTTCTCAAGAATCTGTTTGGAGTTGTGTTTGCAACTCAAGAAGTATATTCTTATTTTGACGTTACTAAACTGAAAAAAAGATGTGAAAGCTAAAGAGAGTAGCTTCATTATTAATGCATATTCTCATTTTTCACCTTAAATTGGAGAAAGATGTGAAAGCTAATAATAGTATAACTTTACTATTAATGCAGGAATCGTGTCTGAAATGGATTACCTAGACTAGCACATTGTCCATATATATATATATATGCTTAAACCTTTTCTTTTTCTATAAATATTACCATTATTAAGCATGTAGGTTATGACTCCATTCTGTTAAGAAATTTACTGCAGTATAACACTGCCTTAAATAAACCTTATTCTAGATATACAGATGCATGCTGCAGATGTGTAAAAAAAATTGTAACCAATGCAATGACTGTTTATGTGTCATATAACTCATAATTAATGTGGTCCATATATGCCAGAAGTGTTTGGCATTTGAATGGTCAAACTCTGAGTGGCCTTACTGTGGTGATAATGGGTCATGAATGCATTCTTGATGGAGTAGAATGGTATCCATTAGTACACCATTTGACATGGGAGAGTGAGCCTGGAAGGTCAACAAAAAACTAGCAGCTCTTCTTCTTAATCATGGCTGGAGTTGGTTCTGTTTATTCCACATTTGATTTACAAATGTGTTAGTTATTGATTTCCTCATTCTGTGAACTCCAAGTTCTTTCAAATAAATATTAAAAGCAGTAATATATATATAAAGAATTTTATTGAAATTGTCTAACCTTTTTAATAAATACGTTACATTGAAATGAACAAAGACTGATTTTTCATGTTTGTGTCAAAATTTTAGAGATAAATTTAAAAATGTTTAACACTCTTAAAGTTTTTGTTGTTATTGGAGGAAGTCCTTGTGAATTATAAAAAATCCTTTCTAGTGAATTAATAATACTCTGTTGAAAATTTTAAATCGTTTGAAAAAGTAACATTGTTCATGCATCCAATCTCTTTATTGTAGGATTATAAACCATTATTTTTACCTATCAACCCCAAACATGCAAGGCCTAATACTAATTGCCCTACTAGCCCATAATTAAAAAAGGTGTCTTTGGAAACTACCTTATTAGGAATCATGATTAACACATACATGGTACGGTTCTATTTTTGTGCTTAAAATGGTGTATTATGCCAAATGTCCTGTGTATAAAGGAGTTTGGCAAAAGTACTTGGATTTTACATAGTTTGGCAAACCTAACAAGTTTCACATTCTTGTCTAATTTCATTTTTACTTTATTCAAATAATTTTCAAGGCATCCACTACTTAAATTTTCTTATGCAGCAAAATAAACCTAACTAGTGATAAAGTACCTTTTATTTTTTGGAAAGAATTAACATAACGGCTTCCAAGGTTAGTGTGCACAATTTTAAGAAGTTGAGTGTTTCTTATAACATTTTTTTTATTTTTTTTTATTTTTTCTTTTTTACAATTCACATGAATATTTATATTTGTAAAATCTAATTTTGGAAGAATCTTATTCTATATTAATATTTTCATTCTTTTTTTAGAAATGTAACTCAAATGTTTATACCTTAAGAAAATAGTGTGTTCACTAAATTGCATTTAGTGTCAACATTGTGAGGTGTAGAGTCATTAGAGTTTCAACATACAAATTATTCAACTTCAATATATTAAGAATGACAAAAAGATGAAAAGAAGAAATGAAAAAAAGATGAAAAGAAGAAATGAAAAAAAGAGAAGAATATTGTATAAAGAAGGCACCACATTGAAACATAAAGAAAGAGGAATAGAAACACTAAGAAAAATATAGTAGAAATACAAATAGACATAAAGAAAAAACAGAGAAGTGTTACGATGCATGAATTATTCCTTAAATTATTGTTGCTTAACTTTGATATTGAAGTTGTGTTATGTTATTTAGATGTATAAATTTAAAATTTTTTAATATTAAAATTAATTGTTAAAATTAATTTACAAAAATAGATAAATGTTTATTTGATGTTTAAAATTAAAATTTGAAACTTAAAAATAGAAAAAATATAGAGACTAATTAAATAAACTATAGTGGTTTTCACATTCATTTTTTTTTTCAATTTTAAAACTTATTTTTACAAGTGTCACTTAATATTTTTTGTGTACATCACACAAAATCATTTCTTAAGTTAAAAGATTACAAGTACAATCGTGAAATTATAAGTTTGAGCATATATAATAGTTTGTAAAAGTTTAAGATCTTATTCTTCAAAAATTCAATTCAATAGGACATACATGGCAATAAAGTTTTAGTGGAAAATTGATCTGATTATCATTCTTTCATCGATGCTTTATTTTCTATATGCAAATTCGAATGATAAAGAAACAATAATAGAGGGGTTAGGGAGATTTGAGGAAAAAGAGTGGGTCTGAAAGTTGAAATGGAGAAAATAGTGGTTTGAGTGGGAAATTGTAGGCATCTTTATTGATGCAAGAGATCCAAAATCAAATCTTATATAGGTACAAGAACAGGAAGGATGAATGGTGTTGGATGGATGATGAAACTCATGCTTATATTGTTAGATCTGGTTGTAAGAAACTACTGAATGAAATCACTAGTGAGGATTGCCAAGTGTATGAAATGTTTTGGAAAATCAAGACTTTAGATTCTGCTCAGACCTTTTGCATAGAGAGTAATACAGAATAGAGTAGTCACGAAGGATAATTTGAGCATAAAGGGGGTCGAGGTAAGATGCAATATATGCGTTTTGTGTGGAGAAAGAGAAGAGTTTTTTAGTCAGTTTTGTTGATGCTGAATAGGGAGCTAAACAGAGTTTGGTGTTGTATGGGTGTTTGTAGTTTGAAAAATATGGTATATTAGGAATAGCATTATTTTCAGAAGAAAAGGGTAGATGATGTGGCACAAAAGTTGTGTTTTTTTACTAGGATTGGTGCTTGATCCTGTAACTTGTCTAAAATTCATAAGGGGTAAATTTTTATTGGTTGAAAGTGGTACAATAAAGGATAAAATATGGGTGCTGGGAAAGTGTTTGTCATGGTTATAAACTGCTGGGATAATGGGTTTAGACTAAATGATTGGGGGCTATCAGTATAGATAGTTTTAGTTCAGCAAATGGTTGATTATAAGGCTTGGTGAAAGGGGTAATGTGTAGCTGTGATGCGGGGCAACGTGGAAAGCAACTTATAAAATCATGGCTTCTGCATAACCATAGACATCAGAACAACACATTGACCGTAACTAAATGCAGTAGTAGTGGTTTGGCAATAGTTTCAGGCTTCTTGAGTTGGTTGCTGGTGTAATATGATAATGCAAAAAAGAGGAGTTGCTAATAGGAGAATATACAAATTTGATGGATGAAATTGGTGTTGAAATTGAGTTATTGCTAATTACTCTATCACAAACACTTAAAAGGAGATTTAAAGTATATTTTTAATATTATTTAATAAAAAGTATCTTGAAATATCTTATATTGAACTCACTTTTTCTTTTCTACAACCTTCGAATCTAAGTGGTTTAAATTTATAAGACCTAATTCAACCATCAGGTGACATGTGAAAGATAATATAAAATGTAATATTAAAAATATTAATAATAGTTTATGAAATTTGGAATGTTGTTTCGATATTTTTTGTTTAAGGTTAATTTAGTTTAATTTTTTTTAAAAGTGTGATTATTTAAAATTATGAAATAATAATTGTGTTATTTATTTTGTGGAATATTCTATTTAATTTAAAAATATATTAATATAGGTTTATTCAATATATTAACTAAAGTGGTATTAAAATTTGTGTAATATATAATTTTAGAATGTGATGTTGGCTTTTTTTTTTGATAGAATATGTCATATAATATTTCAATGTGGTATATAATATAAGAATTTTATAAAACCTAAACAAATAAACTAAGAAAATAATTATCATCCTACTTAGTATCATCAATTATTGTCATGATCATTGTTGGAGATAGTTTAGTGTGAAAGGTTAAGGATTCAAACACAATTTAATATATTCTGTGTAGCTTGATCCTCAAAGCCTCTTTGTGAGGTAACATGATCAAGATACTCATTATGTGCAGGACATTGGTATCTCCCAGGAAAACTAGTGGACATGTAGAAGGAAAATACATAAAATGTGTCAATGATGGTCATCTAAATTTTTTACAATTATAGTTTTCATTTGATTCATGTTTAATGGTGATGGCAAACTAACTAATAGAGGGAATATTGTTGCTTGCGACTATAAAAGAAAACATGATTGACAAATGAAAAGGAGCATAACTCTCGACCTAAGGTGGATCCCCTAAAACATAGAATTTTCACAACCTAGAGATGAGGACTTGAAAACTCAAAAGTCCTCGTGGAGCCAACACATATCTCCTCCATTTGACGAGAGATGATATCATCGATCTTGATGATGAAGGTATCTTGAGTTGCATAGACAATCTTAGTGAATGTGTCGGATGTGTGAAGGATGGGAGCATGTTGGAGAGGATAAAATGCCATCCAAATATGCAAAAAAAAGGCATTTATATGTGGTTTCTAAATACGTGATGGAACAATGTTTTTCCATTGTGCATATTCAAAAGGATTCTAATATATTGACACTCTCTGACAATAACACACATTTGACGCTGCAGACGTAACAATGACGTAGTAGAAAGAAGATTGTGCGCGAATGAGGAGGGCGAACTTCAAAATAGGGTAAAAAAGAATATATTACATCGATTCTTACTAACAACCGGTGTAATATATATATATATATATATATATATATATATATATTTTATTTTATTTTTTTACTCAGAATGACCCATATTACATCGGTTAAGCCATCTAACCTGTATAATATGACCCATATTAAAAAAACTGAATTCTTTTTCATGAAGAGTGGGTGGTCATAAACGTCACATAAGTAATCACTTACAGACACACGGGTAACCAGTTTTGCGTTCGTCACATAAGTAACCACTTACAAACACACAGATAACCAATTTTGCGTTGTGGAGGAACCTGTGGATGGGTAACAAGTTATGGTAGGGTTATTACACTGGTTAAGTCATCTAACCGATGTAATATATCGTTCTTATTAAAAAAGAATTAATTTTTTTTTCATGAAGAGTGGGTGACCCATAAACGTCTCATAAGTAACCACTTACACACACATGTAGCCAGTTTTGCGTTGTGGAGGAACCTGTGGCTGAGTAACAAGTTCTGGTAGGGTTATCACATCGGTTAAGTCATCTAACCGATGTAATATATGGTTCCTATTAAAAAAAATTGATTTTTTTTTTCATGAAGAGTGGGTGACCATAAACGTCACATAAGTAACCACTTATAGACACACGGGTAATCAGTTTTGCATGCGTCACATAAGTAACCACTTACAGACACATGAGTAACCAATTTTGCGTTGTGGAGGAACCTGTGGCTGTGTAACCAGTCCTCATGGCGAAGGACCTTATACCGATGTTTCCGACAACGTTCTGAGAGTTGTGTGGGTATGTTTCGACGCCAACCATTTTCGCGTCATCGTCCACGATAGCAACCGCACGTGATCCTTACTGTTAATGCTAGAGTTGTTCCCGGTGCATCGTCATGTCGAGCGCAACAGCGACGATCTCAGCGGGGCGCTGAACGTCACCACCGACCTCAGTGTCACCACCAACCTCCCAATTCCAACACCGCCTTCTTCCTCCGCGTTGAGAAAGTTCAACTTCTCACACCGTTTTCAAACCCTACGTTCTCCCCTTTCTCTCTCCCAAAACCATATCACCATCATGACATTTACAACAATATCCTTTCCACATCACCCACCGTTTCCACGTTTGTAGCATTAAGAGTGTGTAACTTGACAGAGGGTGTTAACAAAATGTTTTCCTATTCAAAATCACAACCCCTCAACATCCAAGACAAGACCGTATCAAACATTAGAAGGACCTCAGCAGAAGAAAAACTGGACATAGGCTAGAGCATCAAATGTTGTTTCTTCTGGTCTTTTTACAAGACAAGTTTATGTAAATAATTTTGGCTCTTTCTAGGAGTTCAAATAGAAGAATAAGCTAGAGTAAGGTGTACTTAGTATAAATTGTGCTTGTGCCAAAGCCCACCTTAACCTAGCCTCTAGAAACACATTGATAGCTGTCGTTTTGCTGTCAAATTAATATGATTCTAGCGTAGACTTGTCTAACACTAGAGAGATGATAGTATAATCGTGGACAAATGTCCCCAAGTCGTCTCCCAACGAATCCAATAGTAAAATCAGTTGATCAGGGTTTAACATCTATCTGCAAGCAATAAAAGTTAGCAATAACAATAAAGATGAAAAGGGGGTTTGAGATAGTTGTGCAAAAAATATAAAAGATATTAAAATAGCAAATAAAAAGCGGTTGATCCCAAGTTCTTCCACCATTGAATTCTTCACAGGTTCTCTAAAGATTAATCTTTTCTCAATCCTCCAACAGAGCTAAACCAGATTGAACATGCGCCGATCTAATTCAACTGAAACTCACCAGTAAAGCATGCGTCTACTAGTTTAATCAATACTCACTTTGTTCCATGCGTATACTCCATGGGAATGCTTACCTCCTCTCTCTTGAATCATGCGCCCAAGAAATTAATTAGAACGATGCGAACTAACTAAGAAACCAAAGTTTAAGATAAGGAAGACTCTCAATCATGCGTTCAAGTACAATCTCTCACAAAAACTAGTTTTCCAGGAGATTAGACAATAAAAACAACTGCTATAGAGAATTAAAAATAGAAACTTTTATTGAATGAAACCTCAGAGCTCAATGGGAAATTACAGAGGAATCAACCAAAATGGTTTAGCCTTCCATGCGGAGGCAAAACAAAAGAATTACAAAGAAGAAAATAAACTAAGAAAACCCTATGAAGCTCTCTCCTTTCTCCTTGATGCTTGTGTCCTTTTATAGGCTTTTCACCTCCAAGGATCTTGAGAGAATATTGTAGTTTATATTTTGTTAACCGTTTCCAAGTTTCTATCTTTCCATAATTCTTGTATTTTGCAGAAGATTTGCTTCCAATTCTGTTTCTGAGATATTGTAGATTTTATTTTCTCTTTCTTCTCCTCAGAATTTGTTTCCTGTTTTGGTTCAAGAAGCATCTTGGACTTTTGCATATTTGGCCCATTCACAAAGGTAGATGCTTCCTCTGGATAATTTACTCTAAAAACACAAAATTAACAATAATAATAGTTAAGGCCCAAATCAACCCAATTATAAGAATATTAATTAAAACAATGGATTTATTTATTATTATAGTCCAATAATCTATGAACAAGGCTAGTGAGTGTGAATAAATATATGCTCATCACACATCCATGTGCCACCCATGTGCTCACCTTTGATCTAGATTCTAGAAGTCTCTCCATGTGCTCACATTTGACCTAGTTTCTAGAAGCTTGTAGTCATTTACACCCCTACCCTTCCTCTCTTCCTCTTCAAGGCACTTATCTCTATAAATAGGGTGCCTCCCCTCTTGTAAAGAACACATTGAATTTTGAATAGAAAATAAAATCTGCCAGAGTGTTTAGTGAGTTGAGTCTCCTAGAATTTGGGTCTTATCTTGATTGCTCTACACTTCAAGTGGCGGCTCTTCACCACTCATCTTGGAGTCTCCTCCCCCTCCAAGTGGCATGACCACACCTTCATCATCCTAAGCTTCTCTTTCCTTTCATATTTTTATTTTTCTATTCCTTTATGTTCTTATGTTAATCTTTTGCTATTCAGTTTCCATCTTCTTTCTTTCCCTTATATGCACTTTAATTCTGCACCCATTCACCATCAACACCATATGATTGTGTTTTCTCTTTGTCCTCTAGAAGTGAACCTTCATACTTACTTAATCACGTGGTTAAGTTCGTGTCCAGTGGGAATCTTCTTTGGGTTTCTCACCATATTCGATTTAAAATAAAAAAAACCATAAATAAAGTGCAACACATAAAAATGTGCAATTCTAAAATTAACTCACATTAACTCTTCTCATAATCATTGTTCTACTATTAAAAAAAATAACAGTATTAGAAATTCAATGCATCATTTTATTTAAAAAATTATTAGTGTTAGTTTTAAAAAATAAGAAGCACTTAAGCGAATATGAAATTGTTTAAAGTGTCAATCATTTAAATGATAAAAAAAAGAGGGTCTAAAGGACATCAATCAAGAAAGTTAGTATTTACTTAATGTTCAACGAGGTGCTTTGATGTCTTCAAATCCAAGTGGAATGCATGAAGATCCTTGTTGCTGGTTGTGTGTGTGTCTAGAAGTAGTTGAATTTGTTAATTCACTCCTTGTGATGATCCAAGGTTAAATGAATCTTAATCCTTTTGAAAAAAGATGTTTTCTAAAGAAAGTGAAAATTCAACATGTTGAAATGTCGATTCAACTTGTTGTTTTACACTTAGTGGATTTTGAAAAGGTTTTGGAAAGCTTGACTTTGTTTGAATTTGCTATCAAGCCAATTCAATCGTTTGATTCGTGATTTCAATAGATTGATTTTCTGAAAACCTTAACATAATTTTGTTAAGTTGTGGAAATTTGTTTTAAATGATTAAAACTTCTTTTGGTTCTTGAATTAAAGGTTTTGACCATCTGATTGGAGTTTAAATAAGTTGTTTTACGCTCCTGGTCATTAACTAAGCAAGAGAGTTTAATCAAAACTAGTTTTTCAAGATTTCAAAGTGTTTTGGATCATTCTCAAGTGTGGAATAGGATATTCATGTATTCTCTGTACTTTAATCTTTGATTGTACCTATGTGTATTCTATTCCTTTATTTCTTGATCACTATAATTCTGTTTGACTTGGTGTTGTGCACTTTCAGAGGTTGTTCTGAAAACTGTGTGTTGTTTGCCAAAGGTGGTGTGTGTTCTTGAAGGGTTCAAGATCACCATTTTGGTGTGTTGTTTGTAATCAGGGTTTGATTACTCAGTGAATTCTTAGTGTTTTTTTAGTATTGGATGTAGTTCTTGGTAAAGAGTGAACGAGTATAAACATTTTGTGTTAATCTCTTTATTCTTACTCTTTTTTAAAACTACTTTAGCTTTGATTTTATAAATTGCTAGTATAAACAACCGGTTGTTTAACAAAAACAACAGTTGATTTTCTGCAATCAAACTAAGAACAGTTTTCTAATTGGCTGAAATGATTGTTTTTCAATCTACCTTCGATACTTGTGAAAATCTTTCATAAACAATTTATACTCCATCTTGTTTAAGGCTTATATTTCTAACACTTAAGTGAAATTCAACATACACTTAAGAGGCAATCATTTAAGTGAATTAAGACACTTAAGTGCTTTCACTTAAACATACTTATTCTCACATAAGAAGTTATCGCTTTAAGTGCATGATTCTTCACACTTAAAACAAATTTGAAAAACACGAGCTCACCATATCTTTCGAAGCTAATCTCAATAACTATAACTACAGATGAAAATTACATTTATTGCGATAGTAAATATTTGTTATTGAGACAACAAATGTCAAAATAGCAAGCAAAAACATAAATAAAAAAGGAGACAAGAAAAGAAAATATAAAAGTGAAGTGCAGGAATGATGATAACAAAAAGATCACATGATGAATGCCAAAGAAATTTACTGAAGAAATGATAGGTGGAGAAAGTAGAAAAGATAGGTATGTTAAAAAATGAGTGGGATAGGAATTATACAAGAAGGTGAGGGACGAATAGATGTAAATATGCTTGTGATTAGGTTAACAACGATTAAAAGGTTAAATATTTTTAATTTCCGCTACTTTGAAAAGTTGGTAAATTTTAATATCTTTAAGCACATGCAACAGTAAACTTAAAGCACGGGTTAAGTTGTGCTTAACCGATGTCAAAACACAGATTAATTAAGCACTAAAGCATGAATTAAGTTGCCCTTGCGCTTAAATGAAGAGATGTGCTTTACTCATGACTTTTTGTGACTGCATTCAATCACACATATATGCATCATTCTTTATATTTTTATCAAAAAACAATTTATTAATGTAAAAGAGATTTTTTATATATTATTTAAGATAAAAAAATTTATGTACGTTAATGGATGTAAATTTACGTTGGACCCGATCTCCGTTATGTCAAGGCACAGCACAATAAACATGTATTTATAATAGAAAAAAAATAAAAATTGTTCAAAATTTATGTCGGATATTATAAGATTTTATGTAAATTTTGGATTTTTTTTAAAAACACATTGGGTTTGGCATCAAACCAAAACCTGAAATACATAAAAAAGTAGACATTTTAACTAAAAATTCTATACTAAATCTCTAATCTAACTTAAGAAAAAATATGAACAAGAAAAAAAATTCTATACTATCATAATTCACGTACAAACAAAATTTAATATCATAAATTTGATAAATCTTTTACAATATTTTATATTGATCTTCCAAGTACACATGTGTACAAAATAAAAGTAATTACAAATCATCATAGTCAAGTATGTAACCAGAAAACAATATCCAATTATGAAAATGGTCGAAAATGAAAGCCAATGTTTTCTACATTTAAACTTGAATCAAGCCAATGTTTACTTTTAATTCGGTCCACGATCCAAGTAAAATTATTAGGGAGCAGCTATCATAGTGCTCACTAACAATGGCGTAATTTTGGCTATCGAATTCAACACTTCATTGTAATAGAATTTAATGTCATTAATAATCATAAGTAGTGCCACTATGAATGCGTAGTCCACAAAGGGATTCACCAAGACATCGAAGCCACGATTATTCACCATCTACAAAGAAACACAAACTATAGTAATTACTATGTTTCTTATTATATCACTAATATACAAACATTGTTTCTATATTGATTAAAAGGTTCACAAACATAAAAATATGTTTCTATATCCGATAATGTAACTATTAGTGATAACTAATATACTCTTATATGAGTAGAGTTTTTAAGATTATATATTTGTTCTTCTCTTTGTTTTGAGATCATCATAATACAACTCTATTTTTTATCTTATTCATCTTTTGTAATATGGTATCTAGAGCTTATTAAGATCTGACCATGAATTTTATTCCTTTTCTTCTATTATGCATTGTGTAAATTTTTCTATTTCATCCTTCTTTCAGCCTCATACTTAACCTTTATGGCGTATTTGCTAATCATCAAAAAGTGTGTTGACACTCTTGTTACTATTGGAGCAACTCTTTGCAATGAAGATCATGAAGCTATTCTTGATAGATTACCTAAAAATTATGATAGTTTTGTTACTTCAATCTTGTCTCATCTTGATCCTTACATAGTTGAAGAAGTAAAAGCTTTATTGTTATCTCAAAAACAAAGGTTTACCAAACATAGATATGCTATCCACACTTCAGTCCATCTAATATTTGGTGGTTCATATTAGAAAAATAATCATTTTCAATCTCGCAACTCTTCATCCAGCAGGTTCTCTAACAATTTTCAACATAAACAACAAAATAGATTTTTTTCTCATCAATTCTTAGAACTCCTTCCAATGTCAATGATCCTTTGTGGTATCCGGATAGTGGAACATGCCATTCTCTAAATCTAATACTACTTATACTACTACTCTTGAATTATTGTTCATTGATATATGGGATCCATCCCCAATTACTTCTAATATTGGTGCTAGATATGTGACTTTCTTGGATACTTTGTCCCAATTCACTTGGATATCTTTGTTGCATATAAAATCTCAAATCTCTTCTGTCTTTACTCAGTTTAGTTTTTTTGATGAAACACAAACTAGATATAAGTTGAAATCAATTCAAACGAATAATGCAAGGAATTTAATAGTCTTGCATCGTTTCTTAACATACATGCCATAAAACATCAATTAATGTGTCCTCATACACATGAGTAAAATGGATCTATTGAACGTCAACATAGACATATCACTGAAACTGGTTTGACTCTTTTGGCTAGTGCATCTATGCCACAAAATTTTTGGGAAGAGGCTTTACTATTTCTGTTAATATAATAAACACTTTATCCACTGTTGTTCTTAATAATAAATCTCCTAATCATGTGTTGTTTTAAAAAAAATTGAATTATGCTAGTTTAGGGACTTTTGGTTGTGCTTGCTACCTTTTCTTACACCACTATAATAAGAACAAACTTGATTTCGAAGGTTATTTCTTGGATATAGTAATCACTATAAAAGCTATGTTTGCCTTTTCCAAAGGTGGATGTACCTACATTTTTAGACACATGGTCTTTAATGAAAATGCTTCCCCTTTTTCCACCAATGCTAATATTTTTCTACAACACAATTCAAATTCGCCTATGCTTTCCTCAACTCCTTTTCCCTTAACCATGTTTAAAGTTGTTTTTGCCACACTTGATAAAACCCCAGATATTCCCGTTATAACTCAATCCTTGTCTTCACCTATTCCTAATTTTGTTGCTTTGTCTAATCTACTTGTAACTACTCCAACAACTACTTTTGACGCTACAACCTCCTCATCACCTTCTCACAACGTGCATCCAATGGTCACTCATGCCAAATCAGTTATGTTCAAACCCAAACCTTACAATGTTTCTATTTCTGATAACTACATTGAACCTACAACTTTTAAACAAGCAATAGTTGATCCTAACTAGTTTAAAGTAATTTAATTAGAACACAATTCTCTTATGAAAAAAAAAAAACTTGGACTCTCACTAACCTCTCATATGGTTCAAATTTTATTAATTGTAAATGGGTATACAAAACCAAGTTCAATGCATATGGCACCTTCCAAAGACACAAGGCACACTTGGTTGTTAAGGGATTCCATCAAACACCTAGTCTTGATTACTCTAACACATTCAATCCAATTGTTAAATCAATCACTATTTGGATCATCCTTGCTCATGCAATGTCTTGCAAATGACCTATCCACCAAGTTGATATCAATAATGATTTTCTCCATGGTGATTTAAAGGAAATTGTGTACATGCAACAACCACTAGGATTTATCTCATCAAATCCACAACAAGTTTGTAAGTTGAACAATGCCATTTATGATCTTAAACAAACACCAATTGGGCGTTATTTCATAAACTTAGCCACACTCTTATCTTGATGGGTTTTTTTGCTATGAAGAGTGACTTTTCCTTATTCACGAGGTTCAATTATGTTTCAACTCTACTTATGTTGATGATATCATTATAATTGATAATTATTCTATTGCAATATCATCTCTTATTACTTTTCTGCATATCCGATTTGCTTTTAAAGATCTTAGTCCTTTACTTTATTTTGTTGGAATAAGGATGTTGGATTAAATGCTTGCCACTTGACCAAAAGTTATAACTTTTCTGCTTAAGACCCAATTGCCACAATTCGATAATAACCTAACCCACCTAGCCTCCATCATAGAATAATTGATGCCACCTGCAACAATATCCCCTTCAATAATTTTCCTAATAGGAATCAAACCCTTTGATTGTGACTTGGCCCATTTGACCCGCGCCACAGGACAATTGTGCAACTTGCAACAATCTCCCGTTAAACAATTGCCTTACTATGAATCAAACTAGTGACCTTAGTTTAGATACCAATTGTTGGATCAAGCGTTTACCACTAAGTCAAAAGTTATAATTGATAGTCATGGTACAACACTTTCTACTTAAGAGCATAACAATTTAAACACCACAATTCCATTATAACCTGACCCATCTAGCCTCTTTCATGGAACAATTAATGCCACTTACAACAAAGGAGACCACTATTAATCTTTTTCAAACCAAATACACTGAACAACTTCTTTATAGAGTGAACATGTATGAACCTTAGCCTCAAACTACTCCAATGATAACATCCCTACACCTCACTCAAGATGGCTCTACGATTGTTTAAAATCTTTCCTTCTGCAATATGTTACTGTTATAAGTTCAAAATTAACTTCTTATATTAATAAAGTCTCAGTATATGCACCAACCTCAATAACATCTTTAGAAAGCCCTTAAACATGTTCTATGTCATCTAGGTTGAACAATTTATTATGGTCTTGTTATTCAACCTTCCAATAATTTCTCAACCATTGGGTTTACTAATGCTAAATGGGATTGTGATCTTGATGATTGAAAATCAACTATACTGTATATATCTTATATCTTGGCCAAAATGTGGTTTCATGATGATCTCATAAAGAATGTGTTGTGCCCAAAAGTACGACAAAGGTTGAATATCATAGCATAGTTGCAACTCTAACTGATATTACTTGGATTGTCTCCTTATGACGTGAATTGTGCATTATTGATCATGTTCCAAACATATAATCAGATAATCTAAGTGTTGTTCTCCTAGCAACTAATCTAATTTTTCATTCTCAAACAAATTACTTTGAGTTGGATTTTCATTTTATTCGTGATCATATCCAACAAAAACTTATTAGGCTAATTCACCTTCCAAAAAGGTTTTAAATTTTTGACATTCTTACCAAACATCTCTCTCATTTACTAAGTTTCGTGATAAACTTCTGGTCTTTGAAAGATCAACCATAACATTCCGGAGGAATGATATTAAATGATACGGATACCAGAGTTATAGGAGGATCCTAATATTAATTGGGTGTCTTTTCTAATTATCAGTTGTTTCTCTTTATAGAGGAGAATAATTGGGTGTCTTTTCTAATTATCAATTGTTTCTCTTTATAGAGGTGAATAACCTTTATTTTGTCTTTGTGTGTTATGATTCTAGTATTTAAATATTGATTCTTTCCTCTTTAGTTAAACCTAGAATGAGTGTACTACTTGTATATATTCAGACCATTTGTTTTGATTTCAATAACAAAAAAAGAGAGATATTCATTCTTATATATTTTACCTTCCTTTTACTCTTTTGTTCATCTTTTGTTCTCTTTTGTTCATCTCTGTTCTATTTCGTAACATGGTATCAGAGCTCTGATTAGAGCTCTGATTGCTACATTTATCTATGGGTGAAGTTGTTGATCCCTCACAAGATCTTTGTTCACCTTACCATGTTAGTTCATCAGATAATTCATCCTTGAATAGAGTTTACTCTCTCATTACACAACAAGAGTGACAAGTTTTTGGTGATCAATCCAAGGCAATGATTGCTACTAGTAAAGGAGGTTATAATAACAATGCTACAACCTATGACATGGGTGGTGGATATGGAAGAGGAAGCTATGGAGGAGGATATACTTCCAAAATTTGCAGTTATTGTGGAAAGACAGGACATACCATTGATACATGCTATAAAAAAGCGTGGTTTTTCACCTCATTTAAAATTTAAAAATCAAAACCATCATCAGAGTCATACAACCTTTCACAATATAAATTTTAACAATAATGAGCAGAATCATGAAGGTTCAAAGTCAGAAGTGGAGTCTCAACAAATTTGTTTTACTCCTGAGCAATATCAAACATTGTTAGCTCTTTTACAACAGGTCAAATCTAGTGACAATGTTTCTAGTCAAGTCTTTGTTATTCCTTCCAACATGACAACACAAACTGGTAATAACTTTATTTCTTCTTTTAGTTCTTGGATTATTGATAGTGGTGCTACTTATCACATTTGTTCATCCTTAACTTACTTCATTTTGTATCATCAAATTGATCCTATTTATGTCAAATTACCAAATGGAAATCAAGTCATTGCCAATTATTCTGGAAGTGTTTTTCTCAATCAAAATCATGTCATAAACAATGTTTTGTATATTCCTTGCTTCACTTTTAATCTTCTTTCAGTAACAAAATTGATTGATAGACTATCTTGTGTTCTTACCTTTGATTCTAATGGTTGTCACATTCAAGACAAAAACTCCTTGAAAATAATTGGTTATGCTAAGATGCAAGATAGACTTTATATACTCAGGATCCCATCTTACCAAAAATTTCAAATTAAACCCCTTGAATCTACACACATCATCAATACTGTTAATGTTAGTGCTAGTGATCTAGAAACCCTTTGGCATTTTCGATTAGGTCATATTTCAAATAAATGTATTGATGTTATCAAGAATAAATTTCCTTATGTTAAATATAACAAATCTTTTTGTATGTGATGTTTGTCATTTTGTAAAGCAAAAAAGACTTTCTTTTCCTATTAGTACATCTAAATAAAAAAAATGCTTTGATTTGATTCATGTAGATATTGGGGACCATATTCAATACCATCAATTCATGGTCATAAATATTTATTGACCATAGTTGATGACTATTCGAGGTACACATGAATTTTTCTTTTGAAACAAAAATCTGAAGTTGTTAAGGTTTTGGAACATTTTTTTATTTTTGTTCAAACACAGTTTGAGACAACAATAAAAATAATAAGAAGTGATAATGGAACTGAGTTTGTCATGACTAATTTTTTTGTCAGTAAAGGAATAATACATCAAACATCATGTGTCAATACTCCACAACAAAATAGTATAGTTGAAAGGAAACATGGTCATTTATTAGATGTAGCAAGAGCTCTTATGATACAATCTCATTTACCCAAAATTTATTGGTCATATTCTGTGATACATGCTGCACATATTATAAACATGCTTCCCACACCTGTTTTAAACTATTCTTCTCCTCATTAAATGCTTTTCAAAACTGATGCAGATTTTAATGGATTAAAGGTGTTTGGTTCTTTATGTTATGCTAGCACTTTGTCAACAAATAGAAGAAAATTTGATCCAAGAGCATCAAAATGTGTTTTTATTGGTTTTCAAAGGGACAAAAGGATATATTTTGTTGAATATTCAATTAAGAGAAATTTTTGTGTCTAGGGATGTTGCCTTTTATAAACATGTTTTTCCATACCAAAGGGTTCAAGATACTAGCAATGAAACTAACAGTTCTGACATTAATGATCAAATTTTGTTTGCTGAAGATCAATCTGTCTTAAGTCAACCATCACAAGTCATTCTTGCACCTTGTGATAATACACCTTGTGATAATGTTGAAAATAGCAGTGATAATAATTGTGAGTCAGAAATTGAGGTTTCAGAAGAAGATTGTTCTCATATAGATCAAAACCTCAATGAAAATCATGATATAGAACAAAGTTCTGAATCAGATCCATCTGTTCGAATGAGCACAAAAATAAAAAGACCACCTGAGTATTTAAAGGATTATCATTGTAATCTTAATGTTTCCACTGCATCTTCAAGAGTTAAATATCCTTTGAATTCTGTTTTGTCTTATAGCAATTTATCACCTTCTTACAAATCTTTTGTTATGTCTCTTTCTTCACATGTTGAGCCAAACACTTATTTTGAAGCTATGAAACATGACTGTTGGAGAAAAGCTATACAATGTGAGATATCTGCTTTATAGTTAAATCAAACTTTGGAGACTGCTCTTCTGCCTAAGAACAAAGCTGCCATAGGTTGCAAATGGGTATTCAAAATAAAATATAAGGCTGATGGGACAATTGAAAGGTATAAAGCAAGGTTAGTGGCAAAGGGATATACACAAACAGAAGGCATTTACTACCTTGATACTTTCTCTCCAGTAGCAAAGATGACCACCATAAGGTTGCTTCTTTCTTTAACTTCTATTTATAATTGGGAATTGAAACAATTAGACATAAACAATGCCTTTTTACATGGATATTTGAAAGAAGATGTATACATGGTTGCTCCTCTTGGATTGACTTCTATTCCACCAGGAAAAGTTTGTAAACTAAAAAAGGCTTTATATGGCCTTTGTAGAAGAAACAAATTTCTCAGCTGCTAAGGGCATGGAGGAGTTGTGTATCTGGGAGGGGGAGGACTATTGCCGGTCAAAAGGGGTAAAGGCAGGAAAAGAGGTGGAGGAAAAAGATGAACAGTGTTCGTAAAAGACAAATCCGCCAATTGTGGGCTCTATTTCGAATTTTAAAAGTTGTTAGGGGAAAAGTCATGAAGCTATAACGATTTTGGCAAGGAAGGAGTAGAAGGTGTCGGTAGGGGTTGACATCTTTCCCTCTGATCAAGTCTGCGGAGTAGTGTCTCGTAGTGCCCCTATACAAGCTGAGGTGGCACGCCTAGTGATGGATGTTGAATGTGTGAATAATAAAAAAGAACTATATGTGGGATCGGGCTGTGAAAGGATGATGAAAGCCCACTCTCTAGAAGTGGATAGTGGCGGGCTTGAGAAAAGGTTAGTAGAAGTGGGCCTTGACTCGAGGGGTATTATTGGAAACTCTTGCAAGGGGGGGTGAGCTTAACAGGTGGCCCATTAGTGCGGAACCTCATTCCCCCACGTCAACCCATCTCTGAAGATAGCTTCTCTGGAGTAGTTGTGTTAGAGAAATGGTCGACGTCATATGTGTACGAAGGGGAAATGGTGAAGTCTATGAAAGGTGTTAACGATGACGATGGAATAATGGGAGCGACAAGGTTTGACGAGGCTTCCTCACACTCAGTAGAAGAGGGGGGATTAAAGGTGAGAAGGGCTGCTACTTCCTCACCACGGAGGAGAAAGAAGAAAGCGTTGGCAGTGCTAGGGGACTCATACTCCCATCCGAGGAGGTAAGCAAGGATTGGCGCGAGGATGACCAAGGAGGCTCAAACTTCCATCTTAAGGGATGACTTGTCCCTCGCCTCAATTTTGGATATGGACATCAGCAATTGTAACATACGTCTAAGGACATCTCGTAATCTGGACAAATCACCCAAATTATGGGAATCTGGCAAGAGATTTGGGTTTTCATGCCGTGGAGACGAAGAGGAGGTCATCAATGAATATGTCTGTATGGAAGCAAGAGATGCGGGGGTGGCGATCTGTCCTAAGGAAGGTAATAGGAAAGGTAACTTATGTTAATTGTGAATCTCAATATCAGAGGTATGGGGGGAAATACAAAAACTAGGTATTTGAGTAATATTATAAGGAGTGAGGGGGCGGATTTTGTGTGTATTCAAGAAACTAAGTCAAAAGTGTTCTCTGATGCTAAATGCTTTTCTCTGTGGGGGGACAACAATATTGGTTGGTTACATTATGAAGGGGTTACTGGAAGTGGTGGTTTGTTATCGTTGTGGCATAAGGAGGCTTTTTGTTACAACAGTCATTTGATGGGAAAAGGGTTCATTGATGTGTTCGGAACCTACTCCAAAGCTAATGTCAAATGTGTAATAGTAAATGTTTATGCTGCCTGCAACCTAAGAGACAAAAAGATGCTTTGGGAGGAGATGTCTAATGTGAAAGCTTCTTCGCAAGATATGGTATGGTGTTTCTGTGGTGACTTCAATGCCATTAGAAGTCGTAATGAAAGGAAGGGTAGAACGAATAGGGAAGACCAGTCCAGTGAGATCGTAGGGTTCAACAGGTTCATTGATTCAAACCTTTTGTTTGATCTACCAATTGTGGGCAAGAAATTCACGCGGTTCAACTCTAATGGTATGACAAAGAGTAGGCTGGATAGAGTTCTTATTACTGAGGAGTGGTTAGATTGTTGGCCCATGTGCATGCAGTATGTGCAACGAAGGGAGGTGTCGGACCACTGTGCCATTGTGGTGAAGTCTTTGCTTAAAGACTGGGGGCCAAAGCCCTTTCGATCAATCAATGCTTGGTTGTCGGAGAGGGGTTTTTGTGAAATGGTGAAGGATAAATGGTGTTCCTACTCGGTTCAGGGGAGTGACTTCCATATGTTTAAAGAGAAGTTGAAGCGGCTGAAGGGTGATCTAAAAACCTGGAACAGGGATGTGTTTGGTAATATTGTCTCAAGTAAGAAGAAGATCCTGCAGGAAATTGAGGAGTTTGATTGCCAAGATTGCTCTGGTGATATTACGGTTACTGGTAGGGTGAAGAGGTGTGAGCTGGTTTGTAGTTTGAGAGAGATAGATAAGAAGCTTGATTCTCTTATGTTCCAAAAAGCTAGAGTAAACTGGCTTAATAATGGAGACTCGTGCTCTAAGTTCTATCATTCAACCTTGAGATGGAGAAGACATAGAAATGAAGTGAAAGGTGTGGAGGTTGGGGGCCAATGGTGTGAGAAACCCGGTACTGTACGTCTAGAAGCAAGGAAGCTCTTTGAAAACAGATTTAAATCAACGAAGGATTTTGGTGTGAGGCTGGATGGGGTTGAGTTCAAAACCCTCTGCTCTGAAGACAGTATGAGCTTAATAGCTGAGTTTACTGAGGAAGAAATAAGAAATGCGGTGTGGCAGTGTGAAGGTACAAAGAGTCCAGGTCCTGATGGCTTCAACTTCAACTTTCTCAAGAATAGTTGGGATTTCTTAAAAGAAGAGATAGTGGCAGCAGTGCTCATTTTCCATGAAACTGGTTTTATACCCAAAGGCTGTAATGCCTCATTCATAGCTTTGGTCCCCAAAGTTAAGGACCCGTCCACTCTTGACCAATATAGACCTATTTCCTTGGTGGGTGCTTTGTATAAAATTATTGCAAAGGTTTTGGCGGAAAGGATCAAGAAAGTTCTAGCGTCTGTGATTGATGAAAGCCAATCGGCTTTTCTAAAGAATAGAGGTATTCTTGATAGTGTGCTTATGGCTAATGAGATGGTGAAGGACTCGAAGAGGGGAGGGAGGAGCGGATTATGCTTAAAAATAGACTTTGAAAAAGCGTACGACTCAGTTAGATGGGAGTTCCTTTATGATATATGCTTCAGAGGCTGGGTTTTCATAATAGGTGGATTTTGTGGGTGAAAGGGTGTTTGGAAAGTGCTACGGTGTCAGTTCTCATAAATGGGAGTCCTACGAAGGAATTTAAACCGTCTAGAGGGTTGAGACAGGGTGACCCTTTAGCACCGTTCCTTTTTATAGTGGTTACAGAAGGCCTTGCAGGGCTAGTAAGGCAAGTTGTGAAGGCTAATATGTTTAATGGCCTTAAAATCGGTAGGAAGAAGGTTGATTTGAGTCTTCTTCAGTTTGCAGACGATACTTTGTTCCTTTGTGAGGATTCCTATGCCAATGTTGTCACTCTCAAGGCTATTCTTAGGGGCTTTGAGCTGGCTTCGGGTTTAAAGATCAACTTCCATAAGTCGAAGTTAGCAGTCATCAATGTCATCCAAAGAGACTTAGATTGCTACACTAAGACTCTGAACTGTGCACATATGGGTGTCCCTTTTAAGTATTTGGGTTTAGAAGTGGGAGGCAATCCAAGAAAGATGAAGTTCTGGGAGCCTATGTTAAATGACTTAAAGTCGAGACTCAGTGTGTGGAAGGGGAGAAACTTATCTATGGCAAGTAGAATTTGTTTAATAAAATCTGTTATTTCGGCCTTGCCGCTGTGGGGTTGGGGAATGGAGAACATATCGATATCATGGGTAAGTTGGAAAACCATTTGTAAACCAAGAGAGGAAGGAGGGTTAGGTATAAGAGACATCCTTAAGTTTAATGTTGCGCTATTAGCCAAGTGGAGATGGCGTTGTATTTCGAGCGAGAAAGGGAAGTGGAAAGACTGCTTGGATTCTAAGTACGGGTTGGAGTGTGGTGCTGCCCAAATACCAGTCAAACTTCAATCCTGGTGGTGGAAAGACTTAAGAAAGGTTTGTGGGGAGGGAGGAGGCAATGGATGGTTTCATGAAGTGCTGGGCTGGAAAATGGGGAGTAGTGATAAAGTAAGGTTTTGGGAGGATGTTTGGGAAGGAAATGCCAACCTTAAATCGATGTTCCCTATATTGTTTTCCTTGTCGTTGAACCAAGGTCAAAGAGTGGAGGAGGTAGGAAGGGGGGATGATTCGGTATGGAAGTGGTCATTAAGGTGGAGGCGAGACCGTTTTGAATGGGAAATCCCGATGGAGCTGGAGCTTGGTATGCAAATATCTAGGGCCATTGTCTCTAAGGACGTGAAGGATGTCCAAGTATGGTCTTGTGAGGAATCTGGATGCTTTATAGTGAGTTCAGCTTATGATTACCTTGATAAGCTTGATAGGGGACCACAATACGATGCTTTTAAGTACTTATGGAAGGCAAAGGCGTTCCCGAATGTTTTGATCACAACTTGAAGGGCACTGCTTGGTAGACTACCTACCAGGGAGAGTTTGGACAGGAAAGGTGATGGAAACCAACCAGCCACATACATCCACATAATGATGATGAAGAAGAAGCATTGGATTTGATGACAAATCCTTTTCAAGAGGGATGGCATGATGGAAGAGACCCAAGCCCATGATAGAAAAAGCCCAAGCCCAAGCCCAAATACAAGTTCAAGCTTCAGCTCAAGCCCAACAAATAGAAGATACGGGCTAACTAAGCATCATTGGATGTCTTTCTTTTGTAATTACTTTTGAGTATTTTTAGTAGAACATAAAGGGAGGTGTAGATATAAATATAAGAGGTGCAAATGTATAAAGCTAAGCCACACCTTCCATGTGACATAAAAAGAAGGTGTAGGTGTAGATTTAGGAGGTGAAAAAAAAAAAGAAACCAAGTCACACTTTCCTTATGACTAGGAATTGGCTCATTTGAATTTCCCTCCACTTTCTTTTGAATTTCCAGCCCTCTAAACACTATAAATAAGAAGGTTTGGCTCATGTATTTGCAAGATTAATTGAATAGTGAAATGCTGCCAAAATTGTGTCATTCTCACTCCTTGCCTAAACTCTCTTAGGAATAGGCTTTTAATCTTCAAACCTTCACCTACAAAGGGAGTTGGCCGAACCACTCCTACTCTTCATACTTCTCATGCATCTCCAAGGCTATCACAACTCTTAGGAGAGCCTTGTTTCGCCAACAATCCATGGAGCTTCCGCTAGTTCACCTCAAAAACGCAAAGAAGACACAAATCCATCATTTGGTTGCTATTGAACACAACTGTGTGTCCTCTGTGTCAGACAACGGAGGAATCGTGCCAACACCTGTTCCTGGAATGCAATATTGCAGTACAAATCTGGAACATGTGTTCCAGATGGAACGACATTTTGTCTGTCCAACATAACCAGTTTATGACCCACTTTGAGAGTTTTCATCTGCCTCAAAGTAATAATAAACAAAATTTGATCTGAAAAGGAGTGTGGGTTGCTATAGTAAGGTGTTTATGGGAGCATAGAAACCATGCTGTGTTCAACCAAGGTGTAGCAGATGCGGAAGAAGTCCTTCATAATGCCCAACTGGTTATGGCTGAAATACAAGTCAAAACACTTTAATTTCTCCTTTGCTGAATGGGTGATGAACCCCCTTCTGTGCATCAGCAACTGTAAATGAGTGAGTCCTGTAGGCTCCTTTTCCAGGGGCTATGGCAGGGAAGGATGGCTAGGAGGGTCTGGGTAGGAGGTGCACAGTGTGTTTTTCTGTTGTGTTCAGGAGTGTAGGAGTGTCTTTGTGGTTGGCTGTACGCTGAAGCGTTGCTCTGTGGAACATCTATCTCAATGGTTACCCTTACTCAAAATTCTTGTTTCTACAGGGGTGGATGAGGAAGTAGGAAAATGCGTTATGATTCACGTGAAGCTTAGTGAGTTCTTCTAAGCTATAGGAGACCTAAGTTCTGGTTGAGGATGTTGTTAAGAAATAGTATGTTGGTTGCTGGTCTTGTGGGGCAGAAGTAGTACGTTGGCTATTGAGATGTACTTAAGGTGTTGATCCTATTGGAGTGCCAACCCTTGGTATGGTTTGTGCCGCATAGCAATTCTGAGAGATGGATGATTAAAAAAGAGTTGCGACATGAAAGGGTGGAAGGTTTGTTCTGGTGAATTGGAAGTTAATGTAGTCTATGCTGGATGGGTCTAGTTTTGAGCAAGCATAGTTAGACGCTTTAATACTGTGGAGGATGAGAGTATTGGAATTGAATATGTTGGAAGGTTCTGGAGCCAACGGAATGAGAAAAGGTGGCATGGCAAGGTGGTATTTTGATACGTGGGTGAACCATAGTCAAAGAAGCAGAGGAATGCTCTGAAAGGGAGCCACATAATTATTTTTATTACAGTATTAGAAATATAGAATTTCTAGAATTTTGGAGATTCTGGTGTGAAAGAGTTGGCCAATCCAGAGGGCTTATAGCATAGTTGATGCAGCTGTTATGCATTTTATGCAATAAACAGCTTTTATTGTGATAGCTTTTATTGCGGTAGCTTATGGGTTGTTGCTAACATATGAGACCCTCTAAAGAGGTCTCTACATCATTTGAATACCCTGTAGTATCTTGTTAATTCAATTTTATTCTTTGTTGATAAAAAAAAATCTATAAACAAAAGAGTTAAATATCTTAAAATTGATTTTTATTCTTAATTTAAACTTTAGAACCCTTAAGTACTTGTAATAAGTACACTATTAAAATGGATTCTTGTAAATATTTTTACGTGACAAATAAATTTATATTAAAAATTTATAATAAAGATGAAAACTAATTTTATGTAAAAGTAAATGAAGGAAAAATATATTTAACGCATGAAGCTCGTATAAAATAAAACTTTTTGAAAATTAACTATGCATTGTACTCATTATCTTATTCATTGATTAACTATGCATTGTACTCATTAAAACAAAACTAAATAATATCCTACTTTACTCACTAGCCTTTACCTAAGTCTACCGTTGCCAAATGCTGCTATATTCTCTTCTACAAGGTTGTTAGCATATTCTCTTTTACAAGGTTTTCTTTTTGGAATTGATGTAGTCTTGGAGTAAAAACAGGGAGCAGCAGGTGTGTTAGTGTGGAACATTCAGACCAAATTTATGGACTTGGTTGGATTGTTGTATTGTAAGCAAAGTAGGTATGCCTTAGTAAGAATAATCTTTTAGATGGTTTCTGGATTTTTTTTTAAATATTTCTTTTTTAATTCATTTAATTTTTTGTTAAAAAAAAATCCTACTTTACTCTATCATCTTTCTTCCTTAAATTTTAGAGTTTGTGCGGTTTTTCTTCTCCTTCTCCTTTTGAAAGCATCAATTTTTTTTTATATAAATATTCTTCATGACGTCTCCTAATAGCAGGAACTCTTTTTATTCTTTGTATAGTACCAAAATCCTCAACCCTCTCTCACTAGTGCAAAATGTGCCAATTACTCACCATTTTGACATTAAATGTCGAAATATACAATTTTAAAAAAATGTGGTGGTGGTTTTTGTAAATATTTCAAATATAGATTCAAGGTAAACATTCATTTTTTATGTCACACATGTTAATGTTAAGATCCAATATAAATATCCATATTTACATAAAAAACTTACATCATTTGATGTAAATTAGCAATTTTACATAGAATTTGAGAGTCCGACGTAAAACTATTTAAAACATACACAATGCTTCTACTTCCTATATTTTTGGCACACAAGTTTATGAATTTTCTCTCCTTCTCCAGCAGCGACAACAACGATTATGCATTTGTGGTTGACCATCTTTGTGTTGTGCTTCCATCTTTATGTCTCATTTGTGGCGGTGAGTTTTTCTCTCCAATTTCATTGGAGTTGTTAGAAATTAGCTCACAAATTCATTACACCATCTATCCCTACAAATGAGTAATAAATGATAACGAAGAACTTGCAAGAACAGTTAAAAGGTTAAACAAAAGGAGTAACAAAATAAAACGTACAAAGAAATTTAATGTGGTTAAATTGAAATGTTAACTAATTTTAACTTATATTCACTTTAAAAAATTCACTAAGAACAAATATTAAAAGTCAAAGTGAACTCTTAATTTTAGGACTGGTCTGGTTTAGTTTTCTGGAAGTAGATAATAGCATATGCCCCTGGTTCAATATCTGCAGTTGAAACCATGTAATAACTAGCTAAAGTCAAATTTGTTAAGGAATGGAGGGTGTCATAATGCTAATCTTAGTAATAGCGTAGTGAAATTTTTAAACATAATAACAAGTGTTACTTAAGACTTTTACTATGGATGGGACAAAAAAAAGGAAATGAATGAAGGCAGAGAAGGAAATGCTAGGAGGAGGAAAGGGAGTGTATGAGGAGAGGCAGTTTCTAGTTGAACGTTGGCACAGGTTGGAAAGTGCAAGGAAGATAGCAGCAAACACAAAAGAGCAGCAAGTGATCAACAAAGGCAGATTATTGGTTATATGCTGGAGTGAATAAGGATACGGTAATATGTTGGAGCAAGAAATTTGGTGCCAACACAACCTATCTCTTGATGGGGCTGGTACACCAAGCCAACAAGGAACTACACGGGCATTCTGCTTTCATCTTTTTCCACGTTAAAATTTTAGATTATTGTTTCAAATTTTTGAAATTAAAAAAAAAAAACATAATTTTGAGATAATTATAATATTTATCTCCAGTACTAAATTACAAGATTGAAATATTAAGAAAATGTTTTAAATTTTGATAAACTACTAGGAAAATCTTTCAAATTATTTAAGATATATTGTATAAGTTTTTTTTATAAGTAATAATGAATAATTAAATATGTGTTATTTAAAGAATGATAAACCCTTATAACTAAATCTGTATAAGTAAATATTTAAATAATTTAAAGTATAGGATTAAATCGTTTAAATTTTAAATTATTTTAGTTAAATATGTTAAATTGATCAATATAATCCAACCCTATTCATCTCCCCCACTGAGAGCACATTTGATGCAATCAAAATTCCATTAACTCCAATAAACAACATCATTGCCACATAATTGACATATTTTGGCATTTATAATTGTTATCCAGAAATCAACTCCTGCCACGCATAAAACATGCAGCATGGATGATAGATTCTTCTGTTGACTTTTTGCCGATAAAAAAAAAAGAAACTTTATTATCTCTATGTGCATACTTAATTGTGGAAGGGCATATTTGGTTGTCTTATTTGTGCTACTTTTGTTTAATAATGCTTAGTCGTTTGCAATTGGGATTAGTATTGGTAAACCTGAATAATTTGCTTTGTATGTTGCTCTGTGAATTGTCATATACAACATATAAATAATAAAGACACTTTGGTTCCATAAAACAGCTTCCTCTCCAATGGCAAAGCAAGTCTCAGTTATCAACTCTTCCTACTGTGCTCCTCACTCTATCTCTCTACAAATTAATACTGAGAAAGGAGCCACTTACAATGAAAAGGATGATCGTCTCTTTTATACTGACGATACTTTTTTCACACTTCACAACCGTCGTGTCTTACATGATGATGCAGAAAACCCCATCGTCACTCTATACAATAAGGTTTGGTTGCTCATGCATCTAGCAATACTCATTCTCAAGTTAATTAAATATTCGCCTATCTGCAAAAATAATCTCCAGTTATAAATTTTTCATTCTAGCCTCTAACTTAACCATGCTGTTCTTATTACCGTTGACACCTAAAGCCACGGATATAAAACCGTTGATACTTTAAGCAACAATTTTCTAAATGTGACTTTATAATAGATTAAAAAAAAAAAATATTGGGAACACGATTTCTTCTTTCCTCTCTTTTGAAAAATGCATAAGCTCTCCCGCCTCTACAAGACTAACTCTCCCTCGTGTTTTTCCTCCTTTATTTCTCACTGTGCGTCCTCACCATCTTCGTGTCCGTCCTCACCGTGCGTGTTTCACGTTCTTCCTCTCACCGTCTTCGTCTAAGGTTCTTCCTCTCACCGTCTTTGTCTTACGTTCTTCCTCTGGCGTTGTTAGATTTGTTTGAATGATTTTTTTTATTGTTTTTTTTAGGATTTTAGGGTTTTAGGCGTTTTTCCTCTAGCATTCTTTGCAATGTTCACGGTTTTATATTTTGGGGCAACATTTTGAATTCCTCATTGTTAAATTCAAAGGTGATATCTGTTTTCCATGCAGAATTTATTTAGAGAAGTAGAATTGAAATGGCAAAAATCCTACCTAATAACCAAACTGCCAGTTCACTGATTAAAACAATTCAGGGAAAAAAAACCTGTTTTAAGTCCAAACCCCTAGTTCAAGTGTTAATTTGTGATGAAATGTGCTATTTCACAAAGATGTTTTTGTTTCTTTGCTCCAAATGTCTATATGTCTCATCAAATATAGAAAATGGGAGCCATGAAGTTAATGTCCCACAGGAATGGACCCTTGACTAGATTCTCTGTCTCATGTGGCAGATGCTTAAGGTTGCAACTATTTGTCTCAAAACATCTAACTTTAGGACCTTCTTTCTTTTTGGTTTCAATTAGAAAACTGTAATTGTTCTAACCAAAGATGGTAGGAGTAAACAATGGGCTGCAATAGTTGGTCTATGGAAGTGGTAGCGTAGGGTTGATGAGTCTAGTTTCTCTGGCAGTTCATGATGGTGGACGCCATGTTCTGGGGTTTGTTCTCTCTCTCTTAATCTCATTCTATGTGCATATATTATATATATAGACCAACTTGATTATTCTGTTGATTGGTACAACGAAGTGGGTTGTGATGTTTAATCCTTCTGTTTTGCCTACTGACCCATGCGTGTTTCCCTGTTTCCTAAGAAATGTGTTATGTAGAGGACATCATTGGATAAAACTCATGCATCGTTGTGGGGAATTCAAATTGGTCTTCAAATAATCATTTTTCCTCTTATAAAATATTTCCACCTCTGTCTTTTTGACTGATGGTGTGCAAGAAGAAGAAGAAAACAAGTTGTACTGACAAATACCTTTAATTGATAGGATATATCTCTATTGAACCTGATTTAGGCCAAAAGAAAGATGTAAAATCCTTTGTTTTAGACTTGGTTGAACAAGTTTATCATGAATGATTGCTCTGTTTATCCGTTTTCTCTAAAGCTTACACATTTTTAAAGAAAAGATTGAAAAAGATGCTATAGAAAAATTTGAGCTTTGGACGAGTCACACTCAATTTTAAATATGTGAAAATAAGTAATTCAAATAAAATTCTCCTAATGAAAATAATAAATTATGAACAAGATTACTAAGTTAAGGAAGTCAATGAACGACCTCTAGAAGTTGAAAATTTAAAACATAATGTATTTGATGTAACTGAATTATGAGAAAGTGGATACATCTGATGGTGTGCATCATTGACATGCAAAGTTTTATAAGAGGGTGAAAGCACCTCTTTCTTTTTTACTGATGGGAGATGCAAAGTTTTCAAGGGTGAAAGCACCGATTCATCTGAATTGCTATTTTGGGTGAAGAAAATCAAGAAATCACCTGGGATAACTAAATTAAACGTGTTCCTCGCAAACAACCAAGACAAAAAAAGAAAAGAAAAAGTGACTTTAGAGTGATCATTTTTGGAAGTAAAAGCTCGTGCACTGTTTATGCCGGTGAATCTCCTAACATCGTAGCCAAAGTATGAGTACTGAGTTAGTATATCTTTTTATATATATATTAGTAATTCTTTGTTTTTGATAAGTAGTAAATTTAAATATATTATGCTAATAATATATGCATGTTTCTTTCTTTATGTAGATGGAGAATAATGGTGGCTTCAATGTCTTCGTCAATCCTAATATACACTACGCATTCATAGTGACACTACTTACGATTATGATTGTTAAGACATGAAATGTCCTGATGATCAGCCTAAGGATAGAATGAATAAAACTATTTTAAAATTAAAACAGGTATAAAACGGTGATTGTGAGTAAAACCGTCGTTTACCAATTACTTTGGTTTAAAACAACGGTTTCACTTACAATCACCGTTTTATACCAAAGCGCTTTGGTATAAAACGGTGATTTTACTTAATAACCTTCGTTTTAGACTCATTTTATTATCCTAAATCAAAGTGCGCCACTTACGCTTTCGTTTTTCGTTTGTCTTTTCGCGTACTCTCTTGCTCTTTGGTTCTTCTCCATTATGACATTCTCTATTGTAAGTTTTTCCTCCTTCAATTTCACTCATTGCATTCTTTATTGCTTATTATTTTGTCTTTCTCTTATTGGTTTCATTGGTTTTGGTTTTTGTTGTCGCTGCCACTCTTTCATTAGTGAACTTCGCTCCTCCACGGTTTTGTGCTTCTTTGCTACCAACATCGTTTCGTTGTCGTTGCTCGTCGCCACCATTGTCCTTCACCATCGGTTCTGCCCACACACAAGGTTGATTGGTGTTTTTAATATTTTAATATTTTTTTAGTATTATTAATTTTTATATTTAATATTTATTATAATTTATATTTATTATTAATTTATATTATGTTAATTGTTAGGGTTTAGGATTAGAATAAAATTATTAATTTGTTATTGTTAGATTATAACAGAATTATTAGTTTGTTACATTGTAATTAGAGTAATACTATTTAGTATTTATAATTAATTTAATAATTTGTAATTAGATTTTGTAATTAGATTATAAATAATTTTTTGACTTTTAATTGATATTTTTTATTATGTATAATTCTATTGAATGTATATTTATAATTCTGGGATACGTTTTGGTATTGAGTTCGAAGATGTTCGACCCTCGACAATTGTTTCCTGTATGAGACCCTTAGTTTCCCGTTTGAGATTTAATACATGTATTTGTCTACTACTCCAATTGTAATTTTTTTTAAAAACATTTTATAAAAAGTAGAGGAGGTTTTAGGACAGTAATTGTATTGAGTCTTGAATTGTCCAGGTGGACAGTTTGAGAAGAACAATAATTTTTATTAGTTCAATAGTACATAACTTGTAATTGAAATGTCATATATATTTTACATAATTTTGGTTCATAGCACTTCGTGTTGTTTTTTAGTGCATATTTGATTGTGGAGATTTTGTGTCACCACTTTCATTTCGTGTTACCTGAAGACCAATGCGAAATGTTGCCAAAATTTTGTTAAATATAAGGAATGCTGACTAAAATTATGTACAATTACATTATAATAAAAGGGAATCTTCTTGAATGAGATAAGTTCATACCTATAAAAAAAAATGTGAGATTTCACATGCATTAGTGAACACCTCAATGACCATTACAGAACATAATGGATTGAGATTGGATAATAATTTCGTCCACATAAGTGATGAGTACGAAAGAGGAGTAGAAAAATTTATACAATTTGCACAACGTAAAGCCAATAATAGTGGTCATGATGGAGTAAAGTTTAGGTGTTTGTGTGTTAATTGTTTGAACGGAAGGAGATTGGATGTTAACAAAATCAAGGAGCACCTTCTATGTGATGAGTTTCTACGATCTTATACAACATAGACATGACATGGTGAACTATTAAATTTACCAAGTTTTTTCGTATCCGAAGAATATGTTCAGTCCACCATGGATTATACAGTACATGGTGAAGTAGATGACGACCGATTGGAGAATATGATTCATGATGTTGGAGTTGAGTCTTTTGTAGAAGTGCATGGACTAAAACACTCTCATAATAGACGGTAGTTATGACCTATAACCGTCATCTATACCTCTCAAGGAAGGAAATAGACGGTGGTTTTGTACAATAACCATCGTCTATTCCCTTCCCTAGTATTGTATAGTCATATTTGATTTTTGTTATACACTACGGTTGATCAAAAGAATCGCGTCTAGATGTGACTTATAAATGGTGATTTTGCAACCATTGTTTATTCTGCAATAGTATAGACTATGTGCTGATAGATAATTGTTTTAAAACCGCTCAAAAAATCGTAGTCTAAGAACTTTTCTGCACTAGTATAATGACAAAATCGTGATGGAGCTCTAAGCTTCAAAGTAAACAATACATCGAATATGGTGATTGACCGTAATAATATTATCTTAACGGACTTAAGATCTTGAGATCGGAACATTAATATCATCAGTAAAAATTGACGAGATTTCAAAATAATTAATTATATAATATTATTGATTTTTATTTCTTTTCAGTCGCATAATCACATTTGTTACAAATATAAATCAACTCAATTTTTCTCAATCTAAATTTTTTTTTCTCATTCTTTTTTATCACTTATGTATACTTAATGACATAATTAACCTAATGTCATCACGAGGATGACTGCCTAATAATTTATCATATTCTCTCAACAATCACATTTTTTCGGTAAATAAAGGACTTATAGATAAAAAAAATTTGGTATTAATTCCTTTATAAAAAAATCTAAATCAAATAAATTTTAATGTGATGTTCTCTAAGATCTAACCCCTCCTTATTAATTCCCCACAAAAAGAAGTGACTTACGGCACAATACAATATTTTTTTTATAAACATCATCTTTAACTCTCATTGTCAGATCAATTCGAAAGTTGACATTTATTTTTTATCAAAGTATGTTTTTAATCAGTGGTGGGTATGTTTTATAATGATTTATCAGTAATATGTTTTTTTATTAGTAAATGATAGAATAAAATAAATTAGAAGAATAAACCAGTACCAACTTGCAAATTAGAAGAATAGTTTCAGATAGTGATTAAACATATCAAATACTATTTTATGTCACCGAATTGGTTTGGAGAAACTGAAAACACCAAGTTCATTGTACTCCAATAGACGACCAAAAGTGTATGTGGTTCAACTGTAGACGAAAAAACAAATCCTCTTAGGCAAGTCTTCTCCTCGTTTTCTTCTTTTCCATATCCACTGTTAAAATTTTAGATTATTGTTTCAAATTTATAAAAACATAATTTTGAGAATTATAGGAAAAGTTATATATTTATCTGCAATATTAAATTATAAGATTGAAAAAAATAAGAAATTGTTTGAAATTTTAAATAAACTACAAGGAAAATCTTTCAAATTGTTTTAAACGGACTAATCCATATAAGTAAATATTTAGATAATTTAAAGTATATGATTAAATCGTTTAAAATCATTTTAATTAAATATATTTATTTATTTTATCAGAAAATAATAATACATTAAAATAAGTCTTTAAGGAATACATTTATTTTATTATTTTTATATATAATTTTTTTTTATCAGCAAGTAAAGCAAATAAATTTCTATATAAAAAAAATAGTATAATCAAATTCTTATATACAAATTTACAAAAAATAGACTAATCATGTGTTAGTTGGTTTTCCAGTTACAAAATAATCCAACCCTATTTATCTCTCCTCATAACACACATGTGATGCAATCAAAGTTCTCTTAATCTCCATAAACAACACATATCATTGCCTGATAATTGATCCTACATACATCAATTCCTGCCACGCATAAAACACGCAGCTATATCATGGATTGTAGGCACTTTCTTCTGTAGACTTTTTTCTGATAAAAAAAAAATATTTCTTCTGTTGACTTTTTGCTGATATCTCTATGTGCATTTTTTTTATCAGCAAAGTTATCTCTATGTGCATACTTAATTGTGGTAGGGAATATTTAGTTGTTGTATTATTTGAGACCTTTTATTTAATAATGTTGTCAAGCTCTTGGCTTAGGGTTTGATACATACACCTGCAATTGGGGACTGGTATTGTGTCTCTATAAATTGCCATATACAACACATAAATAAAGACAGTTTGGTTCCACAAATCACCTTCCTCTTCAATGGCAAAGCAAGTCTCAGTTATCAACTCTTCCTACTGTGCTCCTCACTCTGTCACTCTACAAATTAATACTGAGGAAGGAGCCACTTACAATGAAAAGGATGATCGTCTCTTTTATACTGACGATACTTTTTTCACACTTCACAACCGTCGTGTCTTATACGATGATGCAGAAAACCCCATCGTCACTCTATACAGTAAGGTGGTTCCTCATGCATCAACTATACCCATTCTACAATTAATTAGCTTTATTACTTTAATATTCGCCCACCTACAAAAATAATCTCTGCTTAAATTTTTCATTCTAGCCACTAACCTAACCAGGATGTTATTATTCTTAATTTTTATGCAGACTGTGTCGTTGCATGGGAGATGCAACGTTTTCAAGGGTGAAAGCACTGATTCATCTGAATTGCTATTTTCTGTGAAGAAAATCAAGAAATCACCTGGAATTACTAAATTAAACGTGTTCCTCGCAAACAACCAAGACCAAAAAAAAAGTGACTTTAGAATGATCATTTTTGGAAGTAAAAGGTCGTGCACTGTTTATGCCGGTGAATCTCCTAACATCGTAGCCAAAGTATGAGTACTGAGTTAGTATATCTTTCTTATTTATATTAATATTTCTTTGTTTTTTTTTTATCAGCCAAAAAATAATTAAATTAAATTTGAGACAACCCTTATACTATAACAACGCTCTTCCCTCATGCTTCCTACATAAAACCAAAATTAATAAACTAGGATGATACAGAAGATAACGCATAACAAAGGGTTTGTTTCCCTAATCCTAGATAGGCATGGGCTTGAAAACTGAGAATACCTCGCAAAAAACCAACAAAACTGCGCCTTCAAATTAGGCACACAAACTGCTCTTGCAAAACTTGTGATAGCATAACTAACCTGCACCTACTAAAAGGGTGCATCACACCACACAACACCGCAACATCCCCTTAGAATTAGGTTCCTGGCCAAGATTTACTCCTCCTTCTTCACTCAACAAATATAACCAGAGTAACCACCCTTCATCCAACTTCCATGTATCAGATTATTTGGTGCCATCTGATTACAGCACCTTCAACTGCACCTTACAGAGCTCCCTTCACAAAACTTATCCACAGCACATGATTTGAACCATACAAACCTTGTGCCACCTTGCATGTCAAGACCAGAAAAGTGGCTTCTATTTAGGGTCAACTTCAGTTGACAAAAGGCTTCCCGAATTCCGCCAAGACCAGAGTCATACAAGCAGCTTGGTTGCCACTTAGTAAAAGAGCTTCCTACGCTTGGTTAAGGCATTTGAACATTTTTCCAATGGAGCACGGCTCCAGATCCACATCTTCGTAGATGAGGTTCCTCCCTAGGAAAGCAAGGTGGTCTAGTTCCACCCAAAGCCAGTAAAGTCCAGCTGTAGCAGACCTGCAGCAAGACACCCTTAAGCAGCACCAGACAACACCTAGAAAACAAAAAGCATACAGCTCCTAGACACAATTCAACAGCAACTTTGAAGTCTCTTAGACTTCTGAACCTTGTCCACACCAGCTTGAACTTGTGCAAGAATCCCTCGTGATTCGCTTAAGCTTCATTACAATCTTCTTAGAACCTGTACTTAATTCTACTTTCACTCAGCAAACCTTCAGATCCCTTAATATGGCAAGACAAATCCTAAAATCTAAAACAGACCATCAGGATCAAATTTTCCAACATCTCTCAAGCTGGCCAAAAAGCCCAAATCCATATGCTTCTCTTGATAGCCCCATACTAGTAGCCATTACACTTTTTGAATTTTTACATTCAATTGTGTAGCTTTGCATACCAGATTCATAGTTACTGTCCCACCAACACCTCCATCTGTGTCATGGCCCTATACTTTCACATTTCATATGACAGCAACACCCTCTTGGTCCTTAATTCCTTGCCCAATAATCCAGCACATTAGAATACCTGCAGAAAAATGCGAGTAGATGTTTTATAGTCCCTTTCACACCAAACTCCATTCTAAATGCACAGGGCCATGACACGGGTTGGTCTTGCTCCAACTATAGGGTGGACCTCTCAAAACCCACCAGTGCCTAGCCCCCAAACTCCAACAGTCCTCTAAAGTGAGCTTTATATTGGGGGGAATACTACAACAGTTTGCACTCCCATCCTGACACAGCCCCCACTTATTCCTCCAACCAATTAGAGCTGATCACTAAACCCTATGTCCAGGCCTTTAGACCAGATATGCCAACAAACCTTCCGTTTCTCTAGGGACCACTAGATACATCACTTAACCCCACTTACTTATAGCTTCCAATGCAGATAAGTGGGTTCAAGACCCAATCCACAAAAGAATAGTTGAATGTGTGTACCCTATCCTTTAGTCATAGTCACGACTTGAGTTGGACCGTTTGGAATATCTCTTCCGCATCGACTATCCCTTGCTTAAAAATTATAGAGTTCCTGTGCTCCCAGATACACCTCACTATAGCTGTCAAAACACCTTTCCACAATAGGTTTTGTGTACTACTGGCCTGAGATAAGTAGAAATTCTCAAAGTGAGTCATAAGATCATTGTGTTGGACAAACAAGATACCAATCCATTTAAAGCACAACAACCAAACAGCCTGGGCAACTTTGCATTCTAGGAATAGGTGTTGGCATGATTCATCCTTAGTCTGACACAACGCACATAAACTTGTGTCCAACGTCACCCCTCTCCTACTCAAACTCTTTCTTGTTGGGATTCTTCCCAAGAGTACCCTCCATGTTGTGGTTATCACATTGAGGAATGCTTTAGCCTTCCACAGGTACTTGAACACATCATGATGAGGACCTATTACATGCTTAGCTAGACATTCATATCTGAATTCACAAAGAACACCCTTGATTCATCACACCTCCACTTCTGTATATCTTTATCTTCTGTAGACATGTTAGCCCGAGAAATGTGCATAACAAGATTTGCTTCCATGACGGCTTCCCACTCGAATCTGACTCGCCTCCATCTTAGATTCAACTTCCATACTGATTCTTTCCACATTCCAACCTCTTCCACCTTTTGGACCTGATTTAGAGACAGGAAGTACAACCTGAGAAACAAAGTTTTGAGGTTAGTATTACCAACCCACACATCCTCCCAAAATCTAACTTTGTCTCCACCTCCTATTTTTCATACTAATTCTTCTTGGAACCAACCAACTCCTCCTCCCTTTCTACATACTTTAGATAAGTCTCTCCACCAACAGGTTTGGAATTTCACTGGTGTATGTGAACTGTCTAACTCCAAGCCATACTTTGAGTCCAGAAACTCCTTCCACCTTCCTTTCTCTTCTGATAAGAGATGTCATCTCCACTTAGCCAGGAGAGCATAGTTAAACTTTCGTATATCTTTGAACCCCAGTCCACCTTCCTCTTTCGGTTTACACAGGTCTTCCTAGCTTACCCAAGAGATTGGTCTCTTCTCCTTTCCCCAACCACATAGGAACCTTCGTTGAATAATGATTATGCTTTTATATACCTAGTCCGGCTCTTTGAAGAGGGAGAGGTAGAAAAGTGGTACAATAGTGATAACTGATTTGATTAGACATATTCTCTCCGTCATGGATAGAAATCTCCCTTTCCACACACTGAGTCTAGCTTTTAACTTGTTTAGAATAGGCTCCCAAAACTGCTTCTTCCTTGGGTTCCCTCCCACTTCTAGGCCCAAATATATAAACGGGACTCCCATCTGCCCATAATTCAAGGTCTTTGTGTAGCATACAAGAGCGTTTCTATCAACATTGATGCCTGCTAGCTTGGATTTGTGAAAGTTAATCTTCAAGCCTAATGCTAGCTCAAAGCCCCTAAGAATAGCCTTCATAGTTACCACATTGACATAGGCATCCTCACATAAGAAGAGAGTATCATATGCAAATTGCATGATACTAATCTCTACCTCCTTCCTTCCAATCTTAGTACCTGACAATAGGTTGGCCTATTGGCTTCCCTTACTAACCCGGCTAGGCCTTCAGCTACCACAATAAAGAGAAATGGGGCTAATGGGTCACCCTGCCTCAAACCTCTTGTTGGTTTAAATTCCTCCGTAGGACTCCCATTAACTAGAACGAAGACGGTAGCGGATTCCATACAGCATCAGATCCATTTGCTGTGGAAACCCAACCTGTGAAGCATATCATATAAGAAATCCCACCTAATCGAGTCATAAGCTTTTTCAAAATCCACCTTAAAGCACAATCCTTTCCCGTCGTACCTCTTCAGATCTTCTACCACTTCATTAGCCATAAGCACACTATCCAGCATCTCTCTGTCCTTTAAAAATGTTGATTGGCTTTCATCGATAACCGATGCTAGCACTTTCTTTATTCTGCTAGCCAACACCTTTGATATGACTTTGTATATTGCGCCCACTAGTGAGATAGAACGATATTGTTCTAGCTTGGTGGGGTCTCTTACTTTAGGTACTAATGCAATGAATGATGCATTACACCCTTTCAGAATTTGTCCTGCTTCATGAAAGTAAGCTAAAGCTGCAACAAACTCATCTTTGATAAAATTCCAACTTTCCTTAATAAAGTTGAAATTAAATCCATCAGGATTAGGACTCTTTGACCCATCACATTGCCATACTGCATCCCTCACTTCTTCCTCGGAGAAAACAAATATAAGACTCACGTTGTCTTCGGGGGAAAGAGATTTAAACTCTACCGCATCGAGTCTTACCCCGAAATCTCTTGTTGCTTTAAACCTATTTTCAAATAGCTTCTTCGCTTCTATTAGAACGGTATTAGGTTCTTCACACCATTGGCCCCCAACCTCAACTCCCTTGACTTCATTTTTAAGTCTTCTCCACCTTAAGGAAGAATGGTAGAACCTAGTGCAGGAATCCTCATTCTTCAGCCAACTTGCTCTAGTCTTTTGACATATAAGGGATTCTATCTTTTTATCAGTCTCCCTTAGTCGGTTCGCCAGTTCAGTTCTTTTCAAGCTCACACGTCCCAAGAGATCACAATTGTCGTCGTCTTGGCAATCTAGGATCTCTATTTCCTGCAGGATGCTATTCTTGGTTGACTCTAGGTTCCAAACACATCTTTATTCCATAGTTTTAAGTCAACCTTCAGCAATTTTAGCTTTTCTTTGATCTTCGTTATTTCATTCCCCTGTACTAAGTATGATTGCCATTTTCCTTTCACCAAATCATTAAAACCCCTCTCCATGTGCCAGACGTCAATGGTCCTAAAAGGTTTAGGACCCCAATCCTTATCCACGGTCTTCACCACTAACGCACAGTGGTCTGAAACTTCCCTCCTCAGGACATATTGTTTGCACATTGGCCATTTTTGTAGCCACTCTTGAGAGACAAGAACTCTGTCTGGTCTACTTTTAGTCGAACCATTTGACTTAAACCACATATATTTCTTACCTACTATAAGTAAATCCAACAATAAGTTGGAGTCGATGAAGCTATTAAACCCAAATATCTCACTTGATTGGTCTCCCCTGTTCCTTACACCTTTCCTTTCACTTCTGCTTCTTATGGCATTAAAGTCACCACAGAAGCACCAAACTGAGTCTTGAGATGCCACTTTAATATTAGTTAGTTCCTCCCATAGAATCTTCTTTTCACCCAGATGCAGCGTAAATATTTACTACAACACACCTACAGTTCGATTTTAGGTGCTGACCAAATATAGCAATGTACCCCTCCCCCATCTGGTGACTTTCATAACTAAAAGCTTCTTTGTGCCACATTGACAACAAACTTCTAGCTCCGTTGTCCCCTTCATTGTGTATCCATTCAACTTTGTTGTCCCCCCACATAGAAAAACATCTAGGATGCGAAAAGACAGTTGTTTTTATTTCTTGCAGACATACAAATTCTGCTCCCTCACAAGTGATGATATGCCTCATGTACCTAGCTTTGGTACCTCCTCCCAAACCTCCAATATTCAGGTTTACTATCAACATAAATAACCACTTTTGTTACCCTCCTCATAACTCTGCATAACCTCCAAATCTCTCACATCCATACACTGAAATTCTTTCACAACCTCTACTTCATCCCCACGGCAAGCGATGCCAATATGTTTATTAATCTCCCATAGCTTTGATGGTTCCTCCATATATTCCGACTCACGATATCTTGAGTTGCAATTATTGATATCCCCATCAGAAATGGTACAAAATTCTTTCCTACTCAAGAATGAGAGGTATCCCTTACCTAGGATGTTCTTGCACTTATTCTGACCGACCGCCTAGGGTGGGTGCTTGATTCGCCCAATTCCCATAGTCCTTTCATCTTGTGCCGTCGTGGGGGTGTTTTGCAGATGCTTCCCACATATGCTTCCTCATCTCCTAGCAAGAGAGATACATTCCTGCTTGGGCTAGTATCCTTTGGTTCGTCATTAGCTTCTTGGGCCCTATGCATATCACGATTATCTTGTAGACCATCTTGCTCCCACGGTTTCAGCATCAATCCGACAAGCGGCTCGGGTTTAGCTGGTTGCCTCAACGTGTTTTCTTCGTTGGATTCTTCCTCTAGCACCTGCACCACCAAAGTTGTAGCTTGACATTCGTATTCTCCAGTATCGATTTTCTCTTCGCACCCTGACCCACAACCCATCTGCATAGACCCTCCATCTCCCTCTTCCAATTGGGCCAACGCACAACCCTTCTCTTGTCCACTTCGGGCCAATTGCTTCCCCTGTTGGGTCAAGGAAGTATTGGGCTTACGATGGGTAAAGTTGTTCTCAACATCCACCACAAGTCTAGCCAGCTCAGCGTGTTCAGAGAGGCTATCACTATCGGGATCGCAGATGTAGGTAGAGTGGTTGGCAGGATCAACCTCTTAAGATACCTTCAGACCCTTCATTCCTTCATTAGTGAAACTCTTAAAAACTTTTTCCTGGCTTACCTCTCCTTTCGTTGCAGATACCTCAAATGGTTTATCCTTTGTCGTATGCGCTTCCTGTTCCCCACCTTCATCTGCCTCTCCTTCCTCCGCCTCCCCCTTTGACCCGCGGTCCTTCCTATCCCAAACCTTGACCTCCTCCTCACAGCTTTTCGCAAATAAGTCTGTTTCTTCTATATAGGTCTTCGACAAAGAGATACTATCAAAACACTCATAAACATTGAGGGCACACTTACATTGGCTTTCATTTATTGTTGAGTTCTCCTCTTCAATGAATATATTGAACGTTTGGTCATTTATCTACATACCCTTCGCCAACCTAGCGTTACAGTTCTTCAATAAATGAACTTGAAGTCTGGTGTATTCAAGGTTCTCCCATAATAACGTGGACTTATCAATGGCCACCAGCTTTGCCACTTCTCCTACCACTTTAGAAAAATAGTCCTTGTTCCAGAAGGTGATCAGCAAACCATAGCACCTCACCCAGACTATCTTATGGCCTGCTACATAATCTTCCAACCAAGGGTCAACGATCTCAAAGACACTTTCGAACCACTCCTTGTTAAGTTTCAAAAGATCTTCCATGCTCTCCCCTTCTCTTGGCGTCAGGAGAGTTAGGTTGTCACCCAAATACCTCACTTTTATCATGTTCATTCCTCCTTTCACAAATTCTTCTCCCAGTTGGGCAAAGTTCATATCTATATTGAACTGGCCAATGACACTGTTTTCCATCCACGACAATACATGATGTTGCGTCTTGATAACAGGTCCCTTCCATTTCTGTTGCAATTCACCTTTAACTATGTCAGCATAGGATTTGTTTCCTTTCTTTTCCACCCATACCTCTTTTCTCTTCATCTTCCCGTTTAACACCAGAACCTCCTGGATTCGCTTCTTGGTATCCTTTGGGATCTCCTTGTGTAGGATTCTGTTTTCCCTTCTCGATACTCTGTTAGATTCCAACTCATGCCTTCGATATCTTGGAATGTTCACGTAAAGCTTCATGTTTCCTATATACACTACAAGAAAATCATGAAATAGAAACCAATTTTTAGAGACCAAAATAATTAGTTGCAATGGTAACTAAATTAGATACCATTTTAGAAACTAAAAAAAAAAATTGGTTTCTAAATTAGTTTCTATTATTGTTAAATAGTTTCTAAATTGGTATCTAATTAGCAACCAAGGTTTTAAAGACCAAATTTAGAAACTAAATAATTGGTAGTTAAAACTTTGGTTGCTAATTAGATACCAATTTAGAAACTATTTAACAATAATAGAAACTAATTTAGAAACCAATTTTTTATTTAGTTTCTAAAATGGTCTCTAATTTAGTTACTATTGCAACTAATTATTTTGGTCTCTACAAATTGATTTCTATTTCATGATTTTCTTGTAGTGATAGATTTGGTCTAGCTCCCTCTCCAGTCGTCCTACATTTCTCACTTCAAAGAATCTTACAAACCCAAATCTTCTCTCCCATCTGTTTAGCCTACGGGATATGAAGACTTCTTTTACCCTAGTCCATTTTTGGAAGACCTTAATCATGTCTAGTTCACCAAAGCCATTTGGGAAGTTTGAGAAGAAGAATGTTGTAAAATCATATGTAGGTTTATGTGGTTTGTGGTCATACCCATGGCCACCGTATCTCTGAGTTCTTCTCCCTTCCATTTCTCTTGGGTTAAGTTCTTTGTTGCAAAGTTGATGTCTGAATTTCTATGTGGGGTATTGGCTGGACCAATTAATGAACAATGATTGTGAAAATTAATTTTTTGTTTGTTTTATAAGTAGTAGAATTTAAATATATTATGATAATTATATATGCATGTTTCTCTCTTTATGTAGATGGAGAATAATGGTGGCTTCAATGTCTTCGTCAATCCCAATGTGGACTACGCATTCATAGTGGCGCTACTTATGATTGTTAAGGACATGAATTGTTGTGATGAGCCCCAGAATAGTACAAATACAAATAAAACTATTAGTGCCCTAAAAATAATTTCATTATCTTTTTGAAGTAGCTAAATAAATATATTGAATAAGAAAATATAAATAAAAGTGAGGAAATAAGTTTGGAGTCCTCCCTAATGTACTTATATAGATGTCTGTTGTATTATGTTGTATATGGCTATTTCTTTATCTTTTATTATATCAATGACAGTAAAGTTAATGGTACCTTATATAGATCCGAAATGTGTGGGAGAAGTTTTTTTTTACCTTATCTCTTGTAATAGCAAAACCCAAACGACACAATTTTGTAGGCAAAACAAAAAAAAAACATTCATGGTATAGGAAAAACTTATCTTAAAGTTAGTTATATCAACAATTACCAAGTTGATATGTTATGTAAATAACTTACTCACGAATTATTCTTTGAATAATAACTTAGTTATAGGTAAGTTACCATTGAATAAATTTGTGAATAACTTCGTAGATCAATGCATGCATGGATAACTTATCTATAGAATTTCTTTTAGCTAAATCATGCATGGACTTTTTTTTATGAATAAATCCATAAGACATAGTAAGAATATTTTTCGTCTTCCAAGTCATGCCACTCTATACTTCTATAGTTACAAATGTGAAAGAAATTTTATCTCAACATTTAAATATCATATCTCAAATATTCAACGTTTAGTTCAAACATCCATATGCAACACACTGAAAAAAAAAAGGTTTTAAGGGGATTTATTTTTACATTATTCAGGGTTAAAAACTCTATTAAGTCATTTATCCAGGGTTGCAGTTTCCCTGCTAAACCATTCTTGGGAAACGTGTTCATCGGGGTTCTTTTAAACCTTAGGAAAAGTCTTTCACAATCCATGTTCATGGGTTTAAGAACCTCCGTAAAATATCATGAGTTTTCAAAACCTTCGTAAAATATCATTAGTTTCAAAATTTTCGTAAAATGACTTGCCATTTGATATAACCTTCAACCTCATTTTCCATCATCTTTAACAATTCTCCGGACTTCTCTCTTCCACTTTAGATACACTGCTCTCCAGCACATGCTCAATGGCCGCCAACGACAGTCCTAGTAAGGAATCATAATTCAGCCACACTTATGTCTATTAGATCTAAGGAGAAGAAACATTAAATAAGGTATTGTCTTCTTCGAACTCCAATATTGTTCTTCCCCAACTTGGATCACAAGCCACTATTATCTAACACAGCAACAACTGATGTTTATCACTGTTTTATATATCCTAAAGAATTGCATTATCTATCAAATGTGGGCTTCAAAACCATGTGTGTTCTTGACTAACAATTGCAAGAACATATTGCAAGAAGAAATTAACTTTATTACTTCTCACTTTTACAGTGAATTAATTATTAGATGTATTTTAAAATAAAGGCCTTAATTTAAAATATTTCAAAATTATGAGAATTAAATATTAACAATTATAACTAAAACTAAAATTGCACATAAAATATACGTACATCAAAAGTTAAAACAAAATAAGTCAGATTTTTTGAAGTATGAGCTCGTAACAAAAAAAACTAGGAATTATATAAACCAAATAATCAATCATAAGATATATGCAAATATTGTTAAAATACTTATTATCCAAGATTAGTTGTTGAAATACTTATTATCCAAGGTTATTTTGTAGATTTTTTAAAATAAATTTTTGAAACTTGAGAAAACTTATTTGTAATGGAAAGTTACACTTTCAAAATTTTAGAGAATTTAGTTATAAAGTATATAAAATATATTTAAACTATGTAGTTTTAATTATTTATTTATAAATAGATTTAATTATATTTATTTATTCAAGTTTGAAAAATATGGAGTGTTTTATTGAGGTTCTATAATAAATCTTTGAAATTTAACGAAGGTTAAAAAAACTCTGTTATTTTGTTGAGATTTTAGAATAAACCTTTGAAACTTAACAAAGGTTAAAAGGACTTTAATTTGCTGAGGTTGTAGAATAAACCTTTGAAACTTACTGAAAGTTAAAAAAATCCTCTGTTATTTTGCCGAGGTTTTAGAATAAACCTTTGAAATTTAATGAAGGTTAAAAAAACCTCCGTTATTTTGTTGAGATTTTATAATAAACCTTTGGAATTTAACCAAGGTTAAAAAACCTCTGTTATATTGCTGAGGTTTTAAAATAAACCTTTTGAATTTAATGAAGGTTAAAAAAAAATTCGTTATTTTTTTGAGATTTTAAAATAAACCTTTGAAATTTAATGAAGGTTAAAAATGTAAAACATGGAAGCTTTGATGATCCAAATCAAATCTGAGTGAAGGGTTGATGCTTTGGTGTTTTGGTTGGAGCTTAGTTCTAGGGTGTTTAGAATTCTTGTACAGATCATTCTTGTCCTATGCACAAAGCTAAATCAATCTATGTTAAAAGAGAAAAATGTTTTTCTAAGCAAAGAGAAAAACAACCGGTTGAAATCACGATATAATCAGTTGTTTTACACTTAGCCTGATTGAAGGTTTTCAATACTGTTTTTGACTTGGTTGACTAACTGTCATAACCAATTCAACCGGTTAAAACGACATTTCAACCGGTTGATTGTCACGTTTCATAACATCTTTTTCAAAAACCTGTTGAATCTGTTTTCAGTTGGATTAAAACTGTTTTGGCTCATGATTGACTGCCTAGAACAGCTAGTTTTAAGAGCTATCAATATGGTTTCTCTTTGGATTTCAAAAACAACAAGAAAGTGAGATTGAAATTGTTTTTGAGAAGAGATTCTAATCAAATTTTTGCAAGATTGCTAAGTAGCTGAGCATTGGTTCAAGATCTGATCTTAGGAGCTCTGTGATTCCTGAATCACCAGGTGTAATCTGTTCCTTTCTGATTCTTGTATTTTTTCTTTTATAAACTTGTAAAAGATGTGTAAACCTGTAAGGTCAGAGGGTGTTCTGACTAAGGTTGTGTGAAAGGCAAAGAGGGCGAGTGCTCTTGTGGTTTCAAGAACACCTCTTTGTGGCTTTGAGTTTGTGTTATCTGAGATTGATTAATAAAGGAAACCCAGTGGTTGTTATGGGGATTGGATGTAGCACAGGGTTGAGTGAACCAATATAAATTGGTTGTGTAATCTCTTTCTCTCTCTCTCTCTCTCTCTCTCTCTCTCTCTCTCTTTCTCTCTCTCTCTCTCTCTCTCTCACTCACTCCTTATAAACTGTTTGATTTTATTTTGTATTGATATTGTCATAAAAAACCGATTAAAACGAAGTTTCAACCGATTGATATTCTGCAAACAGTTTCAATTACCTTGTTTGATTGGCTTCCTTGATTACTCTTCTGTGATTGTTGTTAAAACTTCATTCTTATCCAATCTTTTCAAAAATCTTTTGACAAACAATTCACCCCCCTCTTGTTTAGGCCATTAATTCTAACAAAAAAAACCTTCGTTATTTTGTTGGTGTTTTAGACCAACCTTTGTAACTTAATGAAGGTTAAAAAACCTTCGTTAATTAAATCACATCCTAGGGTTATATTAACCTCCACTAAATAACCTCCGTTAAAACCCTTTTTTTCTTGTAGTGACAACAACATTTAACTTCAAACTATATTTTAACTTAAAACTCTATAAATTACTAAATGTTAAGAGTGTGTAACTTGACAGAGGGTGTTAACAAAATGTTTTCCTATTGAAAATCACAACCCCTCACACAAAGTCCACCCCCGATGTATGAATGGGATGAGGATGCATGATCCACTCATCATATTTCGATAGGCATCTTGGAGGGTGTGGAGTGGTGTGGCTCGAACTTCCCATCCTCCTTATTGCTCTCTCATGGTAGGAATTCACATAGAATTCTCTCATTATGCTCTCGTTGAAAGTGTGTTGAGTTGTACCAACTTATTCAATCTTCCGCTCTTTAATTTTAAGACAAACCACTCATATTTACCTTAGTGAACTCTCACCCATCTTTGATATGAGTTTCTTCTACATATTTGCTTTAAATGATACTCAAGAAGTGGAGGGTAGAAGATATCCCCATCATAAAGAAGTTATTCATTATTTCGATCGTCAGCACTAGAATAAGAGATCCCTCTCAAAAGAATCCATTGCCTTTTAGTAACATTGTTGGAGTCAATCACTCTTGATACAACCCAATTCAATAAGCAGATTACTAAGGACACCACGAAAAGTTCACAATTAGGTTAGTCATCTCAACATCCAAGACAAGACCGTACCAAACATCAGAAGGACACTAGTGCAGAAACATAAAACAAATGCGGTTGTTTTGAATTTATAAATGCGGTTTTATAACCGCATTTGATCAACACGCACTTGTAAATCAAGAAATATAAATGCGGCTATATAGCCGCATTTATAAATACCATTTACAAGTGCGGTTATTTGCTTTAACCGCACTTGTATATGTCGAATCATTAAAAAAAATTAAAAATTTTAAAACATCGTCAATCTTGTGTGAAGCCAAGATTGATGAAGAGTCACGGGAGCGAACAACGGTGGCGGCAGCAGAAGCAACGACGGACAGGGAAGCAGCAACGGAGCAAACCAAAAAATCCACAAGAAACCACGAAGACAATGAAAGAGTGCTTCGAGACCAGTAATGCAAGGAAAAAAACATATATAAGAAAAACGAAAAACATTTATGCATATATTTGTGAAGATGAAGAGGAAAAAAGAGAGTTCAAGAAACTTACATTGCACAAATGGAATGCAGATGCAGTAGAAGGAGACGAACTCAGAGTGCAAACGCGAAACGAAGGCAAAGACGAGAAATAAAGTTTGAAATTGTGTGTGGCGCGCTTCAAAATTTAAGGTAAAAAAGGATTTACGAATGCGGTTAAAGGTAAAACCGCATTCGTAAATCAAAAATAACCGCATTCGTAAATCAAGTGCTTTGATTTACGAATGCGGTTATTCAAATAACCGCATTCGTAAATCAAAATAATTTCAAAAATGCCACCGCGTTTTTTTCGAAAGCGGGTAGTGCAAAAGCCGCACTAAATAAAGCGTATCCTTTTCTTCTTTTTGCACTAGTGGGACCTCAGCAGAAGAAAAACTAGACATAGACCAGAGCATCAAATGTTGTTTCTTCTGGTCGTTTTACAAGACAAGTTTATGTAAATAATTTTGGCTCTTTCTAGGGGTTCAAATAGAAAAATAAGCTAGAGTAGGGTGTACTTAGTATAAATTGGGCTTGTGCCAAAGCCCACCTTAACCTAGCCTCTAGAAACACATCCATGTGCCACCCATGTGCTCACCTTTGACCTAGATTCTAGAAGACTCCCCATGTGCTCACATTTGACCTAGTTTCTAGATGCTTGTAGTCATTTATACCCCTACCGTTCCTCTCTTCCTCTTCAAGGCACTTATCTCTATAAATAGGGTGTCTCCCCTCTTGTAAAGAACACATTGAATTTTGAATAGAAAATAAAATCTGCCAGAGTGTTTAGTGAGTTGAGTCTCCTAGAATTTGGGTCTTATCTTGAGTGCTCTACACTTCAAGTGGCGGCTCTTCACCACTCATCTTGGAGTCTCCTCCCCCTCCAAGTGGCGTGACCACACCTTCATCATCCTAAGCTTCTCTTTCCTTTCATCTTTTTATTTTTCTTTTCCTTTATGTTCTTGTGTTCATCTTTTGCTATTCAGTTTCCATCTTCTTTCTTTCCCTTATATGCTCTTTAATTTTGCACCACATTCATCATCAACACCATATAATTGTGTTTTCTCTTTATCCTCTAGAAGTGAACCTTTACACTTACTTAATCACGTGGTTAAGTTCTTGTCCAGTGGGAATCTTCTTTGGGTTTCTCACCATATTCGACTTAAAATAAAAAACCATAAACAAAATGCAACACATAAAAATGTGCAATTCTAAAATTAACTCACATCAACTTTTCTCATAATCATTGTTCTAGTCATCTATTAAAAAAAATAATAGTATTAGAAAGTCAATGCATCATTTTATGTAAAAAAATATTAGTGTTAGTTTTAAAAAAATAAGAAGCACTTAAGCGAATACGAAATTGTTTAAAGTGTCAATCATTTAAATGATAAAAATAAAATAGGGTCTAAAGGACATCAATCAAGAAAGTTAGTATTTACTTAATGTTCAACGAGGTGCTTTAATGTCTTCAAATCCAAGTGGAATGCATGAAGATCCTTGTTGTTGGTTGTGTGTGTCTAAAAGTAGTTGAATTTGTTAATTCACTCCTTGTGGTGATCCAAGGTTAAATGAATCTTAATCCTTTTGAAAAAAGATATGTTTTCTAAAGAAATTGAAAATTCAACATGTTGAAATGTCGATTCAACTGGTTGTTTTACACTTAGTAGATTTTGAAAAGGTTTTGGAAAGCTTGACTTTGTTTGAATTTGCTATCAAGCCAATTCAACCGTTTGATTCGTGATTTCAATAGATTGATTTTCTGAAAACCTTAACAAAATTTTGTTAAGTTGTGGAAATTTGTTTTAAATGATTAAAATTGCTTTTGGTTCTTGAATTAAATGCTTTGACCATCTGATTGGAGTTTAAATAAGTTGTTTTACGCTCCTGGTCATTAACTAAGTAAGAGAGTTTAATCAAAACTAATTTTTCAAGATTTCAAAGTGTTTTGGATCATTCTCAAGTGTGGAATAGGATATTCATGTATTCTCTGTACTTTAATCTTTGATTGTACCTATGTGTATTCTATTCCTTTATTTCTTGATCACTGTAATTCTGTTTGACTTGGTGTTGTGCACTTTCAGAGGTTGTTCTGAAAACTGTGTTGTTTGCCAAAGGTGGTGTGTGTTCTTGAAGGGTTCAAGATCACCATTTTGGTGTGTTGTTTGTAATTAGGGTTTGATTACTCAGTGAATTCTTAGTGTTTTTTTAGTATTGGATGTAGTTCTTGGTAAAGAGTGAACGAGTATAAACATTTTGTTATCCTTACTCTTTTTAAAACTACTTTAGCTTTGATTTTATAAATTGCTAGTATAAACAACCAATTGTTTAAAAAAACAACAGTTGATTTTCTGCAATCAAACTAAGAACAGTTTTCTAATTGGCTGAAATGATTGGTTTTCAATCTACCTTCGATACTTGCGAAAATCTTTCATAAACAATTTATACTCCATCTTGTTTACGGCTTAAGTTAAATTCAACATACATTTAAGAGGCAATCATTTAAGTGAATTAAGACACTTAAGTGCTTTCACTTAAACATACTTATTCTAATATAAGAAGTTATCGCTTTAAGCGCATGATTCTTCACACTTAAAACAAATTTGAAAAACACGAGCTCACCATATCTTTCAAAGCTACCCTCAATAACTATAACTATACAGATGAAAATTACATTTATTGCTATAGTAAATATTTGTTATTCAGAGAACAAATGTCAAAATAGCAAGCAAAAACATAAATAAAAAAGGAGACAAGAAAAGAAAATATAAAAGTGAAGTGCAGGAATGATGATAACAAAAAGATCACATGATGAATGCCAAAGAATCTGAAGAAATTATAAGTGGAGAAAGTAGAAAAGAAAGGTATGTTAAAAAATGAGTGGGATAGGAATTATACAAGAAGGTGAGGGACGAATAGATGTAAATATGCTTGTGATTAGGTTAACAACGATTAAAAGGTTAAATATTTTTAATTTCCGCTACTTTGAAAAGTTGGTAAATTTTAATATCTTTAAGCACATGCAACAGTAAACTTAAAGCACGGGTTAAGTTGTGCTTAACCGATGTCAAAACACAGATTAATTAAGCACTAAAGCATGAATTAAGTTGCCCTTGCGCTTAAATGAAGAGATGTGCTTTACTCATGACTTTTTGTGACTGCATTCAATCACACATATATGCATCATTCTTTATATTTTTATCAAAAAGCAATTTATTAATGTAAAAGAGATTTTTTATATATTATTTAAGATAAAAAAAATTATGTACGTTAATGGATGTAAATTTACGTTGGACCCGATCTCTGTTATGTCAAGGCACAGCACAATAAACGTGTATTTATAATAGAAAATAAAATAAAAATTGTTCAAAATTTATGTCGGATATTATAAGATTTTATGTAAATTTTGGATTTTTTTTAAAAACACATTGGGTTTGGCATCAAACCAAAACCTGAAATACATAAAAAAGTAGACATTTTAACTAAAAATTATATACTAAATCTCTAATCTAACTTAAGAAAAAATATGAACAAGAAAAAAAATTCTATACTATCATAATTCACGTACAAACAAAATTTAATATCATAAATTTGATAAATCTTTTACAATATTTTATATTGATCTTCCAAGTACACATGTGTACAAAATAAAAGTAATTACAAATCATCATAGTCAAGTATGCAACCAGAAAACAATATCCAATTATGAAAATGGTCGAAAATGAAAGCCAATGTTTTCTACATTCAAACTTGAATCAAGCCAATGTTTACTTTTAATTCGGTCCACGATCCAAGTAAAATTATTAGGGAGCAGCTATCATAGTGCTCACTAACAATGGCGTAATTTTGGCTATCGAATTCAACACTTCATTGTAATAGAATTTAATGTCATTAATAATCATAAGTAGTGCCACTATGAATGCGTAGTCCACAAAGGGATTCACCAAGACATCGAAGCCACGATTATTCACCATCTACAAAGAAACACAAACTATAGTAATTACTATGTTTCTTATTATATCACTAATATACAAACATTGTTTCTATATTGATTAAAAGGTTCACAAACATAAAAATATGTTTCTATATCCGATAATGTAACTATTAGTGATAACTAATATACTCTTATATGAGTAGAGTTTTTAAGCTTACATATTTGTTCTTCTCTTTGTTTAGAGGATCATCATAATACAACTCTATTTTTTATCTTATTCATCTTTTGTAATATGGTATCTAGAGCTTATTAAGATCTGGCCATGAATTTTATTCTTTTTCTTCTATCATGCATTGTATAAATTTTTCTATTTCGTCCTCCTTTCAGCCTCATACTTTTTAGCCTCCTATATATTTCAAGTTGGATGATGACAATTTTCTTATATGACAACAAGTTCTTACGACTATCAAGGGTCCCCAAGCTCACACAAATCTTGGATAATCCTAATCCTCCTTTCAAATACATATAGAAGATGTCGTGAACAACATTGTAAATCCAAAATTTCTTCAATACAAACAACAAGGTCACATTCTTGTTGCATGATTCCTTGCTTCAATGTTTACGCTCATTCTTACAAAGATGGTTGATCTAAATTCTTCCTTCAAAATAAGGTCCAAGTTAAGGGTGTATTATGCGTCTTAGAATAAAGAAAGAATTAAGAAACTCAATATTGAATTGAGTTCACAAAAGAAAGATAGAACCTTTATGGCGTATTTGTTAAACATCAAAAAGTGTGTTGACACTCTTGTTACTATTGGAGCAACTCTTTCCAATGAAGATCATCTTGAAGCTATTCTTGATAGATTACCTAAAAATTATGATAGTTTTGTTACTTCAATCATGTCCCATCTTGATCCTTACATAGTTGAAGAAGTAAAAGCTTTATTGTTATCTCAAAAACAAAGGTTTACCAAACATAGATATGTTATCCACACTTTGGTCCATCTAATGAAAACCAACTGAACAAATCAATATTTGGTGGTTCATATTAGAAAAATAATCATTTTCAATCTCGCAACTCTTCATCCAGCAGGTTCTTTAAAATTTTTCAACATAAACAACAAAATAGAGTTTTTTTCATCAATTCTTAGAACTCCTTCCAATGTTAATGATCCCTTGTGGTATCCGGATAGTGGAACATGCCATTCTCTAAATCTAATACTACTTATACTACTACTCTTGAATTATTGTTCATTGATATATGAGATCCATCCCCGATTACTTCTAATATTGGTGCTAGATATGTGACTTTCTTGGATGCTTTTTCCCAATTCACTTGGATATATTTGTTGCATATAAAATCTCAAATCTCTACTGTCTATACTCAGTTTAGTTTTTTTTTTATGAAACACAAACTAGATATAAGTTGAAATCAATTCAAACGGATAATGCAAGGAATTTAATAGTCTTGCATCATTTGTTAACATAAATGCCATAAAACATCAATTAATGTGTCCTCATACACATGAATAAAATGGATCTATTGAACGTCAACATAGACATATCACTGAAACTGGTTTGACTCTTTTGGCTAGTGCATCTATGCCACGAAAATTTTGGGAAAAGGCTTTAATGTTGTTGTTAATATAATAAACACTTTATCCACCGTTGTTCTTAATAATAAATCTCCTAATCATGTGTTCTTTAAAAAACAATTGAATTATGCTAGTTTAGGGACTTTTGGTTGTGCTTGCTACCTTTTCTTACACCACTATAATAAGAACAAACTTGATTTCGAATTCTCTCTTTAGTTATCACTATAAAAGCTATGTTTGCCTTTCCCAAAGGTGGATGTACCTACATTTTTAGACACATGGTCTTTAATGAAAATGCTTCCCCTTTTTCCACCAATGCTAAGTTTTTTCTACAACACAATTCAAATTCGCCTATGCTTTCCTCAACTCCTTTTCCCTTAACTATGTTTAAAGTTGTTTTTGCCACACTTGATAAGACCCCAGATATTCCCGTTACAACTCAATCCTTGTCTTCACCTATTCCTAATTTCGTTGCTTTGTCTAATCTACCTGTAACTACTCCAACAACTACTTTTGACGCTACAACCTCCTCATCACCTTCTCACAACGTGCATCCAATGGTAACTCATGCCAAATCATTTATGTTCAAACCCAAACCTTACAATGTTTCTGTTTCTGATAACTACATTGAACCTGCAACTTTTAAATAAGCAATATGTTGGAGATCCCACATCGACTAGAGATAAGGGCCTTTCATAGTATATAAGTGGGTGCAAACCTCAATCTTATGAGCCGGTTTTATGGGGTTGAGTTAGGCTTAAAGTCCACTTTGTAATATGGTATCAGAGCCATTTCGAGCCTATCCTAGCAAGTATTTATGTTGGGCCTATCGTGCCACCCGCTATCGGGCCGCTATCGGACCACCCAAAAATATATAGTCCCACGCACGAGCTTCTATCTATCACTCTCGGCGTGAGGGGGGTGTGTTGGAGATCCCACATCGACTAGAGATAAGGGCCTTTCATAGTATATAAGTGGATGCAAACCTCAACCTTATGAGCCGGTTTTATGGGGTTGAGTTAGGCTTAAAGTCCACTTTGTAATACAATAGTTGATCCTAACTAGTTTAAAGTAATGTAATTAGAACACAATTCTCTTATGAAAAAAAAAACTTGGACTCTCACTAACCTCTCATATGATTCAAATTTTATTAACTGTAAATGGGTATACAAAACCAAGTTCAATGCATATGGCAACTTCCAAAGACACAAGGCACACTTGGTTTTTAAGGAATTCCATCAAACACCTGGTCTTGATTACTCTAACACATTCAATCCAATTGTTAAACCAATCACTATTTGGATCATCCTTGCTCCTGCAATGTCTTGCAAATGATCTATCTACCAAGTTGATATCAATAATGATTTTTTCCATGGTGATTTAAAGGAAATTGTATACATGCAACAACCACTAGGATTTATCTCATCAAATACACAACAAGTTTGTAAGTTGAGCAAGACCATTTATGATCTTAAACAAACACCAACTGGGCGTTATTTCATAAACTTAGCCACACTCTTATCCTGATGGGTTTTTTTGCTATAAAGAGTGACTTTTCCTTATTCACGAGGTTCAATTATGTTTCAACTCTACTTATGTTGATGATATCATTATAATTGACAATTGTTCTATTGCAATATCATCTCTTATTACTTTTCTGCATACCTGATTTGCTTTTGAAGATCTTAGTCCTTTACTTTATTTTGTTGGAATAAGGATGTTGGATTAAATGCTTGCCACATGGCCAAAAGTTATAACTTTTTCTGCTTAACCTAACCCATCTAGCCTCCGTCATAGAATAATTGATGTCACCTGCAACAATATCCCCTTCAACAATTTTCCTAATAGGAATCAAACCCTTTGATTGTGACTTGGCCCATTTGACCCGCGCCACAGGACAATTGTGCAACTTTCAACAATCTCCCCTTAAACAGTTGCCTCACTGTGAATTAAACTCGTGACCTTAGTTTAGATACCAATTGTTGGATTAAGCGTTTACCACTATGTCAAAAGTTATAACTGATAGTCATGGTGCAACACTTTCTACTTAAGAGCATAACAATTTAAACACCACAATTCCATTATAACCTGACCCATCTAGCCTCTTCCATGGAACAATTGATACCACTTACAAAACAAAGGAGACCACTATTCATCTTTTTCAAACCAAATACATTGAACAACTTCTTTGTAGAGTGAACATGTATGAACCTTAGCCTCAACCTACTCCAATGATAACATCTCTACACCTCACTCAAGATGGCTAAAATCTTTCCTTCTGCAATATGTTACTATTATAAGTTCAAAATTAACTTCTTATATTAATAAAGTCTCAATATATGCACCAACCTCAATAACATCTTTAGAAAGCCCTTAAACATGTTCTATGTTATCTAGCTCGAACAATTTATTATGTTCTCGTTATTCAACCTTCCAATAATTTCTCAACCATTGGGTTTACTAATGCTAAATGGGAATGGGATTGTGATCTTGGTGATTGAAAATCAACAATAGTATACTGTAATATCTTATATCTTGGCAAAAATGTGGTTTCATGATAATCTCATAAAGAATGTGTTGTGCCCAAAAGTACCACAAAGGTTGAATATCATAGCATCTGCAACTCTAACTGATATTACTTGAATTGTCTCCTTGTGACGTGAATTGTGCATTATTGATCATGTTCCAAACATATAATCAGATAATCTAAGTGTTGTCTCCTAGCAACTAATCTAATTTTTCATTCTCAACCAAAACACTTTGAGTTGGATTTTCATTTTATTCGTGATCATATCCAACAAAAAACTTATTAGGCTAATTCACCTTCCAAAAAGGTTTTAAATTGTTGACATTCTTACCAAACATCTCTCTCATTTACTAAGTTTCGTGATAAACTTCTGGTCTTTGAAAGATCAACCATAACTTTACTGAGGAATGATAATGCAATTTTCAGTGATAATGTAATCGTTAGTGATAACTAATCTACAATTATATTATTAGAGTATTTCTATATGCTATATATTAGTTACTCCCTCTGTTTTGATAATTATCATAATACAATTTCGTTTTTATCTTCTTCCTCTTTTGTAACAATATTTGATACCAATGTAGAAACTCTCCAACATTACTATTAAAATATTTATATAGTAAGAGTACATACCGTGGCAACAACCGTAGGAGATTCACCTGCAAAAACAGTGCATGAACTTTTGTCACTTGAAATGTTTACCCTAAAGTCACGCACACTTTCTTTTTTGTTGTTTGCAAGGAAGACATCTAATTTAATCACTCCACTCTGGAGAATTTCCGATTTCTTCACCGAGAACAGCAATTCGGAGGAATCACTGCTTTGGCCCCTGAAAACTTGGCATCGTCGGTGCATAGTCATGATCTATTATAAGAACATTCGTCCATAGTTTAGTAACTAAGGTGATTTTGTTGGAATGTTGAATTTGTTAGAAACGAGGAATAGGGTATAAAAATGCATGAACACAGTACAATCCAATTATGCAATCAGCCCTAAGAGGAAGTGGAAAAACTATAAAACCATGCGTGAAATTAAGGTTACGAAAAAATTAAGAAAACCGCAACTATGAAATAATAATAAAAAAAAAAAGCTAACTTGATATATTTCAATAATACAACATTGACTTTTCACCGGACAAAGTAAAAAGTAGTTATATATGATTGAGCTACGGGAAAAAACACATTAACTTGTAACCTTGCATTTTTTTTTTGTCTATCTCTATTGCAAGTAATCATTAAAGCTGAACAAAAAGTTATTGTTAATGGAAAAATAAAAATATTATATTTCAACACGTCCCCTTCAAAATGTCTTTCAACATTCCAAGATTTTATCTTAACGTAAGGCCATTGGTTACGATTTATGCAATATGATTCTCAAAATTGCAATGGTCCAAGCCTACTTTTTTTACGTATGTGCTTGTCTAATAATATCATTTAATTCCGTTATATCAAATGACTCATGAAATTGATAGGATGAAAGGTGAATCGAAATGTTGGAAAGATTAAGTCTAAAAGTTGAAGAGTAAAAAATATAAATAAATAAATTATAATTGATTATTGTAGCAAAGTCCATAATAACATTATCTAAATTAACAGGTGTGTAGGTAAAAAAGAAAAGTCCAAATAGGTTATATGAGTCCAATAATAGAATACTATAAATAGGTCATCAATTTAAGAGGTATGTAAAGTGAATTTATCTGATAATTATATAAAGTTGAATCTGACTTTGGCATCGGAGCGTCTTGCAATTACACGCACCCATCCGTGAAAGGAGACCGAGAGGAGAAGCAGAGAGATCCAGTTAATCCAACCCAACCAAGTGAGCTTGCCAAACAAATAAGTCCAACCTAAAGTTAAGGTAGGAGTGAACCGAAAACCCAACTCGTAAGTAGAGACCGAGAAGCCTAGAAGATTTAAGAAGTTAACACATTTTAAAAGAAGAACAGTTTCTAGACCCTTGTACCAAAGTTTATGTATACCTTTTCTGATTGGATTTTGAACCCTCTTATGGTTGAAAATCTGCTAATAATCTGTTAATCTATTAATGTTGTTGTTCTTCTTTTATGTTTTGCAGGGGAAAAGGAAGGTGTACGGGTACTCAGGCTACACCCAACAGGAATAGTTGGCTTCTTAGGAATGTAGTCAACCAGAGTGAAGGATAATATTGCTGCATGAGTGAGTTAGTGATGGTCTTAGATGTAGGGGAGATTGGGTGACATACAAAGCAAATGATGAAGAATAGCACCGAAGAAGAAAATCTGTTGTGTGATGATAGTGCTTGGTACACTAGTGCAATTTCTTAGGACCTACTCTTATCCAGTATGCAGAATTATGTTGCAGAATATATGGTAGAAATAGCATTGGATACTGATAAAGAAGAAGTGTTAAGCTTGGGTAAGAGAAATCATATCTTGTAAATGCTTTTGTTTGTAAAATTTTCTAATGGTTCAACTCAAGGGCTACTTAGCTCTACAAGGTTGAAAGAGAATATTGGTGAATATTGATCTCTATTAAGGAAATAATAATTATCAAATTATATGTAATTATTTTATGCAATATTTGACGATATTGTATCCAATTATATGCAATTAATTTAATAATTATAGAATCTCATGATTAGTATCCTACCTAATCAGATTGTAATTTGAGGGAGAGAAACTCCCTTATATATTTCCTATACATGAAGTGATGTAATATACACATAAGAGAATAAGAAACATCTCTTCTTCTTACCATTTTTTTATCATTTTCTTATATGGTATCAGAGCACCGATCTTGGTGCCCTGACAGCCTCTCCATTTTTATTCCCTAAATAAAAAATCATGTATGGCAAAGAAGTCACTAGTAACGAGTCTGATAGAAACCTCGTACAACGCTTCAGTGCCGAGCAAATTCAGCAATTGGAAAAGGTTATTTACTCGCTCAACAATAACGGTAAAAGTGACACGTTTGTTAGCTCTGCAGATCTGCTTGCCCATAACTCCTCTTCTAATTCTGCTTTTACGAAACCATGGATTTTGGAAAGCGGAGCAACCCATCACATTGCATCTGATTCACAATTTTTCACACACACTTCATCATCATTTATTTCAAATGTTAATCTGCCCACAGGCTCAACTGCACCCATCTCATCTACAGGCACAATTAAATTCAATGACAAAATCACTCTCAAAGATGTTCTTTGTGTTCCTTCTTTTAATTTAAATCTCATGTCCATTAGTAAGATAACCAGTTCACTAAATTGTTGTGTCGTTTTTACTCCACATGGTTGCGTTTTACAAGACTTGGCTACGGGGAGGATGATTGCTCGGGTAAACAACACGCAGGCTTATATTACATGTCCCCTCTTCCAAACCAAGCCCACACATCTCAAATATCGACCGATCCTGATTTATGGCACAAGCGCCTTGGACATCCTTCTCCGGCGTGTCTACAACTTGTATCTTCCTTACTACCTATCCCTATCAGTAAAAATCTCATTTCCATTCATAATCGTGGTAGTATTTGTCCCAAAGCTAAACAGACAAGGCTACCCTTTCCTTTAAGCACAATAAAATCTCATTCTCCATTTAATCTATTGCATTGTGACATTTGGGGTCCTCATAAAACCCCAACTCATTTTGGAAAACGTTTTTTTCTCACTATAGTCGATGACTATACTACATGTACTTGGCTATTTCTTATGAATCACAAATCTGAAACCCAACATCTCTTAGAGTCATTCATTACATTTGCACAAAATTAATTTCAGGCATCTATTAAAACCATCCGCGTTGACAACGGATTGGAATTTATTTCAATGTATGATTTTTTTCTTAAAAAAGGTATTGAATGTCAACGCACTTGCGTTTACACTCCTCAACAAAATGGAGTAGTAGAACGCAAACATAGACATGTTTTAAACACAGCACGAGCCCTCCTATTTCAGTCCAATTTACCATTAGAATTTTGGGGAGAATGCGTTTTAACTGCCACATATATCATTAATCGTTTGCCATCACCTTTACTAAAAAATAAATCACCTTTTGAGCTACTATATAATCAACCACCTTCACTTTCTCACCTAAAAACTTTTGGTTGCCTCTGTTACGCAACTGTTGTTTCACCTAAGCAAAAATTTGATCCGCGCGCTCGACAATGCATCTTCATTAGTTATCCTCACAGTAAAAAAACATACAAATTATTTGATATAGATGCAGACACTTTTTTTACAAGTCGGGATGTCATCTTCCATGAAAGTGTTTTCCCATTCTGCCAACAGTCACAGACACAATCCTCACCTCCATTACAAGGTATTTTGCCCACTATTGACATTGACTTACCCACTTCTGTCCAACATTCACTCGATCAACCTTCTTCTCTTACTCATCACAATGCACCTGAACCTCCATCAAACCAACCTTCTTCTCCTACTCGTCACAATACACCTGAACCTCCATCAAACCAACTCTCTTCTCCTACTCGTCACAATGCACCTGAACCTCCATCAAACCAACCTTCTTCTCTTACTCGTCATAATACACCTGAACCTCCAGTAGACCAACCTTCTTCTCCCATGCCAAGAAGTTTAGCACCCATTACCAAACCTTCTCCAACCGACCTTCCTGTTCGACGATCCAGTCGCACATCAACCCAACCTTCCTGGCTTCAAGACTACGTAACGGGATCCCAAGCCAATCATTCGACCACTGCCCAAGACCGACCGAATGGAACCAGGTATCCTATGAATCATTTTCTTTCTAATTCACGATTTTCTTCTACACATAGTGCATATCTTGCTAACATCACAGCCACCAAAGAACCTCACACTTATGCTCAAGCTATCCTTGATCCAAATTGGCAAAAAAGCAATGGACGAAGAGCTTTCCGCCTTGCAGCTAAATCAAACGTGGACCTTGACACCGTTACCCGCTGGGCAGAAACCCATTGGATGCAAATGGGTCTATAAAATAAAGTACAACTCATATGGTAGCATCGACAGATATAAGGCGCGCCTTGTCGCAAAGGGGTACACTCAGATTGAAGGTGTCGACTATTCTGAAACTTTTTCACCTACAACAAAATTAACAACTTTGAGGTGTCTCCTCACCATTGCAGCAGCCAGAAATTGGTTTACTCACCAGCTAGATGTGTAAAATGCCTTCATGGCACATTGCATGAAATTATTTACATGGACTTGCCACCCGGCATCATCGACAGGGGGAGAACATTGTATGTCGACACAAAAAATCCCTTTATGGTCTCAAACAAGCATCTCGAACATGGTTTTCAACATTTTCTCATGTGATTAAATCTGTAGGATTTCAACAGTCCAAGACAGATTACTCTCTATTCACAAGACAAAATAACTCATCATTTACTGCCCTTTTGATTTATGTGGATGATATTCTTTTGACAGTGAATGATTTGACAGAAATTCAGTGTGTTAAAGATTGTTTATTACAACAATTTCGCATTAAAGATCTTGGAGACCTAAAATATTTTCTAGGGATTGAATTTTCCCGTTCCAAAGCTGGTATTTACATGTCCCAAAGAAAATATGCGCTTGATATTTTGCAGGATACGGGACTCACAGGTGCTCGTCCAGACAAATTTCCAATGGAACAATACTTAAAACTCACACCAGACGATGGAGAGTTATTAAAGGATCCAGTCAAATATAGGCGACTCGTGGGACGACTGATATACCTCACGATTACTAGACCTGACATAGCATTTTCGGTTCGGACCCTAAGTCAATATATACAGGATCCACAGAAACCTCATTGGGATGTTGCAATTCGAGTCCTAAAGTACATCAAAGTATCACCAGGACAAGGATTGCTATTGCCATCCGAAAACAATTTGACATTGACAGCTTATTGCGACTCAGACTAGGGAGGTTTTCAGACAACTCAGATCTGGATATTGCATTTTTCTTGGTTCCTCTATTATCTCATGGAAGTCAAAAAAACAGACAAACGTATCAAGATCATCAGCGGAAGCAGAATACCGCGCAATGGCCAATACTTGTTTGGAGATAGTTTGGTTGCGATATTTGTTGCAGGATTTAAAGGTGCCATGTAACTTGCCAGCTCAACTTTTATGTGACAATCAAGCGGCATTACATATAGCAACAAAACCAGTATTTCATGAACGCACAAAACACATTGAGATAGACTGCCACATTGTGCGAGAAAAATTACAAGCTGGGATAATCAGTCCTTCATATGTGCCGACACAGTATCAGCTCGCAGATATTTTTACGAAGGCATTGGGCCAGGAACGATTTTTGACGCTACGACACAAGTTGGGGTTCTTGATCTTCACTACCAACTTGAGGGGAGTATTAAGAAAATAATAATTATCAAATTATATGCAATTATTGAATGCAATATTTGACGATATTGTACCCAATTATATGCAATTAATTTAATAATTATAGAATCTCATTATTAGTATCCTACCTAATTAGATTGTAATTTGAGGGAGAGAAACTCCCTATATATTTCCTATACATGAAGTGATGTAATATACACATAAGAGAATAAGAAACATCTTTTCTTTTTAAGTTATTTTGCTGAATATGTTTGGTATTAATAATGGAAGATCCTTGTTTTTTCTTCTGTAATTTTTCTTTATGGATATTGCAAGAGCTTTTATTAGGATTATTTTTGTGCAGTAGTTTTTGTATAAGAGTTAAAGTATAATACCTCTATTTATTTACTGTTTGTGCTAATAAAAAAAAACCTCCAAAAATGGTAAAACTATGAAGCCCTTTGTTGAGCAAAGCAAAAGATAATCATAACCATACCAAGAGAAGAAACATCGTTAACTTATAATTAGAAACATGTTTTTCTGAATCGTAAACAAACTTTTAATCAATATTATAAGCAACCTAAAAAATTAAGCAGATATTTAATATCAAAGATAAAATGGAAATCTGAAATTGTAACAGAATCGATAAGGCTATAATCGAGTAATTTGATGTGGGAAGTGAAGGAGTATAATTGGTCAGAGTAGCCAAACCTTCTTGTACAGAGTGAGGATGGGTTTTCCAGCATCATCATACAAGACACGACGGTCGTGAACTGTTAAAAGGGGACGTTTGATATAAAAACGAAGGCGACCATTTGCGTCGTAAGTGGCACCTTTCTCAGTGTTAATTTGAAGATTGATAGTGTAAGGAGCACAGTAGGAACTGTTGATAACTTGGAATGGATTTTCCATTGGCGAGGGAGACACAGTATTCTGAGCTGTATATGATTGATGGAGCAACCTACGAAACCACTGACTTATGTTCACGCTGTTATTGCAATGTATGGTATCCATGGATACACGCCTTAAACACGGGACTTAGTCAAACTTTAAACTGAGGCGAAATGTCAAATAGGTTAAATTTTATGAAACAAGTACGTGCGTGACGTATGGTAGGTAGTGAATTAGAGTTAGAAGTAGAAGAAGACTTTAGTTGACTCCATAGTTAAAACACGGATATGAACATTCCGCAAACTCGATACCATGCAACTCAGTCATTTAATAGCTTTCATTACTGGACCCACCATGCACCAAGGTTTTGTTTTTTCTTATCATCAGCTACCTTACCTATCAGTATTAATTGCAAAAATTATTATTATGATTTAAGACTTTGTTAGAAAACTATTTCTGGTAATTAATTATAAAATTAATATAATTGATTGTCAGTTTTCTTCTCTTCCGTCAAGATATTTTCGTTTTCGCTCTAATTTTTTTTCTGTCTTTCTCTCATTTACTATTTTCTTTTCATTTTCTTTTATATTTTTCTAAAATACATTATAGTAGATCAGAGAATAAGATAATGAGATTTCACTTTTCATTTGTTTTTTCAACTGATGAACAATATGATTTAATAACGCCTTAATATGACCATTTGAATTTACCTGTCATGAGTCAAATAATGATAAATTTTTTAAAAAAAAGTGTCTTTTGTAGTGCAAAATGTGCCAATTACTCACCATTTTGACATTAAATGTCGAAATATACAATTTTAAAAAAATGTGGTAGTATTTTTGTAAATACTTCAAATATATTTACATCAAACGTAGTAAGATCCAACGTAAACATTCATTTTTATGTCAGACATGTTAATGTTAAGATCCAATATAAATATCCATTTTTATGTCATACGTCATATCATTCAAATAGAAAAAGTTATCATAGTAAGTTTAATCAAATTAACAAAGCACTACTATCACTCTTAATAAAAGAAAAAAGATAGTCAATATTAGAGAAATGGGAACTAAGAAAAATTTGTTGAATCCAACTTCAAATATGCAAAACATTAAGACATTCAAAAAAATAAATGTTGAATAGATTCTTCCTGTTTTTCACACAACATACACATAGAACATATATATGCAAATCCCTATGTTGAATATGTTGATCTTTAGGAAGTCATCAATTAAAAACTTTTCAGAATACTAAAATTTTAGAAGAAAGAATATATGGATAGCAAATGAGTTTTTAATGACGTGGTAAAAATTAACGAGGTTCCAAAGTAATTATTTATATAATATTATTATTTTTATTTCTTTTCAGTTGCATAATCACATTTGTTACTAATATATAAATCAACTCAATTTTTCTCAATCTAAATAATTTCATTTTCTATTTTTTTTCTCATTCTTTCTTATCGGTTATGTATTTTTAATGACATAATTAACCTCATGTAATAACGAGGATGACGGCTTAATAATTGTCAGTCACAATTTTTCGGTAAATAAAGGCATTATAGATTAAAAACATTGGTATTAATCCTTTTATAAAAAAAAAAATTAAATCAAATAAATTTTAATGATGTTCTCTAAGATCTAACCGCTCCTTATCCTCAACAAAAAAATGACTTACGACACAATACAATAATTTTTTTATAAGCATCATCTTTAATTCTCATTCTCAGATCAATTCGAAAATTGACATTTATTTTTTATCAAATTATATATGTTTTTAATGACTAGTGGGTATGTTTTTTAATCATTTATCAATATTAATATGTTTTTTTATTAGTAAATAATAGAATAAAATAAATTAGAAGAATGTCCCAGTACCAACCTGCACCTAATATGTCTGAAGAATATAGTTTATCAAATACTTGGATTTTATGTCACCGAATTGGTTTGGAGAGACTGAAAACACCAAGTTCATGGTACTCCAATAGAGGGACCAAAAGTGTATGTGGTTGAAGTGTAGACCAAAAACAAATAACCTCTGAAGTCAAGTCTTCTCCGCGTTTTCTTGTTTTCCACATCCACCGTTAAAATTTTAGATTATTGTTTCAAATTTATAAAATCATAATTTTTAGAATTATAGGAAAAGTTATATATTTATCTCCAATATTAAATTATAGGATTGAAAAATAAGAAATTGTTTGGAATTTTAATAAACCACTAGAAAAATGTATAAGTAATTATTTAAATAATATAAAGTATAGGATTAAATCATTTAAAATTATTTTAGTTAAACATGTTTAGTTTTTTTTATCAACAAATAATATACAATAAATTAAAATAAAGTCTTTAAGGAATACTCTAACTTATATAAAAAATAGACTAAAAATCCTTACAAGAAGTCCAAAAACCGAGTAATCAGTAAAAAAGATCTTAAAAACACCATCAAATCAATCTAATTGCTGTGTTTGCTGTGCCAAAACAGAAGCACCACAACATAACCTTGTTGTGACTTGGTTTATTGCATGATATACGAGAGACTCCCATCCATCATTGTGGTAACTCCTACTTATTAATTTGTCCTTATAGATTAATTTATGTGCTTTATTCTGTTATAATTTTATTTTATGTAAATCCTAAATCCTAAATCTTAAATCCTAATCTTAATTGATGTGCTTTATTTTTTGTTGTTATAATTTTATTTATATTTATTTTTTTATTCATGCATATATATTGAGCAAACTTTCAATTAATTATTTACATTAAGTTATTGAACTATTTGAAAAAAATATTTTACATTTGTTAAGATGTACAGATTAAATCTAACTTTGGAAAAAAATTAAACCATTTATTTTATTCTTTTTATATACATTTATTTTATCAACAAGTAAAGCAAATAAAGTTTTATATAAAAAAATTATAATCAAATTCTTATATACAAATTCTCTTAATCTTCATAAAAAACACATATCAGCCGGATAAAACACCACTACAAAAAAAATCAGTATTATGTACGAATTTTTATCAACGGATATGAGTCCGTAGGTAAATTCAGCATTACCTACGGATATTACCTACGAACAACATTACCTACCGACATTATCCACAGATTCTGAATCCGTAGGTAAATTCAACATTACCTACCAACTATTATCCACGGATCTTATTACCTATCAACTTTTACTTACGGATCTCTATTACTTACCAACTATTACTCACGAATCTCTATTACGTACGAACTATCACCCATAAATTTCTATTACCTACCAACTATTGTCATAATAATTATACACATAATATTAAAAATATTAATATAATATGAAGAATTATAAAATCATAATTCATATTCATAAAAAATAATAATCATAACTAATTTATACATATTATTAATATTATAAAATTAATAATATTAATATAATATTAATAATATTAAATAATATTAATAATATTAATAATAAAATATTTAATCATATTAATAATATTAATATAATATTAATAATATTAATAATATTAATAATTATTTAATAATATTCATAATATTTTATAATATTAATAATGTATACCTATATATAAAGGGGATTCTCTCTTTAACTGCTCTCAAATTCTTCCTATTTTATCTTTATATTTATATTTAGTTTTATTTCATTATTTTGGGTATTGCGTCATTTCCTTCTTTTTAAAAATATTTGAAATAAATGGAGGAGCGGTTTTGAATTAAAAGAGATGGTTTATATTTTGAAAATGAATTGCTACAAAAAGAGGGAGTGTCTGTTAAGATTATGGGAGAGAAATAAATTTAAAAATTATTTGAAATAAATCGAGCAACTGTTTTGAATTTAAAGAGATAATTTATTTTGAAAATTAACTGCATAATGAGAGGAGTGTCTGTTTGATGAGAGAGAAATAAATATTAGGAAAGGTGAGTAGTGAGTAGTGGCCGAACGTGTGCAATTTTGAAAATTCTTGAGTATATTGACATTTTGTCATTTTCCATTATTACTGAGCGGTTACATAGGAGTAGTGGGTTTCAGGAGTTTTCACCGGTTACATCCACTTCATTTTCTCTTTTATATTTCGACTCCAAAGAAAAAAATTCTCATAAATTTTGACACATCTTGAACCCTCTTCCTTCACGCTCCGTGTTCTTCTCCTACTCTCACCCATCTCACGTCCACTACATCCATTCCGCCTTTTCATCGGCCTCCACTCTTTCAAAATGCTCTCTAAGCACAAAAGAAGTCTATATAATTTTGATTATTTAATTGTTGGAAGAGCAAGTGGAGACGGAAGAAGTAGAAAATGGATAAGCTGATCTAGGTGAAGGAGAATCAACTATTCTTCCCAATCTTTTGCGACCCCTTTCACTAATCTCAACTAGGTTGATTCTGATCTCGCTTGCTTGAACCCTCCAGGAGCAGGTTTCACTTTTATTCTTTTTTTTCTCATTCTACTATATTCCTTCATCTTTACTCCCTTTAATTGGGGAAAAATGATTATTAACGTAACACTAATTTATTTGTTTGTTTATTCATGTGTTTTGTTTGAGTTTTGGTAGGATTTTTTTTTTTCAGTGTATGCAAGGTAAAACAATTATTTTGATATTTAGTAGTTTTTTTTGGATGAGTTTAGAGAGAATGTCTCCATTAGAACTGTAATCACTTTTGTTGTCATATTAAATCATTATTATTATCTTATTTTATATTTAGTATTAGATCAATCATGGGGTTTCACTTATTCATATAGTTGTTTTTTCAATAATGTTTGCATAAGTGTTTTTTCTTTTATAGTAATGTAATTGTATATCTGGAAAATTATGTTTGATTGTAATTCACCATTAATTAGTATCTTTTGTCTTCCAGGTGTTAGGCATGATGGTTGATATTTCTATATATTCGATGTACAATTTGGAAACAAAGCCTCACAAGGAAACTTCCTGCTTCTAAAACACGGGCTACTAATGATGAAGCATCTGAAGAACCGGTGATTGACCATTCTAACAATGTTGAGAAAAAAAAATCTAACAATGTTGAGACCCTCACAAAGTAGTGTTAACAATGAGGCACCATCAACCACTGTTGATTAATGTATTTTCATATTCGTGGAATGTTTGGAAATAAAAGTATTCCACAATAATAGTATTTTTTTCTTTTAATTCTCATGATTTCGAATCTCATACTTTTTTGTTAATATTGGAAAAAAGTTGAATTTCCATGTTATTCTAAAGTTTGCAGAAAATATTGTTGGCTAACTCTGTCTCATCGGATTTTATATTTTATTTTATTTTATTTTATTCTCGACTACAATTTTTAGTTTTTGTTTATATTAATTTTATAACAATAAAATATAAAGAGATTATATCAGTTTTAGTTATGCAAAGACTAATATTTATTTAATTATTAAAGAGTGTATTTAGGATAGCAAAATGTGAAAAAAATTGAATAATAACAATTAGGACATATATAATAATTTAAAGAAATATTATATAACTATTCCTAATTAATTTTATATAAATAATCCTAATTAATTTATTTTACATTCAATTATTTTTAATTTTTAAAAGATTAATGTGGTATAAACATTCAAAATCTTAACCATGGAAGATGAAAAATATATAAGAAAAGAAAAAAAATCATAAAATTAGTTAATAGTTTTACAATTTTAATATATTTTTTTAAAGAAATTATTATAAAATTAAGCACTTTTAATTTATAACAATTTATTATTTAATTTTAATATATTTTAATTTTAGTGTTATTTATATTTTAACAATCTTATGTTTGCCACTTGAATTTAATACAGAAATACCGTTTAAATTATTATTAACTAACTTAGTTTTTTTTACTGTAATTTTATTAAAAAATAGTATTAAAATATTATATAACCTTATTTACAAAATAAATTATTTAGTTATTTTAAAATAATGAAAAATTATTTGATTGTTTATTTTAAATTAAATAAATAAATTATATTTTATTTACATAAAGATTTTTTTGTATAAATATAATACTATTTAAATAAAATTTTATTTTTTTTAAACAAATAATTGTATATACAGTTTTTTTTATTAAAATTTCAAGTAAATCCAATCTGCTTAAATGAATCTTTCGCATATCTTTTCATATCTTTATTATATTAAAAAATATATAATTTTAATATGTTAATTTTAAAATTTAATTGTTTTATGTTTTCGTATTTTTATTATATTAAAGTACATATAACTTTACTATGTTATTTTTATAATTTAATTGTTTTATGTTTTCATATTTTTATTATATTAAAGTATATGTAACTTTAATATATGTTATTTATACTTCTATATTTATATAGGGATTCCCCACTTAACTGACATTTTATTTTATTTCAATTTTATCTTTATATTTTTATTTTATTTTATTATTTTATAAATATATGATCGAAGATATTTTTGTGAGTAGTTTTAATTTTATATCTTAAAGTGAGACTAACAGAATAGATAAAATTATTTTTAAATTCAAAATTAAACATTACAAAGTGAGACTTGCTTAGGAGCATTGCACAATTGCATCTTTTTTCGTTCATCTTCATTTTTATCCCCATGAAACGTTTTTTTCGTTTTCAGAAGTTATATTATCATTCCAAAACCACGAAATCAACCAATACGTATTGTTTTTCAATTATAAAATAGAAGATGGATATGCAATGTGTGAATTTACTTTTTTTTTTTAATGCAATGTGTGAATTTACTCTTTTTTTTTAAATTTATTTATGCATATGGGTGCACTGTCCATTCTTGAATTTTCCAAAGATTGAAAATACAAAGAGAGGATAGGAAGAGAATACAGGTGTTGCAGTTGAATGAAGATATCAACACAAAGCATTTACACATTTATCTACACAAACATGTATTTATTAATATATGTATATTGCATATATATATATATATATATATATATATATATTTCTGTGTGTATTTTGCAATTTATTCATAATTGACATTCTTTAGTAGGAATAAAATTTGTAAAACAATGGAACACTTAGAAGGATGATCGAACACTCGCATTGATTACGCCAATTAACACCAAAGTATAATGATTTTACATAATGATGATGATAATGATATTTTTTATTCATAATATACTATAAATTTATATTGTTAATATAAGTGTGTAAATAATAACATTATTTATTTGATTTTTTAATATTAAACATATATATATATATATATAAATGATAAAAATAAAAAATGCGGATACACAGGCGCGAGAGCACCTGTGTGCCCGCTAGTATTTTATAATATTAATAATATTAATAATAATAGGAATATTTAATAATATTAAGAATATTTAATAATATTTAATAATATTAATAATATTAATAATAATGATGATATTAAATATATGAAGAATATTATTAATTTTTATTTTATTAATTAATAATATTGATAATTATACTAATAAGTATAATAATAATCATAACTTGATAATAAAACTTGATTGGTGTAATGGGTAAAACTTTTATGAACATTTTTCAAGGGACTTGACTTTTAATTCTAACATTAATTATAATTCTCAATAATAATCATAAAATTTGGAAAAAAAATAATATTTGTTTTAAAAATAAAGTATACTTTGAGTCAGTGGGTGGGTTCTTTCTATAAACTTTTCACTAATTATTTCTTCTGTAGACTTTTTGCTGATAAAAAAATTTGTCTCTATGTGATTTTTTTTTATAAGCAAAGTTATCTCTATGTACATACTTAATTGTGGTAGGGATACTTAGTTGTTGTATTATTTGTGACCTTTTATTTAATAATGCTGTCAAGATGTTGCAAGTGGGGATTGGTATTGAACTTGAATTATTTGTTTTATATGTGGCTCTATAAATTGCCTTATACAACACATAAATAAAGACACTTTGGTTCCATAAAACACCTTCCTCTCCAATGGCAAATCCAGTCTCAATTATCAACCCTTCCTACTGTTCTCCTCACCCTATCACTCTACAGATTAATACTGAGAAAGGAGCCACTTACAATGAAAACGATGATCGTCTCTTTTATACTGACGATACTTTTTTCACACTCCACAACCGTCGTGTCTTATATGATGATGCAGAAAACCCCATCGTCACTCTATACAATAAGGTTTGGTTGCTCATGCATCTAGCAATACTCATTCTCAAGTTAATAAGTTTTATTACTTTAATATTTTCCCACCTACAAAACTAATCTCTGCTTAAATTTTTCATTCTAGCCACTAACCTAACCATGGTGTTATTATTCTCAATTTTTATGCAGATGGTGTCGTTGCATGGGAGATGCAAAGTTTTCAGGGGTGAAAGCACTGATTCATCTGAATTGCTATTTTCGGTGAAGAAAATCGCGAAATCACCTGGGATTACTAAATTAAACGTGTTCCTCGCAAACAACCAAGGCAAAAAGAACAAAAAAAGTGACTTTAGAGTGATCATTTTTGGAAGTAAAAGGTCGTGCACTGTTTATGCCGGTGAATCTCCTAACATCGTAGCCAAAGTATGAGTACTGAGTTAGTATATCTTTCTATTTATATTGGTAATTCTTTGTTTTTTTTATAAGTAGTAGAATTTAAATATATTATGATAATTATATATGTATGTTTCTCTCTATGTAGATGGAGAATAATGGTGGCTTCAATGTCTTGGTCAATCCCAATGTGGACTACGCATTCATAGTAGCGCTACTTATGATTGTTAAGGACATGAATTGTTGTGATGAGCCCCTGAATACTACAAATAAAACTATTAGTGCCCATATTAGTGCCCTAAAAATAATTTCATCTTTATCAAGCAGCTAAATAAATATATTGTATAAGAAAATATAAGTAAAAGTGAGGAAATAAATTTGGAGTCCTCCCTAATGTACTTATATAGATGTCTGTTGTATTATGTTGTATATGGCTATTTCTTTATCTTTTATTATATCAATGACAGCAAAGTTAATGGTACCTTATATAGATCCGAAATGTGTGGAGAAGTTTTTTTTACCTTATCTCTTGTTTTTCTTTATCAGCAATGAATAAATAAAATAAAAGGGATACTTCAGAGGTATCCCAACTCATATACAAAAACCAGAGGTGGACTTCTTATATCATCCACAAATCACAAAAGAAACCCTCCTTTATGGTTGGAGCATGGCAACCTTAAAGTAACAACATTCAACTATACCAATACACCCAGAATCGAGGCCACCTACATTCACCTCCATACACCTCGCCACGCGTCGAGCTACCCATGCACGTTGCAAAACGTAGGCGACCACCGACTACGCACACATGGAGATACCTTATCTCTTGTAATAACAGAACCCAAACGACACAATTTTGTAGGTGAAACAAAAAAAACCATTCATGGCTAGGAAAAACTTATCTTAAAGTTAGTTATATCAACAATTACCAAGTTGATATGTTATGTAAATAACTTACGAATTATTCTTTGAATAATAACTTAGTTATAGGAAAGTTATCATTGAATAAATTTGTGAATAACTTATTTAAGGATTCATATTTATAATATACTTACGAACTTATTCATGGATAATTTATTTATATATGTTGATAACTTATTCATAGATAAATGCATGGATAATTTATCTATAGAATCACTAGTGCAAAATGAAGAAAAGGATACGCTTTATTTAGTACGGCTTTTGCACGACCCGTTTTCGTAAAAAATGCGGTGGCATTTTTTAAATTATTTTGATTTACGAATGCGGCTATTTGTATAACCGGACTTGTAAATCAAAGCGCTTGATTTACAAATGCGGCTATTTGTATAGCCGCACTTGTAAATCAAAGCGCTTGATTTACGAATGCGGCTATTTGTATAGCCGCATTCGTAAATCCTTTTTTACCCTAAATTTTGAAGCGCGCCACACACAATTTCAAACCTTCTGCTACACCTGCATTCCATTTGTGCAGTGTAAGTTTCTTGAACTCTCTCTCTTCCTCTTCATCTTCACAAATATATGCATAAATGTTTTCGTTTTTCTTATATATGTTTTTTTCCTTGCATTGGTGGTCTCGAAGCACTGTTTCGTTGGCTGACATTCGTTTTTCTTACATTGTTTGGTTTCTTGCATTGCTCAGTACTCTTTCATTGTCTTCGTGGTTTCTTGTGAATTTTTTGGTTTGCTCTGTTGCTGCTTCCCTGTCTGCCGTCGCTTCTGCTGCTGCCACCGTTGTTGGCGCTCCCGTGACTCTTCATCAACGTTGCCTTCACAGAAGATTGACGATGTTTTAAAATTTTTAATTTTTTTTAATGATTTGGCATATACAAGTGCGGTTAAAGCAAATAACCGCACTTGTAAATGGTATTTATAAATGCGGCTATATAGCCGCATTTATATTTCTTGATTTACAAGTGCGTGTTGATCAAATGCAGCTTTATAAATTCGAAATAACCGCATTTGTTTTATGTTTCTGCACTAGTGAATTTCTTTTAGCTAAATCATGCATTAACTTTTTTTTATGAATAAATCCATAAGAAATAATAAGAATATTTTTCGTCTTCCAAGTCATGCCCCTCTATACTTGTATAGTCACAAATGTGAAAGAAATTTTATCTCAATATTTAAATATCATATCTCAAATATTCAACGTTTAGTTCAAACATCCATATGCAACACACAGAAAAAAAATGAATTTAAGGGAGATTTATTTTTACATTATTCATGCTTAAAACCTCTATTAAGTCATTTATCCAGGGTTGCAGTTTCCCCTCCTAAACCATTCCTGGGAAACGTGTTTCCCGGAGTTCTTTTAAACCTTAGGAAAAGTCTTTCAGAACCCTTGTTCATGGGTTTAAGAACCTCTGTAAAATATTATGAGTTTTCAAAACCTTCGTAAAATATCATGAGTTTCAAAATTTCCGTAAAATGACTTGTCGTTTAATATAACCTTCAACCCATTTGTCATCATCTTTAACAATTCTCTTGACTTCTCTCTTCCACTTTAGACACTCTCCAACACATGCTCAATGGCCACAGACGACAATCCTAGCAAGGAATCACAATTTAGCCAAACTTATGTCTATTAGATCTAAGGAGAAGAAACACTAAATAAGGCACTCTCTTCTTCGAACTCCAATATTGTTCTTCTCCAACTTGGGTCACAAGCCACTGTTATCTAGCTCGACATTAACTAGAGTTTATCACTGTTTTATATATCCTAAATAATTGTATTATCTATCAGATGTGGGCTTCAAAACCATGTGTGTTTTGGGCTAACGATTGCAAGAACATATTGCGAGAAGAAATTAACTTTATTACTTCTCACTTTTACTGGGAATTAATTATTAGATGTATTTTAAAATAAAGGCCTTAATTTAAAATATTTCAATATTATGAGAATTAAATATTAACGATTATAACTAAAACTAAAATTGCACATAAAATATACCTACATCAAAAGTTAAAACAAAATAAGTTAGATTTTTTTAAGTATGAGCTCATAACAAAAAAGAAACTAGGAATTATATAAACCAACTAATCAATCATAAAATATATGCAAATATTGTTGAAATACTTATTATCCAAGATTAGTTGTTCAAATACTTATCATCCAAGGTTATTTTGTAGAGTTTTAAAATAAATTTTTGAAACTTTAGAAAACTTATTTGGAATGTAAAGTTACACTTTCAAAATTTTAGAGAATTTAGTTATAAAGTATATAAAATATATTTAAACTATGTAGTTTTTAATTATTTATTTATAAATAGATTTAATTATATTTATTTATTGAAGTTTGAAAAATCTGGAGTGTTTTATTGATGTTCTACAATAAATCTTTGAAATTTAACGAAGGTTAAAAAACCTCTGTTATTTTGTTGAGATTTTAGAATAAACCTTTGAAACTTAACAAAGGTTAAAATGACTTTAATCTGCTGAGGTTGTAGAATAAACCTTTGGAACTTACTGAAAGTTAAAAAAAAAAACTTTTGTTATTTTGCTGAGGTTTTAGAATAAACATTTGAAATTTAATGAATGTTAAAAAAACCTCCGTTATTTTGGTGAGATTTTAGAATAAACCTTTGGAATTTAAACAAGGTTAAAAAAGAACCTCTATTATATTGTTGGGGTTTTAAAATAAACCTTTGAAATTTAATGAAAGTTAAAATCACCTTCGTTATTTTGCTGGTGTTTTAGACTAACATTTGTTTTTTTTTTATCAGCAAAGAAAAAATAAAATAAAAAGAGACACTTCAGGGATGTCTCAACCCTTATACAAAACCCCAAATTACAAGATCCTAGAACCCTACCAACTAAGGATCCGACAAACATTGTACTACATATCAAGGTATAAAACCAAACCAAGACATAGAAACCCACCAGATACAGTTGTCTCACCCCACCAAATCGGTCACACCCTCAAATAAAGACATGCATCCAACAACAAAACAAGATCATTGTCATCAAGCTGAAGGACCTTACCCAAGAGACAAACTCAAAGATACAAGACACATCATCCAACAACTAAACCATAACTTTGTATCAGACTGAGTTGTACCAAAAACCCAAGTACTAACAACGACAAACAGACCCTTATGAGAAGAGAACATAAGCCAATTATACCCTACAATGTACACAAAACAACCTCCCAAACTGGCCACAGAAGTAACCAGAAAACGCCTCAAATCCTTTTGCCACAATTCAAACACCATTAAGATACAACACCAAACCGAAAAGCATACAACATAAACACTTCCTTTACCGCAGCACAGAGCAGAATCATCAGTCCGACCCTGCCAGATAGGAAATACCAAAACAACTTGCACAACCACTCAAAGCTTTCCAAGCCTCAGTCTAGCCTTTCATATAGGAGTTACTGAACGAACCTGCGCAAACCACACCACAACTACCAAAACTAGGAAAGAACGTTAGTTAAAAACACAAATAATCAGACTTTCAAAACCAGTCTGAGTAAGAGAATGCAACCGATTTTTCTTTTACTGTGACCCAAGACCAAGTCTTCCTTTGTGCCACGGTAAATACCTCCACTAGATCCACCCGCCCATTCTCAAACACAACCCTATTCTTGTGATTCCAAATTTCACTCACAAAACCTACCCAAATACCCACCAGCACTTGGTAACTGCGTGGTTCAGACCAAGAGGTTTGAACATCCTAAAGTGCATTTGTGCATCACAATGTAGCACCAAAGGGAAACCCAGCCACGTGAGACACATACCCCAAATTCTCCAAGAAATCTTACACTCAAAAATTAAAAATGAAGGTTAAAAAACCTTCGTTAATTAAATCACATCCTAGGGTTATATTAACCTCCATTAAAACTCTTTTTTCTTGTAGTGACAACATTTAACTTGAAACTATATTTTAACTGAAAACTGTATAAATTACTAAATATTATAACTCTAAAAATTCTTAGTGTGGTGCCAAATACCAACAAAAAAAATTATTCTTCATTCATCATTAACTATTTCTTTCTATGTAGATAAATCATATCATGAGCTACAACCCTAAAGTTGCATCATTTGCTTCTTGGAAAGTTGTTTGGTTTATTTGTTCCAACCAGTTCACATAGAAGGAGTATACCTTGTCTTTTCTATATGATGTTGGTCTTTTTTTGCGTTTGGTTTTGAAGCTTATAGAGAATGAAAAAAATAAGCAATTAAACTAATTAATCTAAGTGAGTGTGTGCATCTTAAATCTTAAACAGTTTGAGAGTCACTGATTAATTGATAATTGTGGTTGTTTGATTTTTTATTTTATGTTACATCATAGAAGAACATGAAAATGATTAAGACATTTGTATTAGAAACTCAAGACCAAATAGCCAACCTTTATTTAAATTCATTATATCTTTGTGACAACCCTTTCTGTGTCAAGAATATTTTTGTTATTATTATTGTATCCTCAACCTTAATTGATATATTTTTCTACCTATTGACATGTTTAAGGAATGAGAATATAGCAATTTATATATAAAGAAAAGGTGATGGTTGGCTTTAGTTGTTTTAAAGTTTAAAAAAATTATTTGGTTGGAAAAAGGAATAATTTATTTCTATTATCATTGATTGAAAACAAAATTAATCTATAATACAAATGGAAGACACTCCTAGGGTAAGTTCTAAAAAAATCAAAAAGAAAAAAAAATTCAAATTTTAACCCTAAATAGAAATCTGAAATGCATTTTGGGAGTGACAAGTGACACGCTGTAGAGCTTACACGTGACACAAAACTCTCATTTTAAAAACCATCATCATGTTTCCCTCACATTTCAAACTCTCATTTACTTTCATTTTTCGTTACCATCACCATGTTTCCCTCTCATTTCAAACTCTCATTTACTTCATTTTTCGTTTCTCTCTCTTTGATTTACTTTGACCTCTGTTTTTATTCTTTCATTTCCTCGCCATTTTTGTTTCTCACTTTCATTTCTTTGATTTCTTCTTCCTTAGGTTTGCTCATTCATTTTTGTCTTAAGAACAAGTTAGTCTTCATCCTTTCTTTTTCCTTTTCTTCCTTTTTGGGTTTTTTATTTGGGGATTTTGTATTTTGATGTTTTTGCCTATTGTCTTCATCTCTTTTACAATTATTTTTACTTCATTGTTCTTGATATTGTTGTTTCTCTATTTGTTACGTTTTTCACACTAAAAATGATTTTTTTTTTTAGTTTTCTTATGAAAAATCCTTGTTTTTGATGTTTCTGCCAATTCTCCTTGTCTATTTTTCGTTTTCTTTGCTTCAATGTTCTTCATATTCTTGGTTCTTTGTTTGTTATGTTTTTCGCACAATAATTTTTTATTTTTTTTTCTTAGGAAAGTTCCTTGCTTTTGATGTTTTTGCTGATTGTCTTCATATTTTTTTACGTTTTTTTTCTTCATTGTTCTTGATATTCTAGCTTATCTATTTGTTACATTTTTTGCACCATAAAAATGATTTTTTTCAGTTTTCTTATGAAAGATCCTTGCTTTTGATGTTTCTGCCGATTCTCTTCATCTGTTTTTCAGTTTCTTTACTTCAGTGTTCTTCATACTCTTGTTTATTTGTTAGTTACGTTTTTCGCACCATAAAAATGATTTCTTTTGGGTTTTGTTATGAAAGTTCCTTGCTTTTAATGTTTTTGCAGATTCTCTTCATCTCTTTTACAGTTTCTTTGTTTCATTTTTTTTGATATTCTTGCTTCTTTATTTGTTACGTTTTTTGCACCATAAAAATGATTTTTTTTTTCCGTTTTCTTATGAAAGATCCTTGCTTTTGATGTTTCTGCCGATCCGATTCTCTTCATCTGTTTTTCGATTTCTTTGCTTTAGTTTTCTTCATATTCCTAGTTCTTTGTTTGTTACATTTTTCGCACCATAAAAGTGATTTCTTTTGGAATTTGTTATGAAAGTTCCTTGCTTTTAATGTTTCTGCAGATTCTCTTCATCTCTTTTACAGTTTCTTTGCTTCAGTGTTCTTCATATTGGTTCTTCTCTATTTGTTACGTTTTTTGGCCGATAAAAATGATTTGCTTCAGTGTTCTTTGCTCCATTCTTTTAAATCTTTTTGGTTCTCTATTTTTAGGGCTCATCTTGCTTTATCTTTTCACAATATTATGTTCATCTCTTTCACAACTAATTTGGACTTCTGATCCAACTTTCGAAGTGTTTTTTTAATATGTTTATGTTTATGGTTCCATCATTAATTACATGCAAATTTTTTTGTAGAAGATTTTGCATCAAAATCACAGAGCACCTAAAAAAGGTAATGCAAGCAACAAATTAGGTGCTTTTGGGCTGCTACAAAATCTGAGAATTTGGGAAGAAGGTAATCAAATTTGAAATTCAAATTTCAAATATGAATTGAATTTGTCTCCCCATTTATATGTTGTTGTTTGTGAATCACTACCTATATTAAAGTGTAGTGTATGATATTTTGGAAGAGATCATAGTGGTTCAATCATTTTTTGTTATACTTGGTTGCTACTTACAAAAATTGGCAAAGGAAGGAAGGGAAAAAAATTGTTGACCATGAGATTTTCTATGCTAGGTCTTACCCTTTGGAATCATAACTGGCAAGGTTGGATCGGAAGTAAAATGTTTGAGAACCGAAACGAACAATCACAAGAATCAAAAGTGAGGTAAACTACATTATTTATTACAACTCTTTTAAGAATCCATGTTTTAAGAGGATAAATGTGAGGAATGCAAAATCTCTATGGTGCTACAATTGGAATGCAACATATGAAAGTTTATTGGGTGGCAACAAGAGGGTCTGTATGACTAACCTATACAAGATTGTAGCAGTGTAAGTTGGTTTGGTCATTACAATAATTATAGTTCGTTCTTTCCTATGAAGGAAGAGGAAAATTTGACATACTGTAGTTAGTGACTTTATATATCTGTTGTAACTTCATCTTTCAGTTCACAATGACAAGGAATTTTATTGTAATTTTTTCATAAATTTTATATTTGTTGGATTGATACTGGATGAAACAAATTTGTATGTAAATACACATTTTGTATAGTATGATCAATTTCCACCCTTGATGCAAGTCTGTATCTCTGTAAATTTTGTTTAATTCAATAGACATGAAAAATTGAATTTGTAAAGCATCACTGTTAAATGCATTTTGAAACTCTACAATACATAAATGTGCAATTCCAATTTTACTTAATTATTGTACTTCAGATAAAGTTATTTTCATAATCTGCACATAATAAAATTTCTAAATTATTTAAAATCCTAAATAAACACAAATCCTAACTTATTTCATAAACATGACTGATGAAACCCTATAAACCACGATATTCAAATGGCTGTTTAAGCCAATTTTTTTGTGATAATTTTGTGGCATGATATTTACAAAAAGAATAAATCCCACTAAAAAAGCGTAACTAAATAATAAAATGGAATGTTTTCATGATTTAAATAAAAGGACAATATTTTTAGAAATGTAACTTACAAAATATTATAGATTATGGGTCAAATATGATTTATTCATGCTTTATTTAACCAAACTCACATAATTAAATTTAACTGGATAACGTTTTTAGTTATTAATATAAACCTAGCAAAGTGCAAAACGTGCGTAAGCAAGTGTACCCTGTGAGCAATTATGAAGCAAAATCAAGCTATATATATAGTAAGTATATCCGTACCATATTCCATATAGATAAAGGCTTTGCAGAATGCATGCAGATACCCCATTCCTTACCTGCTATTTTTCTCTATAGTGGCATTAGTTGTTGGGAAAAAACGGGTAATTTTTCCACTAAAACAAAACCCTAATAGAGCTACCCGACAAATAATATTGAATAAATAAAGCGGAATAATAAAAGAGATAAAGAGGAAAGAACACACCCGAAAATTGTTAACGAAGTTCGGCCTGTTTAGCCTAATCTCCGAGCACAGCAAAAACAGCTCACTTTTATTACTATGAGAGAAGATATTACAAATTGGGATATTTAACAGTGAAGGAGGGGATGTTAATATATAATCCTCAAACCTCCTTCCCAAACAATGAACCCACCGATGTGGAACTTGGGATTAAGCCAAAATCAACAAATCTCCACCTTGGCTTAATTTCAAGTCCCACCTAAAACAAATCTTCTCAAAACATAACAAAAACAAAACTTTACAGTGCTTCAAATTTGCGCCTCTGGGCGCCAACTTCAAATGTGCAAAATATTAACCAAGTCTAAACAATGTTCAAACTTGGCCCTTGTAACCACCTTGGTGAGCATATCTGCAGGATTCTCCGTAGTGTGAATCTTCTGGAGAACAATCTCCTCTTCTTCGAGAATCTCACGCACAAAGTGATAACGAACATCAATGTGTTTCGTCCGTGCATGAAAGACTTGATTCTTTGCTAAATGAATAACACTCTGACTGTCAGAATATAACTCAAGTTGTTTCTGACCAACTCCCAAGTCTTTAAGCAACCCATGAAGCCAAATTGCTTCTTTCCCAGCCTCTGTAATCGCCATATACTCTGCCTCTGTCGTAGACAAAGCCACCGTAGACTGCAAGGTAGACTTCCAACTAACTGGCGCTTTTGCTAAAGTGAACAAATAGCCAGTTGTAGACCGTCGCTTATCCAAATCACCTGCATAATCAGAATCACAATATCCAACTATGCATTGACCAAGTGATTCATCTTGCTCAAATGCCAATCCAACATCTAAGGTATTTTGGAGGTACCGTAGAATCCATCTCACAGCTTGCCAATGACCCTTGCCCGGATCATGCATGTACCTGCTAACAACACTCACAGCCTGTGAAATATCTGGTCTTGTACACACCATTGCATACATCAAGCTTCCAACTGCATTTGCATATGGGACTTTCGCCATGTATTCTCGTTCTTCATCAGTCGTCGGAGATAAACGACTACTCAATTTCAAATGAGGAGCAAGTGGGGTACTTACAGGTTTTGTATCTTCGTGTATACCAAAACGTTGTAGTACCTTCTGCAAATACTGCTTCTGTGACAGCCAAAGTTTTCCCCTCTCTCTGTCCCTGTTTATCTCCATGCCGAGAATCTTCTTGGCTTCCCCCAAATCCTTCATCTCGAACTCTTTACTCAACTGAGCCTTTAACCTATCAATCTCAACTTGGCTCTTTGTTGCAATCAGCATATCATCAACATATAAGAGTAAGTAAATGTAGGAACCATCTTCAAGTCTGCGCAAATACACACATTGATCATATTTGCTTCTCTTGTACTTCTGATCCTTCATGAACTTATCAAATCGTTTGTACCACTGTCTCGGAGATTGTTTCAGTCCGTACAACGATTTGCTAAGTTTACAAACCCAATCTTCTTTACCATCAACCTTGTACCCTTCCGGTTGAGTCATATAGATTTCCTCATTCAAATCACCGTGTAGGAATGCGGTCTTTACATCAAGTTGAGCAAGCTCCAAATTCAACTGTGCTACCAAGGCCAACAAAATTCGAATGGAGGAATGTTTAACAACTGGAGAAAATACCTCATTATAATCAATTCCCTCCCTCTGAGCAAAGCCTTTAGCAACCAACCTTGCCTTGTAGCGAACATCTTCTTTATTAGGAAATCCTTCTTTCTTTGCAAATACCCATTTGCACCCAATTGCCTTCTTACCTTTCGGTAATTGTGCCAGCTTCCACGTCTTGTTCTTCTTCAAAGACTGCATCTCCTCTTCCATCGCACCTGCCCAATTACCACTCTCTGAACTCAGAATGGCTTCTGGGTAAGTGGATGGAATGTCATCAACAACTGGAAGTGCATAGGCAACCATATCCATGAAACGAGTAGGCTTCTGAATGTCTCGTCTCTGTCTTCTAACTGCAATTGGCACTGATTGTTGTTGAGATTCTTGGGTAGGAACCTCTTCCTCATCTGACTCTTCTTCTGCCATAGGAGAGTGACTTGTGGTATTTCGTGTTGGGATCACCACTGTCGGCTCAAACTCCACCTGCTTCCGGGCACACTCCACCTGCTGTGGAGTACTATCAGCTCCTTCTGGATTTACCTTCTTTAACATGGCAGATTCATCAAAGGTAACATCCCTGCTGATAATCGTCTTCTTTGCCTCTAGACACCACAAACGGTATCCCTTCACTCCAGGACTAAAGCCCATGAAAAGAGCTTTCTTTGCCCGTGGATCCAACTTTGATTCAATCACATGATAATATGCAATAGAACCAAAAATATGCAAAGAATCATAATCAGTTGCAGGTTTTCCAGACCATACCTCTAACGGGGTTTTGCCATCTATAGCAGATGATGGCAAACGATTGACGAGATGTTGAGCGTATGTCACAGTCTCAGCCCAAAACTCTCTGCCTAACTCAGCATTAGACAACATACAACGAACTTTCTCCACAAGTATCTTGTTCATACGCTCCGACACCCCATTCTGCTGTGGTGTTTTTCTAACAGTGAAGTGCCGAACTATGCCACAATCTTGACATACCTTCAGGAACGGATCACTCTTGTATTCTCCTCCATTGTCTGTTCGGAGAACCTTAATCTTCCTTCCTGTCTGGTTTTCAACTTCAGCTTTCCACTTAAGGAAAATTTCAAGCACATCATTTTTGTTCTTCATAGTAAACACCCAAACTCTCCTGGAAAAATCATCCACAAAAGTGACAAAATAATGCCTACCTCCGATTGACGGAGTCTTGGCAGGTCCCCACACATCGGAATGCACATAATCCAGAATACCCTTGGTATTGTGAATTGCAGTGCCAAACTTCACTCTTCGTTGCTTTCCCAGAACACAATGCTCACAAAATTCAAGTTTGCAAGCCTTCGTACCTTTCAACAATCCTTGCTTGGTAAGAATTTGCAAGGATTTCTCTCCAGCATGTCCCAACCTCATATGCCACAACTTCGTTGCCTCAGCATCCTTCTTAGAGCTAGAAGTTGATGCCGCTACTGTCCCCACCACTGTACTACCTTGATAGTAATACAAATTGTTCTTCATCACGCCTTTCAACATCACCAGTGCTCCTGAAGTTGCTTTAAGAATTCCATCTCGCATCGTCACAACTAGGCCTTTAGATTCTAAAGCCCCCAATGAGATGAGATTCTTCTTCAACTTTGGCACGTACCGTACATCCCGCAAAATTCTGGTGGATCCATCATGATTCCGCAGCTTGATTGAACCTATCCCAGCTGTCTTACATGGATTATCATTACCCATGTAAACAACCCCGCCATCGAGTTCTTGAAAATCAAAGAACCATTCCCGAATGGGACACATATGATAAGTACAACCTGAATCCAATATCCACTCATCTGGATACGATGATGCTGAAAGCGAGACAATTAAAGAGATATCTGATTCCACGTCACTTTTGCATTCTACAACATTTGCATCTTGAGGAGTCTTCCCTTTCTTCTGCAGTTTTGGACAGTCTTTCTTCCAGTGTCCTTTCTCATGACAGAAAGCACACTCATCTTTGGCAACGACTCGACCTTTAGACTTAGACATCCCTCTTCTCTCCTTTGTTTGGCTTTGCTGATGACCTCTTGCCACCAATGCTTCTTCTGATGTCGTTGATTTGGTTCTCATCTTATCCTGCTTTCTTAATTCATGACTATATAAAGCAGAACAAACAGCATCTAACGACACATTCTCCTTCCCGTGAAGGAGCGTAGTCTCCAAATGTTCAAATTCATCAGGAAGAGATGATAACAACATCAAAGCCAAATCCTCATCCTCAAACTTCACATCTAAATTCAACAGGTCTGCTACTAATTGATTAAACATAGTGATGTGTGCATTCATAGTAGTACCTTGTTGGTAGTCAAATCGGAACAACCTTTTCTTCATCAGGAGCTTGTTCTGACCACTCTTCTTCAGAAACTTGTCCTCCAATGCCTTCCACAGTTTGTGTGCAGAAGTCTCGTTTTTTACAGCGTACTTCTGCTCTCTGGACAGGCAGGATCGAATAGTTCCGCATGCCAACCGGTTGATGATGCTCCAATCTTTCTCCTCTACCTCTTTTGGTTTCTCTCCTTCAATAGCAATATCAAGACCCTGTTGAAAAAGAGAGTCCAAGACCTTTCCTTGCCACATGCCAAAATGTCCAGTGCCATCAAATATTTCCACCGCCAATTTCAAGGTGGACACCGGGAACCTCGACCATGATGAAGAGGAGCCCGACACTCTGGATACATCCTTGGCTTCTTCTTCTTGATTTGCCATTACAAACTCAAAATATAATATTCAATATTACAAATAATTTCAAACAACCCAAGGCGAACCTTTGGCTCTGATACCACTTGTTGGGAAAAAACGGGTAATTTTCCCACTAAAACAAAACCCTAACAGAGCTACCCGACAAATAATATTGAATAAATAAAGCGGAATAATAAAAGAGATAAAGAGGAAAGAACACACCCGAAAATTGTTAACGGAGTTCGGCCTGTTTAGCCTAATCTCCGAGCACAGCAAAAACAGCTCACTTTTATTACTATGAGAGAAGATATTACAAATTGGGATATTTAACAGTGAAGGAGGGGATGTTAATATATAACCCTCAAACCTCCTTCCCAAACAATGAACCCACCGATGTGGAACTTGGGATTAAGCCAAAATCAACATTAGTTATATCTCTTTGATTTGCACTGTAGTTATAAAGCTCCGAACAATAATTTGGTTTCCTAACTTTGAATGTATGATTACATCTATAATAACAAGGGCCATCAACAATCCCTTGTTATCTGATAACTTCAGAAACCTGTTGAGTGTTGAAGCTAATCGAGAACTCTCACATATTCACATGAATATGACATATGATTGATTTGATAACAACATTAGGAGAAAGGGAACAACAATACTTCAGCATCAACCGTTAACTCTTACCTCAGATTTGAAGTCAAAGTGGAAATGGAGGCATGCAGAGTTACTTATTACAAGAAAACAAGCAATTAGCTTCTAAATATTTGCGTGGAGTAACTACGAAGTTTGGGGTACAATTTGGGTTGGCATTGTGAGCGAAATCTGGAAACATAGGAACTCGGTCATCTTCAATAGAGGTATGGCAGATGTGTCTGAAGTGTTCGCTTCGGTGCAAGTAAAGGTATGGTCTTGGATTATGCAAAGTCTCGTTCTGCTTATTTCCCTTATTCTAGTTGGGTTTTAAATCTTTTGGCTTGTATGAGGTTGATTCATTAACATTGGTTAGTGTTGGTATGGTTATCCCTTTGCTAATTTGGTAGGCGTTCTAATAGGAGACTGATGTCAAGTATTTCTGTATAAGGGTTGGACCACCCCTGAAGTGGTCCCTATTTATTTATTTATTTTATTGCTGATAAAAAAAAAACGAATGCTAATATTGTTGGACAAGATGGGGGCAAAATTCATACAAAATAACATTCGACGTAAAATGCACGCACTTATGGATTTAATTTTTTTTTTAAATCCAGTTTATATTTTAAGATTTTAAAATTATTTATTTAAAGTATAACATTATAAGAAATATTTTAATATTTAATTTTTTATTGTATTTATTTTAAAATTATTTCTTTAATATTATAATAAATTATTTAATTTATAAATTTGTAATATAAATTAGTTAAATTAAATTTATTAAATTAATTAAGTGTTTGATTTAAAATTAATTGAGTAAAAGAAAAGATGTATTTAAATTATTTAAATGTTATATAAAATATTTTATTATTTTAAAGATTATTTATTTTAAATTTATTTGATTTATATATTGTCATATATAAATTAAACAATATAGATTATTATTTGTCATATATTTTAAAATAACTTTTTGTTGTATAAATGAAATAAATTATTTTTGTTGTATAAATTGAATTTAATTGTTTTGTATAAATTAAAGAATTTTTTTTTTATAAATTATATACAGTTGTTTATACATTAAATTTATTTATTTGTTGTATAAATTTAAAATAAAATGAATTAAATTTTTGAAAGTTTTAATATAATTTTTATTAAATTATATTTAAGAAAATTTTCACGTGCCCCACATTAATAATAAGTGTAATAAAAATCATAATATGACAAAAAAACTTGTCTGGTGTAGTGGTTAAAGCTTCTTTAGTCAGTGAAAGATTTGGGTTTGAGACTGGTGTAGTGGTCTAAAAAATAATTGTGAAGGTAAAAATGACATTATTATACTGAAGTTTGTGACGGTTATTAATAATCGTTATATTAATAACCGCTATATTATTAAGTTTGTTTAATGGTTATAATTTTATGTCGAACTAGTATGTTGTTAATAATAGTGATAAATAATAATAATTATACTTCTCTATGAGCATTAAATTGTTTAAACATTGTGTTTTATAAAGAAAACGTTGACAAACTATTGATTAAGGAAATAATTTTTAGATATTAGTAGTAATAAATAATGTAGAGATAAATTTTATAAAATTATACAAATTATATACATGTTGTATTGGTTTAGTTTTTTTTATCAGTAAAAAAAAAAATATCAATCATTTAAGGGGTGATCTAAACCGTATATATATCAACTGCTCTATTCAAGAGAAAGACTCAATAACCTTGTCAAAATCAGCAAATTCAATAACCTTGTCAAAATCAGCAAATTCAAAACCAGCGAAAGTGCCTAAAAAACAATACCTTCAATCCTTCATACACAACCAAAAACTAACATAGACTTTAAATTGACAGCAAAAAAGTCAACATATCAAGACACCAATTAGAAAAAAAAAAAACAAGCAGAAACATATTAAGAAGTAATCTAAGACCAAACCTTTAATTGAGCCAAAAAAAGATTTCAGAATGATTAATCGCTCTGCCCTTAAAAATTGTGATTATTCTTGTGCCTTCAAATCTCGCCAATGATTGCAACCCAAACGTCGTTTACATACCCTAGAACATTACATAAGATAAAGTGTAAGAAATATGAACCAAAATCAATATGATCTACCGACGTCATCCCAAGCCAAGCATAACACTGATTCCAAACTACCCATCTATTCTGCATTCAAAAAACAAGTGCCTTGTAGTCTCAACTTCTTCCCGGCACAAACAACACGAGGAACAATAAACTGTAACCCCACGCCTAACTAGATTGGTCTTAGAAGCAATCTAATTACCCAACACCCTCCAAGCAATAAAGAGAAGCAGAAGGTAACGCTTTAATCTTCCAAAAACCTTCAAACAAGGGCGAACCTTCACTGATGCAAGACTTCCTTAAAATACTGTAGGTCAAACTGATTGAGTATCCCAAATTCGCGTCATCCTTCCACACCCAACTAACTTCCTTACCTAAGACAAGACGCGATCCTTGAAGATCCTGCATAAGCTGAAATTCTTGAGCCTTTTCCCAATAGAACAAGCCTCTCCTACACTTAAGAATCCAATTCCAAGAGTCAGAGGCCCACTCCCCAAAAAAATTCAAGCAAGCGTCATTGCAAATGCTTAAGTAGCACACTCTTGCAAACCTACTCTTCAAAGCTTCAGAACCCAACCACACATCATCCCAAAACAAAATATTATTTCCATTACCAAGTGTCCACTCAAGGCAACCCTCAAAATTACTTCCACACTGCTCCATCTTCCAAATCCCCTTCAGATTTCTCCACCATAGAGACTCATAATAAGAACTCTTATTCTCTTTCAGACTCCTTCAATCGCCGTATTTGATTCAATAACCTCTTTCCAAAGCCTCCTATGTCAGAACCCAAACGCCAAATCCATTTCCCCAACAACACCACATTGAATAACTGTAGATCCAAAATACTAAGACCACCAGCTTCCCGAGGCTCATAGACCTTTTACCAAGAAACCTAAGCAATCAATCTTCTTCTCAGCCGAACCTCAACCCCACAGAAAATTCATCTGTAATTTCACAATTTCCTTCAACATCGAAGAAGACAACTTAAACAAAGAAACGTAAAACAATGGAATGAAAGAAAGAACAGACTTAATCAAACAAATTCTCCCTGCCAGAGACAGGAATCTACCTTTCCAGATACCCAACCTGCTTTTAATCCTTTCTAACACGCCGACCTAAAAACACACTTCTCTTATGACAACCCCCCATGAGCAACTCCAAATACTTAAAAGGAGTATTCATCACGTCACAATTGAGTAACACAACAAAACGTTGGATCTCAAACATATCCACTCCCAACCCACCAATCCTACTTTTCAAGAAGTTAACCTTAAAGCCAGATGCTAAATCAAAGCAATTCAACATTACTTTAATAGTGAACACGCTTTTAGTATTGGCTTCACAAAACAACAAAGAGTCATCACTAAATTGAAGCATATTTACATTTACCTTCTTAATCTCAATCTCCAAACTTTCAACCAAGTTCAACTCGACTGCTTCCTTTGACACCCCTGCCAAACTTTCAACCACAATAAGAAAAAAAAAGCGCAAGAGGATCACCTTCACAAAGACCCTTCTGTGGATGGAATTCCTTAGTTGGACTTCCATTTATTGACATCGAAGGAGAAGAAGATTCCAACCAGGCTTTCATCCATATAATCCATTTTTCACAAAAATCCAACCTACCTAACATGTAAAAGATAAACTCCTAACTAACAAAGTCATACACTTTTATGTGTTTATTATTTTTAATTTTTATAAATGTATTTACATAAGAAAGTGTTTATTTTTTTTATTTTTGTAAATGTATTTACATTTTCTTTTATTATTATGTGTTTACTGTTTGTACATTTTTTTGTATTATTTATTTACTGTTTTTACATTTTTTGTATTATTTATTTACTGTTTTTACATTTTTCATTATTGAACATAATTTTTAAAATATATAAATTATTCAAAATATTAATAATATTAATTATTTTATTACTATTATAATTATTAATATAATTATATATATACAATATACAATATATAAATTTAAATATTAGATAAATTTATTTAATAATTTAAAAATATTTAATGATTTTATTAATAACAACATATAATTATAAATAAATAAAAAATATAATATCAACAAAACATATATAATTATATAAAATAAAAAAATGTATATAATAATAAATATTATTTTCATAAATTTTAATATATTTAATAAATTTAAATTTAACACAAAATTGTTTTATTACAAAATAACAATAATTATGAATATTATATATTAGAAAAAATAATTAACTCAAATCTAAAAAAAAACTATACCATAATCTATTATTAAAAAAAAATTAATAACAAGGATAAATTTGTAAATTTACATTTTATTTCTTTAAAATAACTTCTAAATTATCTCATAAGTATGGCATCATTCAGAAATTTCAATAAATCATTCTCACAAATTAAGTTATATATCACTTCTCAATCCAAACAACCTCACACATCCTTTTTAATCATCTTTAATTCAATCCCTCCCCTACCCTCTCCACAAATCCCCACCTCAATTCAACAACATTTTTTTTCTTTCATCCTTATTAATCTGGTCAAGAATGTTGTGTTTGAATTTTATTTCATCGTTATTAATTTTCTTCATTTTTTATGTTTTTTTCTCATTCTTTCTTATCACTTACGTATACTTAGTGACATAATCAACCTAGGCAAATTCTTCCTGCACCATATCAATTTTAACCTCCACCATATCAATTTTTTAAATTTCCAAAACTATCCTCCTGCACCATATCAATTTTAACTTCCACCACATCAATTTTTTAAATTTCCAAAACTACCCTCCTGCACCATATAAATTTTAACCTTCACCGTATCAATTTTTTAAATTTCCAAAACTACCCTTATTCCAAATTAAAAAATCCAAAATAATAATTATAATTGAGAAATAGAAAAATACATGGTGGAAAAAAATTATGAACATAAAACTAAGAATACATTCTCGATAAAAAATTTCAGAATTCAAAAATATGTTCCAAAAATTGAAATCCAAAATATTTCAAATAAAAGTTTCAAAAATAATTTTTCTATTTTTGTGTAAGGTTATTTTCGTTATTTAGAAGGGATATTTTTGTCATTTTTTAGAGTGATTGGATGCATATGGTGGAGTGAGAAATATAATGTCATAACGATGATTGGTGACGTTATTACCTGGAGTGACTGAAAATACCAAATGTGTACGTGGTTGAAGTGTAGATCACAAAACCAATATCCTCTTAGGTCAAGTCTTTTCCGCGTTTTCTTCTTTTCCACGTCAAAAATCATAATTTTGAGAAAATTATATATTTATCTCCAATACTAAATTATAAGATTGAAAAATTAATTTTTTTTTGAAAGCTTAATAAACTACTAGAAAAATCTTTCAAAATGTTTAAAATATACGAACTAAATCCGTATAAGTAAATATTTTAAATTATTTAAAGTATATGATTAAATTGTTTAAATCGTTTAGAATTATTTTAGTTAAAGATGCGTAATTGATGTTCTTTATTTTTTTGTCATAATTTTATTTATATTTAATTTCTCATTCATGCATATATTAAGCAAACTTTAAATTAATTATTTATGGAGAATAATGGCGGCTTCAATGTCGTGGTCAATTCTAATGTGGATTACGTTGATTTTGGCTTAATCCAAGTCCCACATCAGTGGGTTTATAGTTTGAGAAAAAGGTTTGAGGGTTATAAATTAAACTCTCCTTCTTTACTGTTATATATCTCAATTTGTAATATTTTCTTCCATACTAATAAAAGTGAGCTGTTTTTGCTCGGAGATTAGGCTAAATTGGCCGAACTCCGTTAACCATTTTTTGGTGTGTTTAATTGGCGGTGGAAATATTTGATGACAGAGGACATTTTGGCATGTGACAAGGAGAGATCTTGAACTCTTTTTTTCAGCAAGCCTTGTACAAATTTTGTTCAGCAGCACCCTCGAGACTATGACCATTACATTGGGAAACGTCTTTGCCTTCCAAAGTTACTTGAAAACTTCAATTTGAGGACCCCTACCAGTCTTAACTAGACACTCGCAGAACTCAATGTAAAGCAGCCAGTAGATGTACAACAAAAATGTTGAGAGACTCAAATTTCCAGGTTCATGGTATTCCAATAGACGGACCAAAAGTGTAGATGACAAAACCAATAACCTCTTAAGTCAAGTCTTCTCCGCGTTTTCTTCTTTTCTACGTCCAGTGTTAAAAATTTAGATTATTGTTTCAAATTTACAAAAGCATAATTTTGAGAATTATAGGAAAAAATTATATATTTATCTCCATTATTAAATTATAAGATTGAAAATTTAAGAAATTGTTTGAAATCTTAATAAACTACTAGAAAAATATTTAAAACTGTTTAAAATATACGGACTAAATCTGTATAAGTAAATATTTTAAAGAGTATATGATTAAATTGTTTAAATCGTTTAGAATTATTTTAGTTAAATACGCAATTGATGTTGTTATAATTTTATTTATATTTAATTTCAATTTCATGCATATATTGAGCAAACATTAAATTAATTATATTAAATTTTGAATATCCGACTGAACTGTTAGAAAAAATTATTTTTCATTTGTTAAAATGCACACATTAAATCTAACTTTAGTTTTGATGAAAAAAAAAACTTAAACCATTTATTTTATTCTTTCTATATGCATTTTTTATCAGTAAATAAATTTCTATATATAAAAAAATAGTGGAAAGAGGTACTCAAATCCTTATATATAAATTAACAAAAACAAGATTAATCCTGTGTTGTAGTGGGAGATTCGTACAAAACTTGGTAGGGATGCAGCAGCAAAATATAAGAGTTAGGGTGGATGGGTTAGATGCATTTGCTTTTATTGTGCAATTTCAAATTTCAGCTAGTAAAAATGCAGTTATTCTAACATTCTACACTCTCAATTGATTGATCTTTTGTGCTATGTCTGGGTCAGACACTAATATAAGGAGTTAGAAATATTTTTTTATTTAATTTATTTATTGTCGATAAAAAAAATTAATCTGTGTTAGGTATTCCAGCTACGAATAATTCAACCTTATTCCTCTCTCCATGCAGACCACCCATGTGATACAATCAAAATTCTCTTAACCCATACAAACAACACATCATCCCATACTTTGGCATTTATCAGAAAACCTCCAGCTATCATGGATGGTAGCTACTTTCTTCTGCATACTTTTAGCTGATAGAAAAAAAAAACTTTCTTCTGCAGACTCCAATATTGTCTCAATGTGCATACAAATTAATTGTGGTAGGGCATTTTTTATTGTTGTGTTGTGAGTTATATGTGACCACTTAATGCTGCCAAGTTCTTGACTTAGTCATTTGATAGATACCACACTTGCAATTGGGATTAGTATTGGTAAACTTGAATAATTTGGTTTATATATGGCTCTACAAATTGCCATATACAGCACATAAATAAAGACAGTTTGGTTCCACAAAACACCTTCCTCTCCAACTCTCCAATGGCAAATCAAGTCTTCCTACTGTGCTCCTCACTCTGTCACTCTACAGATTAATACTGAGGAAGGAGCCACTTACAATGAAAAGGATGATCGTCTCTTTTATACTGACAATAGTTTTTTCACAATTCACAACCGTCGTGTCTTATATGATGATGAAGAAAACCCCATCGTCACTCTATACAGTAAGGTGGTTCCTCATGCATCAACTATACCCATTCTCCAATTAATTAGCTTTATTACTTTAATATTCGCCAACCTACAAAAATAATCTCTGCTTAAATTTTTCATTCTAGCCACTTACCTAACCAGGATGTTATTATTCTTAATTTTTATGCAGACTGTGTCGTTGCATGGGAAATGCAAAGTTTTCAGGGGTGCAAGCACTCATTCATCTGAATTGCTATTTTCGGTGGAGAAAATCAAGAAATCACCTGGGATTACTAAATTAAACGTGTTCCTCGCCGCAAACAACCAAGAAAAAAAGAAGAAGAAGTGACTTTAGAGTGATCATTTTTGGAGATAAAAGGTCGTGCACTGTTTATGCCGGTGAATCTCCTAACATCGTAGCCAAAGTATGAGTACTGAGTTAGTATATCTTTTTATTTATATTGGTAATTCTTTGTTTTTTTATAAGAAGTAGAATTTAAATATATTATGATAATTATATATGCATGTTTGTTTCTTTATGTAGATACAGAATAATGGTGGCTTCAATGTGGTGGTCGATCCCAATGTAGACTATGCATTCATAGTGGTGCTACTTATGATTGTTAATGACATGGATTGTTCTGATGAGCCCATGAATAGTATGAATAATACTGCTTCTGCCATGCGAATGATTACATCTTTATCCTCGCTTGGATCAGGCGAGTAAATAAATATATTGTATAAGAAAATATAATTAAATGTGAGGAAATAAATTTGGAGTCCTCCCTAATGTACTTATTGATGACTTTTTACGGCAAGTGCACCGTGAATAATTGTTCCTAAAGACGAATATCGATCCCACAAGAAACCGTGAATTATCAAGTACAATAATTACTAAATATAAAAACAGAACAATTAAATTAAAAGAGTTTTGAATTAATTGTGTTGGCACTAATTAATGAGAAAACAGACAAAGAATTAGTTGTTTCAATTGAAAAAATAAGGATTAGTTTTATCTCTCTCAAGTATTTTTATTAGCATGTCAATATTAAGTTCTTTGATTGAAATTGATGCCCGTATAAAAATCATTTATATCGATTCCTCGCATATAAAATCCTTAAGAATGTCCCCTAACTATCGATCTCTCGCATAATTATAAGAACAACTACTTAGAACGAAGCTCATTTAATAGCAATTAACATTTCAATCTGGCACACTAACGTTGAGCCTCTAGCCCTCTATTTATCCTAGTTTTCTAGGGTTAGGTTGTTTCCTATGTCGCGCTAATGGGATAAATGATAAAACATAAAAAAGGCTCAATCTTTCTTTCATCTTTTTCCATTCTGGGACCTTCTATCTTTATCTTTTTAGCTCAAATCATTCATCTTTAACCCAAATCTCCAATCTTCCTTAGAAATCTGCAATTAACACCAAATTTGGGAATAAAATACTCTTATTCAAATAAAGATCATAAAAAATGTAAAAAGGTATAAATTCATAAATTAGGGATTATTTTATATGTAAGTTAGCAATAAATTCTCACAAGTGTCTATATTTTAATATGAAATATTACTGAAATTAGACAATTATCACTTATACAATAGATGTTTGTTGTTGTATTATGTTGTATATGACTATTTCTATTACCTTTTATTATATCAATATATATAATATTTTAGATTTTCAGTTCTAATTAATAAATAACAAAGTTAATGGTACCTTATAACAGATCGGAAATGTGTGGTACAAGTTTTTTTTTTTTTTACCTTATATCTTGTAATAACAAAACCCAATTGACACAATTTTGTACGTAAAAAAAAAACATTCATGGGTAGGAAAAACTTATTATAAAGTTAGTCATATATATCATTAATTAGTCATAGGTGTTGACATTTATTTATTTATTTTTATTTTATTTTATTTTTTATTGGAAAAGAATATAATAAATAAATAAAGAAATACTTCAGGGTATCCCAACCATGATAGTTGAATCGAGATACAAGTAGTGTATTGGATATATGATTTTCTAAATCGTGTATCGTTTCGTATGGTGAATCATAAGATTCATAAACATTTAAAAATGTAACATATAACTAAATATATAAGATAGGTAGAAATGAAAAGATGCAATTAATAACAAAACAACCTCATATTTTATTTTGAGTGTTGTATCTATATATATATATATATATATATATATATATATATATATATATATATATATATACCACACAATTTCAGCAACACAACATCAAAAAACAATGTGGTTGTTGCATAAGATTCCTATAACCAAGCATGACTATATGCTACTAAACAAATTTTATATTATAGTCATTCAAAAAATAAGTGTTGTTGTTGTTGCTACATAATTACTGTTGGTTGTTGCTTCTACTTGTGCATACTAAACAACCTCAAACAAAAAAATATTATATCCTAATCATTCATATTTCATCATCTTCCTCTCCAACATCTACATCACTCAAGTCATCTTTATCTTCTATTAAAACTTCTTCTTGAAAGTTTTCAATTTCTTCCTCATCTTCTACTATGGATTTTCTATTTTTATTGATCTTGGTATTTAAATTTCTAGGACCTATATTAGCAAAAGAAAAACAAATAAATTTGAATTAGTTATAGTTAGATGAACTTTCATTTCAAATTATAGTTCTAAATAAAAATAATTACCTTTCTTCCTTTTCTTGCTTGGAGCTCCCTCTTCAACATCAAAACCCTCATGTATATCCATCCAACACTACAAAAAAATGTGTAAAAAGTGGCGGTTTTAATATGGCGGTTATTAATAACCGCCACAAATTTCAGTATAATACGTCATTTCATTAACCGCCACAATTATCTTTCAAATTATGTCATTTTTAACTGTCATAATTTTCCTTCAGAATTGAAATTGCTTTATTCCTTTATTCCTATATTCACATTTTTTATTTAAAAATCCTTCAGTTTTTCAATTGAAAATAATTTTTTTTTTTGAAAACTTAAGAAAATAATTTTTTTTTTGAATTTCAGGAAACCAGAGTGAACCTAACTCCTAACTCTTCACTCTCGTCTCTCTCTGCCTCACGAACCCTAACTCTTCACTCTCGCCTCTCTCTGCCTCACGAACCCTAGCGCTCTCTGCCTACTCACGAACCCTACCGCTCTCGGCCCCCACACGAACCCTAGCGCTCTCGGCCTCCACACGAACCCTAGCGCTTTCTACACGGAACCGATTTGAAGGTAATTAAATGCTCGCACGTTCTCTTATCAATGTCGACCATCAACTTCATTCATGTTTTGGATGTGCTTGCTTCGTAGATTTTTTTTTGAATGTTTCGTGCTTTGTTTGATGTTTTGAATGTTTCGTTCTATTTGTGTATCCGCATCTTTTTACTAGGTAGCTAAAGAGCAATTGAAGCAAGTTATCACAGAGGCGGCAGGGGAGAAAGAGTTTCCTGACTCGAGTTCTGATTTTCGAGCAATTGAAGCAAGTTATCACAGAGGCAGGTGAGAGAATTCTAAAACTCATTTTAAGTTCTAAGAAAATGCAATATCTCTTTCAAATGCAAAATCAGAGCAACCTAAAATTCCAAGGTATAATTCTGTGCTTGTATTCTTTGCTGGTAACTGGTGTTGTATGATGCACCTTCGACAGTGTGTGAATTGGATAAAAGAATCGTCATGACTAATATCTGCTGGTATCTCTAATTTTGTTAAAGCTTTTTTAAATTGTTCCTGCAACTTTTCAGTTAGGGTTTAAGTTTGATATTGTTTTTAGAGACTTTATTGTATATGTGAAATTCAGAATATAATAGTTCTTATAGGAATTGAGAAGAGACATGACTTTTTAACTTAGATAAAAAGGATATACAATTTATAACTGGTAAATTGATATATAATGGAAAGAATAAATAGATGATTAACGTTTTTTAATTTATCTTTATATTGGTACAAACTAAGATTTGAAACATGCATCATCATTAATGAAGAAGCCAACAATAGAATTTAGTAAAGGAGTTTGATGTATGCCACTTCATCAACATTTGTAACTCGAAACAAACGAAATTCTGATTATATATATTGGCATGATAAACGATGGAGTCTTTTTGACAGTTCAAATCTGTGTAAAAGGCCAAAGTTGTTTAATATAATATTCCCACACTAAACTGCACTTATTTAATCCAATATGGATATTTATCTCATACACAAGTCCTTTTTTATTGTTATATAAAAAACAGAAAACTTAACATTGTCTTTAGACATACTTATATAAAAAAAAACATTATTTAGAACCATGATTAGTCATATTGACAGGGTAATGCAGTGCATTCCTTATACTTATGGTAGTTTGTCATTGTTAACTCTAGTTTTTTATATGCTGCTTTGTCCTTTACATAGGTTTTATGCATTCAAGGCTTCCTTACGTGTCCCAAGCACGCTGAGCGCATCATTCTTCTTGTTGAGATGTTGCAGGTAACATGAATGTCAGCTCCTCCTGTGGTTTCTATGGTCATATAATTTATAGTCTGCATGTGTTCTGTCTGGTTGTGATTGTACTTCCAGTTTCCCCAAACAAGACAATAGGTTGCCTAGAGTATGCTTCCTCAAACAACCTTGCAAACTGTACTGACTGAAAATATCTAATTATATGATGGAAACATGGGATCTTATTAGAAAGAATAAGGGTTCTCCCTCAAATATAGTGCCCAATTTGTAGACCTTTGACAGTTTGAGCTCCAATGGCCAAAGGCTCCAATGAACTTTAAGAGTAGCTTGTAAATAAGCCTCCTTTGGTTGGTGCATAAATTGGCTTACTAAACTCAACTTTATGTTTGGATCAATTGGAGTACTAACTGGCTTGCAGGTTATCTTCCATATTTCTTTAAGTCAATAATAAATATTTAGGTCTTCCTTATCTCAATTTTTGTGGCAAGGCATTGACTTAGGATTTATTGCTTCTTTTTGCATCCCCAATTACTATAATATCATTAACATACATCAGTAATATTGTTTCTCCCCTTGAAACTGAAATGTTTGAAAATCCTTCAGTTTTTCACTTGAAAAATGATTTTTTTTTTAAAACTTAAGAAAATAATTTTTAAAGAAGTCAAGTCAAGGGATTTTATTAAGTCCTTAATCATGACTAAAAGATTATATAAAAGTGTGTTTATATTTTAATTTTTTTAGTTTTCTATTTAATTCTCATTTCTCAAAAATTTAAAATCATTGTTTTAATGTGCTGAGATTATTTTTAAGAATTCAGTTTTCACAACTCTTTTTAGAATTCAGTTTTCACTATGATGCCCATAACTTGTCCCTCTTGATGCTTTGGTGATGGTGACTATGCTCTCCTGATTGAGTGACTATTCTGATTTGCTATATTCTGTGGGAATATAGCAACGTGGGAAGCTTATGAAGGTACTACTAGGATTATAATATTTTAAGCACCAAAAAAATAGCTAAGTTTTGTTTACAGAATAACTTTTTTTGAGTCAGTACAGTGTTCTGAAATTGATAGAGCGATACACAAAGCAATAAACAATCCTCACAATTTTAAGATGCAATTTTGAACTTCTAAATTTTAGGACAACTACATATCCTCTGCTATTGTTGTCGGATTGGTTTTCAATGACTTGGAAGGTTGTGACATACATACCCTGGAAAATGAATTTTGACATGTTATGCTATGATGTCTGATTATAAACTGTTTATAAACAAAGGCTAATGAGTAATGACATCCCTATTGAGTTACATTTATTTGCATAAATAATCTTCTCTGTATACCTTATAGTTTCAGTTCCAATGTGTAATAGTTTTATATGGGCCAAACTGTATAGATCCTTTCTATGGTCCAATACAATATTCTGGTCCCTCACTTCAACATTTTATGTTCTATTTGCAGTTGCAACTACATTCATTATGATGTGACTTCATCATTCCCCCACCTTGGGCATTCAGGCATAGTTGAAGCTGCACGAGAGCTTTTTATGCAGATTGAAGGAAATCCTGAAAGGCTTGGTAAGAAATACTTTAGGTTTTTTAAACTTTTTTTCTTTTTATTAAGAAGAAATGGTACAGATCTGTACCACTTGATTAAGAAGGCAGTTTCAATTAGGAAGCATCTGGAGAGGAACAGAAAGACTAGCTCCTACCTATTTGGAAGTAGTAAGTGCCTTCAAACCCCTCACCTATTTGTTGCACTGATCACCATTTTGATTAATGATTGCTTTGATTTGAATTGATCTGCTAGTACATGCTTGCAGCAATTGATTATGCTAGTACATGCTTGCAGCAATTGATTATTAAAACACTGTTTGAAGATTATTATAGTATTATTATAGTCAAAACTTGTGTTTGAAACATCAATACTGACCTAAAGTTGAGAAAAATATCATAAAACCAGCAGAGATTTGAACAACTCTACGACTTCCAACACGGGCATGAAACAATCTTGTAAGGTAAAGATGATTTAGGTTTCGAAGCTTCATTAAGTTCGTAAAGTTGTGCTTTATGACTGCAAGATCATGATGATGCAGAGTAACTGTATGAGTTGGAAAAAGAAGCAGAGTAACAGTACTTATGGTAGTTTGTCATTTCTTCCAGATTCTATGGATTATAATGTACATTTGAATATTTATTGATTTATTTAAGTTGGATGTCACTTGTTTGGAATATTCTTACCCTACTCTTTTAATACAAGCTATCAATATAGTGTTTAAGGTGATTATTGTATTTTATGCACTAATCTGAATCATTTTGTGAATCAGGACTTCTTTGGATTAATTAGGAGTCATAACAAGGACAAGAATTGCTCTTGTGGCAGCATCCATAAGAAGTACATTAAATTAATTAGAATGGAAGAATGATTTTGGTGTTTATAGGGAGAGACCATGCAAGCTGCCAATGCCAAGAAGCCATGCACAACTACAAGTAAAGCAACAAAACCAAAGTCAAGCCCACTCAAGGATCCTCAAAATGTTGCTGCCAAGGTTTGCTTAATTACTTCAAACCTAAGTTAAATTATGTATGTCGCATATATGTTCCATGTTTTGATTGCAAATTAAGAAAACTTAAATATAAGCTCAATGCTGATAGAATGTTTGTACGAGTGTATCACAGAACAGAAGAGAGAGAATAAGTGAGCGACTTAAGACACTCCAAGAACTGGTCCCTAACGGCTCCAAGGTAGATTTTTCAAACTAGTTTGAAATGCTGCATTCTTTTGCATTTCCTTTGCAACAATATCTAGGATTATGATTTAATTCCATTGATGGATTATTATTGTTATGATGAATGACAGTTAATGAACATAAAATTTCTCTATTACTATTATAATACTAACAATAATTAATATTTATTTTTAATTTTAATTCCAATTCTTTGCTATATTTTAAAGTATTTTTGAAAGATTATTTTTTAAAGTGACTAATTTATCCTTTAAATTTTTTTTTATTTGTTTCAATTTATTCCTTATAACAAATTAGTTTGCAGGTCCACTGGCCTTTGAAAATGAGGAATACAATGGGAGCTTACCTAATTTGAAATTGAAACGACAAAGGTTGAGTATGCATACATGTCTAGACCCTTACCTGTTACCTGAATTAGATATATTAATATATAACACTGATTTCATTTGCTATGTAGTTATTCCATCTACAACTTTCTTTGTTGCAAGCTTCACTTTCCTCCTATTTTAAATAATTAATTTGTCACATGTTATTTTTTCTTTCTCTCTTTTCTAAAATAATTCATTTATTTTTTAAAATTTGAAAATTAACTCTAAACATATTTTAATTAATTTCAGGCATCGGATGATGGAAGTCGTACTTCATCACTGAACCAGAATATTATTGGATCAAGTGGAGGCAACAAGACAAATTAGAATTAGGACTATGACATTAGTTGTAATATATTCAAATAAAATTTACATTTTGACAATTTAATTTAATTGTTTTTTGGATTAGTTTGACATTATAAACTTTGTTATCTTAATGAATGAATAAAATCATTTCTTATTATTATATTTATCAATTTGAATTATATTATGAGGTGTAATTTTATTATAAAATTAATTTATCTTATAATTTAATTATATTATGAAATTTAATTGCGTACTGAAATTTAATTATAATATAAAATTAAATAATATTATGAAATCAAATTATAAAACGAAATTAAATTAATTATTATAAATATTAAAATTTAAATTAAATTCATATTATATCGTATTAAGTGGCGGTTAAAACTGCCACTATTTACGTTAGAATTGGTGTACCCAGTTTTAAAATTACGACATTTATAACTGACGTCAATTACACGCTTAAAACCGCCACTTTATACAATGCATAATATGGCGTCTGCTACAACGGTTCTTAATTGACCGCCACATTAAACTTTGTGGCGGCAAGAATTCTGGCGGTATGCGGTACCGCCACAGACGTATAATGCGGCGGTTAAAAACGCCAGTTTTTACGAAAATAACCGCCGCATTATACACGTTTTTTTGTAGTGCAAGAGGAATCAATAGGTAAACACAGATTTTCTTTTACAGTGATCCATTCATCATCCGATTCAATATCTGACAAACATTTGGGATCATAAGTTTCCCCATTCTCTTTTCTACTTTTTTGTCTCATCTCAAGTTGAAGATTGTACTTCACATACACAAAAGCATTTAATCTTTGTTGTTCCAATATATTTCTTCTCTTAGTATGCATTTGGTCAAATGTGCTCCAATTCCTTTCACATCCTATTGCACTACATGTGAGGCTCAAAATTTTCATGGCTACCTTTTATAACTCTTTACCTTCTCTCTCATAACTCTCCCACCAAAGAGTTGTCAAAACAAAAATGTATTCAACTATAATGTAATTAAAGGTTTATAAATCATATAAGAATTGTAATGAGTAATTTAATTACCGGGTTGTTTCATATTTCTAGTATCTATTTCCATGTCCATTCCAAAAAGCCATTTAGCTCCCTTAAACTTCTCAAGTTGTTGATCTATTGCAACTCTTGTTCTTGCATCTAAAACCATTCTTTGAAATGTCTCATATAAACCAACCAATACCTCACTATCCGGATTGAAATTTTTTTCATAGTTATATCTAACACAATAAAAAAAATAAGTTAATGAGAGCAAAGAATATACGGTTACTTAGTAGGATAAATTTAGAAGTAATTTAGCTTACCTAGGATTGAGGTAATAGGCAGCTGCATGGAGAGGCCTATGTAAATGTAAATTCCACCTAGTGTCAATAATTTTCCAAACTTTTTTATATCTTGTTTCTTGCTTTTGAAAATTTTCAGCAATTTTCTCTTTAGCTCTGTCCATTGCTTCAAAAATATATGCCATGACTGGTTTTGCATCACCATCTACCAGCCTCAACACTTTTACAAGTGGATTTACACATTTAAGGCAATGTGTGATAGATCTCCAAAATCTTCCATCACTTAACACTAGATTCATGACTTGTTTGGCCTTATTTTTTGTAGCATGTGCATTAGTAGCCCATTCCTGAAGCAAACATTGATCTGAGATCATTTTTGTGTTTCTTAATACAATTTAATGTAAGATAAGCAGTAGCAAAACGTGTGACAGCTGGTCTTGCTAATTCCTTTCCATTAGAATGCTTCCTATACAAATTAAGAACCCATGTGTGCCTATATATGTAAGTGGTAACTTTCTTTGCATTGCCAATGGTATTGTAAAATACCGGAAGCTTTCCAATATCCTCAAGAATTAGATTAAGACAATGAGTTGCACACAGGGACCAAAATAATTTGGTTCTTTTTTCCATTAACATTATTCCAACTGTCCAATAATTCTTACATTTTTTCCCATCCTTTATCACATCACTAGTGTTAATGGATTTCAAAAAAACAGTACCACTTGGACTGTTAACAAGAAAATTAGTGAGTGATCTTCCTTTTCCATCAATCCAACCAACACACTACAAAAAATCATATATGTAGTGGCGGTTTTAATATGGCAGTTATTAAAAACTGTCACAATTATCTGTATAATACAATAGTTTAATAACCGCCATAATTCTCCTTCATGTCATTTTGAACCGCCACAATTCTCTTTCAAAATATAATTCTTTCGCGTTTGTTTTCTCTACACTAATACGCAAACCCTCCCTCCCTTCACCAAAACCCTATCACCGCAAACTCTCACTCAGATAGATCCTCACTCTCCGCAAACCCTCTCGATCTCACCCTTCACACAGAACCCTCTGATTATCGCAAACTCTCCTTCACACAAAACCTAACACTTCTCATTATTGTCGTTGTGTTGGAGTAACGTTATAGCTGATTAATAGCTGATTAATAGGGAGTAGTTTTCTGTTTGTTTAAAGTAGCGATTTTGTAGGAGCTAATTCTGTGATTTCTGTTTTGTAAAGGCTTTATTATAGCCGTAGTTATGTTTCAATAAAATATATCAGTTTCCTTTATTTGGTATTAGAGCAGTAAAGAAGCTGAAAGAATAAATACATTGAGTGTTTGAGAGGAAAAACACTGAGCAGATGGCAAGTGATTCAGGAAGCTTTGTTGCACCATGTGTTCCTAAATTCGATGGAGACTACGACCATTGGAGTTTGGTCATGGAAAATCTACTACGTTCCAAGGAATATTGGAGTGTTATTCAATCTGGTTTTGAGGAACCAAAGGGAGACGAAGCACTCAACGCAACCCAGCAAAAGACAATCGACGAAGCAAGGCTCAAAGATCTCAAAGCAAAGAATGATCTCTTTCAATCCATTGATAAGAGTATTCTGAAAACCATTATTCAAAAGGATACTACCAAGCAATTGTGGGATTCAATGGAACTCAAGTATCAAGGAAATGCTAGAGTAAAGCGAGCCCAGCTACAACGGCTTCGCAGAATTTTCGAAACCTTAGATATGAAAGCAGGAGAAGGTGTCTCTGAGTATTTTACAAGAGTCATGTCTACTGCTAATGACGTGAGGAATTGAGAAGAAGATATGCCGGACGTTAAAATTGTTGAGAAAATACTTCGAAGTCTCACTGAAAAATTCAACTTCGTAGTTTGCTCAATCCAAGGACATTGACAAATTAACAGTCGATGAATTACAAGCATCTTTGCTTGTACATGAACAAAAAGTGATCGATAAGAGGAGTGAAGAGCAGGTCCTACAGGTGGAGAATGTACAAAAGTATGGACAAGGAAGAGGCAGATGGCCATCTCAGAGAGGAAGAGGTTATTCTAGAGGACAGGGAAGAGGTAGATCTTTTGTGAACCGGTCTGCCATCAACTGTTTTCGATGTGGAAAGCAAGGACATTACCAATTTGAATGTCCGGGCTTAGAAAAAGAAGTTGTCAACTATGCTGAATTTGGCGAGGAGGAAGAACTGTTTTTCATGGCATATACAAAGAAAGGTATTGTTGAAGGCGAAGGCTTTTGGTTTCTCGATTCCGGGTGCTCAAATCATATGACAGGAGACAAAACATGGTTCGTTGAGCTTGACGAAAGTTTCAAACACACTGTCAGGTTGGGAAATAACTCAAAATTGGCAGTTGAGGGAAGAGGAAATGTCAGATTTGAAGTTGAAGGTATGACGCAAACAGTGACAAATGTCTACTATGTCCCAAATCTCACCAACAACTTGCTAAGCATAGGGCAGCTACAGGAGAAGCGCTTGGTGATCTTAATCAAAGAAGGAACCTGCAAAATCTATCATCAACAAAGGGGTCTGATAATGAACACACAAATGACAGCAAACCGCATGTTCCTAATGTTAGAATATATGGCCTTAAACGAGAGGGGGGGTGAATTGTTTAAGAAGAATTTTTGAAAACTTTTAAGCTTAGAATGAAAATACTTCAGAAGAACCTTGATTGAGAATTCAGTTTTTCCAAAACAAACAGCAAAAGCACAAAGCTGGAAAAACAATCGGTTGTTTTAACGAAACAATCGATTGTTTATACCAGTTCCAAAATATCAAACTGAATTAAAGAGATAGGGTTAGAGAAATTGTACACAGTTGTTTATACTGGTTCACTCCAAGCAAGAGCTACGTCCAGTCTTCTCAGAAACCCTGAGGATATCCACTAAGCAATCACCACTTGATCACTTACACCACAACCAAGAGAATGACCTTTAACACCTCAAGAAACACACTCTCCTTGGCCAACACTAAGATTGCTGATCTTGAACACCTCAAGAACACACAGCCAATCTCAGCAACACACACAAACGAATTGTTCAGCAGTTTACACAGATTACACTTGTTACAGACGAATATCTTAAATCAATACAAGTAGAATCCCTATTCAGCACCTTGATCAATCTCTCAACTCTTTAGCAATCTCAGAATACTTTGAAAAACTCTTCTTAGATCAAAACTATGTTTCAAGATTCTTAATATATCAAAACTGTATTTTAGAATATATCTAAGAATATAGTTTGTTATCAAATCTTAACAAACTCTTAATTGCATTTAAAATAGATTGGTCAAAGCATTTAATGACTGGAGCGTATTCAGTTAAAGCATTTAAAGCTCAGTCAAAGAAAACAGTTTTTCTGTTATGGTTTTAAAACAAACAATCGATTGTTTCCTCGAATCAATCGGTTGTTTTGTTACTTAACAAAAACACCATTCAAAAACAGTTTTCAAACTTTCTCAAAACACCTAAGTGTAAACCATCGGTTGTTTCGACAAAACAATCGGTTGTTTCAACTTAGTTTGAAAAACATTTTGCTTTGTTAAAATTGAGATGCTAATTGCTTTGAGATTTAATCTAAGTGTTGATTACAACATTGAACTACCTCAGAACAAGGCTAAAACCAGCACAGCAGCATCAAGCAAAGCAGAGGTTTCATCATCCTTCAAAGGATTTGGATTCTTCAAAACATTGAACACCACTTGGTTCAACAATCTCACCCTATTTGATGAAGACAAATCCCTGGTGCTTGTATTGTACTGATTAAATCTGAAGCAGTTCCTGCAGAGAAAGCAATCATACTATCCAAAGCTTCTTACAGCAGCAAGTTGGATTTCACTCATTAAGCATAATAATCAATCGGTTGTTTACACGAAACAATCGGTTGTTTCTATCAGCAGCAGCAGAAAGCAATTTTAAATTCAGAGATTTAAACATTTTATGCATATAAGACATAGATATACAAGAACTAATAATTCTCCCCCTATTTGTCTTCACAAATAGACTTTAACATGTATTAAAAATAGATTTAAGAGAGATTATTAAGATCAAGAATACCTAACTCATTTCTCAAGAAGAAAAACCTCTCTTTTGGCAAAGGCTTTGTGAAGATGTCAGCTAGCTGCAGTTTGGTCTCCACAAACTTCACTTCACAGTTCCCATTTTGCACATGATCTCTGATGAAATGTTGTCTTATCTCAATATGTTTTGTCCTTGAGTGCTGAATTTGATTTTTGGTAAGATTTATTGCACTTGTGTTATCACACATCAAAGGAACTTTGCTGATTTGTAAACCAAAATCTGCAAGTTGTTGCTTGAGCCATAGGATCTGTGCATAGCAGCTACCTGCAGCTATATATTCTGCCTCAGCAGTAGAAAGAGCAACACATGCTTGCTTCTTGCTATGCCATGAGATTAGGCTTGAGCCAAGAAGGTGACAAGTGCCACTTGTGCTTTTTCTATCTAGCTTGCAACCTGCAAAATCTGAATCTGAATAACCAATTAAATGTATTGGAGAATGAGAAGGATACCATAGTCCTACAGAAGATGTTCCTTTAAGATACTTCAAAATCCTTTTTGCAGCTTTGAAGTGTGACTCCTTAGGATTTGCTTGATATCTTGCACATAGACACACCGCAAACATGATGTCCGGTCTACTTGCTGTGAGATAAAGCAATGATCCAATCAAACCTCTATATTTTGTTTGATCTATACTCTTTCCAGCAGCATCTGCATCCATATAGCAGCTTGATGGCATTGGAGTGCTTGCCTCTTTGCAATTCTCCATGTCAAACTTTTTGAGAATTTCCTTGCAATACTTTGATTGACTTAGGAAGATCCCATCCTTTGTTTGTTTAACCTGCAATCCAAGAAAGAAAGATAGTTCTCCCATCATAGACATTTCAAACTCACCTTTCATTGCAGCCACAAATTCTTCACATAGCCTATCTTGTGTAGCACCAACGATGATGTCATCAACATAGATTTGCACAAGAATAATTTCTGCATTAGACTTTTTTATGAAGAGAGTCTTGTCTACCATTCCTCTTTCATAACCATGAGATAGCAGAAAGTTGCTAAGCCTCTCATACCACTGCCTTGGAGCTTGTTTCAGACCATACAAAGCTTTCTTCAACTTGAAGACATGATTAGGAAGCTTGTGATCTTCAAAACCCGGTGGTTGATCTACATAGACTTCCTCATTGATGTAGCCATTCAAGAAGGCACTCTTTACATCCATTTGGAAGATTTTGAAGCCACTCATACATGCAAAAGCCAGCAGCAGCCTCACAGCCTCTAATCTAGCCACAGGAGCAAAGGTTTCACCATAGTCTATGCCCTCTTCTTGATTGTAGCCTTTGGCAACTAGCCTTGCTTTGTTTCTAGTGACCACTCCATCCTCATCTAGCTTATTCCTGAAAACCCATTTTGAACCAATAATATTCATTTCATTAGTTTTAGGGACAAGAAACCATACCTCATTTCTTTCAAATTGGTTTAGCTCTTCATGCATAGCCTCAACCCATTTCTCATCCTTGAGAGCTTCTTCAAATGACTTTGGTTCAATTTGAGAAACAAAAGTTGTGTGCCTGCAGAAGTTTGAGATGGAGCTACGTGTGGAGACACCTTCCTTTATCTGCCCTATGATGTTATCCACTGACAGATCTCTAGGAATCCTCCACTCTTTGGGCAGCTCACTCTGTTGCAGAATTTCAATCGGTTGTTTCTGCGAATCAACCGGTTGTTTTTCTGCACAGATATCTAGCTTCTCCAAACTGATGCTCTGTTCGTCTTCCTCAGCACTGATCTTTGGGTTCTCACTGATTCTGCGATCTACCTCATCAAAGACTACATGTACTGATTCTTCTACAGTCATCAATCTTTTGTTGTAGACTCTATATGCATGGCTTGTGAGAGAATAACCAATGAAAATGCCAAGGTCAGCTTTTTCATCAAACTTTCCCAAGCTTTCCTTTCCATTGTTGAGAACAAAACAGCTACAACCAAATACTTTGAGGTGACTGATGTTAGGCTTCCTTCCATTGAACAGCTCATATGGGGTTTTCTTCAAGATGGGCCTTATAAGCATCCTATTCATCACATAGCAAGAGGTGTTCACTGCATCTGCCCAAAAATACTTAGGAAGTGATGATTCACTAAGCATTGTCCTTGCAACCTCTTCAAGAGATATGTTCTTCCTCTCTACAACTCCATTCTGCTGTGGTGTTCTTGGAGCAGAGAAATTGTGTAGGATTCCCAACTTCTCACAAAACTTTGCAAACTTCTCATTTTGGAATTCTCCTCCATGGTCACTTCTTATGGAGCCAATGTTGCTCTTCTTTGTGTTTTGAAGCCTTCTTGCTAGCTTTTTGAATGCAGCAAAGGCATCACTCTTTGATTCCAAGAACAAAGTCCAAGTGTACCTAGAGAAATCATCAACAATAACAAGAGCATAATAATTTCCACCAAGACTCATAGATCTAGAGGGTCCAAAGAGATCCATGTGAAGGAGTTCAAGAGGTCTCAATGAAGAGACAAGATTTTTGGTTTTAAAAGAACTCTTCACTTGTTTCCCCTTTTGGCAAGCCTGAAACAAGCACCGAGGGCCTGGTTTAGCAAAATCGAGAGCTATTTCAAGAATGAAGGATTTGATAAAAGTAATTATGATCACACCTTGTTCTTGAAGAGAATTGGAAGAAAATTATTGTTGGTCTGCCTCTACGTTGATGATTTGATTTACACAGGAGATGATGAGAATATGTGCAAATATTTCAAGTTATCAATGCAACAGGAGTTTGAGATGACAGACTTAGGAAAAATGAAGTTCTTCCTTGGAGTTGAGGTTTATCAAAACGAAGGAGGAATTCATTTGTGCCAAAAGAAGTATGCTAAGGAAGTTTTGGAAAGGTTGAATATGTCGGATTGTAATGCAGTAAAGAATCCGATAGTCCCTGACACCTTCTTGCCAAAGTCAGGCGGTAAAAGTATCGAAGCAACATTGTACAAACAACTAGTAGGATGCTTAATGTACCTCACAGTAACTCGTCCCGATTTAATGTTTGTGGTTTGTTTGATTTCACGTTATATGGTTGATCCCAGAGAAGAACATATGTTGATTGCTAAAAGGGTACTGAGATATTTAAAAGGTACATTAGATGTTGGAGTTTATTACAAATGGAGTAAGGATGTAAATCTGTTGGGATACACAGACAGTGATTATGCACGAGATATTGACGACAGGAAGAGCACTTCAGGCTATGTTTTCTTTCTAAATGGAGTAGCAATATGTTGGAGTTCAAGGAAGCAGGGAATTGTAACACTGTCATCTACAGAAGCTGAATATGTGGCTACCACTGCAAGTGCATGTCATGGAGTTTGGCTTACGGGAATTCTGAAGGAGCTAGGTGTTCTAAGCAGCGAGTGTATCGATATCATGTGTGAAAGTAGTTCAGCAATAAAATTGTCCAAGAATCCAGTTATGCATTGAAGGACAAAACATATTGATGTCAGGTACCATTACTTGCGTAATTTGTCAACTAATGGGACTGTGAGGTTAGTGTTTTGTGGAACTGAAGATCAAGTAGCATACATAATGACTAAACCAATTAAGGTAGATCAATTTGTGAAATTCATAAGCATGCTTGGAGTTCGACGACTTGAGTAAACTGATATTGTTTCAGCATACTTCAATTTACGGGGAAGAATTTTTTGGAGTAACGTTATAATAGCTGATTAATAGGGAGTAGTTTTCTGTTTGTTTAAAGTAACTATTTTGTAGGAGCTAATTCTGTGATTTCTGTTTTATAAAGACTTTATAATAGTCGTTGTTATGTTTCAATAAAATATGTCAGTTTCCTTTACGTTGGTTGTGTCCACCATTGCCGTCGGCTTGATCGACGCCCTCCTCTTAACGATTTCTTTCCATGACCCCTCACTGTCAGCCATCACTGGTTCATCCACGTCCTTCATTCCTTACATCAAAGACAACATTGAGAGGGAACTTTCTTTCACTGATTTTTTTAATGACTCTCCTTTCCCAGACTCCCTAACCCTCTCTTTTCTGAGACTTTTATTTCTCAAACCCTCTCATTTTGTCACTCACTCACGGTCATTCTTGAATTCACGATCTCATGTTCATTCTTACATTTGCACTCACAATTCTACTTATTATACAATTCGACTTCTAATCAGAATGGGGAACTCCCCTTTTGTGTTCTTCGGTGCTTCAATACCACTTTCGAGTTATTGGTAAGTTTAATAAAAAGAATATAATTTAGGGGTTCGGATTTTTTGTTTAAAATTTGATTTAGGGCTTTGGATTTGTTTAAAAAATTTGTAACAGATAAATATTGTTTTGCAGATCTTTTTTGGTGGTGGAGTTCTTCCATGGTTCTTGTCAAAATAATTTACAACAAATATTCCCAAAATAGGTTTTCTGCGTAATACAAATAAAATATGATATAAATAGAAATAAAGTTAACTAAATCAAATCTGTATCAGATCTCCTGAAATATATCTGTAATATATTTACATGTGATTTTTTGTGTCTTCGAAATGCTTTTTCAGGATGGAAAGTACGTAAGGATGTGCATTTGTGTGAGACTATGGGGACACATAGTATAAGTGTCATCTTTTTGCCCGGATTTGTTTGCTAAACCACAACAGAACTATTTGTTGTGTTGAGTGGCAATTTGTTGATGTTGTGTGTGTGGGAGAGAATGAGTCCTTACATACTATAGGATCTGCAGTTTAAAACAACTTTATATTTTCTTTTAGGTTTAATTGTGAATGCAGCATGTAGAAGATCACCATTTATATTCATTAAACTACATTCATTGGGGAGCTCCAAAATTGTGGTATGGAGTCCCTGGAAAAGATGCCTGCAAATTGGAAAAGGCTATGAGAAAGCATTTACCAGAACTTTTTGAAGAACAACCCGACTTGCTTCATAAGCTGGTGAGTAAAAGTTTTTCTATCACTTGACAAACATCATTTGATATTCTTGTTTGTTTTATATGCTCGAGAGGTGACAAAAGAATTAAAATTATTACGTTCTCATTTGGTGGAGTTCCATGTTTTACATCTCCATTTTACCTACCTGTCCATATTTCTATTATTAAAGAGGTAACTAGTGATGTTGGATGATCTTGTTTATTTCCTTTGACGTATATTTATCTGCTGCTTGTATTTCTAACTTGTTGCAGATCACTCAGCTTTCTCCTTCTATCCTTAAGTCTAAAGGAGTACCAGTTTATAGGTGTGTCCAAAACCCTGGGGACTTTGTTCTGACATTTCCTCTAGCCTACCACTCTGGGTTCAACTGCGGTTTCAATTATGTTGAGGCTGTTAATGTATCTCCTGTTGACTGGCTGTCGCATGGGCATATTTCTAAAATGTTAGTTAACATTTTTTGTATAGGCACTGATAAAATGCAAATTTCTTTCAGAAGGACACCGATTTAAAATAAAATACATATAGATCAATTTTTAATTTGATTATACTTAGAACAAGTATGAGAAAGCATGATATTAATATATATTTCTTTCATCATGTAAACTAATTTAGTAAAAAGTTACATTAAGTACCTTCCTCACTAAAGATTATGAATGTTTTGAAGTATTGTAACAGAAATTATAGTGAGCGTGAGAAACAAGAATAGTAGCTATTATATGTAACCAATTGAAGAAACAAGGTGGGGTAAGGGAATAGGTAGGTGGTGATGTAGCTTGGTAAGTCTAATTTTGACACGTTGCTTACAATATAAATTCCCAGTTTAATTGTTCTAGGGAGACAATATTGATTTCATTTCTATTGATCTCTTCTACTCCTAAGATTATTAAAGTGAATTGATTTCCCCTTCTGACTATTATATTAAATTTAGTATTGATAGTGTTCTAGTTGGATGTCCTCATACTGCCTCATAGAGACTATCATGGTAACTCCCGGAAGGCTTTTTAAAACTTTTATTGTTATAGAATAAACTCTTAGTGCAAATATATTATTATCATTGTTGCTCTTAAAAGTGGGAAAAAAAGTTGAAAGATTTTCTGGTCTTAAAAATATATTACTATCATTAGTTTATGTTCTATACTTATAATTTGGTTAATTTTTTTTTATATTTCTCATAGGTACTTGTATCCGGGAGAGAAGAGATCGATAGTTCTTTCCCCTACAATGGATGCGGTGATAAGGATCTTCAAGCGTGTCTTTGGATTATCTGAAATTGATGGTGAACTTTTGAATAACTATGTGTTGTAATTTTAAACTTGATTAAGGAAGTTTAAACTTTTTATGTGTTTTAATTTATAATTATGTATAAACTTTTGAATAATATTATGTGTGCTTTAATTTTCAATGAAATGAATGAATGATTATAACTTTATACATTATTTTTTTATTATAAAAATATATTATGTTTATGTTAATTGTATAAAACAGATTATAAAAAAGTGGTAGTTAAATTTTCTTTATTAAGAATTAAAATTATGTCAGTTAAAAATGTCACGATTTATGTATATTATTCGACCAAAATCTTCTTCAATGAATGTAAATTGCGACAATTATAACTGACACTACTTACATATAAAAACTATCACTATTTACACTATGTTTAAAGTGGCGGGTGTTGCGACGGGTAGCGTAAAACTGTCACATTAAACTTTGTGGCAGCCAGTTCTATGGCGGTTTGGGAAACCGCCACAAACATATATTGTGGTGGTTATAAACGTCAATTTATACGAAAATAACCGACATAATATACATCTTTTTTTTGTAGTGACACATCAGTGTGCATCCCCATTTCACCCAATCACTCTTATATTTTTCTAGACATTTTTGTACCTTATCCACTCCTTTTTTCAGATAAGATACTCTTACCTCATGATAAGAAGGAGGTTTAAAACTTTTCCCATAGTCTCCAACCGCCTTTAGCATCTAGAAGAAAAGAGGGCTCCTAACAAGATTAAATGGCAATGCATTACCATAAATATAGTTGCAAATTTCTTGAATTACATCTTCTCTATTCTTGTAAGATGCATTGATTGTCATTTGGTGCAAATCACTCTTTCTTAATTCTCTTGTAACTTTTCCACAATCCAAGTTCATCTCCTCTTTCTTTTTTCCTTTATCTTTCAGCAGCTTCAAAAAGATTGCCTTCACCTCATCTGGAACACTGCAACAGGGGATAACGTCTTTCTTTGTTCCATCAAGATGATGCTTCATCCTAGTTATTCCACCCCAACAAGTATGAGAGCAAAACTTACGTTTTACTTGTAGTTTATTTGTTGGAAGACTTTCACAGTACTTCCATGTAATGTCTGACTCCCTTTTTGTTTTACTAATCTTAATAAATGAATATAGTAGCAAAAAACCTCCCCTAAACCTCCCATGTTTGGTCTTCCTCCACAATAAAAAAGGTTTTTTTTGCCTCCGACAGTTGGTTTTGTTCGCTGTCGTCGTCGCGAGTTTTGTCATCGTCGTTGATGTCGTTCGCACCTTCAAGCTCGGTTGTCATTCGCAGTTGTCGTTGTCGTGGCAGTTGTCGTCGCAGTCGTTGTCGCCGTTGCGACTTGGTTGTTGTTGGTCGAAGAAGAACGCAGGGAAGAAGGACAAAGAAGAAGAACGTTTGAAAGGATGCACTGCTTTGCGGGTAAATTAAAATTAGGGTTTTTATAAAATAATTAAAATTAGGATTTTTTAAAAGCAAGTGACGATATATGCGAATCATATCACGATACGTGTGATTCGTATCACGATTCACATGATACAGCTACGATACAAGAGCAAAAACAATTGTTCTTGTGATTCGTATCATAGGCACTCAGAATCATATCGTATCGTATGGTTCGTATCGTGAATCGTACGATACTTACTACCATGATCCCAACTCGTATACAGATAACAAGAGGTCCTCACCTCAATAGAATTAAACTTTTTAAACATTCCTACCATATAAAAAAACTAAATTTAACCCTCTACAACGTTATCCAAAGATAGAGAGAACAACCTAGGATACAGGACCTTAAGGGGGTTACTACTTGCGCACATATCCTTCCATAGTCCGACCTTGTCCCCCTACCCACTCTCCACCGTATAGATTCTTGGAACCATCCACCATCTTGCCCTTCACCACAACTTTTAGATAAATCTCGTCACCACCACGAGTGGTATTTCCTATCTGAATGGTTGTGATCCTATTGCATACCATATTTATACATAAGAACATCTTTCCATCTTCCTTGTTCTCACTTAAGAGCCTCCACTTTCATTCTGCCAATAAAGAGACGTTGAAGATTCTAACATCTTTAATTCTCAACCCTCCTTCCTCTTGGGGTTTGCATAAGTTATCCCAACTCACCCACGGAATAGATTTCTTTTCCTTTCCCCACTTCCATAAGAAGCTTCTATGAATGCTTATGATTCTATCTTATACCGACTTTGGGGCTTTAAAGAATGATAAGTAGAACAAAGGAACTGAAGTGAAAACTGACTTCATAAGGCATATTCTACCTGCCAAAGACAGAAATCTCCCCTTCTAAGAACTTAGCTTCGCGCTAACTTTACTCACAATAGGTTCCCAGAACCTTTTCCTTTTAGGATTACCACCAACTTATAACCCCAAATATTTAAACAGAACCCTCGTAATTGTACAATTTATGGTTTTAGCATACACTTGAAGATAAGAGAACCCTCGTAATTCTCTAATCGCTTGTCTAACAAGCTCTGCCAGGCCTTCCGCAACCACACGAAAAAGGAAGGGTGCTAAGGGGTCCCCCTCTCTCAATCTCATTATCGGTTTAAACTTAGAAGTAGGGCTTCCGTTAACCAACACAAATACCGAAGAAGACTCTAAGCACCCTCTGATCCATGCAATCCACCGCTCTTTAAACCCCAACCTCAAAAGCATAGAAAAACCTAGTTGACCGAATCGTACGCCTTTTCATAGTCTACCTTCAAACACAACCCCCTCCTCCCTTTCCTCCAGACACTACAAGAAAATAACAATTTAGTCACCGAATTTAGCGACCAAGAATAAGTGGTCGCAATTTGCGACCGAAATAGCCATTGAATACCCTTAGTATCAAATTTGTGTCTGAAATAGCGACCAAATGAATTGTTAATGAATTGGTATTAGACATTGTGAGTGATGTTTTTTAATAAAATGAGAGTTGTGACACGTGTAAGTTTTACAACGTGCCACTTGTCCCTCCCATAATCAATTTGAAATTACTATTTTGAATTTAAATTTGAAAATTTTTCTTTTTGATTGTTTTTAGAACTTATCCTTGAAGAGCATTCCATTTGTATTATAGATTGATTCAAAATAAATTAAAATAAAAACAACCAAAGCTATGAGAAAAAAATATGGAAATAAACATCACTAGTTTTATTGAAACTGGTTGCGTATAACTGGAGCTGTACGAAAGGGGCAAAATGTCTTTTTATCTCAATAATTTATTTTAGAAATAAAAGTATACTTGCTTCCAATAAATCACTAAACATAATTTTATGCCATTTTAATTTTTTTTAATCAGGTCAGCTAGCATATTTTTTTATTTTATAAAATTATACTCTTTTTCTTTTATCAGCAAAAAATATAATAAAATAAAGGCATGTGCTGGTTTTTAGTAGCCTGCAGGTTGTTTTTACTGCATAAATGGTTGTGTGAGTCTAGTAGGTGTTCTATGGTGTTCAAGAACCTAAAGCTTCTGTTGTATGGAGTTTTTAACTATTGTATACGGGTTGGAACACCCTGAAGTGTCCCATTTTTAATTTTATTTTTATTTATTCTTTGTTGAAAAAAAAATAATAAAATAAAGGAGGTACTTCAGGATTACCTCAACCCATATACAATAATCCAAAACAACAAAAAAGTTATTAGTTTCTAAACAAATGACCCTATATCCAACCTACATAGATTAAATACATCCACCCTACACAAATTAAAGACTAAAATCAATGCCTGCCAACTCCCAGACTAAACTCCCAGACTAAGTATATAAAATTATACTTAGTAGAACATTTTTTTATTTGAATGTTTTTTAAAAAAATAGTTTAATGTAATGTTGTAAGTTTTATTGTTATGATTTTAGTTGATGTAATTAAATAATCAGATTATTTACGTTGATTAAATATAATTTAGAAAGAAATAAAACAATACCACTAAATTAATGTTCTCAGTTGATTCTGAGGGTGATACTGTGAGTTTTTCTGAAAGTCAATTTCAATATGCATTCCTATCCGTAACTATCTTTCTATCATGTTTGATGAATGTCTTCTTATTTGCTCCCATCATCATTGCCTTGTGATTCTTTTCTCAATCTCTTCATCATGCAGCAAGAGTTGAACTAATTAGATTGGTGTTGTCTAATCGGGCATCTTCCACAAAGGAAAACTTATACGGAAAGGTAATTCTAATAAAGGAAAACTTATACGGAAAGGTAATTCTAATGAATAATCTCATATCAAATTCTTCATATCTACTAACCGTCCACATCATAAAGAAGACCATATTAGAAATGACAGTTATGGAGAAGATTAGTTGTATGTTAAATTATATAATAGATTGATTCTTTTAACTAGTTTTCAATAGTTTTCATTATGTAATACGATTTACTTTTAATTTGTGTACAACTCCTTCTTAAACTATGCATTTGAAGTTCATTCTTATTTAGCTTGATTGAATTTTGAGTATCTATAAGGAGGTTTGACTTTTTTTTATAAAATGGAGATTTGGTGGATATATCTACAAAGTTGTTGTTTAGCGATCGAAACAAAATCGGTCGATGTAATTAAAAAATATATTTAGCCACCGAAATCAAATTTGTCGTTATAGGGGTTTTCATTTAGCCACTGAATTAGCCACCACAAGCTTTTTTAGTTAATTATTTTAATCCATTAGCGACCGAAAATGGTGGTCGCTATCACCTTCTATTTTAGTCACCGATTTAGCCACCGATTTTTTTATAAAAATTTGGTTTCTGAATTTTGGTGACCAAATTTTCTGCAACCAACCGAAATTTCGATTGCTAATTTGGTTCCTAAATTTTGGTGACCAAATGTTCTACGACTGATTTAGCCACCGAAATTTCGGTCGCAAATTTGCGACCAATTTATAATTCGGTCGCTAAATGCTTTGCGTCTAGGGTTTTCGTTTCCATTTTTATTTGGAGACCATTTCGATCGCAAATATGTTTAGCAACTGATTGTAGTGCTTCTAGCGACCGATTATAGTGCTTCTAGTGACCGAATTTGGTGGTCGCTAAAAGGGATTTTCCTTGTATGAGCTCATTAATAACATCATTAGCTACTAGAATACTATCAAGTAACCCTTTGTCCTTTAAGAAAGTCGATTGACAGTCATTTATAACTTCAAGTAAAACTAGCTTGAGGCGACAAGATAAGACCTTTGAGATAATTTTATACAAGTAACCCACCAGAGATATAGGTCTATATTGATCCAGACTCGTAAGGTCCCTTACTTTGGAAACAAGGGTTATGAAAGACGCATTACACCCTTTAGGTATACAATCCATCTCCTGAAAAAGTTGAACAAGAGCTACAACATCATGCTTCAACATTTCCCAACTATTCTTGATAAAATTAAAATTAAAGCCATTTGGGTCAGACTCTTTGACCCCTTACACATCCAAACCGTGTCTTTCACTTCTTCCTCTAACTATAGATAACGTACTTAGGCTAGTCTCCACTGACAGGAATTTGAACTCAACATTCTCAAGTCTAACTCGTTTATACAAGATCCTATTTATACATAAAATAATTGTCAAAATTAACTTTCATAAAAAACATAATAATTTAAGACACATGAATAGTATCTCACATTTAAACTCAAAATGTTAAAAGAGACTCATTCGAATCATGAATAAGGAAGTTATAACTAACTTATAGAAAATAATGTAAAACCCTAAAATACTTTTACTAAAAAAAATTATTAAATGAAAACTAATTTAGTGACTAAAAATAAAATAATTAGTTATTATATTAAATAAATTAAATATTATTTTATAAAAAAAATTATTAATTTAAAATAGTTCTAATTATTAATAATAAATAATTTTTAAATATTAATATTTAATTTTAACTATTAAAATTTTAGTTATTAACTATTAATCTAAATAACTTCATTTTTTATGTTTTTCTCATTCTTTCTTATTACTATGTATACTTAATGACATAATCAACCTAATGTCATAACGATGATTGGTGACGTTATTACCTGGAGTGACTGAAAATACCAAAAGTGTACGTGGTCGAAATGTAGATCACAAAACCAATATCCTCTTAGGTCAAGTCTTTTCCGCGTTTTCTTCTTTTCCACGTCAATAAAATAATTTTGAGAAAATTATAGGAAAATATATATATTTATCTCCAATATTAAATTATAAGATTGAAAAATTAAGAAATTGTTTGAAATCTTAATAAATTACTAGAAAAATCTTTCAAATTGTTTAAAATATACGGATTAATTCCGTATAAGTAAATATTTTAAGTAATTTAAAGTATATGATTAAATTGTTTAAATCGTTTAGAATTATTTTAGTTAAATATGCGCAATTGATGTTTTTTTTGTTATAATTTTATTTATATTTATTTTCTCATTCATGCATACATTGAGTACATTTTATATAATTATTTATATTAAATTTTGAATATCCGATTGAACTGTTTGAAAAAATTGTTTTTCATTTGTTAAAAAACACACATTAAATCTAAGTTTAGTTTTGATGGAAAAAAAAAATTAAACCATTTATTTTATTCTTTCTATATGCATTTTCTTATCATTAAATAAATTTCTATATATAAAAAAAATAGTGTAAAGAGGTACTCAGATCCTTATGTATTGGAGATCTCACATTGACTAGAAATTAGGACATTTTATTGTATATAAGTGAGCGCAAATCTTACCTCATGAGCCGATTTTATGGGATTAAGTTAGACTTAAAATCCATTTCGTAATATAATATTAGAGCCATTTTTCGAGTCTATCCTACTGTAGTTATAGCTTACCAACCCCCAGCCCACAAGGGAACCAGACCCAAACAAAATAACAAAAAGTGAGCCCGCAACTCATTTTTGAGTCCACACCACACCAACAAAGAAGAAAAACTTTTTGCACTTGAATGCCTCATTGCTGGACGCACCTACCAGCAACCCTTTCCTACAATCAAAATTCTCTTGATCCATATAAACAACACATCATACCATATTTTGGCATTTATTACGTGTTATCCTGAAATCAATTCCTGCCTCACACATAAAAATCTGCAGCTACCATGGATGATAGTTAGGATATTTTATCAAAATGTGAAGTTTTTTTTCATATTTACCTAAATAATAGACAAAAGCAGAAAAAATTACAAAAATAGATAATTCTTGGTAAAAATTGTCAATGGTATAGGCAACATCTTGATTGTTTTTAAAAATAATTAATATTTTTTTAAATTAAAACTAATTTTTTAATGACTTCTATTCAATATTTTTATTTATTTTTTAATACATTTATTTTACATAAATACATGTATATTATTACTTTTCACATATTATATAATTTATGATAATTAAATATATTATGATAATTATATATGCATGTTTGTCTCTTTATGTAGATGGAGAATGCTGATAAAAAAAAAAATGTAGATGGAGAATAATGGTGGCTTCAATGTGGTGGTCAATCCCAATGTGTACTATGCATTCATAGTGGCGCTACTTATGATTCTTGGTAAAAATTGTCATATTTACCTAAATAGACAAAAGCAAAAAAAATTAAAAAATAGATAATTCTTGGTAAAAATTGTCAATGGTATAGGCAACATCTTGATTGTTTTTTAAAATAATTAATATTTTTTTTAAAATTAAAACTAATTTTTTTTTTCACAAAAAACAAAGTTACCCAAAATTAAGTTGGATTAAAAATAGGTTGTGTAATAAATGTAAAATATTTAATACTTTTTAAATAATGTTAAAATTAAAAATATTTTTGTTGTTTTTAAAAATTGAAATTATGTTCGGGAGTTCGTTTTTTACCAATTTCTGCTTTGGTTAAGGTAACTTTCCAAAAAAAACAAAAACATGATTTGTTGAGCGAGTCTTCAAAATAGACACCATGTTACGTGTAGGTCATTATTATCTAGAAGATATCACACCCTTATTTAGAAAAATCAACAAGATTCGACTATGTGTTTTGTGGAAAGGTTTAATGTAGAAAATTATGAATATGATGTCCAAGAATTAGCCACCCCCCAACATGGTCGACGACCTCAATCATATACAGTTAGATTAAATTATTGATGGTGTGATTGTGGTCACTTCCAAGCTCTTCAACTTCCCTGTCGTCACGTTATTGCCGTTTGTTCCTCTTGTCATTTACAAATGACGACATTCATTGATCCGGTTTACAACCTCCACACGATTAGAAAGACATATCAAGTTGAATTTCATCTCGTTCGAAACGAGGATTATTGGTCTACTTATACCGGACCAAATTTCATATCTGACCCCCACATGCGACGTAAGAACTTGGGACGACCAATTACAACTAGTTTACATAATGAAATGGATCAACCAATTTAAAACAAGCCAAAAAAAAATGTTCTTACTGTCGCAATGAAGGTAATAACAGAGAAAATTATCCATTTAGACAGTAGAATTATCCTTTGTAATGTTGTTCTCATCAAATATTTAATATCATCTTCTTTTAATAACTTATATTCAATATTTTCATTTATTTTTTAATACATTTATTTTACATAAATACATGTATATTATTACTTTTTACATATTATATAATTTATACTTTCATATATTATATAATCTAAAAATGTATACATAAATCATATCACATTTTTATAAGTATATTTTTAACTTTAACAATATTTAAAAAATAGTAAATATTTTTAATTTATCACACTGTAGGAGATCCCACATCGACTAGATATTAGAGCCTTTCATTGTATATAAGTGGGTGCAATCCTCAACCCTATGAGTCGGTTTTATGGGGTTGAGTTAGGCTTAAAGTTCACTTCGTAATATGGTATCAAAGTCATTTCGAGCCTATCCTAGCAAGTAGTATTTGTTGGGCTTATCAGGCCACCCGCTATCGGACCACCCATAATATATAAAGTTCACTTCGTAATACACACAACTCATTTTTAACCCAATTTATTTAAAATTATTATAAAAAAAGTAATTTTAATTCTTCAACTTTATATATCATTTTCTTAAATAAAACAAAATTAAACTTTAATATTATAATTAAAATAAAAAATTTAACTATATATTTTTATTTTCAAAAATATTAATTGTCATTTCTTTTGAAAAAAAAATCAACTGAACTTGCCAACCGAATTGACAACTTTAATGGAGAGAAATTGTCAATTCATGTCTAATTTTATTTAAACTGAAGTTGTCAATCCAATTAGAAACTTTAATTAAAAAATAAAAAAGTAGGCTGATTAATAAATTTAATTGATGTTGCATACACCATTGGCAACTTTAACCAAGAATTGTCCATTCTTGTAAATTTTTCTACACCATTGACAACTTTAACCAAAAATTGTCCATTCTTGTAAAAAAATGTGCACCATTTTGGTGAAATATCCTTATAGTTACTTTCTTCTGTCGATTATTTAAAATTCTTCTGCAGACTCCAATTTATTGTCTGTGCATACTTAATTGTGTAGGGCATATTTGATTGTTGTGTGTTCTATGTGACCACTTGACTTAGTCGTTTGTAGATACCACACTTGCAATTGGGATTAGTATTGGTAAACCTGAATATTTTGCTTTGTATGTTGCTCTGTGAATTACCATATACAACATATAAATAATAAAGACACTTTGGTTCCATGAAACAGCTTCCTCTCCAATGGCAAAGCAAGTCTCAGTTATCAACTCTTCCTACTGTGCTCCTCACTCTATCCCTCTACAAATTAATACTGAGAAAGGAGCCACTTACAATGAAAACGATGATCGTCTCTTTTATACTAAGATACTTTTTTCACACTTCACAACCGTCGTGTCTTATATGATGATGCAGAAAACCCCATCGTCACTCTATACAATAAGGTTTGGTTGCTCATGCATCTAGCAATACTCATTCTCAAGTTAATTAAATATTCGCCTATCTGCAAAAACAATCTCTAGTTATAAATCTCTAACCTAACCATGCTGTTCTTATTCTTAATTTTTATGCAGATTGTGTCCTTGCATGGGAGATGCAAAGTTTTCAGGGGTGAAAGCACTGATTCATCTAAATTGCTATTTTGGGTTAAGGAAGTCAAGGAATCGTCAAAGATCCCGCCTGGGATTACTAAATTAAACGTGTTCCTTGCCAAAAACCCAGACGAAAACAAAAGTGACTTTAGAGTGATCATTTTTGGAAGTAAAAGGTCGTGCACTGTTTATGCCGGTGAATCTCCTAACATCGTAGCCAAAGTATGAGTACTGAGTCAGTATATCTTTTTATTTATATTAGTAATTCTTTGTTTTTGATAAGTAGTAAAATTTAAATATATTATGATAATTATATATGCATGTTTGTCTCTTTATGTAGATGGAGAATAATGGTGGCTTCAATGTCTTCGTCAATCCCAATGTGGACTATGCATTCATAGTAGCGCTACTTATGATTGTTAATGACATGGATTGTTCTGATGAGTCCAAGAATAATAGTAGAGATTCTGCCATAGGAATAGGAATGATTACAGCTTTATCGATTTGATCATGCGAGTAAATATATTGTATAAGAAAATATAAGTAAATGTGAGGAAATAAATTTGGAGTCCTCCCATAATCTACTTGTATGGATGTCTATTGTATTGTATTGTATGTGACTATTTCTGGATTATCCGTGAATAAATTATTTATGAATTAATATTTTATAATATATATTACGAAGTTATTCATGGATAATTTATGTACAGAATTTTCTTTAGCTAAGTATGAACTTTTTAATAAATAAATTTACGTGTACATGGGACTCAAAACAAATTTCTTAAAAATATTAAAAAAAAATTAATCTATCAAATTTTGTTATTACGTTATGATTATTATTATACTTATTATGATTATTAATATTAATATAATTAATAAAATAAAAATAAAATTAATAACAGTATTTGTATATTTAATATCATTAATATTAGTGGGTAATTACAAGAAACAATTAGACAACATAAATGATTGACAATATGAAACTCTACCTCAATCTAAGTATAATGCAAGGTATAAAGAAGAGGGAGGAATGTACGAGATGGAAGGAGATATAACAAAATAACAAAGAATATGAAGCTCTAGAAGTTTAGAGGAAAAAGAATGAAGAATAAACTTATGCTTAAGTTGTTAAAGGATGAAATAAGGCAGAGACCACAGACGAAAGTTGGAGAGGTTTGGAGTTTCAAGTAAACGTGGAGAATATAAAATGGCTTGAACGAAGTTATGTTTGTAAGTTCCAAAATACGATTACTATGGAAAATCTTAAAGAAGGCTTCATTGTGAATGGTATAAGTTTTATACAGTTGAGATATATGGAGGATAATAAAGTACTCTTATCAAGTGAGAGGAAGAAGGATATCCAACTCAAAGAGAATCATGATTCGTTGTTTACCATATATGAATCAATCACTACATGGAACAAAAATTCAGTGGTAGGTATCAAAAGAGTGTGGATCATATGTTGGGTATTATCGATATCACTCTAAAGAGAGGAATGTTTCAAGAAAATCACAATACAATAGGAACTTTGGTACCGATTGACAAACACTAGTGCAGAAACATAAAACAAATGCGGCTATTTCGAATTTATAAATGCGGCTTTATAGCTGCATTTGATCAACACGCACTTGTAAATCAAGAAATATAAATGCGGCTATATAGCCGCATTTATAAATACCATTTACAAGTGCGGTTATTTGCTTTAACCGCACTTGTATATGCCAAATCATTAAAAAAATTAAAAATTTTAAAACATCGTCAATTTTGTGTGAAGCCAACGTTGATGAAGAGTCACGGGAGCGCCAACAACGGTGGCGGCAATAGAAGCGACGGCGGACAGGGAAGCAGTAACAGAGAAAATCAAAAAATCTACAAGAAACCATGAAGACAATGAAAGAGTACTGAGCAATGTGAGAAACCAAACAATGTAAGAAAAACGAATGTCAGCCAACAAAACAGTGCTTCAAGACCACCAATGCAAGGAAAAAAACATATATAAGAAAAACGAAAAACATTTATGCATATATTTGTGAAGATGAAGAGGAAGAAAGAGAGTTCAAGAAACTTACATTGCACAAATGGAATGCAGATGCAGCAGAAGGAGACGAACTCAGAGTGCGAACGCGAAACGAAGGCAAAGACGAGAAATAAAGTTTGAAATTATGTGTGGCGCGCTTCAAAATTTAGGGTAAAAAAGAATTTACGAATGCGGTTAAAGGTAAAACCGCATTCGTAAATCAAAGAATTTTGATTTACGAATGCGATTATTCAAATAACCACATTCGTAAATCAAAGCGCTTGATTTACGAATGCGGCTATTCAAATAACCGCATTCGTAAATCAAAATAATTTCAAAAATGCCACCGCGTTTTTTACTAAAACGGGTAGCGCAAAAGCCGCACTAAATAAAGCGTATCCTTTTCTTCTTTTTGCACTAGTGAAAGCAATGACACAAAGGTAGGAGTTGGAGTATGCGCGATTGTTTATAACAATTTTGATTCAATCAGAAGCAAACTTAAGAAAACAAATGAAAATAAATGGTAAAGTATACAAGATTCTTATTGAACAAGAAAATGCAAGGTAACGAGGAACATGAGAATGCTACATGTGGGGAAGGGAACACTACACCATTTTTTTACTTTAGACAACTTGAACTTGAACTACGTATGTAATTGTTGTCTAAACATAGAAAAAATAATAATTTTATAAATGTAGTTCAAGAACTATTAAAGATCATATTTATAAAACCGTTGATTATTTATACCACGTTTTTTAAGTGTTGTCTTTAAAATGTGTGGACTAAACAATATAAAAATGATCTAAAAGTGAAAAGGACGACACTTTTACAAATTAGGAATATGAATCACTATATACCACTTTTTTCGGATCATGGATGTTTAAGTCACAATTTTGTGGCATGACCTTTAAAAATAGAATAAACCAAATTAAAGAAGTTTGCCCTTTAATTGTAGGTATTTTAAATCATATATTTCATTAAAGTTACCTTTAATATAGACAATAATTATTAAAACATAGTTACTTTAGCCCACATTTTTTAAATTGTAGATATTTTAAACTACATTTAATGAATCTATTGGTAAAATAAATAAATAAAAAACTATACTTTCGAATTTCAAATATACAATATATTTTGATTTGTTTTCCATTCTCCAACATGTATCCAAATCTAAATGAGAAACTTATGGTTTATAAATTGAAATTCAAATTAAACCCTAATTTTAAAAATAAAATTGAAATTATTATTATATAGTAATTATTATTAATATTATTATTAAGATTCACATTTTTTAAATTGTAGATATTTTAAACTATACTTTCAAATTTCAAATATACAATATATTTTAATTTGTTTTCCATTCTTCAACATGTATTTAAAATGACAAACTTCTGATTTATAAATCGAAATTCAAATTAAACCTTAATTTTAAAAACAAAATTGAAATTATTATTATATGGTAATTATTATTAAGATTCTTCATAATAGTAATATTTTTATTATGTTTTCTTTATTGTTTTTTTATAATTAATAATAATAATAATAATATTATAAATAGAAACAATAATATTAATAATAATAATATTATTATTATTATGAATAACAAGAATAATATTAATAATAATCTTCAAATTATAATAATAACCATAATCCTATTCATAATAATAAAATAAAAATAAGAATAATTATAATTATAATATGATAAAAGAGTTTGTACGATATAATAATTATAAATTTTATGTATAATGATAGAATCTGAATTTAATTTTCTCTATCCAATAAATTGTTAATAAATAATAATAACAATAATAATATATACCGATATATAAAGGAGATTCTTCTCTTTAACTATTCTCAATTCTTTTCATGTTTTATCCTTATATCAATATTTTATTTTATTTCATTATCATTGACATTGCGTCATTTCCTATTTTTTTCTAAAACATTTGGTATACGTGATGGCGGTTTTGAATTAAAAGTGAGATGGAAGAGCGTTTTTTTTTTATATTTCAGTCATTTTCTATTTTTTAAATATTTACTAAATAACTAATTATTTTTATAATTAATTGAAAATTAATTTTTTTTATAAAAAAAAACTAATATACTGTCATTTCGTAAAAAGAAAATTATCAATTTAAACAATTTTAAATATGGAATAGTTTGTCAAACATGGAATAAAATGAGACCTTCTATTAGACTTGGAATAGTTTGTTAGAGGTAGGAAGTTCTTACACGTGAAGTAATATTTTTTTTTTCATATTTCAATTTCTCTTAAAAAATTATAGTTTTTATCTTTTTTTATTATTTGGTTTAGTTGATATCTTTTATTTAATTTTTAATATTAAAAATAAATGTAATATAAAGCAATAAACAACAATTATCCAAACTCAATTGTGACTGTTATGTTTCACTGGCAAAGGATTCAATCGATTGACATGGGGTGAGACAGACATAACTGAAACTGGACTGTTTCTTCTTTCCTGCACCTTCATATCTTCTTCTCTCACCTCCATAAATTTTTAAATTTCCAAAAATACCTCTTTACAATATTTCGGATTACGTAATCCGAAAGTCATTTTTCAAATGTGTAATTAGCTTGCGGATTACATAATCCGGAAGCCATTTTTCAGATCCATGATTACTCTCTGGATTACATAATCCGGAAGTCTTATTTAACTTCCGGATTATGTAATCCGGAAGTCTTTTTTCAAATAAGTTTCCAGATTACATAATCCGAAAACTAATCTATGGGGGTGACACAAGAAGGATAAAAATGTATTTTCAAGTTGTGTATGGAGGTGGCAGAAGAAGATATGGAGGTGCAGGAAGAAACAGTCCTGAAACTGCTCTTCTGATATGGATCAATGGCCACATTGTATATGGACTCAACAGCCGGACCAAGTACAAATCCAGGAGTCTAAACATAACAAAGTGGGCCTGGCCCATCTTTCTCCCTTTGGATTTGGACCCTTATAAACAATTTGTTGACCAACACAAAGCCAATGAAGGCTTTTTTTTCCTGCACCCCTATATTTATGTCCGTATTTTGGATTGACGGTGATTGTCAAGATTAGATTATATAATCTGTAAACAAATTCAAAGAACAAGTATTTTTTGTAATCCAAAACATAATTCAGAATGTTTATTCAGAAGAGAGTTTTGGGTTATCCCAACCGAAATTACTTGTTCTTTGAATTTTGAATTTGATTATTAATTATGTAATCTGCAAGGTTATTATGTATTCGAGGTTAGCTTCTAAGTTAATCTAATATATATATTATGAATTATATAATCTAGTATTCAGTTCTTGTCTTTCAGTTTACATAATTCATAGAAAAATAAAACACAACAGTAAAATGAACATTCAACCACAGTGCAAAAGAACAGTGAAAAAAACTCAAAAACTAACCTCATCAACCACATAATCACAAACACACTGCAACAACTATAAATATGTGCTGATAAAAAAAAAATCAAGAACCACCAAAAATTCCTTCAACCAGAGCAAATGTGAGTTTGGGGATGCAAAGGGGGTGAGAGAAGAGAGAAAAAAATAGTAAGGTGAAAACTGTTTTGGGTTTTCAATTATTTACTGAAAGAAAAAAAAAGTAATTTCATTTTATTATGGAGTTTTTAATTATTTACTGAAAGAAAAAAGAGAGTAATTTCATATCTATTATGGAATGCTCATGGAAGTACAGGAAGAAGCAGCCGCCTATTAAACTAGGTTGAGTGGAGATGAGTCGCAGGGCTGTGAAGGATTTTCCGGAACAAGTTGGAAAGTTTGTTATATTCATATATGGTTCATATCTACCACTTGTGCCAGGAAGAAGAACTTATTCAATAATGATTTTTTCCCCTAAGTATATATTTTAGTTCATTAACATACTTCAATCAAGCTATTTGTCTACATTTAATTATTCTTTTATTTCTTTTTTTTTATTTTCTCGTTGTAGCTATGTTTTCTGTTAATGTTTATAATTTTATCTAAACTTGCCCGAAAATTACACAATTAAGGATTTGTTCGATAAAAGAAAACAAATTTGATGTCTGAAAATTATAATCCCAACAAATTATAACAACCTTTATTAATGGACTAATTTTATGAATGCTACTATATATAGTAGATTGAAAAATATATGAAATTCCTTATTAAAATAGTTTCTCAAATTTATGAATGATATATAAACTCCTTTATATAGATTGAATATATAAGAGGATGGACTACCAAGCTCAATAAGGTAATTTCTTATTTAAGGATTATTTATTGAGAATGATACTTTATAAGAAATCCAAACGAAAAAGTACAAAACAGGCTTTCAGCATTTCTCTATTCTGCTCTTGCATCGTCGTTAATCTCATCAAGAATCACGATTAACGCCACTATGAACGCATAATCGATGTTGGGATAAACCGTGATCATGAAATGGTCTTTTCCAATCAGAATGCTCTGAACTGTGTGCTTCTTATGCATCTGTAATAGCATTCCCACAAAATATTTTCACTTTAATTTTCATATATATTACTGAAGCAACTTTTTAATAAATTGAAAACGACTCTGTTAATTACCAATAAGTATGATTAAATAGTATTGAAAGAAATAATAAAGGTAATTTCAGCTATCATGGAAACGTATTTAAAAAAATGATTTTGGATATTTAATGAGAAAAGGTTTTACCTGTGCGACGATGTTGTTAGATTCACCAGCATAAACAACGCAAGAACGTTCCAACCAACTACCTTTAACCTTAAAGTCACAAATATCTTCTTTGGTGTTATTAGCCAAAAACACATCCAATTTGGTCTTAAACTGAATAAAGGACGATCGCTTCAGAGTAAATATTAGATCTTTGTCGTCTGTGCTTTCACCTCTGAAAGCTTGCCATCGATCATGTGCTGTCATCACCTGCATCAACAACACAACTTTTCACCAATTTTTACAAGATAAACCTCTTTAAACAAGATTGTTATTCTATAATCTCACATATATTAGAGATTAATGATAATTTATATCTATTTTATGAATGACTGAGTCTGAAAACTTGAGATCAGAACAAAGATATATATAATAATTTCACTCTTTTTAATTATTTTTTAATCATATTTAGTATTTAGAATTACACTTTAAATGAGATGTATATCATGAAGGTAAAACTTTTAAATATTAAATAGGATTAAAAAAAATATTAAAGTACCGTGGATTTTTTTTGGATAAAAACTACTTAGATTGAAGAAGAGTAAGGGAACTAATCTCAGAGTGTTTAGTTAATTGAGGTAGGGTATGCTTGAATAACTTTCACCAAGTAAAAATAAAAAATTTAACATAATAATTTAAACGAACATGTGATGTGTTTGGTGGGAGAAGGAGAAAGGAAGAAAGAAAAACCTTGCGGCGTAGGGTGACAAGGGGGTGGCCGGCGGCGTCGATGAGGACGCGGCGGTCACGAAGGCTCATGAGAGAGCCCTTGACTTTGAAGACGACGTTGCCGTTAACGTCGGTGACCACGAAGTTGCCGTCGGAGATGGTCATCACCTTCTTCACCACTGCCAGATCCACCGGGTACGGAGCGCAGAACTGCGGCCCGATCACGGTGGTCGGCAACGCCGGAATCGGGGCGGAGGTGGTGGGCTGCGGCGGATAAGGGTTTGGGTATGCCATGTCTAAGGTTCACACTTAAACAAACTATGTAATTATTGTCTCCAAAACGAAAGTTTTGTTTGCGAATTTTGAATGGATGTGAGTTCTGAAAGTTTCTTATATAGAAGATACTATGATTCATAAGAGGATCTAGGATAAGAATTGGATATGGTGGCATTTTCTTTTCTTAGTGAATTTGATTATTTGCAATTATTTTTCAAACTTGTTAATCATTCAAACGTGTCACATGACATGTACTTTCCACATTGGAGGGATCATAATTTATTACACAAATAATAAATAAAATAAGCTGTCTTTTCTTTTATCAAGAAAATAAAAGTTGTCATTTTCTATATTGAAGTTGTTGGTTATAGATTCTTTTTTAATGTTGACTCTCAGATTTTTATTATTATTACAGCTTGTATATCTAATTAAAAGTTTATCTTGAGTTTGAATCAATGATAGTATGAGTCTTTATAATAACTTTTAATTTGTTATGTTGTAAAAAATAAATTTCATAATAACTATATTTGGAACATCATTTCATTATCAATGATATACAATTTGTATCAATACTATTCTGTTCTGACTAGATTTTTAACCTGTGTATTACACGAAAAAGGAATGAAGATATTAATTATTTATAAAATATTATTTTCTAATTATAAAAAATATATTTATATATTAGTTATTATTTTGTATAGAAAATAAATATTTTAAATTAATTAATTGTACTAATATTTAGAAATTTAATTATCATGTATAATATGAAATACAGTACATAATATAATGAAGAGAAGACGTATAAATAATGAAAAAAAAATAATTCAAACGGTATCATATTCAAAATTCAAAAACAATTATATCATTTATGTAAATCATTCTTTATCTGCTCAATTTATAACAGGCAAAGCTACCAATGAATTATGATATATGATTGAAATATCATCACTAAATTTTATATTATAAAAATAATGTGAAATAGTTGCCATATGTATATAACTTTTCTTAATAGCTGTTAAAAAAAAAGTTAACCTTCAAAAAGGTTGTTTAAGTCTTTTTGCAAAAAAAGGTATTTTGTTCATAATATCTAAGAGTGTTCGGTTCTACACCACAGAAAACGAATAATCTACCCATACGGAAAAAGTCAACTTAAAAACAGAAATATTGTCAATGTTTTATAAAGAGTATTTGTATCACATTTTTAATTAATATGTGAGAAAAAAATATAAAAGCAGAAGAGTTTGGTTTAAAAGAAATACAAAATACGAAAGAAAAGGATAAATAAAAATTAAAAAAAATGTTTTTAAGTTAAATAATTTAGGAAGTGGTTATTTTGTATTTTCTGAAATATTATACGCGTGGAGTGTTAGCGTGTTGCGTTTTGTTATTTTTCTAATTACGCGCATTATTGTCTGTTGCTTAATTGAATATTATATGCGATGCCAATTACGTGTCTGACAAGACAAGAACATAAGAACAATTTTTCATGTGAAAATGCAATTTTATTAAAACAAATATTCAAAACACGAATTACAGTTATGCCATCAAATGGATTTTGTTTCTAATCCATTTTAGATTTCTCACTTTAGTCTTCAGATTTTTATTTTACTGGTAAAGGTTTCTTAATGTCTAATTTGTGTTGTTAATTATACGATATGACGTAAATTTTATTATGCTTCGTGTCGATTATTTTCAATGAATAAAAGTTTATTTATTTATTTCTCGAATATAAGATTATATTGGTCATATTCATCTTTGAAATACATTATTTGTCATAGTTTTGTCGTTTTACAATAACAAAAAGCATAATTTATCGTTTAAAATACATTATTATTTGTGATGATTGACTTTTATCTTTTCAAAATTTTAAACTTATTAAGCTCAAAAGATATATTTGTCATTGTCTGGGTCAATAACCATTTATGTTTTGCAATATAATCAAATATGTCTTCGGAGGCCTTTTTCTTTGACCATTTCCACACTCTTTTGCGAAAATAATATATACATTTCACACTTCTACTTCCTCGTTTCTTCACCTTCTCTTTCCTAGCTACTCAACTATTGATCCAATTTGCCGATAAAAAAAAAAAAACTATTGATCCAATTAATTAATCCCACCATTGAAGAAATTATGTTTATAAATTTTCCATATTTACTAGAAACAGGGTGATCTTAATACAAAGTTTTTTCACTCATCAGTAAAGTGGAGAAGGGCGAGGAACGAGTTACATGAGTTGTTTGTTGATGGAAGGTGGAGCGAGGATAAGGTTGAGATCAAGGACAAGGTTAGGGATTACTTTGAAGATAGGTTTGCCAGAAATGAAGCTTGTACGGTTAGATTGGACAATGTAAGGTTTAATTCTATCTCGCAAGCTGATAACGAGTTGTTGGTCGGTGACTTCTCTGAAGAAGAAATAAGGGATGCGGTTTGGAATTGTGAAAGTTCAAAGAGTCCAGGTCCTGACGGATTTAACTTTGGTTTCTTAAAGGTCTGCTGGGATATTGTAAGGTTGGATGTGGTGTCAGCTGTGAAGGATTTCGCATCTAAAAGTCATTGGCCTAGAGGTTCAAATGCTTCATTCCTCTGTCTCGTCCCGAAAGTATAAAACCCTCAGCAACTCGGCGAGTTCAGACCTATTTCGTTAGTTGGATGCTTGTATAAAATTATCTCAAAAGTGTTGTCTCTACGCTTGAAAAAGGTAATTAGTAAAGTTATTGATTTGAGACAATCAGCTTTTCTTGAAGGTAGGGGTTTGTTGGACAGTGTGTTAGTAGCTAATGAGGTGTTGGAGGAATATAAAAGAAAGAGGAAGAGTTGTGTGTTCTTCAAAGTCGACTATGAGAAGGCGCATGACTCGGTTAGTTGGGAATTCATTTATTATATGCTTGATCGGTTGGGTTTCTGTGCTAAATGGATTAAGTGGATAAAATGTTGCTTAGAATCTGCTTCAGTTTCTGTGTTGGTGAATGGTAGTCCTACTAGGGAATTTACTCCTAGGAAGGGTCTTCGCCAAGGTGATCCACTAGCTCCGTTTCTCTTCCTTTTAGTTGCAGAAGGGTTGGCTGGAGTTTCTAGGATGGCAGAAGAGAAGAATTTGATTGATAGTTTGGAGGTTGGAAGAGCTAAAGTAAAGGTGAATATGTTGCAATATGCTGATGATACTTTATTCTTCTGTGAAGCTAATACCAAAAGTATCTTCAATATTAAGGCGATTTTGCTTTGTTTTGAGCTAGCTTCTGGGCTTTAGGTGAATTTCTTAAAAAGCAAATTAGGCGGGTTGGGGTTGGATTCGAGTTCGCTTCAGCGTTTTGCGGCTATTCTCAATTGTAATGTGATGGTAACTCCATTTGTTTACTTGGGGCTACTGGTAGGAGGGTGTCATAAGCGCAGTGCTTGTTGGAACGGGGTGTTAGAGAAAGTTCAGAATAAACTGTCTAGGTGGAAAGGCAGGTGCCTGTCAATGGCAGGGAGAATTTGTTTAATCAAGTCTGTTATTTCTTCAATCCCGTTATTTTTTATGTCTTTATTTAAACTGCCTTCTGTGGTGGCAGACAAGTTAGTTCGGATCCAAAGGAATTTCCTTTGGGGGTGGGGCTCTGATGGAAGGAAGATCGCTTGGGCTTCTTGGGATAAGGTGTGTGAGCCTCGGGATTCTAGAGGTCTTGGAATCATTGATCTTAGGAAATTTAACTTGGCTTTATTAGGAAAGTGGATTTGGAGACTGGGTACGGATAAAGGAGGTTTGTGGAAAGAGATTCTTGATTCTAAGTATGGTGGTTGGAGAAGTTTGAGAGAAGGCGGTAAGTCTAGTAGGGGCTCTCTCTGGTGGAAAGATTTAAAGGAGGTGTGGGATTCAGAGGGTTGGGGTAGAAGTTTTGAAGATGGGTTTAAGTGGAAAGTGGGGGATGGTAAGGAGATTTCTTTTTGGGAGGACAGTTGGTTGAGCTGTGGTACTTTGAAGGGAGTTTTTCCGAGACTTTTCTCTCTAAGCTCGGCTAAAAACGCAAAAATGGCTGAGCTTGGGTATTGGTATAATGGTGAATGGGTGTGGAATTTGGACTGGCGTAGATCCTTTTTCGACTGGGAGAAGTCTTTGGTTGAACAGCTGTTTCATAGTTTGCAAGAGGTGAAGTTGGTTTTTGGGGAGGCGGACAGTTGGGTCTGGAAGATTGGGGAGAGTCAAACTTTCTCAGTCAACTCTGCCTATGTTCAGGTAAGGCGGGTTAGAGGAGGGGAGTATTCTCCTGTGTATAGTAAGTTGTGGAGGTGCAAAGCCTTGCCATCTGCTTTGTTCACTGCTTGGAGGGTGTTGGAGAATAGGATTGCCTCTAGGGTTAACTTGGTAAGGCGCGGAGTGGCGGTAGAAAATCTCTTGTGTTGTTTGTGTGGGGAGGAGGAGGAGTCATCTTGTCACTTGTTCTTTGTTTGCAGGTTTGCTTGGCGCGTCTGGTGTTTGTGCTTTAAGTGGCTTGGTGTGTCGTCTGTAATTCACAAGGATCCTAAGTCAAATTTTCACAATTCTGGATGAGTCATGCTTCTGTTTCGGATAACGAAGTTTGGGGTACAATTTGGGTTGGCATTGTGAGCGAAATCTGGAAACATAGGAACTCGGTCATCTTCAATAGAGGTGTGGCAGATGTGTCTGAAGTGTTCGCTTCGGTGCAAGTAAAGGTATGGTCTTGGATTTATGCAAAGTCTCGTTCTGCTTATTTCCCTTATTCTAGTTGGGTTTTAAATCTTTTGGCTTGTATGAGGTTGATTCATTAACATTGGTTAGTGTTGGTATGGTTATCCCTTTGCTAATTTGGTAGGCGTTCTAATAGGAGACTGATGTCAAGTATTTCTGTATAAGGGTTGGACCACCCCTGAAGTGGTCCCTATTTATTTATTTATTTTATTGCTGATAAAAAAAAAACTAAGATAAACTAGATCATGAAATTATTTAACAAGGATAATTGTACTGTGTGAAAAGCAAGAGGCCATACCCTATAATAAAGGTCTTAACAATTGATTAATTAGTTGTATTTTATTTAGATAAACTATATGTATGACAATGATTCAATGTGTGTTTTGAATTTTAAATAAAAAATTAAATTAAAATTAAACTCAATTGAAATTGAAGAAAAACTTATAATAGTTTTAAGTTATCATAGTTTAGAGTAAATTTTGTTTTTAACTAGATTTGAAAGAGAAATCCAAACACACTTTTCATAGTTAATTCTATTTTAGTAAATAAACTTATGTTTAACTTAATTTAAAAAAATGGGGTAGGAAAAAGAATCTTAATTGAGAAAAATTATGTATGGAAGAGATTTGTGTGTACAGCAAATTTGCAAAAGTTTGATACTTAGTGTGGAAGTCCACATCATGTATATGAACATGTTGATCAACGAGAACCGAATATCAAGATGTTTATGTCTAGTTTGATTTCGATCAGGACAATTAATAATAACAATGTTAGTTATAACATTAATAGTAATGTTTAATAGTAATATTTAATATTTTGTTTTTACTAAAAATGTATTTTATATTTTTTACTAATTAAATGATATATTATATGAGACTAAAATTGTTAATTTTGAAAAACTAAATAACCAAATAATGTAGTATTAGAATTTGAATGAATTAATTGACAAATATGTAAAAAGAAGAGTGAATTTAAGTTTTTTCTTATTATTTAGTAAAATATCATATATATGCTCTTACCAAATCTTATCCAAACTAGGGGACGAATATTTGGTAAAAAACTTAAAAGTCAAATTCTGAGACACCAGGCTAAAATAATCTTGTAATATTTAATTTTCTTATTTTCAGTTCTCATAAAGACATTGTAAAACTATATTTGGAACGAGAAAAAAAAAGAAAAAAAAAAGAATGGAATAGGAAAAAGACAGAATATGCTCTGATTATGATTTCTTATAAAGTTGAGGAAAAAGAAAAAATATAAGTGGGAATCACCAATTTTATAATCTTTCAATATAGAAAGAAAGATAAAGAGAAGATAATAACATATGATACTACAACATACTAGTTTTATTTTTGTAATATTTTTTATGGAACATACATTCTACTAAAATAGATGAGTTGTCTAAATACTACACGAGTATAGGAATATGTTTATATTTTTTTCTTATCTGTTTAGTTCATAGTGATTTTACGTTTATCTTTTATTTATTAGAATAAAATTTATTATTATTTAGTTATAATTACTTACGAATTTAAATCCATAAATATATAAAAAATTATATGTGGATATTGCGTTACTAGTATTATTTGTAGGTGAAATTGAGTTATTTGTGAATTTTTTTTTATATGTATAACAGTAAAGTAGCTTAAGAACAATCATAGATAAAATTTATATGTAACTTTCATGCGTTGTAGCGGAAAATTTTTAGAAAATATTATTTGTAAATAATGATATTGAATCGTTAAATAAATAAAGTCACCCGTTACCTACTATTTTTTCATATATATTATAATAATATTAATATTATGGGTAACAATAATAGTAATAATAATATTAATAACAATATTATTATTACTAATAACAATAATATCAACAATATTATATTAACTAGCGGGAACATAGACACTCACGTGTCTGTGTATCCGCATTTTTCATTTTTACTATTTATATATTCATATAATTTTAATAAATATTAAATTATATAAGAAGATATGTAAATTATCTAAATGCACCATTAATAATAGTTTTATTAAGATTTTATGTTAATTTTTTTATATTTTCATTTTATTGTTTTTAATATTAAATTTTGATTTAACTTAGTGTAATCTTTAACTTTTTAAGGTTATCAAGATTAAAATTAAGGTTTAAAAAATGGACCAGCAAACAATGTCAAAACATAATGCAAATGGTTGTATGTTGGAAGTGGTAGAATCTATCACCTTATCAATTGAATCCACATCTTCCATGGCAAAGAAGTTGAAAAAAATAAAATAATAAATTATATACAAATTACCAAACTTCCAACTTATGTAATATCTAATAGATCAAAGCATCAGTAGACATAAAAACTTTTCCCGCAAAGTTGGGGTTAGGGTTCATACAAAAATATAAAAAAAATTAAGAAAACAATAGAAACAAAAATGTACAAATTCTATAACAATGAGACACGTCTCTGCTTCGAACGCTTTGGGAAGTGCGAGAAGGAGGAAACAATGGTGGTTGTTGTACAATGGTGATTGAAGAGGGACTAAGATGAGTGAGAGTAGGAGAAGAACATGGAGCGTGAAGGAAGAAGGTTCAAAATGTGTCAAAATTTAGGAGCATTTTTTTTTCTTTGGATGCAACTGGTGAAAACTACTCCTTATAAGGAAGTGGAAGAAAGTGGTAACCGTTCAACTACTCCTTATAAGGGAGTGGATGTAACTGGTGAAAACTACTCCTTCATTAGAAAGTGGATGTAAATGGTGACGGTGAAAACTACGGAAGAAAGTGGTAACCGCTCAGTAATAATCAAATTGTTCACGTTTGGCCACTACTCACATTTCCTAATATTTATTTCTCTCTCATAAAACAAACACTCCCTCTCATTAGGCAATTATTTTTCAAAATAAATTATCTCTTTCAATTCAAACGGTTGCTCCATTTATTTCAAATATTTTATTAAATTTATTTATCTCTCATACAACAAACACTCTCTCCTTATGCAATTAATTTTCAAAATAAATTATCTTTTTCAATTCATAACCACTCCTCCACCTCTCTTTTAATTCATAATCGTTCATCCACCTCTCTTTCAATTCATAATTGTTCCTCCACATCTCTTTCAATTCAAAACCGCTTTTCCACCTCTCTTTCAATTCAAAACCGCCCCACTACGTATACCAAATATTGTAGAAAAAATAAGAAAGGGCACAATGACCATAATACAATAATAAAATTAAATATTAATATAAGGATAAAATGGGAAAAAAATTAAGAGCAGTTAAGAGGGGAATAAGAAATAACACAATGACCATAATACAATAATAAAATTAAATACTAATATAAGGATAAAATAGGAAACAAAATTAAGAGCAGTTAAGAGGGGAATCCCCTTTATATATAGGTATAGATAATAATACCAATTATTTTATTATTAATAATAATGCTTTTATTATTATTATTATTATTAATAATCGTTTTATTATTATTATTATTATTAATGCTTTATTATTATTATTAATGCTTTTATTATTAATATTAATATTATTATTATTATTAATATTCTATTAATAATATTATTATAATTACTATTATTTTTATTAATATTTTTAATAATATTGTTATTAGTAATATTATTATTAATAATATCATTATTAATATTAGGTTTAATTATCTTTTTGTCCCTACATTTAATGTTAATATTAAATTTACTGATTTTTAAAAAACCAATTTGGTTCCATTTTTTTTTTAAAAGTATGTAATTTGACACGGTAAGAAAAAATGATTTTAACGGGGCTTTATTTTTCCATTATCCAAGGTTAAAACTTCTATTAAGTCATTTATCCAGGGTTGTAGTTTTATCTGCTAAACCATTCCTGGGGAACGTGTTTCCCGATATTTTTTTAAACCTTAGGAAAAGTCTTTCAGAGCCCTAGTTAAATACAATGGGTCACATCACAACCCACTGTTACCTAGCTCTACAACAACTGGTGTTTATCATTGCTTTATATATCCTAAATAATTGCATTATCTATCAGATGTGGCCTTGATTGCATGTGTGTTCTTGGTTAAAGATTACAAGAACATATTGCGAGGAGAAATTAACTTTATTACTTATCACTTTCACAGATAATTAATTATTAGATGCATTTTAAAATAAATGTCTTAATTTAAAATATTTCAAAATTATGATAATTAAATATTAATAATTATAACTAAAACTAAAAGTGCACATAAAATACACATACATCAAAAGCTAAAACAAAATAAGTCAGTTTTTTTGAAGTATAAGCTCGTAAAAAAAACTAGGAATTATATAAACCAACTACCATCAATCATAAAAAATATGCAAATATTGTTGAAATAATTATTATCCAAGATTAGTTGTTGAAATAATTATTATCCAAGATTAGTTGTTGAAATACTTATTATCCAAGGTTATTTTGTTGTTTTTAAAATAAAATTTTGAAACTTTAGAAAACTTATTTGTAATGTAAAGTTACACTTTCAAAAATTTAGAGAATTTAGTTTTACATATATTAAAACTATGTAATTTTTAATTATTTATTTATAAATAGATTTAATTATATTTATTTATTGAAGTTTGAAAAATCTGGAGTGTTTTATTGATGTTATACAATAAATCTTTAGAATTTAACGAAGGTAAAAAAAACCTCTGTTATTTTATTGAGGTTTTAGAATAAATCTTTAGAATTTAACAAAAGTTAAAAAAATTCTGTTATTTTGTTGAGGTTTTAAAATAAACCTTTGAAATTTGAAGAACGTTAAAAAAATCTCTGTTATTTTGCTGAGGTTTTAGAATAAACCTTTGGAATTTAACGAAGGTTAAAAAAACCTCCGTTATTTTGATGAGATTTTAGAATAAACCTTTGGAATATACAAAAGTTAAAAAAAAATATTCCTTATTGTACTGAGATTTTAAAATAAACCTTTGAAATTTAACGAAGGTTAAAAAAACCTCCATTATTTTGCTGAGGTTTTAGAATAACCTTTGGAACTTAATGAAGGTTAAAAAAAACTATGTTAATTAAATCAATTCCTAGGGTTATATTAACCTCTGCTAAATAACCTCCGTTAAAATCCTTTTTTTTGTAGTGTGATTCTTTCTGTCAAATTTCCACCAATGGTGTTAACTGGTGATGATTTGGCACACACAATGTCATTGATATGCAAACATGGACTGTACACGTAGAAACCAACTTTTAGGGTTTTATCTTCTTTGCGTCTTGGTGATCGACATAGGGCAGAGGAGTGGAGGCAGAGGCGCCAGTGGCAGTGTGCCACACATTAGGTTGAGGGTGGTAGAAAGGTTTATAATGAAGGTGATTGGGAGCAAAATTGGCGTAATTAGATAGGCACTCTAGTTGGGGTAATAGAAGGAAATGGAATGGGTATGCGACGATGGAGCGACACAAATGTTGTTGTCTAAGGCGTAAGTGAGTGTGAAAGGGAGGAAGTAGCCTTGTGACGGCGGCGGAGGGAAAGGTGGTAATCCACGTCATCAACTTCCGCTCCCCAACCTCTTTTCAGATGGTTTAGGTTGGGATCCCTCCACTACCGTATTATCTTCGCGGTCTTTGACACAGGCGTGGTCGAAACCTTAGTCTCTGACCCCTCCCTCCTAGAAAATGTCATCATCTTGGTCCTCGTCATGGACTCTCACAACAATCGTGTCCTGGCGGCACTCCATGCATTGGGCCCCTTCCCTCCGTTTAACACTCTCATCGCTTACAACCTCTGCTCGCTCTGTCGTCTCTTCTTTCCCCTCCCCTCCATCGAAGAAGGTGACAAGGAACGTGCCATTGTGAACGATGACGCAACAAACAACGAGGAACATGGCATCATGTACCATCCGTGTTTGCATACCAATGATATTGTGTGTGCCACATCATCAACAATCAATGCCATTGGTGAAAATTTAACATAAGGGACCCAATTGCATATTGTTTTTAAAACTTTGAGACCAAATTGATTTTTTTAGAAATCATATAGTAAATTGAATAATGACCCTAAATGTAGGGACAAAAAGACAATTATACCTTAATAATATTGTTATTAATATTATTATTAAATTATTATTATTATTATTAATGTTATTAATAATATTATTAATATTATTATTAATGTTATTAATAATGTTATTAATAATATTATTAATGTTATTAATATTATTATTAATGTTACTATTATTTTTATTAATAATAATATTTCTATTAATTAATAAAATAATAATAACTATAACGAGATTATAAAAAAAATTGGTAAACAATTAAAGGTTCTATATAGGTTGTATTTATATTTGTGGGTATAATTACCTTATTCGTCTCTATATTTATGGCCAATATTTAATTTAGTATGGTGGTTTTAAAAAAAAATCAATTTGGTCTCTATGTTTTTTAAAATGTATATAAATTGGTCATTTCTGTTAAGTCGCACAAACGACGTCAAGTGGTGCGTATGTGGCAGAGAATGGGTGATGTGGACTGTCAATTAAAATACATATCAGATTGGGTGTTTAGGGTTTGGAGGCATGAAAGATTAGTTTAGGGAAAAATCAATTGGGGGTTAAGATTTTTTAATTGCAAGCAGTGAGTTTATGAGGTGCGATCCCGTGAGGTGCGATTGGGGTTTAGGGTTCAATCTGTGAGGTGTGATCCTGAGCTCGTGAAGTGCGATTGTGTGGGACAACGATTGTGGGAGGTGCAACCATTGTTGAGCGTGGTGCAGTTTCGTGCTTGGTCGTTTATAAGGTTAGGCAAACATTCCCACCACGAATGAAGCTACGAACGAACCTGTGAACGAATCACAACGCTGGACTCCACCACAAACGACCCTCGTATCTGTCAACTTGTATTTGTGAAGAAGCCACCATCCAATAGTTTACGATAAAACAGAAACCCTAACCACCACACTTTATTAATCTCTGACAAGCTCAATCTCATGCCTCTGAACCCTGACACTACAAAAAAAACTTTTATTAGAAAGAGCCAAAGGCGGACACTAATCACAAAAAGCCCACGCAAAGATGCAATTAACGTGGGCTTTGCCTTCACACAACTTTGAAGCTAATATCCTTGTCGCAAAAATAATTGTCGGGTGCATGACGTCGCAATAAGTTGGCTTGCGTGGGCTTTGCCTACAAGTTGCCAACATAAAAAATTACAAATGTTAACTTAAGCGGGAGCTTAGCCTTGGACAGAAAGTGAGGGCTTAGGCTTAGCTAGGGGGACAATAAAATTAGCGTGGGCTTAGCCTTGGATAAGGGGACAATAAAATTAAAAATAAAGCGTGGGTTTAGCCTTGGATAGTGGGACAATAAAATTAGAATAAAGCGAGGGCTTGACCTTGGTAAAGTGACAATGAAATTAGAATGGGCTTAACCTTGGATATGTGGACACATAATTTCTTTTTTGTATGCACTATTTTTGGCCGCTATTGAACTCCACTTTTAAATAAAAGTTTGGATTTTAAATATTAAATATTAATATTTTTTAATTTGCTTTTTTTTTTGCAATAGCATTAAAAAGAAAAAAACATCAATGAATTGATAAGTTAAAAACTAAAAAACAAAAGTAATGAATAAATTATTATATTGATGAATAAAAAGTGTTTAAGCACCGGAAGATGGGCATTAATTAGTTAGCTTGGTTATCTTAGTGATTTCATTATTCTTAGTGACTAACATTTGCGCTGCTTACTAGTTATGTTTTATCGAAACATATGCAATGAAAAAACTATCATTTTAATACATTTAAGAAACTTTGTTCTATAATAAATATTTTTATTATAGAAAGTTATGCACCCAACGACTGGTTCTCTAGCTTAAGTTATGCTTAAGTTAGTAATTTAGCTGGATGACCACAATTGTGAATGAGTAGTTTGATAGGCTGGTTCTCTAGCTTCCATGATCATCTTCTCTGGATTCCATGAATATATTGCTTATCTAGTTTCTCTGGACACATAACATAGTATCTAAAACTGGGGATCGTACAACAGCAACAAAGGTTTAAGGATAGCTACATACACAAACATTTAAATCATATGGTATAACATCTTGGCTCTTATATGTTAAAGAGAGGATTATATTCAAAATTGTATATTGATCACACAGAATCCTCTATGGAGTTACTAATTAAATTGCAGATGTCACTGCATATACCCTAAAAGAGAATAACCACATTTACAAACTTTTTCTGTTTCACTGTAGATGAAAGAAGCCTTAGGATAGCTCCATATACAAACTTTTAATGTTTTATGTAGATGAAAGAGGCACAGGCCCAAGTCAAAAACCTGTTCAGTTTTAAATTCTAATCAATATCAAAACTAGCTGAAAAGGTATGGATTATCCTGCACACACTATATTGGCCATATCATTGGTCAACATGAAGTTTTCATCATGCATGATGTATGTATATTGCATAAGGAATAAGAGAAAATAGTGCTGAATTGATGACATAGTGCACGAGGCCAATATAAAACAATAACTCTAGAACAACAAAACAAATTCATGCATAATCCAAATATAAAACAATATCATTTCTAATTTTTGGATTGATTTCCACAGTGAATCTAATTACACCAAAATGAAGAAGTTTGTGATTGAACATTGAAAGGCAATGACACTTGCCAATAAGGGTATATATTCTATAATTGCAAGTCGGACCCTCCAATGCCTATCCTCAGCAAGCTCAACAATGGCTGGTAACAAAGATTGAGATAACAGATCGATTCCGATAACCTGCAAGAACAGATTGAACAAAATGTTAGTATATTGGAGTTACAAGCGACATCAGTTATGCCACTGAATTGAGAATGCGATTTTGTATATTGGAGAATGTCTTCACATCGATACCCCATAACCTACTTTCACAAATAAACTTAAATCATTATTAAAAATTGAACAAAAAATAATATCATGAGACTTTTATATCTATATAAACAAGGGATGTTTACTTCAGACGAAAAGCTCTTACCAGCAATCAATTCCCACATCATTAGCCCCCAGTTTATCTGCCTTTTCATCATCTCCAATGTGTAAGGCTTTGGAAGCCTCCACATTTACTTGATCTAGGAAACGGAAAACATTGGCAACAAGAATCAATCAATTTAGCATTATTGCAACAACAAAGGGCAGCATGAATAGTTTGCTGCACTCCAAAGAAATGATTTTTATGATGTTTTGTTTACATTTAAATGAGGAGAAAAGGATTGAAGTCATATCCATAAATAAACAGTTAATTTATGTACTATCCATTTAAGCACTGCAATTTTTTACAAGACCCTCTTATGTCTAAGGATTTCTTAGATGAACTTCTTCCAAAAGTATTTGTAAGTGATCAAAATAAAAAGAAAAAATTAAAAACATTTCTCAAACTAAAATTAGTTTATAGATAAATTGCTTTATAAAAGCCCTCTCATTAATTTTCCTAAAGTTAATCTTCAACTTATGCACAAGTAAATTTTAACTTTTCAATAATTTAATTTAATTTTTCCTTTTCTCGTATTTGAAGAATTTGATCTAAACTGGCCTCTGGTAGTCATATATTGCAGGTATATCTTCAGAAAAGAATAAAAAATGCTGCCTGGTTTTGACTAATTATTTCAGAGTATCTCTAACTATTGAGCACATAATAATAAGATTAAAGGATGCAAAATGAAGCAAAACAAAAGCCTCAATAAAAGAAGGTATTTTAACTAACAACTCAAGCAAAAATATCTACCATATTCCACATGAAAGTCAAAAGCAGATTACAAAGATGAAAGATACTATGCCTTGTAAACAAGTAACTGTTCTTTTATTTATGCTAATGATAGTGAAGAATGCTGTGAAGAAGGAGGGGGTTAATGCAAAATGGAATTTATTAAAGTAAAACTAATAATCATTTATACCTAGAGCAGCTTGGAATATTCTTGAATCTGGTTTTTCATATCCGACCTCTGATGATATAATGACCGCATCAAACCTGAGGTGAAAACCAGAAAATGATACATTGAAAGCTATGTATGCATCAGAATTTGTGAAATTTCTTCAAACTAAGGTTCAACAGGCAATCATAGTCACCTCCTGGAAAAAATGTTCAAATTTTCCATATAGCTAAGTAACAGCACAATGAAGGAATAACCGATACTCACAGAATTAAGACATTAAGATCCTTCAGTAGCTTCCTTAAGCGGTTGTCAAAATTGGATACAACAGCCATCTTAACTGCGTACTGCTTGTCACGTTAGTAAGGACTAACTTCAAAGTAAGTAGTAAATGATGGCGTTTAAGTTGTTAACAATGTTACTTTTTCCAGATAACTATAAATAATTGTTACCTCCAGCATCCTTGAGAAGAGTAATTGCTTCATAAGCTCCATCTGGAAGATGCCACGCATCCCCTCTTGCATAGTACTGAAAAACAAAATAACACTTGAAGTTCAGACACAAATGTGGCTGATATTATTACTTTGATTTGAGCACAAATCATGTAACTTTTAAAAAACTCTCCGGCCAATCTACTTTTCCTGGTTATGTAAGCAATAATATCTAGAAACAAGAAGAACAAGAAGATCAATTTTGGCCATCGACAGACAAAGGATCCAAACTCTGCCATTAATGAAGGCGACAACCTCTTTGATTCTCCATTGATCTTGCAGATACATGTATCTCTATCTCACTCCATACCCTCACTCTTTCACTCAATATACTATTATTTGTGTTTGCAGGAACAGTGAACTTTTGAGTCTCTTATATTACATAAAGATCCTCTCTAACCCCCTACTTCGCACCCTATATCCTTTCCTCTCTATTGCTTTCTTTCCCATACTACTTACTCCATATTCATTATAGGAACCACTACCAGCTACAAAATACCAAAAACCAAACAGTATTGAAAATGCCTAAAAGAAGGCATAACCAGTGACTAAATCTAATAACCCAGCAACCAAAAACACAGTGTTAGGGCACAATCGAGATGGATTGAAAACGAAAGGAAATGCGAAACTTACGGTGTTAGGGCACAATCAAGAACATGGTCGTACTCCGGTTACAATGCTTGAATGCTCAACAGAGAGAGTACTCCGGTCGCAATGCTTGAATGCTCAACATAGAGAGATTCGAATGGAGGGAAGATGTGAGAATGTTGCTGATGCTGAGGAAAAGTGGAGTGAAGTGAGTATTGCGTGGAGAGAATTGCTTCCGAATTGAAAAATGAAAGAAGAAAAAGAAAAGAAGGGATTAAAGTAAAGCAAAAATAAAAATTAATTATTTGTGTGTAATTTGCGTGGGCTTAACCTTCCTATTATTTAAATTTAATTTTAAAACTTTTAGCGTGGGCTTAACCTTCAAATATTTAAATTTTAATTATTTTTATAATTTTAGTAGCTACCATTTCAGCAACGTAACCATTTTTTTTTTAAGTTTACGTAAGAATAACTCACGCTTTCCTCACACCTTATTTAATGTATTTTAATAATGAAGGTTTAATGAACACTATTTAGTGTCCACTTATAACCTTCAATATTTGTTTACAGCTAAATTAAGATTTCCTTGTGTATAAACACCCAATCTGATGTGTCTTTTAATTGACAACCCACATCACTCATTCTCTCTGTCACATACGCACCACTTGACACTGTTTGATGTAACTTAACAAAAAGGATCAATTTGAATACATTTAAAAGAATATAAAGACTAAATTGATTTTTTAAAAAACCAATATACTAAATTAAATATTGATGTAAATATAGAAATGAATAAGGTAAATTATACCCCGTGAGATGTAGATTCCTCTATTCCGTACCAGAAAGCGGTATCATTGAGAATTCTTTGACATTTGTACTAACCTTCGAGAATGTTCCTCTGAAGGTGATGCAGGTTGGTGAATTGAAGGAAGAGATTTACTCCTAGGTTAAGCTTTTCATGGATCTTACTACACCAGTATTATATGGCCATTTTTTAGGTGAGGTCAGAGATCCTTCTTCTTCATCCCTTTCCTTTTGCAAATTGTCTCTATTTTATAATTGGACCTACCTTTTCTCTTTAATGCATAAGATGCCACTCATGAATAACATTTTAAAATGAAATTTTAAATAACAATGAAGAATTCACAAAATGTCAAAACAATTAAATAATAATAATCAAAAAGTCAAATACACATATAAAAAAATTAAAATTGAGACATTTTAGTATGATCTATCTTATGTGATGATTATTCCAGAGTATTAAGAGATGAACTTTTTAAATCTAATTCAACAATCGATTTATAACTAAGATTTGTATTTCCTCATATATTATATAAAAGAAAACATATTTTCTTTTTAGTGTATAATAAGGAAAAAATTATAGTATTAGTATAAATTTTGAAATTCTATTAATTTTGTTAATAATTAAAGTAATTAAACATCTTTTTAGTAGTTTTTAGTCACAATTACAAAAAAAAAATATTAATATGAAATTAATTTTGGAAGGAGTCATTTTATCTTTTACTTTTTACTTTATAAATTTAAAATATAACAAAATTATTGTTGTGTAATTCTTTTTATTATAATTATTTACAAAAACAAATATAAACGATTTGAACAAGATGAACAAGATGAAGATGGATTATAATTAAGAATGAAGAGATAGCGTAAACGACATGTGTTAAAAGAAAACTTAAATGACAGCAAAAGGGAAATAAGAAGTTTAAAATAATTTAGTTTCTGTATATCAAACTATACATATGAATACGTTGCAAATATGTATTCATACGATCATATATACCTGGATCACAGTAGTGAGGGGCGATGATGGGGGTGCCAAAGGGTGGTGATAATTGGTTTGCCATATTTGATGGTTTTAAGGATGAGGCAGAAGAATATGATAGTTTAATTTGCAGAATCAGAAACTGAAACTTTCTTATCTGCAATGGTGAAGCATGTTATTGTAGGGATAGCTTTTCTTTGCGTATAAAAATCAAACTTCTTGTGATGATTAATCGTTTTGAATTCTCTAGTAGTTACGACCGAGAAAGTTGAACCAGGAAATGTCAACCTCTGTTAATAGGAAATGAGAATATTCCACACGCACAATGAATCATATATAATAAGGATAAGTTATTTTACTAAACATGTTTATCCGAGCATTTTCCCTTCTCAACACCTCTATCTCTTCTTTAATCTTTCTCATCATTCTTTGAAACTCTTCTTCGTTTGTCTTCTTCGGTATTGATGGAAATCCCACATCGACTAGAGATTAAGACATTTCATAGTATATAAGTGGGTGCAAACCTCACTTCATTGAGCCGGTTTTATGGGATTGAGTTAGGCTTAAAGTCCACTCCGTAATATGGTATCAGAGCCATTTTGATCCTATCCTAACGAGTATTTGTTGACCTTAACCGGTCACCACCCATAATATGTTATCCCACGCACACTTAGGCTTACAGTTAATTGTAAGCTTATGGGTTGTGTTTGGGTTAGGGGAATCAATCGACCTTCTCAGCTATTCGGCCATGTCGGTTTCTTGGTAATCTGGTAGGTAGTACAATGTATTTTTTTACTGTATTTATTATTATTTTGTGCTTCTTATTATATCTATTCTTACGCTTAAAAGTTATATTTTTTTGAAATAATAATTTTATTTTTATAAAAAAATTTCACTATTTAGCTTTTTATTTTCTTAAATTAAATAAATTTTTTTATTCAATTTTTAACAAAAAATAATATTCACATATTTTGTTAATGATCTCGTACAAAAGAGATTGAGAGAACTTCTTCTACCTGCTAAACTCTGTTTCAGTGAGTTAGTTCACAATCCTCCTTATACTTCTCGATTTTGTTTTGGTTTAATATCTGCTCTTGCTCCTCCACTCCAGTCAAGTTCTCCTTTCTTCTTAGGCTCTCGATCGAGAAGACACTTGTAAAAGTTGTCATTAATGCACTATAATAATGTAACTTTTTCTTTATAGACTCATTATTATTGGGTGAAATTAACATTTGAATCGTTATTAAAAACATATTACCTAATTTTTTTAGTACACTTTAGGTTTGTTAATCTGTTCTTAATCTTATGTCTAGTCTGATTTCGGTACAGTTAATAATAACCACATTAGTTATGGCACTAATAGTAATGTTTAATAATAATATTTAATATTTATTATCACTAAAAATATATTTTTATATTTTTTACTAATTAAATGATATATTATGTGAGACTAAAATTGTTAATTTTGAAAAACTAAATAACCAAATAATGCAGTATTAGAATTTTTACGAACTAATTGACAAATATGTAAAAGAATAGTGAATTTAAGCTTTTTCTTATGATTTAGTAAAATATCATAAATATGTTCTTACCAAATCTTATCCAAACCAGGGGATGACTATAGTCCAAATATTTGGTACAAAAACTTAGAAGTCAAATTCTGAGACACTAAGGATAAAATAATCTTGTAATATTTAATTTTCTTATTTTCAGTTTTCATAAAAACATTATAAAACTATATTTGGAACGAGAAAAAATAAGAAAAAAAAATGGAATAGAAAAAGACAAATTATGCTCTGATTATGATTTCTTATAAAGTTGAGGAAAAAGAAAAAATATAAGTGGGAATCACCAATTTTATAATCTTTTCAATATCGAAAGAAAGATAAAGAGAAGATAATAACATATGATACAACAACATACTAGTTTTATTTTTGTATTTTTTTATGCAGAACATACATTCTACTAAAGTAGACGAGTTGTCTAAATACTACACGAGTATAGGAATATGTTTATATATTTTTCTTATCTGTTTTAGGTCATAGTGATTTTATGTTTATCTTTTATTTATTAAAATAAAATTTATTATTATTTAATTATAATTACCTATAAATTTGAATTCATGAATAAATGAAAACTTATATGCAGATACTACGTATTATTATTTGTAGGTAAAATCGAATTATTTGTGAATTTTTTTCATGTAACAATAAAGTAGTTAGACAACAATCATAATCTGTATCTGTATGTATAATTTTCATGTTTTATGGCAGTAATTTTTTTGAGAATATTATTCATAGATAATGATAATTCAATCGATAACTAAATAAAGTCACGCCTTAATTACTCATTTTCTATACATATTATAATAATATTAATATTATAAATAATAATAATATTAATAACATTACTAATAACAATAATATCAACAATATTAATAATAATATTATTATTATAATTATTAATATTTTTATTAATATTTTAATATTATTATTATTATTAATACTATGTTTAATTATTTTTTTTTACACATTTAAAGTTAATATTCAATTTAATGATTTTTAAAAAATAATTTAGTCTCAATTCTTTTAAAAAAAATATGCAATTTATTCTATCAAATCTTCACCAATGAAATGATTTGTCACACAATGTCATCGATATGCAAAGATGAATTGTACACGTAGAAATTTTTTCAGGATTTTATCTTTTTTTGCATCTTGATGATCGACATAGGACCGAAGAGTGGAGGCAGAGAGGCTAGTGGCACGGAAGGTGATTGGAAGCAAAATTGGTGTAATTGGGATATGCACTTTGGTTAGGGATGGCAAAGCGGGGCGGGCCGTGCGGGTCGGCCCGCGGCCCGCAAGTAAAAAACGCGGGGCGGGATGACCTTTTCAACCCGCTAACCCGCATTAGCCCGCCCCGCATTAGCCTGCGGGCCAGTTGCGGGGCGGGGCGGGCTGGCCCGCAAACCCGCAAGAAAAAAATATTGACACTTAGTAGCAGCAGGGCAACCTAAACTGGGTCATGCCAATTAAATCAATTTCAAACACGATAAATGAGCAAGACAACCAGTTAGAGAAGGAGAAGTAAGCAGAGGGTATTTTAGAAGTTACCCATGACCAAACCATCAATTGAGCCAAAAGTTATCTTATTTTTATTGTATTATTTTTATGAAAAGATAATTAATTAATTGTCATTGTTTTAATATATGCAGATGACGGGGAAGATTATAATTATGAAAAAATTGATGAAGGTTCTACTAAGGTGGCATCCAATGTTATTGAAATGGAAGAATGTCAATAATGTTTATGTTTAATGTTTTTGAATTAATGTTTATGTTTAATGTTTTGGAATTAGGTATTTTTAATGTTTTGGAAGTGGAAGAATAGTAATATTTGATATTTATCTTAATGTTTTGATGTTTGACTATATTTGAAAAGGAAGGAAAAAAAATTAGGTTTGATAATAACAAATATATAGGTTTAATTTGACAATTTTTTAATAACAAAATGTAAAAAAATAAATATTTAATTTAAAAAAAAAAACACGGGCTGGCCCGCAAACCTGCGGGCCAGCTCTTATGCGGGGCAGGTTGGGAATTCTAGCCCGCAATAACTTTGCGGAGCGGGCCAACCCGTCCCGCATTTTTGCGAGCCAAGCGCGGGGCGGGCCAATGCGGGGCGGGCTGGCCCGCTCTGCCATCCCTAACTTTGGTAGGGGTAATAGAAGGAAATGGAATGGGTATGTGGTGATGGAGCGACACAAATGTTGTTGTCTAAGGCGTAAGTGGGTGTGAAAGGGAGGAAGTAGCCCTGCGATGGCGGCAGAGGGAAAGGTGGTGGGAATATGGTTCTGGTAGTAATCCACGTAATCAACTTTTGCTTCCCAACCTCTTCTCGGATGGCTTAGTCTGGGATCCCTCCACTACTGCACTATCTTAGCGATCTTCGACGCATCCTGGCGGCGCTCCATGCACTGGGTCCCTTCCCTCCGTTTAATGCCCTCGCCGCTTTCAACCTTCGCTCCCTCCGTTGTTTCTTTATTTCCCCTCCCCTCCGTCACAGAAGGCGACAAGGGACGTGCCATTGTGAACCATGACACAACAAACAACGAGGAAAATGCCAACGTGTACCATCCATGTGTTGCATACCAATGATATTGTTTGTGCTACATCATCGACAATTAATATCATTGGGAAAAATTTAAAAAAGGACCTAATTGCATATTTTTTTAAAAAATTTTAGAATCAGGCACATAGTAAATTGAATATTGACCTGTATAGGAAAAATAATTATATCTTAATAATAATATTATTAAATTATTATTATTAATGTTATTAATATTATTTTTATTAATGTTATTATTATTTTTATTAATAATAATATTCCTATTAATTAATAAAATTATAATATTTATAATAAGAATAAAATCATTATAACATGATTATAAAAAAAATGGTAAATGATTAAAGGTTCTATATAGGTTGTATGCCTAGTTGTGAGATGTGGATTAGTTAATCCTTCTTCTTCGTCCCTTTCCTTTTGCAAATTGTGTCTATTTTATAATTGGACCTACCTTTCCTCTTTAATGCATAAGATGCCACTCATGAAATCTTCAATTACTTTATGATAACTAATGCATGAATAACATTTTAAAATAAAATTTTAAATAATACTGAAAAATTCACAAAATGTCAAAATAATTAAATAATAATAATCAAAAGAATCAAATACACATATAATTTTTTTTAAATAATTTTAATATAATCTATCGTATTATAATGAATTAAAACTTTAAAATATTAAAAATAAACTTTAAACTTAATTCAATTACATAAAATTTATCCATCACCACCGCCATCACCGTTAGATCTCACAAAACAAGTTACAATTAGACTAACAATAAATGCATGATCAATATTTGGACGTAAAGTCACCATGTACTTCTCTCTGCTGAATATGGGGACACGCTTTTTACTTATCTGCAGCAGCAATTATTTCCATGAGTAAGAAGCTGTAATATATATAATGTGATTAAATAATCATATTATTTTTCCTTCAAAATCATAATTACGTATTAAAATTAAATTACCTGGGCAACAAGAATGTTGGAATCGCCTATGTAAACATCCCAAGAGGATCCAAACCAATTTCCTTTGACCTTGAAGTCACAAACACCAGTGAGATTATTTGCCAAAAACACGTTTAATTTCGTCCTTAGCTGAAATAATGAGGATCTTTCTCTTCTAAAGATCAAATCCCTAGATTCTGCACTTTGGCCTCTAAATGCTTTCCAACTATCACCCCATATCTGTATGATCCAACAACTTTCAAACTTAAATCTCAGCAAATTCTAGTTATAATAAATTTTTAAAATTTATATTTATATCATATATTAAGAATATGATATAAATTTTAAATTTAATTTAATCTTATAAAATCATTTATAAGACATCTCCTACATTATTGAATAAAAAAAAATTTAATTACCTTTTTCGTCCCTATATTTATAGTCAATAGTTAATTTGATACAGTGGTTTTTTAAAAATTCAATTTGGTTCCTAAGTTTTTTAAAATGTATTCAAAATGATCATTTCTGTTAAATATCACTAAACGACATTAAGTGGTGCTTATGTGACAGACATATGTAAGTTATGTAGATTGTGCTTACATTACTGTAGTGAATACTGAATTAGGGTCGTTTGGTGATATTTAACAGAAAGAAACATTTTGAATACATTTTAAAAAACTTAGGGACCAAATTGAATTTTTTAAAAACCACTATACCAAATTGACTATTAACTATAAATATAGGAAAAAAAAGGTAATTAAACCTAAAAAAAAATAAAAAAATTTGAAGATATGAATGAACTAACCGATCCGCGAAGATGAACAATGGGATTTCCAGAAGCGTCAAACAGGTACATGTGTCTGCGGATGCTTACGATACTGCTCTTCACACTGAAAACTATGTTTCCATTGCTGTTTGTCACAGTGAATTTTTCACCTATACTCCTCTCCCTTGTGATTATCAGATGAACAGAATCTGGACCAGTATTATATAATTAACAAATAACCACTATAAATTAATTCAAAAAAGTAAATAATCAATTAATTATAAAATATATTTTATTTTAGTATAATAAGAAAAAAAATTATAGTATTAATATAAATTTTTTAATTCTATTAATTTTATTTCAATTTTGTTAATAATTAAAATAATTAAACATATCTTTAGTAGTTTTTAGTCATAATTACACAGAAATTAATTAATTTTGCAAAGAGTCATTTTATCTTTTATCTTTTACTTTTATTGTTGTGTAATTCTTTTTATTACACTTAACCAATTATTTACAAAAACAAATATAAACAAATTTGAATTACCATAGCTAACTGGATGAACAAGATAAAGATGAATTATAATTAAGAATGAAGAGATAGCGTAAACGGCATATATTAAAAGAAAACTTAAATGACAGCAAAAGGGAAATAAGAAGTTTAAAATAATTTAGTTTCTGTATATCAAACTATACATATGAATACGTTGCAAATATGGATGCATACGATCATATATACCTGGAGCACAGTAGTGAGGGGCGATGATGGGGGTGCCAAAGGGTGGTGATAATTGGTTTGCCATATTTGATGGTTTCAAGGATGAGGCAGAAGAATATGATAGTTTAATTTGCAGAGTCAGAAACTGAAACTTTGTTATCTGCAATGGTGAAGCATGTTATTGTAGGGATACATTTTCTTTGCGTACAAGAATCAACTTCTTCTGATGACTAAGCGTTTTGAATTCTCTATTAATTACGACCGAGAAAGTTGAACCAGGAACAAGAAAATGTCAACTTATGTTAATAAGAAATGAGATATTCCACACGCACAATGAATCATATAATGAAAAGTTAAACTATTACAAAAGTAAGGATAAGTTATTTTATTAAGCTTGTTTAATATGATGATAAGGATATAAAGGGTTTCTTGTAAATCTAAAATATAATATTTATATGTGTTTATAATATTTTATATATTCAGGTAATTTATTTATTATAAAATTTAGTGTTATATATATCAATGTGAAAGCATAAACTCTAAATTATAGCTTATACGGTATTACATTAGTTTGTGTAATGCAAAGGATGATACCTTATTTCATATAACTTCAATTTATATTAAATAAACGTTATGAAATATGTAAGTTGTATTATAACCTATGCATTACTAGCACTTCTCTTAAATATCGTGTCGTTGGATAATCGTATCGGACACTGATATTCATGTGACACTTGTAGGATATGTATATGCGAAGTGTCCAATTCAAAAAATATTTGTTAGATTTCTGACAATTCTAGTACAGTTCTAACACAATTTTAAAAAGGAAAAATACATTAATTTTCTAAAAACTCAAACTTATTGTATAAATTTTTATTACGATTATAAAAATAAGAAACAAATCCTTTTGAACCAGTAATGAAAAATATTTTTCTGCTCCAAAAAATAATCTGGAATATACTTGTGCACATAAATCTTTATTGTCAATTTATATAATTCATAATTATATAATATATAAATCTGTGTCCCCGTGTCCTACATTTTAGACATTATATGTATCTTCGTGTCCGTGTTCGTTGTCGTATCAGTGTCAGTGTCTGTGGTACATAGATTATAACTAAAATTTGAGAAAGTAAATTATTTTAAATGTAAATAATATTTAAATTTATAGAAAATAATTTGTATGGTGATATAATGCTAATTTTAACTATTGATAATTTAAGAAAACATTGAATTTTAAAATAAAGATGAAAAATGATAGAACTTGATTTTTGTAAAAACATTGTTCTTGAAAAAACTACTCTTAGCTTATTTTCATTCAAGAAAGTCATTATAATTTCATTTTTATTAATGAATGGTATTTATTCTAATTTATTATTATACAACCGAATTTCAGTTGAAGGTTTTGGCTTGACATCAATCCCAAAGCAGAATATTTTTTTCACTTGCACTTTAACATAGGACACATCTAATTTACTTTCTTCATCCTTTTTTTTTCTTTAGTTCCTTTTTGTTTAATTTTTGCTTTACTTTATTTTTCCAAGTCTCCGTGATACCTAGGTGATTGCTCTCTGTTTGTAGTTGATCTTCCTTTGATCACTGGGACACCTTGCATACATCACATTTAGGGAAAATTTGTTTTGAAGAAACACTTTGTTAAGACTATCCGAGGTAAGTTCTGGCTAAGGGAAGACTTGGTATTTAAGGAGTCCTAGTGACTTACCTCTCTTTCCTGTGAGTGAACTTGGAGACAATTTGACTTGTTGACCTTGATTGAAACTTCACCACGTCTAAAACCTATTTGTGAAAATTTATCACTCATTTGAAATAAAAAAAAATTATGAAAATAATTTCTTTTTAATTTCAAAATGAGTGGTCATTTACATGCATCAAGTGTACAAGGAAGTAATAGGGGACAAGAAGATGCCTATGGATGGAGAGAGGAAAATAGAATTTTGAGAGAAGATAAAGATAGAAAATGGGATGAGATAAAAGAAATGTTTGGCAAAATGGTTCTCAACCAAAATAAGGACAAAAGGTTTGAAGAAGAAAGACCTATTCATAGAAGAAAGATTTATAACTCCCATTATCAAAGAAAGTAAGGGGTGTGTTTTGAGCCTAGAAGTTTATATTATTCTACAGAGCCTGAAGTATACATTTCCTACTTTGAGGGAAACAAAAATGTTGAAGATTACTTAGAATGTGAGACAAAGCTTGATCAAACTTTTAAGAAATACAAAGTGGATGAATATACTGGATTTTTCTTGGTTACCCTATGTTTTCAAGAATATGGTAGGTCTTGCTAGAAGTAAAGGCAACTTGATGATAGAATTGGTACAACATCAAAAGTAGAGTATTGGAGTGATTTAAAGGAGTGTATGATAAGAAAATTTGTTCCGCCTTCATATGATAGAAAAAGAAAACTGAGAGAAAAAAATGAAAGAGCTTGCTTGAATAGGAAGAAAAATTGTAGACGGAGAAAAAGAATACGCTAGAAGAGAAAAAGAATTTAAAGAAAAATTACAAGCTCTTGTCAGAAAGAAAGAAGAGAAAGAGAGGAGAACAAAAGGAAAGATAGAGAAGAGAAAGAAAAGAGAGAAAAAGTGATAATAGAAAAGGAAAGAATAGAAAAATCTTTGTCTGAAGCTGAACCAGATATTGATAAAATTTCCCCTTCAATTACAAAACCTTATGAGGATGTGTTTGAAGAAAATTTGTGTCTAGAGCTGAACCAGATATAGATATAAATTGTTCCTCCACATAAAATACAGATGAATGTTTGATTGAAAAGGAAGAAAAAGAGGGAACCAACAAAGAAGAAGAGTCTTTTATGACACCCCTGCAAGCATAGTTGAGAAAGAATTCTTAAAGGGGGGATTGCAATACTTTGAACTCTTCTTTTCAATTATATAATGATCATTCTTCTTCGCAAAAATCTCAAGAACAACACTTTGTGATGTTGTTGCCTAGCTTGGGCAATAAACAACACAAAGTGAACAAAAATATTTTTGAAAAAAGCCTTATGTTTTTCTTTAAAAAAATTTATAAAAATAAAAAGCCTTATTTTTGTTCTATTTTCATTTCTTTTAATTTTATTTTAATAAAAAAAATTATCTCATATTTATTTAGATTGACATTTGATCTAGGAGGTAAATAACAAATAAACAGATGCTACTGTCATTGAACAACATTCAAGATCTGAGGACAAATCCTCAAGAGGGAGGAAATGATGAAAATTCATCCAGTCTCAAAACATTTGGCTAAGAAGATTGGAAGCAGAAAAAGGATCTTAGAAGACTCTCATCTAAGGGAAAATTAATGTTGTATGCTCTTCCATTTTTTTCTAGTTTTATAAACTTTGCACAAAGTAGTATAGGCTTTATTTTTTGCTTGTATTTCGACCATTATCTTGGGCCATGTTTTAGACCAATTAGAGTAGAGTGTAAATAGAAAAAGAAAGAGTCTAACTAGACTTGCAATTGGGCCTCCTTAGACCCAATGCAACTCTAGACCATCTGAAGAGTTTTCAAGGTTAAAGCTTGCACTTTGGCTACCCATAGCACTATAAATAAAAGTGTTAGCCCCCTTGCAAATCAGATTTGAACTGATAAAGAATAGCTACCCAAGTTGCTAGCTCATTTGTCTTAAAATTCTCACTCTCAAGTTTGCACTTCTAATAGTGTTTTGCTTGAATCTACTTAGGAGTTGGCCTAACCCCTCTTAAGCTTCATTATCATTCTCCACACACCAATACTTCACGGTTTTTTTCGCCCATTTTAGCCACCCAATCCCACCAAATTTCGCACCCCAAAATACAAAACAAAAGACTCATAGCAATGCAAGCTAGGATTGCATCAAATACAATCTCGCATATACGATCAATCTCCATAACTAATGCCCTCCCCTCTTTATGAGAAATAAATGGGATCTTTTTCATTAACTTCAGAGATCGACATTAAGACTATTTCACCACATGATCGGGTTCAACCCATGACCTCACAACCCCCTAGCCTCAGACATAAGCCAATGAGGTTGATAAGTTCATAACCATTATTTACATAGATCGACATTAAGACCATTTCACCATATGATCGGGCTCAGCCTATGACCTCATAGCCCCCTAGCCTCAAGCATAAGCCAATGAGGCTGATAAGTTCATAATCATTATTTACATTGATCGACATTAAAACCGTTTCACCACATGATCGGGCTCAGCCCATGACCTCACAGCCCCCCAGCCTCAGGCATAAGTCAATGAGGGTAATAAGTTCATTGTTATTTCTTGATTCCACCTTTCAACTGACTTCCGAAAATGAATCGAACTTGGGCTCGACACTTCTTTTACCTGCAATAGATATAATTTAAAACTTACAAACTGAAACGAGTGATATCGACATTTCATTTACTACCTGGATTGAACGTTGTTGACACCCCACCAAGTTAAAACTTGTATAAGGTTTTTCTGATTTGGACCTAACGTTGTCGGCACCTCACCAGATCACGTCCACTCAAATTATTTTATTCTGAATCAATTATAAATAAATTAAAACATCCGAAAAACATAATTTTGTATCACATTCAAATGAATACATAAACAAAAATTCAAATATTTAACCACGTTCCATGTTCTTTGTTTAAGCCTCCTATCTAATAATTTAGAAACAACTAAATGAAGGCTCTCCAACAGAATGGTCATGGTAAGAGAGAAATGCTAAAAAAAACATAAATATTCTATATTTTTTGTAATTGCTATTTGATGGAGATCAAAATCAAGAAGAAATAGAAGCCAATAATCAAGGACAAGAAGAGGTAGAGGCCCAAGTTGTAGACGCTCAAGAAGTCATTAGCCCACCTCATAGGCTTACAAGGAGCAAGTTCAAGGAATTAGGAAATAGTGGAAGGTTGTTTTCTCTTTTTATAATATCTTAAAAGGTGCTTAGAGGGAAACATTAGACACCTCTTTTGTAAAAGCATCTTTAGGCCTTAGTTTAGGAAATTCTAGAAGCTTGGGAGTGAGCTTAGTAGGGGCGTGAGTGTAGGAGTCTTTTGGGTAGCTTATAGAATAAGCTTTGTAAATGACTGGCCCTTGCTCCTATAAAAGGAGGGCTTAGGTCCTTCATAATTGAGATTTGAGAATTAATATAGCAAAACTCTCCCAAATTGGTGATTGAGAACTTGTCTTCTCCTCTTCCTTGTCTCATCTTGAGTGTCTTGGTTCTCTCATGTGGCGGCATTGCACACTTATCTTGGAGCAATCATACTTCAAGTGGCGTATCCATCAACCAAGCTCTTCATTCACATAAGTTCCTCTCTTCTCCATCTTTTCATTTCATCTCCATGTTCATACGAAACTTAAACATGTCTTGGTTTCATTTGGTTCTTCTTCATTTCCTCTTAATTTGTTCGGTGCATTTCAGTTTCTAAGCTTTTTAATCGGTGCTTTTGTATTCTTACCTCTTTTAATCGGTTCAATTGGCAAGAAATGGGTCTTCCATGTGAGTTTGGTGTTTGGTGCAAGTTTTGGTGAGTTCTTGAAACATAGAACATTGATCCAATTCTATTAAAAGTGCCTATTCATTCTCCAACTCAAGTTGATTCCATAAAATGTCAAAGAATCATCTATATCTTGCTAGTGGAATCACATCATGTGGTATCTAGAGTTTAGGTTTGTTCTTGTTTAATTCTGAGTTGTTTTGCACTTTTAATTCAAGAGCTCTATATTTCTTGTGTTTATCTTTCTGTTTTTAGGCTTAATTTTGAGTTTTATTGTTGTTTTCTTAATTGTGCCTATCATGTGTTTGTGTCTTTTCCTTTTTGAATCCTTTTAAGTTTTGTCATAGTCATGTTTTTCCAAGAATGTTTTCAATTCCTTGTGTTCCTTTTATTGTAATTTTTGTTTCTTGCTTTGGTGTAATACAATTTTCTGAACTTGATTCTTGATCCTTTGTGCATTTTATTTTTAGTATTGAGTTCATACTTGTATTTTAGACCTATACAAGTTCCTATACATCACTTCTATTATGTCTTTGCTAGTTCTTAATTCTGTTTTTCATTCCTGTTAGGATTCCTTTGTTTTCTGCAAATGTGCTGACTGTTTTGCCTTATAACAATTGATTTACTTACTGGAAATTTCTGAAATTCTGGATTTGTGTTCGTCAAGGTGTTATAAAAAAGTAGAAAAAGAGAAGTACTTCAAAATTCAAAGTACAAAAAAAATGATAAATCAAAACAAAAAGTGTGTAATTCTGCCGAAAAAAATACGGTAATCTGGCAGCGATTTTAGAAAATTTATCTCAATTAATTGGCTTACTGTTTTTAAGTAATTCCAGTGCCATTGTTGAGCTAAGATCTTGAACTTTCTGTGGTTACAATTTCATAATCCAGTTCGCTTTATATCATTCCAGATAAATCGGTGAACATTAAGCACAATTTGCATAGTTTTTTTTTCAGTAGTTCTGTTTTTGTTTTCTTCATCTACTCTAGTGCTTTTCTTTAGGTCTCTTTTGTCTGCCTTCTTTTTCATTGAGTACCTTATTTTCTTGCTTGTCTTTTCTTCATTAATCTTTGAGTTTGTCATATATCTTGTATTCCTTTTGCTATAGCCTTTTCTTGTTTGTCTTTCATTGTTCATTGGTTTTGTGGTGATTTGCTTTGAGATTGTGTGCTCTTGCTTTGACATCTTTCATTTGAGGTTACTAAAGGCCTCAAGATCAGATTGGTAAAAAGGAGTTTTCTTTCTTTGGAGTGATTTAAGTGACACTTCACTTCGGCCTTTTTGCTCCAATTTCTTTTTGCTAACCTTGTTTTCTTAACATTGTTTACTTTTTTGTTTGCTGTTTTCTTTTTAAATGGCTTCATATTCCAGTGGTGCTTCTTACAAACAGCATTCGCCTAGTAAAGCTTATGTTCTTGGTGAATTAAAAGAAGCAAAACGAACCATTACTCTCCAAGATGAAGCTATTAGACGGTTGGAGGAAAAATTGCAAAGAGTTGAAATGAAGCAACCTAGGTCCTCCCATTCTATCCATGGAGAGCATCATTCTCATAGACCTTCATCAAGAGGTTCTTCCAATGATCATGGCCGTGAAGAGGAACATAGAAGAAGGAGACCTCATCCCCACTTTCATGGCTATAGACCTCATGCTTATGGAGATAGACATCACCGTGAAGATGGATTTCACCAAGACTCCAAGGCTAAGCTTCCTTTGGTCAAAATTCCTAGTTTTAATGGAGATAGTGATCCTAATGTGTACCTAGATTGGGAGGTTAAATGTGAACAAACCTTTGATGTCCATGAGGTCCATGATGACCATAAAGTTAAGCTAGCCTCCTTAGAGTTTAGTGATTATGCCATGAAATGGTGGCATAGTATTGTAAAGGACATTATCTATCACAAGGGTCCTCCCGTGGACTCTTGGGACTCTTTAAAGGATCAAATGCGCCTTAGGTTTGTGCCACCATACTTTAGGAAAGACCTCATGTTGAGACTCCAACGGTTTCAACAAGGCACGCTAAGTGTGGATGCTTATTTCAAAGAATTAGAAACGCTTTTGCTTAAGGTAGATATGCATGAGAGTGAGGAAGCTATGATAGCTAGGTTTGTGAGTGGTCTAAGGAAGGATATTCAAGATATTGTTGAGCTTCAAGAGTATTCATCATTGGGTTCTTTGGTTCATCTTGCAATGCAGGTGGAAACCCAACTAGAAAAGAAAAATGCTTTTAAAAATGCTCCCTATGATGGTTACTACAACAATTATTGGAAAACTAAAAAATCTTTTTCAAAATTTCCTTGTAAAGATTCATCTTTCAAACCTAAGGAATCTAAGCCTTCTACTTCTATTCCTAAATCTCCAACTAAATCGTCTAGTAAGAAATGTTTTAAGTGTATGGGTTATGGTCACATTGCGGCTAATTGTCCTTCTAAAAGGAATATGTTTGTGCATAATGGCATTGTCATGAGTGAGTATGATTCGGATTCACCTAGGCATTCTTCACATTCTAGAGCATCTAGTGAGAATGAGAGTGAGAGTCCACTTGAAGGAGATTTGTTAGTTGTGAGAAGACTTCTTGGACAAGTTTCACAACCTTTTGATGAAAGTCAAAGGGAAAATATTTTCCATACAAGATGTCTTATTCAAAACAACATTTGCTCTTTAATAGTGGATGGGGGTAGTTGTGCTAATGTGGCTAGTACAAGAGTAGTAGATAAGCTTGGATTGCCTACTATCTCTCATACAAAGCCCTACAAATTGCAATGGCTTAGTGAAGTAGGCGAAATCATTGTGAATAAGCAAGTCCTCATCCATTTCTCTATTGGAAAATACAAAGATGAGGTATTATGTGATGTTGTGCCCATGGAAGCAACACATGTTCTTTTGGGAAGGCCTTGGCAATATGATAGAAAAGTTTTTCATGATGGCTTTACCAATAAACTATCTTTTGATTTCCATGGCTACAAGGTTACTTTGAAATCTCTCTCTCCAAGAGAAGTCCATGAGGACCAAATTCTTATGATGAAAAAGAGAGAGAGTGAGAAAGTTACAAGTCTTAAGCCTACGCTTCTTGTGTCTAGGCATGAGGTCCAAAGGGATATAGTGGCTCACAATCCTATATTCTTAGCTATCCCTAGACCTCTTAAGTTAGAACCACTTGTAGATAGTCCTCATTGCTTGGATAATTTGGTAAAGGAGTTTCAAGATGTGTTTCAAGATCCTCCAAAAGGCCTTCCACCTTTGAGAGGGATTGAGCACCAAATTGATTTGATCACGGGATCTTCTTTACCCAATTGTCCGGCCTATAGGACCAATCCAAGTGAGACCAAGGAAATTCGCCAACAAATTGAGGCTTTAATTGAAAAAGGTTGGGTTCAAGATAGCATGAGCCCTTGTGCTATGCCTATTATCCTTATCCCTAAGAAAGATGGCACATGGAGGATGTGTTCGGATTGTAGGGCTATCAATAACATTACAATTAAGTATAGGCATCCCATACCTAGGCTTGATGATTTGTTGGATGAATTGCATGGTTCTAAAATTTTTACAAAGATTGATCTTAAAAGCAGCTACAATCAAATTCGTATAAAACCGGGTGATGAATGGAAGACGGCCTTTAAGACCAACTTTGGTTTATATGAGTAGTTAGTTATGCCCTTTGGTTTAACTAATGCTCCAAGTACTTTCATGCGCCTCATGCATCATGTTCTAAGAGCTTTCATTGGTAAGTTTGTTGTTGTTTATTTTGATGATATCCTCATTTATAGCTTATCTTTGAATGACCATAAGATGCATGTTAGAAAAGTCTTAGAAACCCTTAGGAAGGAACACTTGTATGCTAACCTTGCTAAATGTATGTTTGCACTTGATCATATAGAATTCCTAGGGTTTGTTGTGAGTAGCAAAGGGGTCCATGTGGATCAAGCTAAGGTGGTGGCCATTCAAAATTGGCCTACGCCTACATGTATGAATAAAGTCCGAAGTTTTCATGGACTTGCTTCTTTTTATAGAAGATTTGTACCCAACTTTGGTACAATAGCTGCACCTCTCAATGATATAGTGAAAAAGGATGTGGTTTTTCAATGAGGAGAAGCACAACAAAAAGCTTTTGATGTTTTAAAAGAAAAATTGACTAATGCTCCCATTTTAGCCCTTCCTAATTTTGCTAAAACATTTGAGATTGAGTGTGATGCTTCAAGTATAGGCATTGGGGCTGTTCTCCTTCAAGAGGGCCACCCCATAGCTTATTTTAGTGAGAAATTGAAGGGAAGTCATCTAAATTATTCCACTTATGATAAGGAATTATATGCACTTGTTAGAGCTTTGTTTACTTGGCAACATTATCTTTTTCCTAAAGAGTTTGTGATTCATAGTGATCATGAATCTCTTAAATATTTGAAAAGCCAAAACAAACTTAACAAGAGGCATGCTAAGTGGGTGGAATTCCTTGAGCAATTTCCTTATGTGATCAAACATAAGCAAGGCAAAATTAATATTGTGGCCGATGCACTTTCTAGACGATATGCTTTGCTAAATCTTTTGGGTTCTCAATTTCTTGGCTTTGATCACATTAAGGATCTTTATCATGATGACCTTGATTTTTCTCTTATCTATCAAGAGTGTATCAAAGGAGGACACAAAGATTTTTTTATACAAGATGGCTTTCTTTTTAAAGGAAAATGTCTTTGTGTCCCTCAAAGCTCAATTAGATTATCTCTTGTTAGAGAAGCACATGAGGGAGGTTTAATGGGTCACTTTGGGGTTGCAAAAACTTTGGATGTGTTGCATGAACATTTCTATTGGCCTCATATGCATAAACATGTTCATAGTTTGTGTGAAAAATGCATAGCTTGCCGCAAAGCTAAATCTAGAATGCATCCCCATGGTTTATATACTCCTCTCCCTATCCCTTCAATGCCTTGGGTTGACATATCTATGTATTTCATCTTAGGATTACCCAAGACATCAAAGGGAAAGGATTCCATTTTTTGTGGTAGTGGATCATTTTTCAAAGATGACTCACTTTATTCCTTGCCACAAAGTGGATGATGCATGTCATATTGCAAACCTCTTCTTTCAAGAAGTGGTTCGTTTGCATGGGATTCCTAGAACTATTGTGTCCGATAGAGATTCCAAGTTCTTGAGTCACTTTTGGAAGACCTTGTGGGGTAAGCTTGGTACTAAACTTTTATTTTCTACCACTTGTCACCCACAAACCGATGGTCAAACCGAAGTGGTAAATATAACTTTGGGACAAATGTTGAGATGCTTTATTTCCGGGAATCCTAGAGTGTGGGAGAATTTACTACCCCATGTTGAATTTGCTTATAACCGTGTAGTAAATTCTACCACCTCACATTCTCCTTTTGAGGTTGTCTATGGGTTTAATCCCTTAACACCTCTTGATCTTCATCCTATTCCCATACTTGAGGATGTCTTGTGCAAAGATGGGGATGAAAAGGCTTCTTTTGTGAAAACTTTGCATAAAGACATCAAGATGAGAATTGAGAAGAAGGTTGGCAAGTATGCTGAACTTGCCAATAAAAGGAGAAAAGCATTGTTATTTGATGAGGGTGATTGGGTTTGGCTTCACTTGAGGAAATATCGTTTTCCTACTCAAAGGAAGTCCAAACTAATGCCTCGTGGTGATGGACCTTTCCAAGTCCTAAAGAGGATTAATAACAATGCTTATGAGTTAGATATGCTTGATACATACCTTGGTAGTCATACATTTAATATCAGTGATCTAACTCCTTTTTCTGTAGGTCTCCAGAATTCGTGGTCGAATTTTCTCCAACTCGGGGAGTATGATGGAGATCAAAATCAAGAAGAAATAGAAGCCAATAATCAAGGACAAGAAGAGGTAGAGGCTCAAGTTGTAGACGCTCAAGAAGTCATTAGCCCACCTCATAGGATTACAAGGAGCAAGTTCAAGGAATTAGGAAATAGTGGAAGGTTGTTTTCTCTTTTTATAATATCTTAAAAGGTGCTTAGAGGGAAACATTGGACACCTCTTTTGTAAAAGCATCTTTAGGCCTTAGTTTAGGAAATTCTAGAAGCTTGGGAGTGAGCTTAGTAGGGGCGTGAGTGTAGGAGTCTTTTGGGTAGCTTATAGAATAAGCTTTGTAAATGACCGGCCCTTGCTCCTATAAAAGGAGGGCTTAGGTCCTTCATAATTGAGATTTGAGAATTAATATAGCAAAACTCTCCCAAATTGGTGATTGAGAACTTGTCTTCTCCTCTTCCTTGTCTCATCTTGAGTGTCTTGGTTCTCTCATGTGGCGGCATTGCACACTTATCTTGGAGCAATCATACTTCAAGTGGCGTGTCCATCAACCAAGATCTTCATTCACATAAGTTCTTCTCTTCTCCATCTTTTCATTTCATCTCCATGTTCATACAAAGCTTAAACATGTCTTAGGTTCCTATTCTTGCAATTTCATTTGGTGTTTTAGCTTAATTCTAGTTATGGTTCGGTTCTTCTTCTCTTTGGCTGGTTTCATTTGGTTCTTCTTCATTTCCTCTTAATTTGTTCGGTGCATTTCAGTTTCTAATCTTTTTAATCGGTGCTTTTGTATTCTTACCTCTTTTAATCGGTTCAATTGGCAAGAAATGGGTCTTCCATGTGAGTTTGGTGTTTGGTGCAAGTTTTGGTGAGTTCTTGAAACATAGAACATTGATCCAATTCTATTAAAAGTGCCTATTCATTCTCCAACTCAAGTTGATTCCATAAAATGTCAAAGAATCATCTATATCTTGCCAGTGGAATCACATCACTATTTGTTCAAATACAAGAAACCATTCCAATTCTTGAATTTTGACATTTTTAATTTAATAAACTTTCTATCAAATGGATTTTCAAAATTTATGAGATTCATTATTATTTTTTATTGGTCAAAATATTTTTAATAATGAAACAACATAATACATCACTAGTGCGAAATCTTATGGCCCATCATTAGTGCAACGTGCCATCCATTCTTTTAATTTTGTGCAAAAATGAAGTGAATAAATAGTGTATGTATTCTCAATCAAGATAAAGAATTATAAAAATTAAAAGAAGTAAACTTTACGAAATTTGTACCCCATCATTATTTTTTCCCTTTTCACTTGCTTTCGTATTCTTTCTTTAATAAAAACGACATTGTAATATAATGATTTTTTATAACAAAATATGACATAATCTTAAAAACTTGAGAAGAAAAATGTATGGTTGAATAGGTAAGTTATATTGGTAAATAAACAAAACATTTATTTATTTCTTATTTTTTTGGGTGTAAAGATGTTATCAATAAGCTCTTAATTTTGATAAAAGAAGTTTACAGATTTTTAAGCTGAAAATGGAAGGTCACCACACATGCGTTGGATTTAATCAAGACAAAAACCTAACATATATATATATATATACCTCCAAAATTTATTTATCCAATTCTTACCAAATATACTTTAAAATAGTTAATCTCTAGTCGTAAAAATTCTCGCTCCTACTCCTAATTGAAGAATGTGTGGCCATATTTATTTTGTAACATAAGCTTACAAATTTATATGCTAAATTAAATTAATATTTTTCCAGTTTATTTATATGGCATCAAATTAAAGTTTTTAAAAAAAAATTCTTGAATTATTTAATCAGTACTTAAATTGTTTCAATCAACATAATAAGTAAAATAAAATTCTTATAAATTATTACCAAAATAATATTTCATTAACTAAACTAATTCTTAATATTTTAAAATAGAAAATAACATTCATGAGATATAATTATGCATCAAATATAAGTTGGCCTATCCATTATAATAACATAACCGAATCCATGAAAATAATTTTTATTATTGACCAAAGTGATTTGAACGCTCCAAATATTTATGATTATCCTTTTTACGAAATTTAAGGGGTCATCCTTATTTATTATCATGAAAATAGTAAAATATAAAACAAAATTTAGAAAGCGGAATAATTATCAAATACTAACATAGCTTTATACAAATAATTTTTAATGTATAAAAAAAGTATTAATTGAATATATAAAAAATTAGTCCTAGAGAACATTAAAAGTGTAAAACGAGACAAACAAAAATTACTCAACATCGCGAAAATTGTAATCGGAATGTACCTTTGGCGAACGAAGCGTGGTTTGTAGGGGAAATGGTTCGATGGTGTGTGTGCTGCCTGTGGAATAAGGAAAATTTTACATATATATTGTGGAGGTAGGAAAAGTATTACTAGTCTCACGGTGGGTGCCAAATGTTCTAGCCAAGAAAGATGTCTCATTACTAGAGCATACATTTAAGTCAGAAAGAGTAGTTTTTAGCCCTAAAGTGTTGTCTTTTGTCAGGTCATCTTCTTTTCCTTATATAGGATAGTACTCTCCCCCCCCTTATCTCCATATTTGGTCTTGTTTTGAGCTATATTCCAAAATTGATTGATTACAATCACACATATACGATCAAACTCCATAACTAATATTCTCCCGTCTTTATGGGAAATAAATGAGATCTTTTTCATTAACTTCAGAGATTGACATTAAGACTATTTCACTACATGATCGGACTCGGCCATGACCTCACATTTATTTATATTATTATTAACAATATTAATATTATCATTAATATAAATAATATTATTATTAATGTTATTATTATTTTTATTAATATTAATATTCATATTAATTTATAAAATAATAATATTTATAATAAGAAGAACAATAACTATAACATGATTATAAAAAAAATTGGTAAATGATTAAAGGTTCTATATAGGTTTTATATACTAGTACAAAAGGTAGATTAATGACGGTTAAAATTAACATTTAAAGAGGTTCCAGAACTGTCGTTATTGCGGGCGTCGTTAAAAAGTGGAGTTTTTCACTACGGTTAATGAACCGTCGTTAAAACTTAGACTTATAACGACGGTTGATACAACCGTTGTTAAAAATGACTTCTAATTATTTTTAAAAAAAAATTAAGGGACTTTTAAAGACGGTTCCCAGGAACGGTCGTTGTAAGTAGGGACTTTTAAAGACAATTCCACTTGGATTCGTCGTTATATGTAGGTATCGAAAAAAAGAGTGTTTTTTAATAAATCTCAAACCTGTATAAAATTTTTAAATCCAGAAAATCAAAACATTTAAAATGATAATTTAAATATAAAAATTACATACAACAAATGATAATATTATACAAATTTTTTTTGCTAATATATGAAAAAGTTTGTAATTCTAATGATTTATCTATTCTAAGGTGTTATACATGGTTACAAAATACTTTGACCATGTCGTTCTCACATACTTCAATGCTTCCGAATCTAGTGGGTGTTGGTTGTTGAACAACTGTAACATTTGAAATTTTTTGAGTTAGTGCATGAATAATAAACCCCAAATTTTAAAGTGTTTATTGTATTGAAGTATTACCTGATCCCAACCTTTATGAATTGCAGCTTGCAAAATAGTCAACATCCACTGCATAACATAGTAACCACACTCATAATTTCCAGATTGCGTGTTGGACTGCATGTGAAAATAAATATATTAAATGAATGAGTGAAACACATTAAATTGAGTGAACAAATATACTTTAAATACCTTAAGGTACATCCAAGGGAGTTTTTGTGCTTTTGAACTTCTTCTTCCACACAACATGTTATATCCAAAGTAAACACTAAAATAATAAGATTTCATGTTAGAATACATAACATTATATAATGTATAAGTAATAATAAATGTAAAATGAAATTGTCGTACCTGTCTATAATGTTTTTAAAATAGGTAGGGGTTTTTTTTATGCAAGGTGCAAAACCATGAGCGGTATGATCTTGAACAGATATGATCAATAGTTGTCAATGACACCTATATAACAAATCAGTTAATTAGTTTATCTTATTTCAATAATTTATTATAACTTATTTAATAAAGAAGGACTTACTCATGGATGTAAAGAGCAAAATAAATTTGTTTTCCACCATTCTTTAAGGCAGTGGTGATGTACGTTTGTGTTTCCGACTTCTTGTTTCCAATTAATTGAATGACTTGAGGGTCTAAAATAGTCTAAAAACCCATATATGTTATGTTTCCCCTCATCCAAGCATAATCCAAAAAGATACCTAAATTTCAATAAGTTAGTACTAATATATTTAATAAATCAAAAGTATAAAGATTTTAAAATTTGAACTTACATCATTCATAATTGCAGAACTGTTATGTTAATCTCTTGATCTCCGGATGCAAGGTCCAACAAATCAGACATCTGAACGTACAACGGTAGATTACTATGCCTTCCAAAAACATTGGCATCTCATGGAACCTCTAAGACGGTTGTATCTAAAGTTGTAGCAACTTCCACCAATGCCTCCAAAGGATCATCAATGAAGACTATTTTCTTCTTTCCCAGAGGCAGTTTTAGCTTAGGTTCCTGCTACTCATCAAATCAAACAAATACTTAAATTAGTTAGAATGTAATATATCTTATATATAATTCTATTAGTATTAGTGCAAAGATATACCATAGAGGTTATAGGTCTGATGAGATGTCTAGGCCAGACAACGAAAGTATGTAATGTCTCTGCTACAATTGTGACCTATGATGTCGGCACAGGAACTGCAAGATCACCCATAAAGGACCTTCTCCGCCGTGACCTTCATGAAATTAGAAGGAAGAGACACATTGTGTAACATTGTGACCCCTTCATAACACTTACCCAAGGCAACGAATTGGGTCAAAGAATTACACTCAACATATAACTCGCATTGGCTAGTTGAGCCAAAGTCATCTCCCGATAGATCAACCGCCGAACAACTCCCTTTAGTGCTGACTTTCTTAATAGGAGGCGGAGGTTGTTCATCTTCTACAATAGTAGGTGGCTGCTGAGAGAGTCTTAAACCCTCCCACCGCTTTTTGAACTCCTTTTCTATTCGCACATTAAACTCCTCCATGAAACTTTCTCTAAGCTCTTGAGTTACCTCAGCCTTTAACTGCTCACGTAATTGTAGTAAATACTCTTGGCTAGGTTGATTGGACAATTGTTCCTTGCTATGTGAAGGTCCAAAGTATGACCGAATCCCAACCCCATATCCAGCTACACGAACACTTCCAGGGTGCTCAGGTCGTCCGAGAGCAACATTAAGAATATCATTGCGACCACATGGATTAAAAGTCCCTTGTGTTGATTGCTCAACAAGAGAATCCTAAAACAAATGAAAAGAATTTGTCAAACCTCAACACATTGAATTTAAAATAACACATAGAAAACATATTTCTTACAATTCGTTCAACTGTTTGTTCTATAGACTGAGAACTCCATGTCCCTGATGAGTTTATACGGGCACCCTTCCACATCTCATGTCGGGGTTGTGGGGATGGAGGCCTCAAAGAATCTTCACTATTCATTTCCTCAATGGAAGTAGAACGTGCTTTAATTTTTTCTTCAAGCATCTTCTGCTCTAACAACTTATAACCACCACGAGACAATAAGTGTGGGGTATCATTATGTGCCTAACTGACTTTTTCTTTTTTCCGAACCTCCTATCATAACATTCAAAATTTAATAATACTTTAATATATACTATATTCAAATATAAAAGTGATATTAACCTATCATTTTTCAGTTTGTTGAATCTTCACAAACTGCTGCCAAGTTTCTTCATCAAGGGATGCATATTTTGTACAATGATTTTCTTCTTTCCTTTCACCATATATATAATCTGTTGTCAATTTTGATTTGAACTGATGAAACTTGACACCCATATCAGAAAGAACCTTCGCTTTCAAGGTTTCCACATTCGGGATTTTGTAATGCGTCTAAATTATTTGAAAGAATTAGTTCATAAACAAGAACAAAGTATAAACGAACTTTAGATTGAACAAAGTAAAAACAATTACATACCAGAATATCTTGCCAAATCATGTTTTTCTCGTGATCAAGCACGTGATCCCAGGACTCAATTAAGATAAAGATCCTTTCACGAGACAGTACTCCGAGATAACTCTTATATTTCTTTGCATATTGCCCAGTGGCCACACCAGTGTGGAGTCAATAGACAAAGGTATTTTGTCATCTTTATTTATCTTTTTAAACATATTTTTTAATCTTGTAGGTCCACTATTGTTGGGTTTATTAATGTCTAAGTTCAAGAGGGGAGGGGTGAATTGAAGTTATAAAATTTTTGCAAACACAAACTGTTTTTCAGTTTATCAGAGAAAAAAAAAACAGATTGATTTTAGAATGAACAGATTGATTCTTCACAACACTTTAACACAAACAAAACCTATTCAGGTTAGAATTGAGATCAAACAGTGATATATGGCAAAAGCAGATTGGTTCACTTTTAACAGTTTTGAAGAACACAAAATATGCCAAAAGAGCAATCAAGAGTATTCAACACAAGGCTTTAAAGACAATGAATCTTTATCAAGGATTTAATGAAGAAAACTATTTTTCCCCTAACCAATTACAAACTTATATTCAAAAGCTTTGTTTATGACTTGAAGAACTTTTCCAGATCACAAAGAGCAGTTTTTATTAAGCCCAGAATTAACAGGTTTATTTTCAAGTAAACAAATTTCGTTCTTGACAGATTAAACAAAAACCAGAAACAGGTGCAGGGTTGAGAAGATGTATGCAAGCATGGTTTATACTGGTTCACTGATAAAGAGCTACATCCAGTTTCACCTCACTCCAAGGTGAAATCCACTAAAAACCAATTCCAAACAATTACAACACAACAGTTCTTGAAACCTACAAGAACAATACCAACAAAGCTGAAAACCCTATTTCAGCATACCTTGCACTCCAAGAAACCCTATCAAAGAGTGACTAACACTTACACCTTTACAAACAAGAATAAAGGAAAGATAACACCTAAAAGGAAGATGCTAGAACTCAAAACCAGTAGTTCAATTGCTGCAGAACTGCACCAGCACCTTCCCCAAAATCAAGATTCTCCTAGAACAAGCACACTTGAAGATCAATTTGGAAAACCTTTCAAAAACTCAATTTAATCCTTCTTCTCATACAGAAAGTGTTTAATCTCTATCAAAATCGTGATTGCTCAACACCTTTTCATGTGAGAGAAGCTTTTCTTTATATAGAAAACAATTTCTAACTACTTTTCAAAAACCAATTGAAAAGCTGTTATGAAAACAACAGATTCAGTTTAAACTAAACAAATTTATTTTAGGAAAACTGCCAACTCAGCTAACTGAAATAACTGACTGAGTTGTACCTTTGGTGCCCTAACCAACTTTCGAAAAGCCTTTCAGCAAACCAAAAATAAACCTATACTTTTACGGAAAAACAAATTTATTTTTGTGCAGTATCCTGATTTTTGAGAAAACTCTAAAAAGCTTTTTGGAAAAACTTTTGACCACTTCAAATGCTTGATCTAAGCATGACTAGGCATCTAGGACATGTTATGTAGCAAAAGGCAACCTTACACATACACAAGCCTAAATACAAGATCATATAAACGCATTACAATCTTCAAAGCAAACTAGCTATTTTCCTACATCAAACACACTAAGACTAGGTAGAGAAGAAGCTTCATCCATCTTCAACACTCTACCAGTTTTTGAACGAGAAACTTTATCATCTGCCATGTTCCTGTTATCAAAAAAATATGATAAGCATTAGGAATATGAAATATAATTAAAATTATATATTGTAAGACTAAACACGAATCACATGCACATACAAATATATATTCCTTCGTCATGATCATTTCGAGTTGCATGTACAACATCAACAACATCCTTGTACTCTTTATTGATGGTGGTTCTTGTAAGTGATTCAATCTCACAAATGTCATTGTTTGTATCTTCTGGGTCATTATGTTGTTTTTTCCATGTAGCACAACAAACCAGTGGTCAAACGTAGGATCTTGGATATAGAAAACTTGGGAAGCTTGATGTGCCATTATGAATGGTTCGTCATGATAACCTATCTTTCGAAAGTCAACCAAAGTCATTCTTGATTCATCAACTTTGACACCAGTCTTATTGTCAACCTACTTGCATTTGAAAATAGGTACAGTAAACTTGGTATAATTAACTTCCCAGATCTATAGTATGAGACCATAATAAGGCATTGATCCCACAACAGGATTTTGATCCTTTGCAGTTGAAAACTGCAAGGACTCTGCCTCCAAGGTGACTCCGCTATTTTGCATTGTACTCCTATCATCTCGAGACTTAGTGTAAAACAAACAACCATTTACTTCATAGCTAGAACAACATAAAACATCAAATTTGAGACCGTTTGCAAGCCATGTTAATGTTTCAGATGCTGATGGATCATTCATTATTTGTTACTTAAACCATGACATGAATGTTTTGTTATGCTCAATTAACACCCATTTCTCTAATTATCTTGGATTTTTATATTTGACAATGTCTTTGTGTGTATCTAAGTATGGTAACAGAGGTTTATGGATTGCTATTATTCGGAGCATATGGGATCAGAGGAACTTGATTGTGTTTAAACAAGGGATACCCGATGCTGAAGAAACTTTACATTTAACACAACTGTCCACATGGCTCTGTTTGAAGTATGGGGTGGGTTCCACTAGTTGTTCTTTCTCGGATTGGATGCTCAATCCAGGCCTTTGCCTACACGTCTAATGATATGGGAGATGTTGCTGAGAAGGTGTGGTTGGCAGGTACAAGGTTGTTGTGCTAGTTAGGAGTGGAGTGCGGATGGTGGAGTGGTGTAATTGTTTTGATAAAGGAAGTGTGGAGGGCTGAATGGAAGGTTATGTACCAAGCGATGGCAGAAAACCAGAGTGATCTCTGTGGCGAGTTTTTTGGAGTGATCGAAAGGAAGGTAGGATCGGTGGGTCAATGCTGAAGGTTAGGGGAGTTGCTGGAGAAACAAGTGTCAAGGCAGGCAATAGCATTAAATGCTGCATAATCTGAAATTATGCAGATTTCAAGTTTTTTGCATATGCTGACCTGCTACAGCTGGTTGTGAGGGCTATAGCTGTGATCAAATTGCAGGGACGTAGGGTGCTACACGTTTGAAGATATAGAGCGAATTCTCTTAAGGAGACACATGTGCAAGAAGGGGGAAACGTTGCAAGAAGGGGCCATGATATGCTGTAGGTATTCACTGATGTGTGCAGATCCAAATCCAGCAAGGTTTGTATGAGGCAAATTCCGCCATGTTCGCCGAAGTTATACAAGGTCAACATGATCGCCGGTCGATAAAACGACGATCTCCACGCGGGCGTAGTCGGTGGTCGTCGAAGGTATGCAAGGGTCAACATGAAACGGCGATCTCCATGCGTGCGTAGTCGGTGGTCGTTGATGATGAAACGGCGATCTCCATGCGTGCGTAGTCGGTGGTCGCCGAAGGTATGCAAAGGTCAACATGATCGCCGGTTGATGAAGCGGCATTCTGTCAACATGATCGCCGATCGAAGAAGCGGCGTTCTCCATATGTGTGTAGTCGGAGGTTGCTGAAGTTATACAAGGTCAACATGATCGCCAGTCGATGAAACAACGATCTCCATGTGCGTAGTCGATGGTCGCCGTAGGTATGCAAAGATCAACTTGATCGCCGGTTGATGAAGCGACGTTCTCCATAGGTCAACCTGATCACCGATTGATGAAGCGGCGTCCACCATATGTGTAATCGGTGGTCGCCGATGTTGGTTATTTTTTTGGGTAGGGTTTTCTCACTTTAAGGTTGTTCTGCTCCAACCATAAAGGAGAGTTTCACTTGTGGATGATATAGGAAGTCCACTTCTGGTTACTGTATATGGGTTGGGATACCCCTGAAGTATCCCCTTTAATTTTATTTATTCATTGCTGATAAAAAAAAAAAGTATGGTAACATCTCATCAGTGTTATTCAAGATATACAAGTGTGCTTGCAAAACCTCTTCTCTTGATTTGCTTATGACATGTACACCTTTTGAAGATTTACTTATGAATCTACAAGAGTGCCAACCTTTTTCAGGAACTCCTATACATTTGGCTTTTGACATGTACTCATAACAAAACTCAATAGATTCTTCTGAAATGTATCTTTCAATAATGGAAGCTTCCAGACGACATTGATTTTTCACATATCCCTTCAAAATCTTCATGTATCGTTCAACTGGATACATCCATCGCACATAAACTGGCCCACACAATCTGATTTATCTTACAAGATGAACAACCAAGTGTACCATAATATCAAAAAAAGATGGAGGAAAAAACATCTCGAGTTGACACAAGATAACAATTATTTCTTCTTCAAGTTCATCCAACTTCTGAGAGTCAATCTCTTTACTACATATGGAATTGAAAAATGAACATAGTCGAGTGATTGTATGCCTAACATTTTTTGGCAAGATTCCGCTAGCCACCGGTAGTAATTGTTGCATTAGAACGTGAAAATCATGTGACTTTAAGCCAATTAGTTTCAAATCATTCATAGATACAATACTCTTCACATTTGAAGAGTAGCCTTGTGGTACCTTAACACCAGACATTCACAAAAACTTGTTTTCTCTTTCTTTGACAAAGTGTAACACGCTGCAGGCAAGTATGTATGTTTACCAACTTCTCCCGGTGCCAATTCCTCTCGTATATTTATCTCAATCAAATCCAGACGTGCATTCACACCATTCTTTGTTTTGCCTTTAATGTTTAGAAGTGTTCCTATTAGACTGTCACAAATATTCTTTTCTACATGCATTACATCTAGACACTGTCTGACATCTAACTTACACCAATACGGAAGTAAAAAAAGATTGATCTCTTCTTCCATATTTCACTCACAGTTTACTTCTTCAATTTTTTCCAAAAGTCACATTAACATTTTTTATTTTTTCATAAATTTCAACACCACTTAAAGGAGTGGGAAAAATGTCATGTTCTTGGTTTCCGTTAAAAGCTTTTTTCAATCTATGATACAGATGATATTTCTTTAGAAATCTACGATGCCCAAGATACACGGTTTTTCTTCCGTGTTTCAACTGCTCATAAGATGTCTTGTCTTGACATATTGGACATGCTCTATGGCTTTTCACACTATAACCTAACAAGTTCCCATATGCAGGGAAGTCATTGATAGTACAAAACAACATTGCATGCAATCGGCAAGATTCATTCTTAAACGCGTCAAACACATCAACCCCTTCACTCCACAATAACTTCAAATCTTCAATCAATGGATTAAAATAAACATCTATGTCATTTCCAGGTTGTTTTGGACCAGAGATCATCATAGATAACATCATGTATTTGCGCTTCATACACAAAGCAGGAGGTAAGTTGTAAATCACTAACAAAATGGGCCATGAACTATGATTACTACTTAAATTTCCAAAGGGATTCATTCCATCAGTTGCCAATCTAAGTCTTAAGTTTCTTGATTCTTTTCCAAATTCAGGAAATTCTTTATCAATATTCTTTCACTGCAAAGAATCAGCAGGATGACGAAGTAGTCCATCACATTTTCTAATATTTGCAAACAAACGCTTAAGCCTTGGAATTATTGGAAGATACCAAACAACCTTAGCAGGAGGACCTTCCTTTGTGAATTCATCAATTTCATCATTCTCACCAACTTTAACCTTATAATGTGACAAACCACACCTAGGACATCTTCTTAAATCTTCACACTCATTTCTGTATAAAATACAATCGTTAGGACATGAATGTATTTTTCTATACTCCATACCCATTGGACAAAGTATTTTTTATGCCTCATAATTTCTATTGGGCAAGGTATTTCCTTCTGGAAGCATGTCCTTAAGCAATTGAAGCAATTCTGTAAAACTTTTGTCTGTCCATCCATCCATTGCCTTCAAATTCATCAACCTTAACACTGCTGATAATCGTGTGAAGTTTGTTGAACCAGTATACAAAGGAGTCTCTGCATCATTAGACATATTTTCGAAAACTACATTAGCAAAAGATTCTGCTCCCACATCACGAATCATGTCTTCTAATCTATCATCCATTGAGAAATGAACTTCCTCTGAAGCTTCACGCACACTTGGCAAGTCTAACAATTCACCATGCCACTTCCATATTGTATAACTTTTCAAAAATCCATCACACAAAAGATGTTCTCTAATTTCGGAAACACTCAATATCCTTCCATTTAAACAATTGACACAAGGACACCTTATCCTTACTCCATTCTTACAATTAACGGCATTATGTTCTGCGAATTGTATGAATTCTTCCACCCCTTTTTCGTAAGTATCACTTATTCGTGGTGTATTAATCCAACTCTGATCCATAGAACTGCTAAACTAAGAACCAGTGTGGACTCAGAACCAATGCATTCAATATGTAATCATTAAAAAATAAATCAAAATTGTCGAAGGTCGGACACCTCCGGACTCACAACCAGTGCGTTCAATATGTCAAAACTGTTGAAGATGGTTGTTGCCCCTTCAAGACATGTGTTTGATGAAGCCATTTGTGTAAATTTCATGTATATTTAGTTTTGCTTTAAGAATGTCGTAGGTAGAGTTTAGAGGTTGTTTAGGAGTAGGCTTTTTGCTAGGTAACTCACCTCTTAACCCCTGACCATGTGATAAGAACAAGCACAAATTTTCTGAAACTGATTTTCACATGTTTTTGCAAAAAACACTCTTACTGCATAAAAATAAATCTGTTCTTTTCTAAATGAACATATTCTTTTTTTTAAACTGATGCATTGACTAAGTCTTTTGAAAATCAGGTTATGTGCATCAAGTATTTTGACTAAGTCTTCACTCTTTCAAAACGGCTGTGTTTCATAGTTAAGTCTTTTCTGTTATCGTTTTTGAAAAATAAATATGTTATCTGTAAATGAATAGATTCTCTTTAGCCTGATGCAATGTTTATTTTAAAAGGTTTTTTCGTTTTGTCCTTGCACCAAAGTGGTTGACTGGGTCTCCTTCACATAACAGATTCTCTAACTACTTTTGAAAATAAATCTGTTCATTTTATTTTCAATTTGTTCTTTTTATAAACTCTTCTTGATAGGGTTTAGGGTTTAACTGTTTTTTGAAAAACTGTTATAAGTTGTTTTTTCTATAAAAGGAAAACTTATTACTGCGCTTAGAAGTTGATCATACATTTGAGAAAACAAGTTTTACATCAGAGTATTGAAGATTTACAGAGAATTAGCATGTGTTCTTGAAAGATTTTAAAAATCAAAAGTGTGCTTGTTCTTGTTTGGTTCTAAGGCTTGGTGAGAGGTGTTGCTACTGTGTGAGCAATTTGTTCTACTAGTCTAAGGCAGATTTCTGCATCCTCTATCAGGTGTATTCGTTTCATATTTCATACCTTGTAAAAGTGTGGTTATAAACTCTTCTTGTTAGGGTTTCTTGAAGAGTTGTGTGTGCTGAAATAGTGTTTTTCAGCAAGGTTTACCATGTTCTTGTAGGGTTCAAGAACAGTGGTGTTTTGTAATTGTTTGAATTGTGTTTTAGTGAATTTCACCTTGGATTAGGTGAAGACTGAATGTAGCTCATTGGAGTGAACCAATATAATTGCTTTGTGTTCATTCTTTCATAATCCCTGCACTCAATAACTGCTGAATAAACTAAACTATCAAGAAATAAATCTGTTCAATTGTAATTGAATCTGTTCTTTCTGGGCACGAATATACTGTTCTTGTTTTTCTAAAGAACTTCTGCATAAATTCATATGTGGTGAAACATCAGTGAATTTCGTATTCTGTGAATGCTAATACAATCTGTTAAGTGTTTTGGAAAAATCAAACATTAGCTTTGCATTCAAAGGTTGTAATTAAATTTGTTGTAGCTCACTATTTTAATTCTGCAAAAATCAATTTGGACTTTGCCTGCAAATCATCTAATTCAATCTTAAAATCAAAGATTATTCAACTAAGATAAACACCTTAAAATACATAAACATTATAAAAATAAATCTGTTCATTGGTAGATAAATCGATTTATTTTCTGTGTACTGTGACAATATCTGATTCTGTGCGAAACTTTTAAAAGGTCAATTCACCTCCCCTCGTGAACTTTGACACTATTGAACCCAACAAAAACAATATATAACCATTAAAAAATAAATCAAAATTGCCGGAGGTCGAATACCTCCGAACTCAGAATCAGTGCGCTCAATATCTCAAAACACTATATAATTATTAAAAGTTAAATCACAATTGCCGAAGGTCCGACACCTTCGGACTCAGAATCAATTCGTTCAATATATAGAATCAATACATAAATCAAAATGATACTAACCTCAAAAGGGGCGCAGTCGCGGTCGGAGAGGCACGGCAGGCGGTCGCGACAGGATTTGCGTCGCGGTAGGCGAGGGGCGGTTGCGGGTCGGCAGGCGAGGGGCGATCGCGGGTCGGCAGGTGAGGGGCAGTTGCGGGTCGGTCGCAACAAGCGCGGGTCGTTCGCGGTTGGCAGTTGTGCAGGGGGTTGGCGGCAGGCGGAACGAGGTCGGTGGGGGTCGGCGGGTCGCGCGACACGGGGTTAGTAGTCGCAGGCGAAGGTCGTGCGGAACGGGGCAGGCGGTCACGCGATCAGTGCCAGAGCTCGCATAGAGGTTGGCGGTCGCGCGGAGTCGTTGGTCGTGCAGAGGCTTAGGGTTGCAGAGCTGGTCGGTCGCTTAGGATAGCACAGTGGAGAGTGAACTGTTTGAAGAAGAGTGAAAATTAAGAGGCAAAGTTCTGTTCTTTTGAAAAATCCTGACGGTGATACCTTTAACGACAGTTCAAAAGGAACCGTCGTGGAATATATACTTTTAACGATAGTTCTAAGGAGGAACCATCGTTAAAACTTAATACCGACACTTTTAACGATAGTTTAAACAGGAACCGTTGTTAAAAGTTTAAAAAAATTTGAAAAAATTACGAAGTTGCCACCGCGTCACTTTTTACGATAGTTCTTTCTAAATCGTCTTTAAAAGCTGTCATTAATGAAGTATTTTGTACGTGTGCATAGTTGTTAGATGTGGATTAGTTACTCCCGCTCCTCCATTCCGTAGCAGGAAGCGGTATCTTCTTTGAGCATGCTTTGACATCTGTACTAACCTTCGAGAAAGTTCCTCTGAAGGTGATGCGGGTTGGTGAACTGCACTAAGGGTGTGTTTGGATCCAGGGGTGCTACTGTTGTCGACGATGGAAGTCACAACAGCACCCCATTTGGTTCCATGGTTTGTTGCGGGTGAGAGTGCAGCGAAAGAGAAAGTTGAGTGAATTTGGTTTCTTCTGAAAGGTGAAGAGAAAGTGTCACTGTGCAGTGGAAGTGCCAAATCATCACCACCCATTTCCAATCTTGCCCTCACTTTTTTGCTTTTTTGTTGCTGGATTCAAGAAGCACATGCCTCTGCATGCATGCCAAGTGAACAGCAAGAGATTCCTGACTTGGTTCAGGAATCTATTGACCACCTTAAAGTTTGAGACCTCATGAATGAAGTGGGTGAGAGGTAGGTGTGTGAGGTTCCTGGTTTTTCTTTATAAACGTTGCTTCTGAGTGAAACAATTCACAGATAAGCGAAGAGCAGAGCGAAGCATAGAGTGTGTAGTTGGAGAGATTCGTAAGTGATTGTGTGTGTTAGGGGCTTCATTAACGTAGAGGTTATTCATCTGAAAGTGGTGTGTTCATCTCTGGGTTCATCTGTGCCTTCATCTGGTTCATCTGTGGGTTCATCTGAGGTGAGTTCATATGTTTCATTCAACGGTTAATCGATTATGGGTCAAATATCACAGGCAAAATAATCGATTATGGTGGAATCTGCAAATTTTTCGAGGGATAATCGATTATGTATAGTGTGTAAAATGGGTGATAATCGATTATCTGTTTGGGATAATCAATTATGGTCTTTTTTAGCCTATCAGCATAATCGATTATGCTTTGATAATCGATTATGTGATGTGTGTGAAACGGGACATAATCGATTATGTGTTTGGGATAATCGATTATGGTCTTTTTTAGCCTATCAGCATAATCGATTATGCATTGATAATCGATTATCCTCTCTGTGTAAGTGATGCCATAATCGATTATGTTCTTGAATTTTTGAAATAAAATTGTTTGTTAATTTATTTGTTTTCTGGTATTTTCAGGTGTGTTGATCTTCCTATAAGGCATCCTATTGCTGTTGTTGCTGTTGTTGAGTGCTTATCTTCAGGTTTTAATTTTTTTTTATGTAAAATTATTTTATTTAATTTGTGTTTTATATTTATGATTATGGTTTTGTAATATAATTTGTTTAGAATTTATTTTAGTTTATTATGTTAAGGCTGTTGTTGTAATATAATTTTTTTAGAGTTTAGTTTAGTTAATTATGTTAAGTTGTTACTAGATAGTTAATTAAATATGTTAAGGAGTTTAGTTAATTAAATTAATTTTTTCAGTTGATTTATTGTTTTAATTTTCGTAGATAGTTATTAATTTTTTAACATTTAAGAAAAAAAATTATTTCTATGAAATGATTTATTTAGAGAATGTATACAGAAATTTGTAAATTTTATGTTTTTTATTATATTAAACATAAATTATTAATGTTATAATTAAATCAAACAAAAAAAGTTGTTGTCATTAAAGAAAAGTGAAAAATTTAAGATAAATATTGTTAATAAGAGAATAGATATTGTATAATAATAAATATACAAAGTTAATAAATATTGTATAAGAAAACTGAAATATTGTATAATAATAAATATACAAAGTTAATTTTATTTAACATTTAATTTAATTGTTTATAAGAGAATAGATAATTTTTTTAAATGTATATTTGTAGTCTGTATGGTTAATTTTTTTTTAATTGGACATAAATTATTAATGTTATTAGTTGAAAAGATTAAAAAAAAATGTTTTTGTAATTTTTGTTATAAGATTTAATTGTTATAAGAAAAAAATAAATGTAATTAAAATGAATATTTTTACAAGTGGAATAATGTCAAATGTGTAATTTGTAGGTTTCTTAAAAATAGTTAATAATCTGTAGTTAATATTATTTTAGATTGTACATAAATTATTAGAAAGATAAAAATAAATGTATTTAAAATGAATATTTGTACAAGTGGAAATAGAAATTTTTAATTTATAGGTTTTTAAAAAGTAATTGATATTTTAGAAGTGCTATTTTTAATTGATATTTTAATTATAAATGTAGAAAATAATTATTTATTCCAAAATGAATTGTTTATGAAACAGATTTAATTTTTTTTTTTTTTTTACAGAATGGAATTAAAATTTTAAAAATATTTTGATAGGGTTTTTATTTTTGTAAATTAAACATAATTTATTAATGTTATAATAGAAAACATTATAAAAATGTTGTATTAATTAAAAAAACAGTAAAAATTTAAAGTAGAAATATCATTTTGAGGTTTTTTTTTATTTGTATTTGACATAAATTATTGGTGTTAGAATTAAATGTTAAAAAAAAATGTTATACTAATTTAAAAGGTAAAAAAAAAGTTTATTTTAGATTGATAATAAATTATTGCAAAGAAAATTAGAAGTAGAAATAGAAATTTTAGGTTTTTATTTTATTTTATTTGTTTATATTTATTTGTTGTTTGATTAAATAATGTTATTGAATGATATAGTAATTTTGATTAATTTTTTTATTAAAATTAATTAAAAGTACGTTTTAGGGTAACTGTATTGGTGTACTTTTACACCGATACGGTAACCGCGTTCGGTATGAATTCGGAAAGAAATTATGACGAGGCAGAGATGGTACACTTTGAGGAAACAGTTGCAATTTATGACGATCTTGTTGCGGCGAACATGAACTTAATTTCACAAATCGAAGAACAAATAAAAAAAAATAATGAAGGTGCATCAGTCATGATTCTTTGTATGATTGCCTTTGGATTGAAATTGTTACGCACAATGCCTACTACAAGCAACTGTATCAGTGAGTCCCAACCACAAAAAGAGCGTCGCAGACAAGAATTGATGGAGTACTTGGTTCACACTGAACAGTCTCGTCACATTATTCGCATGGGACCAGAAGCTTTCATTAAATTATGTGAACGAATACGGGGAACTGGACTTGTTAAAGATGCATATCGATCAACCGTGGAAGAACAAGTAGCGAAATTTCTTCACATTATTGGGCATAATGTGAAGAATCGAAGTGTGTCATTCTTTTTCCATCGGTCTGGAGAAACAGTTTCCCGTCACTTTCATAATGTTTTGAGTGCCATTTTAAGGTTGGAGGGGGAATTTTTAATTCAACCAAATGGAACGGTTGTAGAACCACACATCCTTAACAACAGTCGATTTTTCCCCTACTTTAAGGTTTGTTGATAAAAACATTACTTCAAATTATGTGTAATGTCTTCTTTAGGTTGTGGTTAATTAAAGTTATGAATTTTTGTTTACATTAGGATTGTTTAGGGGCCATAGATGGGAGTCATGTACGTGCTAAGGTTGCACGTGCTGATGCGCCTCGTTTTCGAGGGAGAAAAGATTGGCCAACCCAAAACATATTTGCAGCCTGTGACTTTGACATGAAGTTCACATATGTCTTAGCCGGTTGGGAAGGAACTGCCTCCGATTCAAGGATATTGAAAGATGCTTTGGTACGAGGCGATCCTTTGGTTATTCCAGAAGGTTAGTTATAGGGGATTGGGTGTGCAGAAAAATTAAAAGGTTTTAGTAATATATACTAACCCAGTTTTCCACAATCTTTGTAGGAAAATACTATCTTGGTGATGCAGGTTTTATGTTAAAACGAAATGTAATAACACCTTATCGCGGGGTCAGATACCATTTGAAAGAATATTCGCGAAGAGGACCACAAAATGCAAAAGAGTTGTTTAATCATCGACATTCATCACTTAGGAACGTAATTGAGAGAACCTTTGGGGTGCTTAAAAAACGTTTTCCAATTATAGCCAGTGGGACTGAGCCACATTATGATGTGGATACCATGACAAAAATTGTTTTAGCTTGTTGTATTCTGCATAACTTTCTACGCGGGGTCGACAATGATCAGTCTCTGCTTGAAGAAGTAGATAATGAATTGTTAGAACAAGATGTCCAACCAAGCACCACCCATGCTCGTGAACATGATTACAGGATAGGGTGTGATATTAGGGATGATATAGCAAACGAAATGTGGCAAGATTATGTAAACAATTAATTTAATGAAATAATTTATTTTCTACCATTTTTCAATGTTTGTCATCCTAACTTTATTTAAGTTAATTAGATGGATCGCGGAAAAAATGTGGCTTCAAATTCATCAGGTTCTTATCGAGAGTTCACCAAGTGGACGGCGGAGATGGACCTAATTTTGCTCAATGCAATGATTGACGAGGTACGAAAAGGGTATAGAATTGATGGTAGCTGGACCACTCAAGGATACACTAACATAGTTATGGCTTTAAATGAGGCTGGTTTATCGGGTCTTAAGAAAAATAATGTGAAGAACCGGCAGAAAAGCCTGAAGGACAGGTGGAGGGAAATCCATGATTTGTTTGGTGGATTGAGTGGTTTCGCATGGAACCAGACCACTAAACTTTTTGAAGCCGAGGACGAAGTTTGGAGTGAGCTGATTAAGGTACAATGATAAGTACTTTTTTACGTAAGATGAACATTTAACTTCACATGTCGAATGATATACTAATATGTGAGATGTATGTAGGCCAAACCATCTGCGGCAAAATGGCGTTTCACTCCCATTCGCCATTATGACCTCATGGAAGAGTTGTGGTCTAATGATAGAGCCACGGGAAGTCGGGTGAGGACAGCCCGTGACATGAATTCACCTCCTGACATGACCAATTTCAATGTCAACCTTGGGGAGAATAATATGGATTATATCCCCGAACCACCGAACTTTGAGGAGGCAGATGACTACGTCCCACGATCACCAGCTGCTGAATTCCAATCTGATGACACTCCTTCAGACACACCATCAAACACTCCTTCTATGCTGTCTGCTGGCTCTGCGGGCACATCCTCATCCCGAGGATCAAAGAGAAAAGGCCCCACTATGTACGACATTGATGAACAATTTGCAATGTTGAATACTAATCTTCAACAATGCGTGTCATCAATGAAGGATGGAAATGAAAATGCCTCTCAGTTGGTTAATATTGCTCGTGCACAGGCAGCGGCAGCTCAAGATATAGCTGCCGAAATTAGACGAAGAAACGACCTATATGCTGAGCATGTACACCACCATCGACGCCATGCCTCGTACCAGTACTCAGAGTCTGATATTTGGACAATGCTCGTGGAGCTAAACATTCAAGATGAACAACTCATGGATCAATGCTATGAGTTTTTATGTGACCATCCCCAAAGAGTTAAGCAACTATTTGGGATGCCATATGAGCGTCGAATGACAAAATTGTTTGGCTTTATGACTAGGCATTGATGTCATATCTCTGCGTGGGGTTACCTTTAATTATTATTAATCTAATATTTGACTGTCTTTGTTAGTAGTTGGACATGTAATATTTGACTCTCTTTCTTACTTATTGGGTATGTAATATTTGACTGTCTGTATTAGTTATTGGACATCTAATATTTTGTTTTGTGAACTCCTACTTTCATTTGCAATGTAATATTTTGGTTTTTGTCATTGTTATATTATTGCTTTATGATATTATGTTAACTTCTGTTTAGTTATTTATTGTAGTAATTGCATTATAGATGGCATCATCATCCCACAAACGTAACAGAACCCGTAAGGGTAAATCTCCAGCAGAAGATGTTGACGTTCCTCCTCCACCAACGAGGATTCCAGAAGTTCTTGATTATTCAAGATACTTCAGTACCAGGCGTCAAATGGTGGTTTTTGAAAAGAACTTTCACGCAAGACCAGTATTACCACCAAAAGTGATGCATACTCCATTTTTTGCTGGTCCAGGATTTCAATTCCAAAATCTTCTGAATTGGCAAGGTTTACAACCTTTCCTCGGAATTAATCTTCCGTATTATGAGGATTTGGTAAGGGTTTTTTATACAAATGCAAAATTCACACCTGCTGGTCACCTTGCCATTGAGATTTGCGGCAAAATGATACACATCAAAGAAGTGGATTGGATGACCATTGCTCATCTACAATATGACGGTCTTAAGTTAACCCCCGGGACGATCCCTGAGGAAGTTAATTTTGATCGAGCACTAGCACTATCCACCATGATTCGTGAAGATGTTGAAGGTCAAAATCTGAAAAATGTCGGTAGTCTGAACATGAATGACCGACTGTTGCATTACACATGGGTGCATATCTTGTGCCCTCGAGGAAGCAATTATGCACAACTGCTGAATGAATATATTTTCATGATGTGGTTAATCAAGAATAATGTACGCATTAATTGGCCTCATTACATAATGCAACAGATCATCAAATGCCGGGATAACAAGATGCCTCTCCCATATGCAAATTTGATAACGAGGATCTTGCAGGTGTATGGCTTTGACTTGTCCAATGAACAAGCAACAATGCTAGGCTGGAATCATTACTTTGGCAAAAAAAGTATGACAAAATTAAATATATTCCAGGTCAATGGCATATGGCAACTTGGTAGACCACAACATGCAAACGAAGAAGATGATGAAGAGGATGAATTGCCACCACAAGATGATGAAGGTGGTCAACCTGAGGAGGAAAACCCCACTCAAAGGGAATTGTTAAATCAGATTTTGTCCGGCATGGAAAGAATGAATACCCGATTGGACAGAATGGAGGTTACTCTGGCTGACATTCGACGTCATCAAGGCCATTGAGTGTGTTATTATTATGTTATTGTCATTGTTATTTTTATTTCTAAGTTTCATGTTGAACATTGATGAATTGTATTTGTTATTTTTGACGTTGACATTGTTATTGTTAAGGTTTTATGCTACTTTTCATGCTACTTATTTACATAATCATATTGTTTTTAATGCAACTTTTTTATCATCTTATTACTTCGACAACATTGGTTAAGTGTCATTAATGTCTACGTATCACAACACGTCGTCATCTAGTTGTACTGGTTGTAGTGTGCAAAAACGTGGTACTTTTACCCATGCTACTGGGACCACAAGTGCCTTCGTTGATCCTATTTGTCATTGTGGACAATTTGCTGTTTTGAGAATAGCGACAACACAAAAAAATGCTGGGAAAAAATTTTGGGGTTGTCCCAACTACAAGGTAAAATTTATTCAATTAGGTTTCAAACAAACTTAAGAATGTTATTTTAAACTTATTCATTGTTCAATTTTATTGTTTTCTTCAAAACAGATTAGAAGTGGCATGGTTCTAGGCTGTAATTTTTTCAAATGGTGCATTGAAGACGTTGCCGATGAAAAAGATGAAATTATTATCATACAACGGAATAAGATATGTCTTCTAGAAAACCGTTTGAAGATCTCCACAAGAAGGATTCAAATGTTATTACTAGGAATGTCTTTTCTTTTTCTAATTAACATTATTATGTTCTTCATGTAATGACTTTACATTATATATTTTGACACCTACTTAATTTTCATGTTATATTCCAAATTTCTATTTTTTTTAAATATATTTATTTTGCTATTCATAATAATGAAAATTATTATTAAAATTAATTTTATATATATTTGTATATATATAACATAACATAATTTATAAAATCATTTATAATATTAAAATTATGTAAATAAATTAACTTAAATAAAAAATAATTCTTAATTAATAAAATGTTAAATAATATAATTATACTTTAATTTAAAATTATAATTAACTAAAATATGAAATAGGATTAATCATTATTTATTCTTTTTTTATATAAAGGGTAAAATTGTAATCTTACAAATTTTACTATTCAAAATATATTAAAATACTCTCACAACTATCACACCATTCACAATTTCCAATAAACTTTCTTCACACATCCACTCTAACATACCCCAATCCAAACAACCTCAACTTTCTTCACACTTTCTTCACACTTCCACTCCCACTCACACTCAACTTTCCACTCCCCCACACATCCTAATCCAAACACACCCTAAGAGATTTACTCCTTACAAAGGTTAAGCTTTTGTCATGGATATTACTACACCAATATTAGATCGCCATTTTTTTTAGGTGAGGTCAGAGATCCTTCTTCATCAATTACTCTGTGTGATAACTAATGCATGCATGGATAACATTATAAAATAAAAATTTCAAATAATAATTATGAAAAATTCACAAAATGTCAAAACAATTAAAAAATAATAATCAAAGAATCAAATACACATATCAAAGAAATTAAGACATTTTAGTATGATCTATCATGTGGTGATTGATCAAGATTCAAGAGTTACAATTAGAGCCACAATAAATGCATGATCGATATTTGGAGACACAGTCACCATGTACTTCTCTCTGCTGAATATAGTGCCAAGCTTTTTATTTATCTGCACCAACAAATAAGAAGCTGTAAAATATATATATATATATATATATATATATATATATATATATAATGTGATTAAAATAATCATATTATTTTTCCTTCAAAATGATAATTACGTATTAAAATTAAATTACCTGGGCAACAAGAATGTTGGAATCGCCTATGTAAACATCCCAAGAGGATCCAAACCAAGTTGCTTTGACCTAGAAGTCACAAACACCAGTGAGATTATTTGCCAAGAACACGTTTAATTTCGTCCTTAGCTGAAATAACGAGGATCTTTCCCTTCTAAAGATCAAATCCCCAGATTCTGCACTTTGGCCTCTAAATGCTTTCCAATTATCACTCGAAATCTGTATGATCCAACAATTTCAAACTTAAATTCAGCAACCATCAAATATACACTTCAATTTAAGACACTGATTAAGATAGTAACATTTGGTTCACCAAAATCGATCCAGATTTATTTTATTCTTTCATGCCATTTTGATAAAATGATCCATCTATATGGGTACGTTAATTTCAATAATTTTTTTCAAAAATTAGAAGAAAAAGAAAATAAATATCTTATAGACAGAGTAACATATGCACATATATACATCAGGATTGCATGAGATGTTGGTGTTTAATTAAATACGAAGAGGTATGAATTAATTATTAGGAACTATACTTTATTTGATAACAAATGATTTGATGTAGTCTGTTAAAGTTAAACAAAATTTAGTTATAATAAACTCTTAAATTATTTTTTAATATTATATTAGAAAATAAATTTTAAATTTAACTCAACTTTATAAAATAAATATTTATAATTATTTATATATTATGAAATATTTTAGTTTTTAATGTGAGATAATATTAATGAGTAAAAAAAGAAGAAAATAAGATATAAATAAACTGACCGATCCTTGAAGATGAACAATGGGGTTTCCATAAGCGTCAAACAAGTACATGTGTCTGCGGGGTGTTACGATGCTTACGATATTGCTCTTCACACTGAAAACTATGTTTCCATTGCTGTTTGTCACGGTGAAATTTTCACCTATACTCCTCTCCCTTGTGATTATCAGATGAACAGGATGGGGACCTGCAGAACAAATAAACACTTTAGACTAATTAAGAAAAAGTAAATAATCAATTAAATATAAAACATATTTTATTTTTAGTATAATAAGAAAAAAATTATAGTATTAGTATACATTTTTAATTCTATTCATTTTATTTAAATTTTGTTAATAATTAAAGTAATTAAACATCTTTTTAGTAGTATTTAGTCACAATTACACAAAAAAATAATATTAATATGAAATTAATTTTGGAAGGAGTCATTTTATCTTTTACATTTTACTTTATAAATTTAAAATATAACAAAATTATTGTTGTGTAATTCTTTTTATTATACTTAACCGATTATTTACAAAAACAAATATAAACGATTTGAACAAGATGAACAAGATGAAGATGGATTATAATTAAGAATGAATAGATAGCGTAAACGACATATGTTAAGAGAAAACTTAATTAAATGACAGCAAAAGGGAAATAAGAAGTTTAAAATAATTTAGTTATGTATATCAAACTATACATATGAATACGTTGCAAATATGTATGCATACGATCATATATACCTGGATCACAGTAGTGAGGGGCGATGATGGGGGTGCCAAAGGGTGGTGATAATTGGTTTGCCATATTTGATGGTTTTAAGGATGAGGCAGAAGAATATGATAGTTTAATTTGCAGAATCAGAAACTGAAACTTTCTTATCTGCAATGGTGAAGCATGTTATTGTAGGGATAGCTTTTCTTTGCGTATAAAAATCAAACTTCTTGTGATGATTAATCGTTTTGAATTCTCTAGTAGTTACGACCGAGAAAGTTGAACCAGGAAATGTCAACCTCTGTTAATAGGAAATGAGAATATTCCACACGCACAATGAATCATATAAAATAAGGATAAGTTATTTTATTAAACATGTTTATCCGAGCATTTTTCCTTCTCAACACCTCCATCTCTTCCTCAATCTTTCTCTTCATTCTTTGGAACTCTTCCTCGTTTTTCTTCTTCGGCATCTCCATCTCCTTCCTCATTTGCAAAATCAATGTCATTGGATCAAGTTGGTTAGTCTCTCTTACTTGAGTATTTTTGTCATTGCCTGTCATGTTCCTTGTTGTTACCATGTAGACACTCTAAAAGGTTTCTTCCCAGACTCACAGTGAACGTCAAATGTTCTTACAAGGTCGATATCCTATCATAGTGACTCCTTATGTCTCTGTCTTCCAGTCTTCTTGACCTTCAGGTAGGATGATCTCATCCGGTTGATTCTTCCTCTCTCCAAGCCGAAGGGGAGGGGATACCTGCGAAGACATTCCGACGATCAAGTCAGTCCGAGTACAATATGCAGGTGAGTTGAGAGTGAAAAATTACCTTTGGTGCTAGGGTCCCCTCTAATATTTATACTTTTTTATGGTCCTCAACTATTGTAGGCTTGCACGGGATCCAAAAGAGGATCCAACTATGCCTTAATCATGGTTTACCATTAAACATGACTTAATTACAATTAATTGTAGGTTTATGCGTTGTGTTGGGGTTAGGGGAATCAATCGACCTTCTTAGCTATTCGGTCATGTCGATCTTCTTGGTAATCTGGTAGTACAATGTCTTTTTTTACTGTATTTATTATTATTTTGTGCTTTTTATTAGATCTACTGTTACGCTTAAAGTTATATTTTTTTGAAATAATAATTTTATTTTTATAAAAAAAATTACTATTTAGTTTTTAATTTTCTTAAATTAAATAAATTTTATGTATTCAATTTTTAACAAAAAACAATATTCACATATTTTGTTAATGATCTCGTACAAAAGAGATTGAGAGAACTTCTTCAACCTGCTAAACTCTTTTCAGTGGGTTAGTTCACAATCCTCCTTGCACTTCTTAATTTCGTTTTGGTTTAATTTCTACTCTTGCTCCTCTACTCCGGTCAAATTCTCTTTTCTTCCTAGGCTCTCGATCGAGAGGACACTTGTAAAAATTTTCATTAATGTGCGATAATGATGTAACTTTTTGTTAAAAGTTGTGACTATTTATATGCTCATTATAGACTAATTATTATTGGGCGGAATTAACATTTGAATCGTTATTAAAAACATATTACCTAATTTTTTTAAGTACACTTTAGGCTTGTTAATCTGATCTTGATCTTAATATATTTTTGAACATGTTCATCAATCAGAAGAACCAAATACCGAGATGTTTATGTCTAGTCTGATTTTGAACGGTACAGTTAATAATAACCACGTTAGTTATGGCACTAATAGTAATGTTTAATAGTAATATTTAATATTTATTATCACTAAAAATATATTTTGTATTTTTTACTAATTAAATGATATATTATGAGACTAAAATTGTTAATTTTGAAAAACTAAATAACCAAATAATGTAGTATTAGAATTTTTACGAACTAATTGAGAAATATGTAAAAAGAAGAGTGAATTTAAGTTTTTTCTTATTATTTAGTAAAATATCATAAATATGTTCTTACCAAATCTTATCGAAACCAGGAGATGAAATACAGTAAATAATAAGACTATAGTCCAAATATTTGGTACAAAAACTTAGAAGTCAAATTATGAGACACTAGGCTAAAATAATCTTGTAATATTTAATTTTCTTATTTTCAGTTGTCGTAAAAACATTATAAAACTATATTTGAAACGAGAAAAAATAAGAAAAAAAAAATGGAATAGAAAAAAGACAAATTATGCTCTGATTATGATTTCTTATAAAGTTGAGGAAAAAGAAAAAATATAAGTGGGAATCACCAATTTTATAATCTTTTCAATATCGAAAGAAAGATAAAGAGAAGATAATAACATATGATACAACAACACACTAGTTTTATTTTTGTATTTTTTTTATGCAGAACATACATTCTACTAAAATAGATGAGTTGTCTAAATACCACGAGTATAGGAATATGTTTATATATTTTTCTTATCTGTTTTAGGTCAAAGTTATTTTAGGTTTATCTTTTATTTATTAAAATAAAATTTATTATTTATTTAATTATAAATTACCTATAAATTTGGATTCATGAATAAATAAAAACTTATATGTAGATATTACGTTTGTAAGTAAAATCGAGTAATTTGTGAATTTTTTTTATATGTAACAATAAAGTAGTTATACAACAATCATATATGTATAATTTTCATGTTTTATGGTTGAGAATATTATTCAATGATAATTCAATCGATAACTAAATAAATTTTCTATACATATTATAATAATATTAATATTATAAATAATAATAATAATAATATTAATAACATTACTAATAACAATAATATCAACAATATTAATAATTTTAATGATAATACCAATCATTTTATTATTAGTAATAATGCTTTTGTTATTATTATTATTATTATGAGTGCTAATATTATTATTAAGATTATTATTAATATTCTATTAACAATATTATTATTATTATTATTATTGTTATTGTTATTATTACAATTATTAATATTTTTAATATTGTTATTATTATTATTAATATTATGTTTAATTATGTTAATATTCAATTTATTGATTTTTAAAAAACCAATTTAGTCCCATTTTTTTTATAAAAAAGTATGCAATTTGATTTATTCAGTCAAATATTCAAAAATGGCGTTAACTGGTGATGATTTGCACACACAGGATCATTGATATGCAAATATGAATTGTACACGTAGAAACCAATTTTTAGGATTTTATCTTTTTTCTCATCTTGGTGATCGACATAGGACGTAAGAGTGGAGGTAGAGGGATCAATGGCATTGAAGGTGATTGGAAGCAAAATTGGCGTAATTGGGATAAACACTTTGGCAGGGATAATAGAAGGAAATGGAATGGGTATGTGGCGATGGAGCGACACAAATGTTGTTTTCTAAGCGTAAGTGAGTGTGAAAGGGAGGAAGTAGCCCTGCGATGACGGTAAAGGGAAAGGTGGTGGGAATATGGTTCTGGCAGTAATCCACGTCATCAACTTTTGCTTCCCAAACTCTTCCCGGATGGCTTAGGCTGGGATCCCTCCACTATCGCACTATCTCAGCGATCTTCGACGCATTCGTGGTCGAAACCTTAGTCTCTGATCCCTCCCTCCTAGAAAACATTATCATCCTGGTCCTAGTCGTGGACTTTCGCAACAATCGCATCCACGCACTGGGCCCTTCCCTCCGTTTAACGCCCTCGCCGCTTTCAACCTTCACTCCCTCTGTTGTCTCTTTCTTTCCCACGTGCCATCATGAACGATTGCACAACAAACAACGAGGAACATACCAACGTGTACCATCCATGTTTGCATACCAATCATATTGTGTGTGCCATATCATCAACAATTAATATCATTGGCGAAAATTTAACAAAAAAATCCAATTGCATTTTTTTTAAAACTTTGAGACCAAATTGAATTTTTTAGAAACCACATAATAAATTGAATATTGACCTTAAATGGAGAAAAAAAAGTTAATTATACCTTAATAATAGTATTATTAAATTATTATTATTATTAATGTTATTAATATTATTATTAATGTTATTATTATTATTATTTTTATTAATAATAATATTCCTATTAATTAATAAAATTATAATATTTATAATAAGAATAAAATCACTATAACATGATTATAAAAAAAAATGGTAAATGATTAAAGGTTCTATATAGGTTGTATGCATATTTGTGAGAAGTGGATTAGTTACTCCCTATAACACCTCCCCTCCTCCATTCCGTACCAGAAAGCAGTGGTACATGGAAGAGATGGAACATTCTGGTGCAAAGGTGGTAGTTGAAGGTGATATAGATGGTCCTACGTTTGACGTAGGTTGTTCGAACGATGAGTTGGCTGACCAGTTCACATCTACTGGCGTCGTTTGCAAAGGGGGAGGCAAACACACCTCGGGAGAGCGGAACAAGGGAAAACGACACCTCGGGAAGGTTTGGCTTCGGTTCTCAGGGCGAGGATGGTAGTGGTGGAAGAGATCTTACAGAGGGTAGCCCGTTGGGCCCTGTTGGTGTTAATGCTCGTGAACAAGGTGCGAATATTTTATAGGAGGAGTCTCTTGTGGGTGTCCCGCTGTTGTGGGAGGGAATGGGGACGGACAGTCCTTTCAAGGTGAACATAGGAAAGGAGGCGTACGAGGGTGTCAGTCCTTCAGATAACGTGGTGAAAGTGAAGGAAATGACTAATATCATGGGGACAAACTCAGGTAATTGGACATTGGATTTAGCTCTAAGGACGGGGGCGGGTTTGGTTGGAGGCAGGTACGATTCCGCGGATAGCTTGCTCAAGGAGAGTAACTCGGTGGACGTGCGGGTAGATCAGGTTCTTTTGGTTCATCAACCAGGCAATACGACTCATTCTTTCTTCGTGTTAGATAACGCAATTGAGAATTGTAATAAAATATTTTTGGTGAAGACAGATAAGAATGAGGCTTCTAGTGTTTAGTGTGTAGGAAAAGAAGTTGGATTTTCGTTTCCTCGACGCGAAGGTGTAATCCTAAATAATTTACTTTCATTATCTAATTGGGGTGGTGATCGTACGAGGAAGTTGAGGGGAGAAAGGAATAAGTTTGTTGATGAAGATAATTAGCTTGAACATCAGACGGTTAGGAGGCACCTTAAAAAGAAATTATTTAAGGGATCTGATTAGCAAGGAACATGTGGATATGGTGTGCTTACAACAGACGAAGTGTTATAGTTTTAGGAGGGAGAAAGTTTTTCTTCTTTGGGGGTGTAATGAAGTTAACTGGGTTGAGAACAAAGTGTTAAACAGTGCAAGTGGGGTTTTAACAATGTGGAGTAATAAGTCGTTTTAGATGATTAGTTTTGTAAACGGAAGGAATTATTCGGTGATTGAAGGTTTTAGGAAGTTTGGTAATGGGGTATTTGTAACTATAGTGAATGTTTATTGCTCTGTCACTTTACGGGAAAAGAAGGAGGTGTGGAAGGAAATAAGTGTTGTCAGAATGAATCAACTGTCAAAGGCTTGGTGTATTATTGGAGATTTCAATTCTATTAGATGGCAAGAGAAGAGGAATAGTTTGATGTTGACGTCAGATTATTCTAGAGAAATAAAAGGTTTCAATGATTTTATTGAAATATCGGAATTGGTTGATATCCTGTTGGTTGGTAGGAAGTTTACTTGGTACAAGCCTAATGGAATGGTAAAAAGCAGAATTGATAGGGTGCTTGTTTCAAAGGAATGACTGGAAGTTTGGCCAAATTGTCAGCAGTTCGTGTTCAGCAGATCAATCTCTGATCATTGTGCAGTAATACTTAAAGAGGCGTCCGTGGACTGGGGTGTGAAACCTTTTAGGTGTTTGGATGTGTGGCAAAGAGATAGTAGATTTAAGGAGTTTGTGAGTTTGAGTTGGTCTTCTTATGAGGTCGTAGGAGGTGGGATATTTGTGTTCAAAGAAAAATTGAAAAAGCTAAAAGTAGATTTAAAAGTATGGAATAAAGGAGTCTTCAAAGATGTGAATCTTGCTAGTAAGGAAGTGCAAAAGAGGATTGAGGTTTTAGACGCACGTGACGATGATTGTGGGTTAGCTGAGTCAGAAAGGGAAGAAAGAAAGGCTCTCCTTGCTGAACTTAACAAAACAAGGTTTAAGCAAGAGGCGATTATGTTTCAGAAAGCTAGGCAAAAATGGTTAAAACAGGGGGACCTTAATACAAGGTTTTTTCATTCCACTGTTAAATGGAGAAGAGCAAGGAATCAATTGCATGGGTTGTTTGTTAACGGTACCTGGTGTGAGGATAAGCAGGTGATCAAGGACAAGGTTCAAGAGTTCATTAAAGACAGGTTTGATAAGAACGATGCATGTCAGGTTCGACTGGATAATGCTAGGTTTTGCTCCATTTTGGATTTAGATAATGATTTGTTGATTGGTGAGTTTTCCGAGGAAGAGATTAGGGCTGTGGTTTGGAGTTGTGACAACTCAAAGAGTCTTGGGCCTGATGGCTTCAATTTTGGTTTCTTATAATTTTGTTGGGACATCATTAAGAAGGATGTGATGGTGACAGTGAAGGATTTTGCGGTTAATGGTTGTTGGCCCAGAGGTACAAACGCTTCGTTCCTTTGTTTAATACTAAAAGTTGAAAACCCTCAGTAGCTCGGTGAGTTTAGACCCATTTCCTTAGTTGGTTGCCTTTACAAGATCATTTCTAAAGCACTTTCTATACGATTGAAAAAGGTGATCATAAAGTTATTGACGACAGACAGTCGACTTTTCTTGAAAGAAGAGGCTTGTTAGACAGTGTGCTAGTAGTTAACGAGGTGTTGAAAGAGTACAAAAGAAAGAGAAATAGTTGTGTTTTCTTCAAAGTTGACTATGAGAAGGCGTACGACTCAGCTAGTTGGGAGTTTATTTATTTTATGCTTTGGAGGATGGGTTTTTGTGATATGTGGATTCATTGGATAAAGGGCTGTTTAGAATCAGCGTTTGTTTCAGTTCTAGTGAATCGTAGCTCAACTAAGGAGTTCTTTCCTATGAAGGGTCTTCATCAAGGTGATCCGCTAGCTCCGTTTCTCTTTCTTATTATGGCAGAAGGGCTGGCTGGGGTGTCAAGGATGGCCGAAGAAAAGAATCTGATTGACAGTTTGGAGATTGGCATAAAGTGAAGGTAAACATGTTACAGTACGCGGATGATACCTTGTTTTTCTGTGAAGCTAACACCAAAAGCATTTTCAATATTAAGGCGATTCTGCAATGCTTTGAGCTTGCCTCGAGGCTTAGGGTTAACTTTTTGAAAAGTAGAATTGGCGGAACAGGGCTGGATCAACTTTCGCTACAACGTTTTGCAGTTATCCTTAATTGCGACGTGATGGGTTCTTCTTTTGTTTACTTGGGTCTGCCTATTGATGGGAATCACAAGCGCGATGACTTTTGGAATGGGGTGATAAAGAAAGTTCAGGCTATACTAAGTAGGTGGAAATGTAAGTGCTTGTCGTTGGCGGGAGGATTTGTTTGATCAAGTCTATTCTTTCTTCTATCCCACTATTCTTTATGTCCTTATTCAAATTGCCTTCCGGGGTGACAGATAAGTTGGTTAGGATCCAAAGGAATTTTCTTTGGGGGTGGGGTTCTGAAGGAAGAAAGATCACTTGGGCTTCTTGGGAAAAGGTTTGTAAGCCTGTCGAAGTTGAGGGGCTTGGTATTATTGATTTAAAGTTTTTTAATCTGGCTTTGTTAGGTAAGTGGATATGGAGGTTGGGTTCGGATAAGGTGTGGGCTTCGGAGGGTTGGGGTAGAAGTTTTGAAGATGGGTTCAAGTGGAAAATTGGTGATGAGAAGGATATTTCTTTCTGGGAGGACAGTTGGCTAGGTAGTGATGTGCTGAAGAGTGTCTTTCTAAGACTGTTTTCTCTTTGTTCGGCAAAAGATGCAAAGGTGGCTGAGCTTGGGTCTTGGTCTGACGGTGTTTGGATTTGGCATTTAGCCTGGCGTAGACCTTTTTTTGATTGGGAGAAGCCTTTGGTGGATCAATTGTGTCAGGCACTTCTTGAGGCTAGACTGGCTTCGGGAGAGGCGGATATGTGAGTTTGGAAGGCTGGGGGTCTTCAGACATTTTCAGTTAACTCTGCCTATTTTCTTGTTAGGAGGGATTGTGAGGTGGATTTTTCTCCGGTTTTCAATAAGTTATGGAGTTGTAAAGCTGTATTGTCTGCTTTATTTACAGCTTGGAGGGTGTTGGAGAATAAGATTGCTACTAGGGTAAATCTGGAAAGGTGTGGGGTGTTGTTGGAAAGTTCTTTGTGTTGTATGTGTGGGAAGGAGGAAAAGTCTCACCGCAATTTGTTTTTCGCTTGCAGTTTTGCTTGGCGGGTTTGGTGTTTTTGCTTTAAGTGGTTGGGAGTGTCGTTTGTGTCTCACATTGATCCTTCGTCAAACTTTGCTCAGTTCAGGTTGAGCATGTTTTCTGATTCATTTAATGATGTATGGAGCACAATTTGGGTTGGGGTTGTGGGGGAAATCTGGAATCACAGGAACTTTATCATTTTCAATAGGAGGGTGGCTGACGCATCAGAAGTGTGTGCAATGGTGCAAGCAAAAGTGTAGTCTTGGATTTCTGCAAAATTTCGTTCTGTCTCGTTTTCCTTCTCTAACTGGTGTTTGGAACCTTTAGAATGTATGAGAATGGTTTTTTGATGTATGTTAGGATTTTAGTAAGATTCGTGTTTTAGTTTGGTTAGTTTGACAGCTTTAATTTAAAAGTTGTTCATTGTATATTTTGTATAAGGGTTGAAACCACCCCTGAAATGATTCACATTTATTTAATTTTTATTGTTGATAAAAATAAACTAACCTTCTAAAATGTTACTCTGAAGGTGATGTGGGTTGGTGAATTGCAGGAAGAGGTTCACAAGGTTAATCTTATCATGATATTACTACCCCAATATTATATAGCCATTTTTTAGGTGAGATCAGATATCCTTCTTCTTCGTCCCTTTCCTTTTGCAAATTGTGTCTATTTTATAATTGGACCTACCTTTCCTCTTTAATGCATAAGATGCCACTCATGAAATCTTCAATTACTTTATGATAACTAATGCATGAATAACATTTTAAATAATACTGAAAAATTCACAAAATTCCAAAACAATTAAATAATAGTAATCAAAAGAGTCAAATACACATATAATTTTTTTGAGTAATTTTAATATGATCTATCATATTATAATGGATTAAAACTTCAAAATATTAAAAAATAAATTTTAAACCTAATCCAATTTCATAAAATTTATAAAATAAAATTTATCAAATAAAATTTATCCACCAACGCCGCCACCACCACCTGCGTTAGATCTCACAAAACAAGTTACAATTAGACTAACAATAAATGCATGATCGATATTTGGACACACAGTCACCATGTACTTCTCTCTGCTGAATATGGGGCCAGACTTTTTACTTATCTGCAGCAACAATTATTTCTATGAGTAACAAGCTATAATATATAATTATATATAATGTGATTAAATAATCATATATTTTCCTTCAAAATGATAATTACATATTAAAATTAAATTACCTGGGCAACAAGAATGTTGGAATCGCCTATGTAAACATCCCAAGAGGATCCAAACCAATTTCCTTTGACCTTGAAGTCACAAACACCAGTGAGATTATTTGCCAGGAACACATATAGTTTCGTCCTTAGCTGAAATAATGAGGATTTTTCCCTTCTAAAGATCAAATCCCTAGGTTCTGCACTTTGACCTCTAAATGCTTTCCAACTATCACACCAAATCTGTATGATCCAACAACTTTCAAACTTAAATCTCAGCAACCATCAAATACTCGTACACTTCAATTTAAGACACTGATTAAGACACTAATATTTGGTTCATCAAAATCGATCCATTAATTTTATTCTTTCATGCCATTTTGATAAAATGATATATGGGTACGTTTCAATATTTTTTTTTTCGAAAATAAGAAGAAAAAGAAAATAAATATCTTACAGACAAAGTAACATATGCACATATATACATCAGGACTGCATGAGATGTTGGTGTTTAATTAAAGAGGAAAAAAGTATGAATTAATTACAAATTATACTTTATTTGATAGCGGTTTGAGGTACTCGGTTAAGATCAACTAGTTATAATAAATTTTTAAATTTATATCATATATTAAAAATATAACATAAATTTTAAATTTAATTTAATTTTATAAAACCATTTATAAGAGATCTCCAACATTATTGAATAAAAAAAAGTTGAAGATATGAATGAACTAACCGATCCGCGAAGATGAACAATGGGATTTCCAGAAGCGTCAAACAAGTACATGTGTCTGCGGATGCTTGCAATACTGCTCTTGACACTGAAAACTATGTTTCCATTGCTGTTTGTCACAGTGAATTTTTCACCTATACTCCTCTCCCTTGTGATTATCAGATGAACAGAATCTGGACCTGCAGTATTATATAATTAACAAATAACCACTATAAATTAATTAAAAAAAGTAAATAATCAATTAATTATAAAATATATTTTATTTTTAGTATAATAAAGAAAAAAATTATAGTATTAATTTAATTTTTTTAATTTTATTTCAATTTTGTTAATAATTAAAATAATTAAACATATCTTTAGTAGTTTTTAGTCATAATTACACAGAAATTAATTAATTTTGGAAAGAGTCATTTTATCTTTTATTGTTTACTTTTATTGTTCTGTAATTCTTTTTATTATACTTAACTGATTATTTACAAAAACAAATATAAACAAATTTGAATTACCATAGCTAACAAGATGAACAAGATGAAGATGAATTATAATTAAGAATGAAGAGATAGCGTAAACGACATATATTAAAAGAAAACTTAAATGACAGCAAAGGGGAAATAAGAAGTTTAAAATAATTTAGTTATGTATATCAAAGTATACATATGAATACGTTGCAAATATGTATGCATAAGATCATATATATACCTGGAGCACAGTAGTGAGAGGCGATGATGGGGGTGCCAAAGGGTGGTGATAACTGGTCTGCCATATTTGATGGTTTCAAGGATGAGGCAGAAGAATATGATAGTTTAATTTGCAGAATCAGAAACTGAAACTTTGTTATCTGCAATGGTGAAGCATGTTATTGTAGGGATACATTTTCTTTGCGTATAAGAAATGAGACACCCGTTTTGTTATCTGCAATGATGACCACCCGTTTTGACTGACAAAGTTGAAATGTCAACCTATGTTAATAAGAAATGAGATATTCCACCCGCACAATGAATCATATCATGAAAAGGTAAACTATTACAAAAATAAGGATAAGTTATTTTATTAAGCTTGTTTAATGTGATGATAAGTGTACAAAACATAACCGAGAGAGGTTAAGCCGAAAGCTAAATACAAACAGAGAGGTTATGCATAAAAGAATAAAATAAAATATAAATATTATTATTATAATAAGACCCAATTAAATAAAAGTCTGCATTAAGGGGTGCATAAATGATAAGAGCATAAGCCCATTAAGAAAACTGTATAAATAGGAGGTAACATAAGAGGTAAGTAAGAGTGATTTTTATCTTATGAACATTAAACCATTTCTGACTTTGGCATCGGAGCGACTTGCAGGTACACCCCCCATCTGTGTGAAGGAGAAGCCGAGAGCACCTACCTTGAGGAGAAGCTGAGAGCACCCAACGTGAGGAGAAGCCTAGAGTATCCAGCCCAAGAAGAAACCGAGAGAGTCCAGCCCAAGATTGGAAGATTTGTATAAGAGTTAATCTTGTCAACCTAATTCTAGTGTTCTTGGTCCTTGTTGTAAGAACATTTTGGCGCCCACCGTGGGGCCGAGAAGTAACTGAAAAAGGTTGAAGACAAGATGAATCAAAGAGAAGAACAAGGTGGAGAGCAGGCAGACAATATTAACATGTCAATGGCAATGTTGGTACAACTACAAAAAGAATTTGAGATGTTAAAGAAGAATAATGAAGAAGAATTAAGTATGTTGAGAGCCAAAAATGCACATATGAGAAGAAAGTTACAAGAGGAAACAATTTTAAATTCATCCTTTGAAACTGTTCAGCCTAAGCACATGTGAACGAAAGGATTCATCACAATGAAAGTTCCCAAACCAAAAGAAGATTGCTTGAAAACTCTGGGGGTTTTGCAGGAGCATCTTCCAGAAAGCATCCGTTCTATGATGTTATAGTTGATACTCCATTACCTGACAATTGGAAAATTTTGACCATTGACAAATATGATGGAAGTACAGACCCTGATGAACATATTGCAATATACACCACTCAGATCAGTTTATATACATGGAATGATGTTGTTATATGCAGGGTGTTCCCTACGACGCTGAAAGGAGCAGCATTAAGTTGGTTCACGCGCCTCCCACCTTTGAGTGTTGATTGTTTCGATACATTGGTGGAAAAGTTTGGTGCTCATTTTGCAACTATTCGCCCTCATCATTTAACATCAATTGCCTTAGTAAACATAAGACAAGAGAAGGGAGAGTCGTTAAGAATGTTCATGGAACGCTTTGGAAAGGTCGCCTTGGGTATTCGAAATCTCAGCCCAGAGGTTACCATGCATCATATGATAACAACATTAAAACCGGGACCATTTGCCGACAGCCTTTGCAAAAAACCCGCAGCTAATTTGGATGAACTAAGGCAGCGGGCATCAAAATTTATGCAGATGGAAGAACTAAGAGAGTTCCGAAACCAGGTAAGGGTTGATGGAGGTGAGAAGAGGGTGATGGAAAGAGAAAGTGGACCTATGGTCAGAAGAGCCTGAGAAGAGTTTAGAAGTCGAAAATTCCAACAATACACACCTTTGAATACAAACAGAACAAGAGTTCTACAGGAAGCTATGGCTGCAGAAATAATACCGCCACCAAGAAAAGCAAGAACACCGGAGAGAGCAGATCACACTAAACATTGTGAATATCATAAAAATCATGGTCATCATACAGAAGAATGTATTGGGTTGAAAGATAGAATAGAAGAATTAATTCAAGCAGAGCAGTTGAAACGTTTTGTTCGAGGAGGAAATACAAGAATGAGGTTAAGTCCGGAGAGAGGTTTGAGAGGGGGTGAGATATGAGAGAGAAGGGTGGAAAGATTTGAAAGAAGAGAAAATAAAATAATAGAAAAGAGAGATGATAGAAGGGGCGGAATGCCAGATAGAGTTTATCAAAACACACAGTCAGTAAGGCGAAATAGGGAGCGAAGTTTGGGAAGGCCGGTCAGGGGGTTTATAAACACAATTTCAGGTGGGTTCTCTGGAAAAGAATCCTCGTCAGCAAGAAAACAACATTGGAGAAGTATTAGAACCATTAATCATATTTTTAAAAGAAGAACTTTGCCACCAATGCTTTTTACAGATGAAGATTTTCAAGAAATTGATCCTGATCATGATGACTCTATGGTGATAACAGTAGAAATAGCCGAGTATGCCGTCATGAAAACCTTGATTGATCAGGGGAGTTCAGTTGATATTTTGTTTTGGGATACTTTCAAAAGGTTGCACTTGAAAGAAGAAGATATTGTACCTTTCCGAGAACAAATCATTGGCTTCTCGGGTGAAAGAGTTAGCACAAAAGGATATGTTGATTTAATGACAACATTCAGAAGAGGCAGTAAGACTAAAAAGATCAAAATCAGGTACTTAGTGGTGGATGCTTCCACATCATACAATGTATTTTTGGGACGATCTTCTTTGAATAAATTGGGAGCAATAGTCTCAACACCGCACTTAGCCATGAAATTCCCAACAGAGAAGGGGGAGATAGCAACAATTTATGTCAATCAAAAAGATGCTCGAGAGTGTTATGCAGCAGGTTTGAAGATGAATTTGAAAGCAAATAAAGATACTGAAAGAATGGTGGCAATGGTAGATTTGGACCCCAGATTAAATGATGAGAGGTTAGAACCAAAAGAAGAGACAACAGTTGTGGTATTGGGCCAGGACGAGAAACAATGTACTTATATAGGTGGAAGTTTGCCTGAAGAATTGTTGAACAAACTCATCACGGTGTTACGTAACAACAAAGATTTATTTGCTTGGAAACCATCTGATATTCCTGGGATTGATCCGGAGGTAATTTGTCACAAGTTGTCTGTTTGCCGAGAAGCAAGACTGGTATCTCAAAAACGAAGAAAGTTGGGAGAAGAAAGACGAAAGACAGCAATTGAAGAAACCGAAAAGTTTATGCAAGTTGGTTTCATTCGAGAGGCTCAGTATACGACATGGTTATCTAATGTGGTGCTTGTTAAGAAACCGAATGGAAAATGGAGAATGTGCACAGACTATATAGACCTGAATAAAGCCTGCCCGAAAGACACATATCCATTACCCAACATAGACCGTTTGGTGGATGGGGCGTTTGGACAAGAGATGATGAGCTTTCTTGATGCCTATTCAGGGTATAATCAAATACAAATGTATGAACCGGATATTCCAAAAACAGCTTTCACCACAGATACTGCAAATTATTGTTATAAAGTCATGTCTTTCGGTTTGAAGAATGTTGGAGCAACATATCAAAGGTTGATGGACAAGGTGTTCAAAAATTTAATTGGAAAGAACATGGAAGTTTATGTTGATGATATGATTGTAAAATCAGGAGAAGTAGAGAAACATTTAGAAGACCTTGAGGAGGTGTTTGCACGAATAAGAAAGTACAAAATTCGTCTCAATCCAGAAAAGTGTGTTTTCGGTGTAAGAGGAGGAAAATTTTTGGGGTTCATGTTAACAAACAGGGGTATTGAGGCAAACCCTGATAAATGTGAAGCAATAATGAAGATGGGAAGTCCAAAAAAGTTGAAGGAAGTACAAATACTAGTAAGAAAGTTGAACTCATTATCAAGATTCTTACCAATATTGGCCGAGAGAACTAAACTGATAGTAAACTTGTTGAAAAAATCTGAAACCTTTGAGTGGAATGAGCGATGTGAACAAACCTTTTCTCAAATCAAAAAAATAGTAGCCGAACCACCAATCTTAGTTAAACCTGTGTCAACCCAACCTATCATAGTTTACCTAGCAACCTCACATGAAGCTATAGGAGCTGCCTTAGTCCAAGAAAACCCAGATCAAAAACCAATATATTTTGTGAGTAGGTCCCTTCAAAATGCCAAAACCAGGTATCTCAAGGTTGAAAAAGTCGCCCTAACACTGGTGTATGCCGCAAGACGTCTTCGACCATATTTTCAGAATCATCAGATAATTATGAGAACAGACTACCCAATATCTAAAATTTTGAGAAAACCAGAACTTGTAGGTAGAATGGTGACATGGTCGATGGAGCTTTCAGAATATGGAATAAAATATGAACCAAGAGGACCAATCAAAGCACAATCCCTTGCAGATTTCATTATTCAAATGCCGACAACAACACAACAGGAACAGTGGACATTATATGTAGATGGCGCATCAAGCAAAAAGGGAAGCGGAGCAGGGATAGTACTTGAAGGACCAGATAACTTCCAAGTAGAGATGACATTGAGATTTGAGTTCAGAACATCCAACAACCAAGCCGAATATGAAGCTCTTATTGCAGGATTGTTGTTAGCCAGGGACAAGGGAGTCGAAAATGTAATTTGCAAAAGTGACTCTCAGCTTTCGGTAGGACATGTGCAAGGGGAGTATCAAGTAAAAGATCCATTATTGATGAAATATTATCATAAAGTATTAAATATTATGCAGTGCTTTAATAAGGCCGAAATAAAATATATTCCAAGAGAAATATGAAAGCAGACTCATTGTCTAAGTTATAGCAAGTCAACAACGACAAGTGCAACATAATTCAGTCATACAACAAACCCTCAGCCATCCGACAGTTAGTTTGGAAGAATGCCTCAATATTACAACATCAAAAGATGAATGGATAAACACATATATAGAAGTTATAAAGAGCCAAGAACAAGGTGTTGAACTAAATACAAAAATGGCAAAGAAAGTGGCTAGTTTTGTTTTAATTGGTGATGAACTTTACAAAAGAGGATATTCTATGCCTTTGCTAAAGTGTCTCGAGAGAGAGAGCAAGCGCAATATGTAGTTAAAGAACTTCATGAAGGAATTTGTGGATTACATTGTGGAGCTCGAACAATGGCAACAAAAGTCTGCAGGGCCGGATACTACTGGCCAACAATTCGAGAAGATTGTGAGACCTATGTTAAAGCATGTAAAAAATGTCAAGAGTTTGGAAGTTTAAACCATAAACCAGCACAAGAGTTGCAAGGAATTGTTTCTCCATGGCCATTTGCAAAGTGGGAAATTGATATACTTGGTCCATTTCCACTTGGGCGAGGACAAACCAAGTTCATGATAGTAGTTGTGGACTACTTTAAAAAATGGATAGAAGTAGAAGCATTGACTAAGATAACGGCTTAGCAAGTTCAAACGTTTGTATGGAAAAATATAATATGTCGATTTGGAATCCCACACACCATTATAACTGAAAATGGCCGACAATTCATTGACAAAAAACTTATGGAATTTTATGCAGATTTGGGGATCAAGTCAACAAACACTTCAGTTGAACATCCGCAAACGAATGGACAAGTCGAAGCTGCAAACAATGTTATTCTCGGACAGTTAAAGAAGAGGTTAGGAAGCGCTAAAGGTTTATGGGCAGAGAAGTTGCCAGAGATATTATGGGCATATAGGTGCACACCACAAACTTCAACTGGTGAAACACCATTCAATCTCACATATGGAACAAATGCAGTGCTACCAGTAGAAGTTAATGAACCAACGTTACAAAGGCAAATGGAAGATTGGAATATCAACAATGAATGTTTAAGAACTGACCTTGATCTTATTGAAGAACTTAGAGAACGAGCAAAGATAAAGGAAGCAGCAGTAAAGAGAAGAGCAATGAAGAGGTTTAATGCAAAAGTAAAGTTAAGAGATTTTAAAGAAGGGGATTTGGCCTGGAGAATGCGAACTGATGCTCGAAAAGATTCGCGACATGGAAAGCTAGCATCTAATTGGGAAGGTCCTTTTAGGGTACTGAAAAATTTGCAAAATGGAGCCTACAGATTAGAGACTTTGGAAGAAAAAGTGATACCAAGAACCTGGAATGCAAGCCATTTGAAGTTTTATTTTAGTTAAGGCAGAAGGTGTAAAAAAAAAAAAAAAGACTTTGATGTACATATTTTTTTGTTTAATGAAGAAGAAGATAGAAACCATCTCATTTACTTTCAATTTTCGGTCATGGATGATTTCATTCCAGGTGAAACCCAACCGAAAGAATTCTTTGGTCTTGGAAGATTTCATCATAATTGAAACCCTGCCAAAGAAAACAAATCAAAAAACAATTCGGGCTTGGATGCTTTCACTTTAAGTGAAAACCCTCCCGATATCACGTATAGTGAAATGTAAAGCAAAAAACTCTTAAATTTTTTACATATTTAAAACAAAATCATAAGGTCCAAGTTAACAAAGCGATTAATGGTTTTATGCCTTCAAAACCACAAGGTCTAGAGCAACAATTTTATAATTCAAAATCGAAAGGTAGTTGATAATTACTTCAAAACTGAAAGATTTAGGTTGCGAAGTGCTCAATAATTTTACTTAAAAATAAAAAAATCCAAGTTGCAAAGTGGTCAATAATTTTATTTTTCAAAACCGAAAAGTCTAATTAAAGGTATATTAAACCAGCTATTTTCCAAAGAATATAATCTATAGTTCTCATGTTTGGTATATTAGATTCATTAAACTAATATATATTTTAAACATACTGAACCGAGAGGTCTTAAAGCAAAATCGAGAGGTCTTAAAGCAAAACCGAGAAGTCTAACCAAACATTGGCGTATCAGTATCAAGTCCAAAAGTTCAAACCTATAAAAATAGTCAAAATTCATCTCTAACTAGAAAAATTGAGAACTTTAAATAGGAAGTTCATAAAACTGTTTACGGTTCAACCTCAAAAACCGAAAGGTTCTGGTTATAAGATGATTAATAATTTTATGCTTTGACAATCCAAAGGTCTAATTGAAGATGTATTAAATCAACTCTTTTCCAAAGAATAAGTGCAGATCTCGTTTTCATTAAAGCCGAAAAGGTAAGATGAATTTATCTTAGGTTGGAAAATTAAATCAAAGATAAAACCGAGAATGTTATTTTATTTTGGTTAACTAAAACCAAATACTAAAACCGAAAAGGTGGAACCTGATAAGTTGGTTATATTAGATCATCTAATTTTGTCTTTCATGCATACCTATGTTAAATAAAATTATTATTTAGACCGAAAGGTTGGCACCGAGAGAATAATACCGAGAAGTTAGGACCGAGAAGCCTATGATAGCATTTGCTCGTAACCGAAAAACAAAATTAATCAATCAAATCACATAACCGAAAGATCAAGATTGAGAAGTCTGTGATAATATCTATGGGTAACCGAAAAATAACATTAAATATTTCAAATAAAAAAAAAATTGGTTAGGCCGAAAGGTATAAAATGATATTTAAATGGTAACAAAAAAATGGCTCGAATTAAAAGAAAACAATAAAGTTTATAAATTCTAACCGATAAGTTCAAAAGGTGATTACATTAAGAATGCAAGCATCAATACATTCATCAGATATCATGGCATTCCAAAACAAATCCACTTCTCGATAAGCAAATCGAGAGCTACAAACCAAAATTATAACTTATATTCATCTAGTTCACGACGTTCACATCTTCAGCATCCTCTTCAGGAATTTCACTAACAGGAATTAATTCACCTTTGTAAAAATCCTTCTTAACATCAAAATTGCCTTCATCGATAGGAATCTTATAAAAATACTTCGCTTGTAGAAGAGCCTTATCAAAGCCTAATTTATGTTGCTCCAAGATAAAGTTCTCGTCTTCAAAAACATTCACCTTCAACTGCTCTATCTCTTTCTTCATAACTGTGATGGTGCTTGTGTTAGATTCCTTTACAGCAGATAATTCCAAAATCTTCTCATCCAAAAGTTGATTTTCACTACGAAGGCAAATGTTATCTTCATCAATCTTCAAGTTCTCAGCCTTTAACTCAGAGATATGCTTTACAAGATTTCCTTTTTCTGTCTCTTGTTGATTTTTCTGCATATTCATCTCTTCTAGTTGCAAAGTTAACGAACTCATCTTCTCATTAGTCTCGGCAAGTTCACTCTTCAACTTTTCAAACTCAGCAAGAGACACACAATTTCCATTCTTCGCTTTCATCATCTTCCCAATCAAAAGAGTTCTACTCGAAAGCTCGATAATAGAATCAGCTAGAGAAGCAACATCAGTGGCTTTCAACATATTATAAGATGATTCACTAAAAGAGGTTTGAACAAACTTCGCATATTTTGTTGAAGCACCAAAGATTGTTTCAGGAAGAGGTTCAGTCGAACCACCTTCAGCGTGGCGATGGCGCCGAGAAGAAGAGTGAGATCTCTTGCTAATTCTATCTCGTTTCTTAGACTTCTTCGAAGGACCAGCAACATGAGCATCATTTGTAGGTTCAGCTGCTTCAACGCGTGAAACAGGTTCTACAGTCTCCACTTCCACCACAGGATTGACCACGTTCTCACGCCGAGGGGTTACATCACCTACTTTGTTGAGAAGCCTTGTGAAATAAGATCGAGCTTTCAGATTGGTGCTCGCCATCAAAGCTGAAAATCAATAAAAAATTTAGAAAAGTTAAAAATCTCATCCTATAAAGCGAGAAAATGTGAAACAACCACATACCAATAAGATATTCTCGGGGTCTTGATGAAGTGTACAATTGTAGCAAGGCGCGAGTGGGAATCCGATACGAGAGGTGACTAAAAACTTCAATAACATGATGATCGGCAACATCCATTGAGTGAAAAGACATTGAGTTAAACTTCAAAGGATCTTTCGTCCAATACAAAGGAAATTTCGGAGAATCTCCATTAAAAAAATACTCTCTTCCTTCTGCCTCTATTAGAATTTTGAAAAATCCTCCCTTAAAATCCTTATATGAAGAGGTAAAAGGTTTAAGAAAACAAATATCGGGTTTATTAATAAGGGACAACCAACCTGGTCGTTTACTAGGCCGAGAGCTATAATAGTACAAGAAAGATGTCGGGCTAGGAGAAAGTGATAGTAATTTACATAAAATACTGAAAGCTTGCATTGACGCCCAACCATTTGGGTGAAGCTGGGTAGGAGCAATATTAAGAAAATTAAGGACGCCCATTTGAAAATCGTTCAAAGGCAATCGAATATGAAGATCTCTAAAAAAACAAGCAGAAAAATAAAAAAATTCATAGCTATCACCCTCTCGGCCATGGCAAACGTTATCAACATTCCCAACACGCCGAAAAGAAATTATATCATTCTCAATATTAGAATAATAAATCTGAGAATGGGAAAGGAAACTACGAAGCTCACTAGCAGAATGGTACCGAGAAAAGAACTCTTGAACCTTAGGCTTAACCCACTGATAACCTGGACGAAGATTTTTCGGAGGCATAATTCTTTCGAATATTGGAGGAGCATCAACAGTAGGAGCTCCATTCGAATCCTTCATACAAGGAGTAGCAGACGAAGACTTTGATTCAGGACGCTCTTCTTCTCGAACCACTCGGCCAGTGGATTCACCACCCATGCTTGAAAAACCACTCAAATCATCAGTAGTAGAAGAAGAACGCGAAATAGACATATTACCTTTAAAAGAAACAAATGAAGCTTGAAAACGAACTTCCTTTCAGAAAGCAACGAAACTCACATAAAACCATAATAGATTGAGTGAGAGACCTATTTATAACCCAAATCAAACCCAAGAATTTGAAACGTTCCAAAAACTTGAAACCGTTCAAAAATACATCATCTAACGGTTAAAACAGCAAATTCATGTCAAATCACTTAGTCTGAACAAAATAAATCACAAAAAATGAGGCATTTAATATCAAATCAAATCACATTTCAAACCTATTATATTATATTCAGACATAAATACTTTTCTTAAAACTTAAATAAAAATCTTTATGTCTCGGGGCCAGTGTACTGGTAGGCTAAAATCGAGAGGTTAAGCCGAAAGCTAAATACAAAACATAACCGAGAGGTTATGCATAAAAGAATAAAACAAAATATAAATATTATTATTATAATAAGGCCCAATTAAATAAAAGCCTGCATTAAGGGGTGCACAAATTATAAAAAGGTGTAGAAAGAAAGCCCAAAGGTAAGAGCATAAGCCTATTAAGGAAACTATATAAATAGGAGGTAACATAAGAGGTAAGTAAGAGTGATTTTTATCTGATGAACATTAAACCATTTCTGACTTTGGCATTAGAGCGACTTGCAGGTACACCCCCCATCCGTGTGAAAGAGAAGCCGAGAGCACCTAGCTGAAGGAGAAGCCGAGAGCACCTAGCCGAAAGAGAAGCCGAGAGCACCTAGCCGAAAGAGAAGCCGAGAACACCTAGCCGAAAGAGAAGCCGAGAGCACCTACCTTGAGGAGAAGCCAAGAGCACCCAACGTGAGGAGAAGCCCAGAGTATCCAGCCCAAGAAGAAACTGAGAGAGTCCAACTCAAGATTGGAAGATTTGTATATGAGTTAATCTTGTCAACCTTATTCTAGTGTTCTTCGTCCTTGTTTTAAGAACAATAAGGATATAAAGGGTTTCTTGTAAATCTAAAATATAATATTTATATGTTTTTATAATATTTTAATATTCAGGCAATTTATTTATTATAAAATTTAGTGTTATATATATTCATGTGAAAGCATAAACTCTAAATTATAGCTTATACGGTATTCTAATTTTTTTTATCAATAAATAGTATTTATTATTATACAACCGTACGTGTATACTTTTGTCAAAATGAATTTCAGTTGAAGGTTTTGGCATCGTCATCAATCCCAAAGCAAAATATTGGTTTAGTTTGTCTGGTTTGATTGATTTACTTCAATGTCCGTTCTTGCTCTGTTCCTCGTCAAATTGAAATGGTGAGACACCCTTTATCCAAGAGAGCCAACAAATACCTCAGAAAATTCAGGAAATGGCCACACTCTCCTTACAAGACCTCATGGCACCACAACTTTGGTGAACAACAAGCTATGCATAAGCTCAAACAAGCAACCCTTGAAATGGGTTGTCCCCAAACACCCAACCTTCCCCACCCTTTTCTTCTCTCCACTCTCCTTGACGCATTCAAAGCTTACAGCTGTGACCCAACTCCAAAAGCTTACTACTTTGTCATCAAAACCTTAACCAGCACCTCCCATTTGCAGGACATTCCTCCTGTCCTTGACCACCTTGAACAATTGGAGACGTTTGAAACTCCAGAGTTTATCCTTGTATACCTTATTAGGTTCTATGGTCTTTCTGACAGGGTCCAAGATGCCGTGGATTTGTTTCTCAGAATCCCCAGGTTCAGGTGCACACCAACTGTTTGGTCATTGAACTTGGTTCTCTCATTGCTTTGTAGGAAGAGAGAATGTCTCAAAATGGTTCCCGAGATCTTGCTGAAGAGCCAGCATATGAACATTCGCGTTGAGGAATCGACATTTCAGGTTTTGATCGAGGCCTTGTGTAGAATTAAGAGGGTGGGTTATGCCATTAAGATGCTGAATTATATGATAGAAGGTGGGTATGGTTTGGATGAGACAATATGTTCTTTGATAATATCATCATTGTGTGAACAAGAGGATATGACCAGTGTTGAGGCTTTGGTTATTTGGAGGGATATGAGGAAACTAGGATTTTGTCCTGGGGTCATGGATTATACCAACATGATTAGGTTCTTGGTGAAGGAAGGGAAGGGTACGGATGCTTTGGATATTCTTAACCAGCAGAAAAAAGATGGAATTAAACCAGATGTTGTTTGTTATACTATGGTCTTGAGTGGGATTGTAGCAGAAGGGGAGTATGTGAAGTTAGAAGAACTATTTGATGAAATACTTGTATTTGGACTCGTTCCTGATGTTTATACTTATAATGTGTATATAAATGGTTTGTGTAAGCAGAATAACGTAGACGAAGCGCTTAAAATTGTTGCTTCTATGGAAGAGTTAGAATGCAGACCAAATGTGGTTACTTGCAATACTTTATTGGGTGCGTTGTGTGTAGCAGGGGATTTACGTAAGGCAAGGGGGGTAATGAAGGAGATGGGGTGGAAGGGTGTTGGGCTCAACTTGCATTCATACAGGATAATGCTTGATGGTTTGGTTGGGAAAGGTGAGATTGGTGAAGCATGCTTTTTGTTGGAGGAAATGTTGGAGAAGTGTTTCTTTCCTAGATCTTCAACATTTGATCATATAATATTTCAGATGTGCCAAAAGGGCTTGATTGCTGAAGCTATAGAATTGACCAAGAAAATTGTTGCGAAAAGTTTTGTTCCTGGGGCCAGGGCTTGGGAAGCACTGCTTCTTAAATCAGGATCTAAACTTGGGTTTTCAGAAACCACATTTTCTGGCTTGTTGGGCCAAATAAATAATCTCAGTTGTCAAACTGGCTCAGGTAACCGATCTATTATTGAAAATATTTAGATTCGCTTCTTGGTAGAAGAGCTAAACCATATCAGCAGTTAACTAACTGTAGACATGATGGAGTCTTCTATGGGCATATGGAAAAGAAACCTTTGACGGTATGTTTGGATAATGAATTTTAACCGAGTAATTCAGTTTTTTAGCAAATTTTAGAATACTCTGTGATAAAATAATTTGTTTGAGTACTGTATTTAGAAAGAATTTCAAATTCTAATATTTTTAATAGGTATTTTTTATAACCTTTAATTATATAATTTCAAATTCCACTTAAACTATTTAAGAATTTGGAATTTTTCAATTGCTCTCTCTGGTGCGCTTGCTACCCCGTGCAGAGTCCTCTCTTTGCCGTTCATGCAGTCATGCCAGGTTCATCTTTGTGCATTTCTTCTGTATTATATCTGACCTTTGTTCCTTCAATTTGTTTTTCGTTTTTCATTTCATTGTTTTGTGTTTCAATTTTGCTTGCATGGTATGCTTGTGAAAATAAAGTGTAATCTTGCTTCACTTGGTGTAAATAAGGATCCATTACTAACTCCTCAACATGGTCCCAACCATTCCGTTCTTATTTAGTCTATACTTTGTTTTTAGTTTCTTCTTATGATACAATCTCTAAATTTTTTTTGGTATAAATTAAAGATATCAAGTTTTCGTTAGCTGCAACAGTAATTTATTTGTACTGAATTGCTTCGCTATTTTTGAAAACAATATCAAGTTTCTTAGTTTGTTAAACTTAATAGATTTAACCAACTTGTCATAGGCCAGAACTTACCTTACCACCTTTAATGATTCATTATGTAAGAAAATAAGTTACTGATAAGAGGAACTTGACTTCTTTTTCTTGTTATAAAAGAGGCATTATGTTATCTTAATAAAACACACCAAAATCACTTCCTTTTTCTTTTCTGATATTTTGGTGAATGAGAAATAAAAGAAGAAAAATAGTTTCTTATTTTTAAGGTTCTCTCAATAGTTGTGTTTTCTTATTTTTAAGAGAACGTGTTATTGTTTTCCTCTTGGATTTATAGAGAGAGATATTGTAATTTTCTTTTTTGTAATAAAATTACATTTTTTGCCTATTATCAATTTTGTTTCTCTTTTTCATCTTTTATTTAGTTGAGTTGTTATTTTGTCACTTTGGTACCTAAACCATAGTGGCATCAGAGTTCAGTTATTGATAGTATTATCTCATAATTGATGATGAAATAGTGTTGTAGAAGTGATTTTGGTGTTTTTCTAAGAAAACACGATTTAATTTATAACAAGAAAAACAATCACTATAATAAAGTTTGTCTAATGTTGGACTTCTCTCCTCACACTCTCTCACATGAAGATTTCATTAAATTAATCATATCTTCATGCTATGCTTTATTCTTTCTCTTCCATGTTGCTTATTTTTTTGTTAGGCCATAGCAGGATAGACCCTATATAAACTTGTGAGTGTTGATCGAATAGTATATATGTTAGGTTTTCATTTGCGTGAATCTTTTGCATATACACACTTCCTTCCTCTACTACACAAAGGAAGTGGTATTGTATTCCTACGTGTTTTCTCCTGTAATGAAAGGTAGAATTCCTTGCAATGTGCAAGGTACTCTATCTTTTGTTGCGTGTGCCCAAGTTCCTCCAGTAACCTTTTAATCTTTATAGCTTTCTTGTATGTTTGGGTAGTTGTCATGTACTCAACCTTTGTAGTAGTAGACCAAACTACAACATTAACTTCAATAATGACCCTCTTGCAAGTGATGTAAATGCATAGCCAGTAGTAGATCTCAATTTATCAAGATCATTTGCAAAACTGAATCAATAGTCTCTGACAACTAATTTTGATCTTCCAAACATATTGCAACAACACCTGATTTTCTTTTGATGTATTTAAGGATCCTCTTATTATGCTCTTCATAGGGATTTCTGATGAATCTCACTGCTTCTACTATGTCTGGTCTTGTACAGATCATGACATACATAAGGTGACTTCCCACTATACGATACTCAAGACATTTTTATCCTCTCTTCTTCGTTATTAGGAGTCATACTTGAGAAAAACTTATAATTGATAGAAATTGGGGTAGAAATTTGCTTACAATTAAGCATGTTGAAGCGTCACTTCAGTAAGTAATTCTTTTAAGAATGTCAAACCTTCCTATCTTTTTTATCTCGATGATATTGCATTCCTAAAATCTTGTTTGTTGGTCTGAAGACCTCTAGATCAAACTTCCTCGCCAATTGTGCTTTCAATTTTTGGATTCGACCTACCACCAACATGTCATCCACATACAAAAGTAAGATGATAAAAGCATTCTCATCAAATCTATTGTAATAGGGACAATAGTTTGAACATAATCTCTTGCAACCAAGACTAACAATGAAGGAATCAAATCTTTGTACCAATACCTGAGCGTATGCTTTAGACAATACAAAGACTTAGTCAACATGCAAACCAAGTGTTCTTGTTCTTTCAAAACCTTTTAGATAGAGCATATTTATCTCCTCTTGAAGTTCTCCATAAAGAAAGAATAAAGTTGGATCCAAAATCTAAGAAGTGTATATATTCTTGGGTTATGTTGGCAATGTGAAGAGGTATTGATGTAGTCTTTGTAGAAAATGAACTGCAAAAAAAAAAATCACATTTAAAAAGGACTTTATTGTAGTGCAGATAAAGAAGAAGTCTTTAGATGACTTTTCTAAGTCAAAATAGAAGCACATAAGGAAAGTAAAATGATGTGAGCAATTGAGAGCTCGGATGATAAAAAGGAGATAAATTTAAATCATCTTGACACTCATAATAAGTTATGACAAGTCATGACAGATATTGTCTTTTAAATAAAAACCTTCAACCTTTCAAGAGGTTGTGAGTGTTTCATATGTTTATCTATGGATGACAACAATGCTAGAAGACCTTTTCTTTCTCATATGTGGACTACCATGTGTTCAGGGGTTTACGAACCTTGCTGGCACAATGTTCAAGTTGTTACTCATTCTTGTTGTTGTGACTGCTAAATTTATCAGGTTTGATATTTCTTCTAGCAGCTGGGTTTAGGTGTTAGATATTGTCATAACATTTTAAATGGCACGTGTATTATTCTCAGAATGGATTGCCCGTTTTAGAATATGTTCACACTTGACAATCGACGACATATGACATTTGACGAGGCTCTTGCGTCCCATTCACTCTCTTGTTTATTACTTTTTCGCCTCATCTATTTATATACTGACTGAAGTGCATAATGAATATTTGGGTTTGGGTCCTAAACCTTTGCTATTGGTAGTTTGCTTTTGCTATGAAATGTAAACATACTCTCCTTGTATTAAAAGTTGTGTTCAGTATGTTTGCGAGGTTTTTTTAAGTAAGCACAGCTAGCAGCACAACAGGAGTTGTTAGATTCATTCACTGATTCGTTAAATTGTTTGCTTGCTTTTAAGCTGATGGTGATAATAGGATCGATTCTTTCATCAGCCACTTTCCAAATACTGTGATGAGAACATTACTTCCAATTGTTGATTATTAATCTGAAAATATAAAGCTGTACAATTTCTGAATGTTTGAACATATCATGTGCTTTTGGAATATAAGATCTCTGAAGTGAAAGGGAAGAAGGTGATCGTCCACTACCCGGACATGAAAGCGAGTTGGATAGGATGGCAGCATTTGCAGAAGTAGGACACTTGCTTAATGATTGACCAATGTACAAAATAGTGATGGTGAGACCAAAATTTCCAACTTCCAAAAACGACTGTTCAAACCACTGTCATGCATTCTCATGTTTGCAGCCAACTTCAAATTTTCTCAGTTGTCGTGCGTTTTGCTGCACATGAGGATTCTTGTAAGTTTTGTTGACTTGTGTATATTGATTCTGTTTGCCGGAGCTCTAATATTAATCTCTGAATGGTTTTACGTGAGTTTTTATATGGTAAAAGATTTAGAGCCAAGTTTTTTTTTTTTAAAAAAGAGAAAGGTTACCTTAAATGATATGATAATCCCTAAGTTTTAGATAAATTAGTTTTTTTAGTTCTAAAAGTAATAACCAACCAACAAAAACATATTTAGCTTAAACTTCTTCATTTGTATTTAAGACATATCACTACAAGAAAATCATGAAATAGAAACCAATTTTAGAGACAAAAAATAATTAGTTGTTATAGTGACTAAATTAGAGACTAAAAAAAAGTTTGGTTTCTAAATTAGTTTCTATTATTGTTAAATGGTTTCTAAATTGGTATTTAATTAACCATCAAGGTTTGTTACCAAATTTAGAATCTAAATAATTAGTAGTTAAAACATTACTAGTTAATTAGATACCAATTTAGAAACTATTTAACAATAATAGAAATTAATTTAAAAACTATTTTTTTTTAGTTTTTAAAATGGTATCTAATTTAGTTACTATAACAACTAATTATTTATGATTTCTCAAGTTTGTTTCTATTTGATGATTTTCTTGTAGTGTACTAATTCCTTTTTAAGATAAAAATCCAATTTTAATGAAATAGAAGTACATTATTAAAAGTAATAAATACACATTTTTTAGCTATTTAGGCAATGGAGTAAAATAAATTTATTGTTAGTTTATACATTCATCTTATGTCTTTTAACAAAAGAGATGTTATAAGATATTAGTACATTTTTACATGTAATTGACTCAAAATAATATATCTATTTTTAAAAACATTCTTACCAACTCTTTTCCTTAAATTAAATAAACTTTAATGCAGCAGCTTCTTTTTTATGCATCCCATTTAAATTTTTCCTACATGGAGTGGATTTCAAATCTAAATTCAAGATTGCATTTCAAATTTGTATCCATTTTATTAGATAAAATTGGTTTAGACTTTTAAAATTAGTTTCAATTTTGATTTTTTATTTCAATTAGATGTAATATGATTTTAAATTTAGTTATGAATCGCAATTGAACATTTGCAATTGAACATTTTAGTCGACTTAATAATATTTCAATTAAGATGAAGAATCTGTTTTCAGAATATATGATAACAAGTCAATGACAACATTTAAAGTTGAGTCCACAATGTTTTCAGGTCAATGACTTGCCCTACTAAAACTAACAAAAAACATGTCTTGATTAAGTCACGTTTTAGGATGATCATTATTTTTTTTTTTAAATCCAAAGAAATATATAGTTAGTGTCCAACTAATTGGATTATATTTAAAATATAAAAAATGGATCTGGATAGAAACTGATTTATTAAAAAAATTTAATCACTACGAAAAAATTATTAAATAGAAAATAATTTTAAAGACAAAAATTAATTAATTATTATATTAACTAAATTAGATATTATTTTAAAGATTAAAAAATTATTAATATTTATATTAGTTTTTATTATGGATAAATAATTTTTAAATTGATATTTAATTAACTTTTTAATTATCAATTATTTAAATTTTAAAGTTGGTATTATAAGGCAAATTAAAATTTTTACATGCAAAATTGGTCCTTCACAAATTAACTATTTTGAATTTGATTGTGGCAGAAACAATTCTCAAATTTTTAGAGATAGCAAAATCAATTATCTGTGGTGGAAAAATCTAAAATGACCATGTCAAATTTGTAGTAAACTTATAGCTCTTTATTGTAGCATAGCTTCAATTTCTATTCACACTATCCTTAACACTTCCTCAGAATTGATAACTCAGCATTAGAAAATAAGAGCTAATGAGGAACCAAACTAGTGGTAAAAAAAGAAAAGAACTGTGTATTGAAATTGATGTATACCAAACCAAACACGTTTTAAAAGTCATTAATTTGTTGATGGAGATTTTTATAAATTGCATGAAGTCCAATCCTCGTCACAGCAAAATAAAATCCAGAAGATCTTGTCTGATAATATCTAGTACACAAACTTTATCTTTTTACTGTATTAATCAGTTCATTCACTTGCTTGTGCTTTTGAATTTGTTTTATGTGGAACATATTTGGTGTTTTTTTTCTCACATATATGGCCCCTGCATTTACCTCACCTTATATGGTTTTTATTTATGGACCACAAGTCTCCATCAACCTTTATCAATTATCAAAATGAAATCGATAGCAAGTGATATTAATGGAAGAGTTTAAACTCTGAAAGTCATTGTTATGTTCATGAAATATTTCCAAAATAAATGGTGATTATGCAATTGTACTCAGTCAAAATTCTGCTGATTTGAAGATTAACAAAAATCATGATCTCCTAATTTAGCTTCGTCATAAATTAAAACAGTAGTGTCAATCGTTGAATAAATTTAATGTGATCTCTTCATAGTACAAAGTAAAATGCTAATTTGGTGAATAAATTTCTAATCGGTGCTGATAATTCTCCATAAAGAGATTTATGTAAAAAATTATATCTGAGAACAAAAAAATAAGAAATAATTTTTGCCAAATTCTTCCTGAAATGATAAATATATTCTTAACAATATTTATATTTGGTGAATCAGACACCTCTATTTATTTAATTGAATATTTTATTATATAATGTGAACGTAAAATTCAACTTTAAATTTAAATTATACAAAATGTCCAAATTTTATAATTTGATATTCACTTTAAATAAACAGAAATATCCGAATTAACGAACTCAATATAATTACTATCAAGAGTATATTTAGTATTTCAAAATTATATAGAGATGTAAAAAGGATTAACAGAGAGAATATTTCTAATTTATAGAAGCCACGCAGGTTAGTTTCTGTAAAATTGCTGGAGACTTCATTTGAAAACAATAATAGTTGATAAAACTATATTGTTTTTCTGGCAGACTACATGTATTTTTTTACGAGAAATACTTTTATTCAACTGGTTAAAATTATTATGGATGACAAAATTTCTTTTCAAATATTAATTCAACTTGATATCGATCTAGGACCTTCAGAACATTTAATAAAAAGGAGTGAACAATGTTTGTACGTCGAGAACTCTAAGATTAGGAGATGTTGAAGTTAAATATCATAAATGAATCTGATCTATTTTTAAATTAATAATTTAAATCTAACTTATTTACTTAATATGGAAATATTTCTTAAGACTTAACCCAATTAAAAGTTTAATTTAACCAAAAGTCTATTAAAATATTTATAACGAAATCTATAACTAGGTTAATGAGTTCACTTGTTTTTTTTTTTTTATAAAAATTTTTATGTTAGGCATCACTTTGAAACTTAACATCTTAGTTAGGTTGATACCTCAAGTAACAACAATCATCTACCAACACATGAAAAAAGTATTATCAAAAAAAGAAAAAAAAATATGGGGGAACTAGACCAAAATCCATATATAAAAAATCTAACAAAAGCGATACATAGGTAATCTATATTTATTAATAAATAATTCTAAGAAAATACTAGATGGAAGCCTATTATACTAATGAAGTTGCTCTTTATGAATAAACTTGAAGTTAACAAGCTTGTCAACATAATGGATTGGGGACCTAAGCCTTTCAGGTTTTTGGATATGTGGCAGGAAGATAAGAGATTCAGTGCTTTGTCAAAGAAAATGGGATAATTATGTAGTGCAGGGTCTTAAGGATAAATTAAAAATGCTTAAAAGTGGTATGAGAGTGTGGAACAAAGTAGTGTTTGACTAAATTGAGGATTTAAGGTTGGACCTTATTAACAAATTAAGGGGTTGGATCAGTTGGATGACAATAACAACCTTCATGACAACACGATTAACGATCGTAGGGACATTATGAGCCAGTTACACATCCTTAGTATGAGAAACGAGTCTCCACTCCAACAAAAGTCCATAATCCTTTGGCTCAAGCATGGTGACTCCAACTCCAAGTATTTTCATTCCATGATAAGATGGAGAAGATTAAAAACTGAGTTAAAGGGGGTGTTCTGCCAGGATAAATGGATTGAAGAATTGAGACTGGTAAAAAAAGAGGTTTTCAAGTTCTTGTCAAATAAAATGTCAATGGTGGAAGATTTTGGGGTTAGATTGGATAATATAGTGTTTCAGTAGATATCAAATGCTGACAACTGCATGTTGATCACCCCTTTCGAGGAAATAGAGGTGAAAAAAATAATTTGGGATTGTGGGGGATGTGAAAGTCTCAACCCTGACAGTGTAAGTTTTAACTTCATTAAGAACCATTGACATATCTTAAAAAATGATTTCACCGAGGCAATACATGTTTTTCACTTTATGGGGCTTTTACCAAAAGGATGTAATGCATCTTTCATCACTCTCATTGCCAAATCATCCAACCCTCAATCTCTTGATGAGTACAAACCCATATCTCTGGTAGGTTGTATTTACAAGGCTATATAAAAAAATTTGTCTATCAAAATCAAGAAATTCTTAGAGAGGTGATTGATGGTTCACAATTTTTTTTTTATCGCAAAGGGGGTTGTTAGATAGTAGTGTATTAGTTGCAAATGAGGCTATAGATGAACCAAAAAGGAAGAAGAGGAGTGGGGTAATTCTGAAAATTGATTTTGAAAAAGCTTATGACTCGATTAGTTGAAATTTCTTGTTCTATATGATGGAAAGGATGGGCTTCTACAATATATGGATACAATGGATTAAAGCAAGTTTGTGTTGAATATGAGAGCTTTGATGTTTCAAATCCACATGGAGCTTGAAGATATGAGGCTCTTTGGTTTGGGTTTAGATTAGGTTGTTTAGAATCTTTGTTAATATTAGTTCTTAATCCTACACAAAGTTTGATCAAACATATTTAAAAGAAACAAAGTGTTTTTCCAAGCAAAGGGAAAACAACCGGTTGATTCATCGAGATAATCGGTTGTTTGTCACTTAGTTGGCTTGAGTTTTTAAAACTGCTTTTTGAATTAGTTATGCAACTGCCTAACTCATTCAACCGGATAAATGTATGTTTTCACAACAACTTTTTGAAAACTTGTTTTAACTTATTCAGCTGATTAAAAGTGCCTTAAACGACTACATTTCAAGTGCTATAAATATAGCCCTTTCTCTCAAAGCAAAAAACACAACAAGTATTGATACAGATTTGAGATCAAAAAAAGAGATTTGTTTTTGAAAGGAGTTTATGAAAGTGCAAGATTGTTGTTCAAGCTTTGCTGTGGTAACAAAATTTGATTATAGGGTTTCCTATATTGTGCGAATTCAGGTGTTTTCTATCCTTGTGTATATTCTTGTAATAGTACTTCTTTTACCTATTGTGTGTTTTTGAAATCATGTAAAGACAGAGTGTGTTCTGTCTTGAGGGTTTGGTGTTACAAAGAGGGTGAGTAGATCTTGTGGGTTTCAAGGTCACCTCTTTGTGGTGTGTTGTTGTAATCTAGTTTTGATTACTAGTGGAACTCAGAGGTTGTTCTGAGAACTGGATGTAGCTCAAGAGTGAGTGAACCAGTATAACTCCTGCTGTGTGAATCTTTCTATCTCTTTCTCTCTATAATTGTTTGTGTTAATTCCATTTCTGCTGGTGGTATAAACAACCGATTAAAATGCAATTTTAACCAGTTATAATTCTGAAAGCTGTTTCTGTATCATTGATTGATTGTTTTCCTTAATTACTTATCTGGATTGTTTAATAAAGATTCATTCTAAATCAAGTCTTTGCGAAAATCTTTCATAAAGAAATTCACCCCCCCTCTTGTTTAAGCCATCAATTCTTACAGTTTGAAGTACTCGTACATCTTAGTGTTAGTTAATAGAAGCCCTTTAAAGAGTTTAAACCTTTTAGAGGTCTCGGACAAGGGGACTCGATTACTTCGTTCCTTTTCTTTATAGTGTGGCTCCGGGATTATCAGGACTAGTAAACCAAACTACTAGAAAGAATCTCTTCTCAGGTTTGAAAGTTGGGGCAAATAAAGTGGAAGTGAATTTACTTCAGTTTACTGATGACACCTTGTTCTTGTGTGAACCTAATATAAAAAATATTTGAACTATTATGCTTAGGTGCTTTGAAATCGGGTATAGACTAAGAGTTAACTTCCACAAAAGCAAAATTGGTGCAGTGGGAGTGGATAGGAACTCTTTAGATTTGTTCTCATAGGTGATACAATGCAACATTATGAATATATCTTTCACTTATCTTGGATTTCCCATAGGAGGGAATTCGGTTAAGGAAACTTTCTGGGATCCGATGATGACAAAGATCAGGAAGAGACTATCTATTTGGATAGGTAAAAATCTATCCTTTGCTGGTTGTGTCTGTTTGATTAAATTGGTGTTGAATGAAATCCCTTTGTATTACTTATCTTTTTTTAAAGCCCCATCGAGCATCTGTAAAAAGATTACAAAACTACAACACAACTTTCTTTGGAGATGGGTGTTGAGGGAAGGAAAATCACATGGATTAAATGGGAAAATATATGAAAATCCAAATTAGAAGGTGGACTGGGTATTAAGCAGATTGATGGTTTCAATAAAGCCCTACTAGGTAAATGGAAATGGAGGTTAAGGTCTACAGAGACAGGTCTATGCAAAGACATTATCACCTCAAAATATGGGTCTTGGAAGAATCCTTATGCCCCTAATCTAAAGAAGCACAATTCTAGATGGTGGTGTCTACTTTAGAAACTACTTTATAAATTTTTATTAATAATAGAAATTACTTTAAATACCAATAATTTTTTAGTTTATAAAATGGTCTCTAATTTAATCAATATAGTAACTAATTATTTTGATATCTAAAATTAGTTTTTATTTAATGATTTTCTTGTAGTGTATATAAACAAAAGACTGTATCTAGGAGATTCTAACTTAAAAAGTATTATCATTCAATAATTAATTATAAGAGAAAGAAAAATGGAATCAAAGGGATGAATATTAATGGTGTGGTATGAGGTAGAAGTACAACATAGGAGTTCAATCCCACTAAAGGACTTAGGTAAGGTAAGGAGATTCCCTAACTCTATTTCTATTTTTTTTTTATTGTAGTTGAATGACTGGTAAAAATGGTTAGGAAAACGAAAAATTTAAAAATGTTAAAAGGTTTCAAGGTGGATAAAAAGAAAATAGAAATAAATATGATTTAATTTGTAGATCACACCTTTTATATATCAAGATAAAATACAAAATTTTATATCTCTCATAACCATATTACGATGCTTTGAAGTGGTATCTAGGCTGAAAGTAAATTTCTGTAAAAGTAGTTTTGGGGGTATACGGATTCAAAAAAATTGGATAGATCTACTATCATATTAAATTGTTCATTGATCAAATTTTCATTTGCATATTTACAAATACCTAATGGGAAAATCCAAGAAAGGTGATGATGTGAGATAATATAATTCTTAAAATTAGAAGAGACTTTCTCGATGGAAAAGGAGATCACCTTCTTTTGCTAGAAGACTATGTTTGCTCAAGTATGTTATTTCTTGCTTTTCTCTTATTCTTTTTATCTTTTTTGGTAATGCCAAAATTAGTGCTACAGGAAATTAGAAAAAATAAAAGGAAATTTCTATAGGAATGGGGTTTTGGACAAAAGAAAATAGCATAAGTGAAATGGAAAAAAATTATAGGCCAAAAGAATTAGGAGACTTAGGCACAAAGGAATACAATAGTTTAATTATGCACTTGTAGTCAAATAAAATGAAAATAAAATGAAAATTCTTAACTGTAGATCATGGATTATGGAAAGAAATATTATAATAAAAAAATATGAGGATTAAATGATCTTGAATCAACAAACTAAGTGTAATTATGAATCGATTTGGTAGAAAGATACTAAGAAATTGTCTGAATGTGGGAGTTACGAAGGATGGTTAGATAAAACTATCTGATGGCAATTAAGAAATTGACTGAATGTGGTAGTTACAAAGGATGGTTTGACAAAACTATCTAATGGAAAATAGGTAAGAGAACCAAATGGAGGTTTTGAGAAGATAGGTGGAATGGATATATTCCACTTTATGAAAAATTTCCTAAGTTATACAAAAATTCCTATAATAAATTAGTCAGAGTGTCGGATATGAGTTTGTGGATTAATAATACATGGAAATGGAATATGGTGTTGGTCTCCAAAAAATTATATGAAAGGGATAAAATTAACAAGTCTAGAATCGTGTGGCAACAAATTTAATAGCAAATGAGTTTGGTTTCTATGATTGAAAGTAAGTGAAATAAAAACCAATTTTTAGAGACAAAAAATAATTAGTTGCTATAGAGATTAAATCAGAGACTATTTTAGAGATTAAAGAAATTTTGGTTTCTAAATTAGTTTCTATTATTGTTAAATGATTTTTAAATTGGTGTCTAATTAGCAACTAAAGTTTTTGCAACCGGTTTCAAGATATTCACTTAAAAGAAATTTCATCAGATTATTAATATTCTTGAACAACAGTCGTTCTTGATATCAATTTAAGTCTCCCAGATTTAACATATTAAAACTGAAAAGAATAGATTGAAATTTTAATTCAAGTCTCAGTCAAGAAAAATTAGCAGATCATCTTTTCAGTTAACAGATTAAATTATTGATAACAAAACCAACAAATGAAAAAAAATTGATTAAATTGTAAAACAATAGGTTGTATTTTACCGCGGTAAGCACAACTTTATGCAGAAAAGAAAATGTGCAGGGAAAGAAAACTTAAAGAACACAAATATTTATATTGATTCACTCAAAATGAGGCACATCCAGTCCCAACTCACACTAAGATGGATTTCACTAAATCAAAGTATCTTTTTACACAAATACAACCAAGAATAACTCTTGAACATTACAAGAACTGAAATACACCTTGAAAACACTAAGTGCACCACTTCCAAGAAACACTATCTTACAAACAAAACCATAAAGATTACAATACAGTAAAGAGAACATAATGAAAACACCTTTCTGCAGACTTAGAAAACTCTAAAGGGACCTCCAAATAGTAGCACACTTTGATGAATCCTTGACCTCAAGCAAGGGATGAAAGTGAAAGCACCAATAACTCTTAAAAACTCAAAATCTCTCCAAATACTAATTCACTCAGAATTCTCTAAAGCTTTGAAAACAAGTATGTATGTGTGTAGTGAAGAGATACTCAAATCATAAACCAAACCTTCCTTTTATAGATTTAAAACAGAAACAAGATTCAAAATAGTTTTGAAATCTGTTAAGAAAATAACAGGCTGAAAAAGGAAATAACATGTTGATTTTCAAAAAAACACTTAATCGGATTTAAAACAAATTTTGAGTAATTGAAAACTAAAAATGGAAACAAAACTAACTCAAAAAAAAATTTTAGAAATAAACTTCATCAGAGAAAATTTAACAGATTATTTCTTCAAATAATCAATTGAAAAATTATACTTTTCGGGTAAGAGAAATTTAAACCAATTGAAAACAGTTTTAACCAATTGCAAAAGTTGCAGTATTTCAGGAAACAAAATTTTAACCAGTTAAAAGCTCTTTTAATTGATTGAAAAACCTTTTAGTCAAGTAAAAACAATTTAACTATTTTGAAAAGGTTTTGTGTTTGGACCTTTCATCATATGCTTGAGATAGAAGATAAATTAAGACACAAACACTAGACAAAACTACCTAGACTCTCATGAGGCAACAAGACTTCTCTTCAAGGCTTATGACTTCATCAAACATATTTATTTGAGTAGCTTGAGATATTCAACATAAATTAAATAATATTTCATACACTTCAAGAATTATTGATATCTAAATTAGCTTCCATTATTGATAAATAGTTTCTAAATTGGTATATAATTAGTTATCTAGATTTTAGTTACCAATTTTTAGATTCTAAAGTTGGAAACTAGAACTTGATAACTAATTAGATAATAATTTAGAAACTATTTAGGAACAATGGAACTAATTTAAATATCAATAATTTTTTTAATCTCTAAATTAGTGAATATAGTAACTAATTATTCTTTTGTCTTTAAATTTGATTTATATTTAATGATTTTTTTAAAGGTTTTTTATGTGTTTTTTCTTATATATTTTAATTTAATTTATCTTTATTTTTTTATTTTCTCTAAATTTATGATGATTGTGTTTGAACGTAAGAACGAATGATGTTATGAAAAAGTATTTGTGAAAACATAGCGTCTACTGTATATTTATTTTTGTTTTTATGTCTTCTTATATACACACTTTGAACCTATGTTAAATAATAAAATATTTATATTCTACTTAATTTATATATATAGTGATATTGCAATGGATAATGTAACCATTTTGATTGTCAAATTTTTTTATTTTGTGGCAATGTTAGAAAACCTCTAATCAAGGCAAATATTCCAGCATTTGAAACAGTGGTCCAAGTTTTTGGGTGTTTTATGTAAAGATTAAAATGATGCAAGTGTGGTCTCTACAAGGAGTGAACATAAATCGCTGAGCAAGCTACCTTGTCTTGTGCGACAAACATGTTTGAACTTTTGCAACTTCAACACTATTTCATTTAAATAAATGAAAATATATAAGATAATATAAAAGAAACAAAATCCACAAAATAAAAGAGGAGGAAAAAGAAAAGACAACAAACAAAAGAGAGAGTATTGATGGGACTAAAATAGTTAAAAAAGATGCTCGTATACAAGCTAAAATCAGTAGTTTTATATTTTATATTACAATTATTGGAACTAAAACTTAAAAAAATAATTAATGAAAGTACAAGTTCTAAAATGAAAAGGTCTACATATCAACGTCTACTGATAATATTAAGGTAACTTTTTCTAGTAGATAAATTTAGTTTTCTGGATGTTTAGATTACTTTTTAAAAAAAATACACTCGAGAAATCAGGTTTTTGCATGAATGATTTTTAGCCAAGTTTTCTACAGAATATTTTTATGAGAAAGTTAAAATTCTAACTTTTCCTGGTTAAAATAAAAAAATTGAAAAATATTATATTACTTGTGTTAAATAATTTAATATACTAATAGATTAGTTTTTAATAAAAATAACATATTGTATTTGGTTTCCAAGAAACTTTATGTGAATATTTACCAACCTAATTCACTTCTCTATAAGAGAATAATGATTTCTAGGTATGGAAATTTTCTAACATACCAAATTAATTTCTTTTTAATAACAAGAACCAAAAAAAGGAACTGATTTTATATAGAAATTAAAAATTATTTTTAAGTATACAACTAATCTATCATAAAATAAACATTTGAACAAATTTTTATGTCAAATTAAAACTTAAACCCTTAAAAAAAAGCCTTATTAAACCTTAGAAAGTAAAAAAGAAAAGATACTATGGTGAATTAAGCTTCAAGTTGAATAAATAAAAAAAAACTGCATTTAAGGTTAATTAGACTTAATTAATCACCCAGTTTTATCTCCAGTTTAAACCTTGACAAGTGCTTTGCCATGTTTAAAAGACAGAAAACCAAGAGAAATAAGATGTAGAAAAAGAAAATAATTTGAGTAGATAATTTCAAATTAGAGTGTGTCGGTGCAAATACTAAACCACTTGATCACAAAATGGCCCACGTATCTTAAAATATGAAGACTCCTGCTATAGACAATTGCTGTCTAGGGCGAGGTACTGATAGGAAAAAAAGCCAATTTTCTTCATCACTGTCACAGTTAAAAAAGAGGATTTTGATTGATACTTTCCCAGGCTCACAATGAATTTTTGGTTTGTAATGGAAATGGAATGGTCCTATTGTGTTCCAAAATGTGAGTGATGAGTTAATGATGAATTGATGTCATAAATTGGCATCTGAATTAAGATAACCAATAAGTAATGGTAATACTCTCAAGTCTTATCCCTTCTCAGCTGTATCCACGACCCCATGTTTCCTTAGATGCTATATATGCAAACAAAACGAACAGTCCCTTGAAACAATCACATATTTGCAAAGTTTTCAAAACCCTTTTTAGTGTGGTTATTAATTAAAGACAGATCCTTTAAGTAGGTGTACGGAAAGGGTAAGGCCAAAGCATCATATGGGGACTCCTCACTATGGCATTTACATGTGCTGTCTCTTGGACGCGTTGTTGTTTTCACATCCTTTCCTTTTCTTTTTTTTTTCTTAACATCACCATCAATTATACTGTCACAAACTGGTAAACAAACTGATGAAGTTTTGGGACAATTCTTATACTAGCTAGCATTCAAAGTGATATATAAAATTGTCCTTCATGAGAGAAGGAATTCAAATAAATGATCAGGTTCTCAAACACTAGCTCTTGTATGTATGAAGGAAACCTATTTGTGAGGTAGCTCACCTTTTAATGCTTCTAGAAAGATATTTGTCTCAGTTAACAACCAGGATTACTTCTTATATGTGTATCAAAGAAGTTATATTTTATGTAATTTTGGTAAGTATCTGGCTTGTATTACCAGAGACATCTGGCCTATATGTTCTCTCATGGTGGAGTTTTTATAGTTGTCTCAAGACTTTAGGACAATAATCAACAACTATGATGATATAATAGTGAAGATCACCTAATTCCCTGACTGAATTTATGACCATTTTTAATATTTACCACTAAGTACTCTATACAGCTTCTAGTTTTAGTTTTTTTTATTAGTTGTTGCATCATTATTATGTGATCTTTTGAAATTGTAGTTAAATTTTTATATTCAAATCATTTCAATAAGAGGTTGCATAGTATGTACATAGGTTTTGTTAGATAGTATGTTGTTGGATTATAATGAATTATGGTGTGGAGGCATCTAGCCTCTTGTATATATATTGAAACATTCTTTAATTATCTCATTTTGTTTAATGTAATTAGTTTATTGGAGAAAAAAAAAATATTCACTACTACTAAGACTGCAAAAAATCTGAAAATTTACAAGTAAAAATGCAGCCGATGAGTACAATTTAGATTTCTCCATTAGCAACAACATCGACCACAATTTCATATCAAGTTTGAAAGTTAATTTTAACCATAGATGATACAAAGAAAAAAACAATTAAGCCCCACACCAACACAATAAGCAAGAAGAAACTGAGGCTTGATAAACCTAGCTACTACAAACTAGCCATGCATATTTGTCATATTGCGGAAATTAGCACAACAACTAGAGGAGAATGGAATACCTGCATTTTTTTTACCCCTTCGACTCCTCTAGGTATATTACAAAAGTTCAAAACTCATTTTGTCTTGTTCAAAGGCTTCCTTCCAATTGACATCACAATGATGGCATGCAAAACGAGCAAAAGAAGTTATATGAACATAAACTTACGGTGTAAAATTATATGGCCACTTTTTGCAAGAGACTTGTGTAATCAATGGTTATGCCATGAAAAAGCATGCCACTATGTCAATATATTTCCCAAGTGCGCACAACAGATGAACTTTTTCTTTTGAGGAGGATAAACCTGGCACTGAGTCATATACCACTTTGGTCAATTTAAACAATAAAACCATAAGAAATTGAGGGGGTGGCAAGGTCATTAACATAACTAGTGCTTCATTGAGAATGACCTCGGTTGACACAAGATGAAACTGAAGCCAAAGCATGATGATCTTTATGCAACATTGGGTTTTCCACATCAGAGAAAATCTTTTTTTGCGATGGGTGATTGGGGGGAAGAAAGAGAGAAAAAGAGGGAACGCGAAACCTACGAATTAGACTGTGACTCACACTAACCCCTTCATCATTTTGATTAATATACATGTTTAAGATGTAATGCTCTTTGATTAAGACACAATTAAAATAGTTCACTCTATATGTACACCATAATATTTGTAAAACCTACATTTATATATATTCCAAGCCACTCAATATCATCAAAGTTTGAATGTCTATTCAACTGAATAAATGCTTGTTTGATTCAGTCATAACATTTAATAATCAAGTCTTGCTACCAAATAATGATTTTTCTAAATGTTTTAAGTATATATTGCTATAAATGCACCTTTTTGTTGTGTTTACACTGATTTCAAACAGTGTTCTCGATCTCAACACATGTTGAGTACTGAGGCATGCTAATGTTCAAGAAAAAAGGGGCTAAAATGAATGAAGATGATGATGATATACAGTACTACTCACCTTGTATATGAAGCTTTTGAATTTGATGCTGGATTGTGAACAGAAGCCAATAAAAACCCCATCCTTCAACACTTGGAAATGCAATATAAGGTGCTGTTGTCATGATGGGGAAGAGGGGCACATGAAGGACTAACTCGCTGCAGCAAATATAGGGTCTCTATAACAGAAAAGAATGTGAGAATTTTCTGAGTTCAGACCCCTTGGGTTGTGTTGATGAGTCAGTGTTGCACGTGCCCTGCTTCTCCATCTTGCTAACATGCACCTTCAATTCTGATGATCATGTGACTTGCTATGGTAATAGTAGTTTTCTGAGGCTTAGAAGAAAAGGAAGAAAAGTTATTGAAGAAGCAGAAAGGCTAAAGAAAGAGGTGGTGAATATTTGGAGTGGAATCTGCAACTTAGGTGGGTGAAGTCTAGTGATGTATAACAAAAGAGGGAATTGAGAGTGTTTTTAAAGGGAGGAATGGGAGATGGGAACAAGAAATGAAAGGCTTAGTTGGGTGCGGGGCCTGAGATTTTAACCCAAACAGCTTGTCACAAGTCATAAATAACAGGACCACACCACTTGATCACTCACATACACACACTCAATTACTCATATACCCCTCCAAAATTAGGGTACCCATCTTCTTCATGTACAAGTAAGTTTTACATGAACACAACAAATCAAGAGTTTCTGATGTACTCAAATAAAGGATTCAAGTATTATGAACAAAACTCATACTGTTGTGATGTTAATTTTAAATTTCTATATTTTATTTTTAAGTGTACAATTATTAGTGAGTTAAAATTTAGAAGTCATGCAAAAAATGGTTAATTTGTTCATTGTGAAGATTTTTACATAACTCATTAAATAATAATAAAATATTTTTAATAAACTTATTACTTAAATTATTTTAGTATTTTTCTATGATTTTGATTGGCTGTTTCTCTAGATCTTGTGTTCACGCTAAATTATTCTCCAGTATATTCCCACTATACGCCAGTGAAATTTAATTATTTAATTTCTATATGATATGATATTCCATGAACTCACCATTACAAAAAAATATTATTAAACTATGTTGAGCATATAATGCTTTAGAGAAGGAAGAGAAAAGCAAATAAAAAACATTAAATATAAACTAGGAAAATAAACTAATAGTTTATCAACATGCAGCTAATGGATTAATGGGATAAAAGCATGTTTGGATTCTTCTTCTTCTGTTTCGGTACTGTTTCGGTACTAGTTAATCAGAGTTCAACTAAGGAGTTTCATCCGAGGAGGAGTCTTCGTCAAGGTGACCCTCTAACACCTTTCTTATTCTTTATTGTGGTAGAAGGTCTAGCAGGTGTGTTAAGAAAAGTTGTCGAGTTGAATTTGGTTGAAAGCTTTGAGGTTGGGGTTAAGAAGGTAAAAGTTAATATGCTTCAATTCGCAGATGACACTTTGTTTACAATCAAGATAATTTTGAATTGCTTTGAGCTAGTCTTTGATCTTAAGGTCAACTTCTTGATGAGCAAGATTGGTGGGGTGGGTGTTAATGATCCTACGTTTTGTTGCAATTCTCAATTGTGAAGTGATAAATACTCCTTTTAAGTATTTGGGGATGCTTGTGGGGGGATGTCAAAAGAGAGGTGTGTTTTGGATTGGAGTGGTTGATAGAACTAAAAACATACTGGATAGGTGGAAAGGTAGATTTTTGTTGATGGCAGGGAGGATTTGTTTAATTAAGTTTGTTCTTTGGTTTATACAGTTGTTTTATGTTTCTCTGTATAAAATGCCTTCTTTGGTGTTGAAGTAAATTGTTAATTACAGAGAGACTTCTTGTGGGGTTGGGGTTCGGAAGGGAGGAAGATTGCTTGGGCTTCTTGGAAAACGATATGTGAGCCATGGAAAGAAGGTGGTCTAGGTATTCTAGATCTAAAATGTGGCTATGTTGGGGAAATAGATTTGGCGTTTGAGCTTTGATAAGGGTGGCTTGTGAAAAGAGGTCCTTGAGTTTAAATATGAAGGGAGGAGAAGCTTGAAAGTAAATCATGTTTACAACAAGGACTCTCTTTGGTAAAGAGATTTGAAGGGGATTTGGAAGATGGAGTCGGGTAGAAGTTTTGAGTATTGTTTTGAGTGGGCAGTTGTTAATGGGGAGAAAATTTCATACGAGGATGATGTTTGGGTGGGTACTGATGATATTTTTTTTTTTTATCAGCAAAGAATAAATATAATTAAAGTGGGACATTTCAGGGATGTCCCAACCCGTATACATCAAGTGGGTGCTCCTAATCTAGATAAAAATTGGTACCAACCTTGACATTCAGAGCACCCAAAAAACCTACTGAAAAATGCATAAATTCTAAAGAACTATTATGAGTAAAAGTGCACTTTCCACCACCGTGCTATTTAACTACACAAGTGGCCAAAATTGGATGGAGGCACCGCAGGTCACCAAAAGCAAATCCAAGGTTCCAACAGCAGAACGTGGTGATATTATGGCAGCTCCATACCAACCCAGATTTGAACAAGATTGTTTTCAAGATTGTTTTCTTTAAGTATTAGCAAAGATGCAAATTTGACTTCTTTTGACAAGTGGCTTAACGGGTCTTAGAAGTGGGATTTAGTTTGGAGAATGGGCTTGTTTGATTGGGAGAAGACTAAGGAACTTCAACTTCTCCAGGCGCTTAATGGATTGTGTTTTGCCTTGGATAAGGAAGATTGTTGGGGTCTGAAAGGGTGGTGTGACTACTAGGTACACGGTTAGTTCGGCCTACAGTGTAATGAGAGGTTCTTCTGAAAGGGTTTGTTCAACTGTGTTTGAATCTTTTTGGAAGATGTTATCTATACCCTCAGCTCATTTTACTGCCTGGAGAGTGATGGGTAACACGATTGCTTCTAAAGCCAATCTGTTAAGAATAGGGGTTATGGTTGATTGTATTGTTTGTTGTTTGTGTGGGGTGGTAGAAGAGACCACAAGGCATTCATTTTTTAATATAATTACTTGGTTAGTTTGGAACAAGTGTTTTGCTTGGCTTGAGGTGGCATTGGTAGATCATATTGATCCTGTTTCACATTTTCTGCATTTTAAACTGTGTAATGTTCCAACCTATATTAATGTCTTTTAGGGAAGTGTCTAGATTGTCGTTATTGGTGAGATTGGAGGCATAAGAATAAATTCATCTTTAAATGTGGAGTGATAAATCATTTTGAAATATTTTCTTTGATCCAACTAAAAGTCTGGTCTTTGATTACATTTAAAGTTGTGCATGCCTGTTTTTCTTGATCGGATTGGTGTCTAGACCCATTAACGTGTTTATTTATGATTAAAAATCATTGACTTTGTAAGCTTTTAGTTTGGGTAGAACGCTTGTTTGGTGTTATTATATTTCTCTGCTTAGTAGCTTAAGTTTGATTGAGTGGAGTATTTGATTGTTTCTAGTTTGAATAAGGTTGGATCATCCCTGAAGTGGTTCATATTTATTTATTATTTTTTACTGATAAAAAAATTATGTGAAGGTTTTATTCTTCATGTAAAATGTATGTTCAATTTATTTAATTTATTATTTATTGATAAAAAAATTATTCTTGAAAAACTGCTTATTGAAAAATTAAATTTTTACATTTCAATATTTCGATAATTTGTCTCTTAATGTCAGACATGAAATGATTTGGTTTGAAAAGTAGTCATTTTAGGGTTAATCAAATTAGAGATTTAAATTTAGATTTTGAGAAAATAGACATTTTTTATTCTCGTTAAAGTTCAAAGCTTCCTTGAGAAGCTTCAACTGAACTTGAACTTGTAGGGTTGTAGGGAAAAAAACAAAAAGGAGCTCTCAAAGTTATATATGTAACACCATGAAAAAAAAAACAGAAGAAAAAAAAATTGAAGGGGATGGATATAATTAGAATTCATAATACAATCACTACCAGAAAATCATGAAATAAAAACTAATTTTTAGAAACTAAAATAATTAGTTGCAATAGTAACTAAATTAGAAACCATTTTAAAAGCTAAAAAAAATATTGGTTTTTAAATTAATTTATATTATTGTTATTATAAATTGGTATCTAAATAGCAACCAATGTTTTAACTACCAATTATTTAATTTTTAAATTTGGCAGCAAAAATCTTAGTTGTTAATTAGATACCAATTTAGAAATTATTTAACAATAATTGAAATTAATTTAGAAACCAATTTTTTTTTAGTTTCTAAAATGATATCTATTTTAGTTACTATTAGAACTAATTATTTTAGTATCTAAAAATTAGTTTCTATTTCATAATTTTCTTAGAGTGAATATTAATGAAAAATTATAATTTGACATACACTCGTAAGTTTATAAATAAATATATAAAAATATATTAATAATTAAATAATATAATAAATATTAAAATAATAATATTATTGATTGTAAAGTTTTTGAGGTAGAAAAAAAGGTTATCTACATATCAAAGTCTAATAATAAAGTAGTGATACCGTAACACTCTCTTAACCAACCATTTTTCAAGGTTTATATAATATTTACTAAATTATCATTTGTAACAACAGTTTCACTGGACAGTTTTTAAAAAAACAGTGTCAATCAAAGTTTTCCATACCCATATTAATAACTTGTGTCACTGAACTAAAGAAAACGTACACAAACAAACCCTTATGCTTCAAATCTAGATGTAAATTTATTAAAAGAAAGACTAAAGTACAAATACCTTTGCCACTCCACTTTAGTTTATCATCAATTAAATACAGATGTGGCCAAAATAAAAAATCTTGTCATTTTCAAATCTCACCATGATATACTTAACGTAGTGTGTAGCAATAATTGTTCTGGGGAATGAGAGTAAAGTTTCTTTAACCACCATAACTGCCAAATGTGTTGCTCCAGTGCAAATTGAACCAGTTGCAGTGTAGGAACATAACATGGCAACATGTGTATGTATGTAAAAAAATCACAAGATCTTACCCGTATATTTTGAAGATCACAATGATACATAAACCCTTATCTTTATCTCACCAACTTTGATTTTTTTTTAGCAAATAGCAATGAAATTAAAAATATCATTTTATGAGTGGTCTCACCCTTATACAACAAAATAATGTTCATAAAATACATTTTCATCTACATATCAACCAAAAAAACTTTCTACCGTCTATCTCATCTCTACTAATAATAAAAAAAAGAATAACAAGGATGAATCCTTGTAAAATACTAAATTGAATGCATACATACCAAGGATTCTAGACATCAATCACAGAATGAGAAATTAGTTGACAGTATCTTTGATGAGATTTAGGACCAAACCTTAATCTATGCCTGAGAGAACACTTCAGTATGATTAACCACTCCACCTTTAAATATATAAACAGTTATTTCTATGCCTCCATATCTTACTAACCAACGCAATCCACATGTTGTCCATAATAAGATTAACTTAAGTTACGCAATACCAACTTTATTTGTACACTCTTTTTTTACATTATGTCATTATCTATGTTGATATAGATTTGGAAGGAGAAAGGTAGTAAATATGTGGGGAGAAGGAGGATTTTGAATAGACCAATCTTTGTGAACCATATTCTTGCCCTCATTGAGAAGTGGACAATATGATGAGCCACTCTTCAGCACGAGGTTGTTAGCATATTGTTTTCATGTCCACACATTTAGACGGCTGATTGCCACATAACATGCCCAATTGTGTGTCATGATCACAGATGTTGCTGTCTCAAGTTTGGCGACACTTCTTTTCCTCATAAATTACTATAAATAAGGAAAAGTAATGTTAAGATTAACTCCCTCCAGCAGTATGGTAAGTATATTGCTTCATATATCAAATGCACCTTAATCTTGTTGTGATTAAGAAAATTGGCACAATTGTTGCAAAATGTTCTGTCATGTGCACTATTGTTCCACCAATTATGTTTGAAAGCGACTTTAGAACTACAGTATCTAAAACTGCAGATAGGTCTTGTGCATGGTTTCCACAATGAGTTTATCATGCTAACCAAATCCAGGGTTTGTGAAACATATGTAAAGTACTTCCATAATGGAAAGTTTTTCTTTGTTCCAATAATACTTCTTGGTAGCTTTTTCTTGCCTTGTTTTTGTGGTCATGAATATTCTTTTCCAATCAACAACCTAACTGCTGCTTTTTTTGAATTGAATTCATTCAAAAGATTGATGAGACTATAACAACCTATTATCTTTTAAATGATTTTATTATCTTTTAAATGATTTTTTTTTCTGTTTTCTTGTTAAGAAGAATACAAAATGGTAAAGTTTTAAAGCTTCATGATTTCACTGATTGAATTTTTTACTCCACTAACCTTTGTTTTCTATGAGAAATAGTCATAGGAATAATGTAGAAAGAATATATCCCGTTTCACTCCTGAATTAATTGGTTTGAAGAAGAATATGTCAAGTTATTAAGTGAGATTATGCTTCTAATTAATTAGTCTCATCATACCTCCAAATGTGTGTTCCCTACTCTAGAGAGAAACATTATTTCTTTTAAGTTTGGCAGAAAGTGATATCATTCTCTGTTTTATAAGGCCTTAAATTGTAAGATATTTATTTCTTTGGCGTAATGATCTAACACGTTTTAGAATAAGCTATAATAATTTAAAGATACCCAATTTTAAAATTATTTCATTTGAGTTTATCCCATAGTTACCTATACTAAAAGTGAGAAGGGCATAACTTTTATTCCATATCCTCTAGCATTTTTTTATATAAAATAGTTTGCAAAAAAAAAATTTAGATTTTTCAAATCATTTTCAGTTCTAATAAGTTTTAATTTTTTTTTCATAAACACATTATTTTAATCCCTAATAAGAACCAAAACTTACTTTTAAAATGTAAAAAATAAAAACTTACCATTTTTATAGAAATTAAAATTAAATTTTGGAATATTATGAAATACTAAAATTGCATTAATATACTGTTAGTTATATAATTATGTTTTTCTTAAAAAATATTTAATTTTCGTTGTTATTTAAAAAGATTGTTTCACACTACGAGAAGAAATTGATTTAGTTGAGGTTAATTTTTACATTATCTAGGGTTAAAACCTCTATTAAGTCATTTATTCAGGGTTGCAGTTTCCCACATTTTTTAGGAAAATGTTTTCTGGGTTTTTTTAAATTATGGAAAAAGTCTTTTCGAACCCTTGTTAAATATCATGGGTTTAAGAATCTTCGTTAAATACAATGGACTTCAAAACCTCCATAAAATACCATGGGTTTAAAACCTTCGTTAAATACCATGGGTTTAAAACCTTCGTTAAATATCATGGGTTTAAAACCTTCGTTAAATATCATGGATTTAAGAACCTTCGTAAAATATCATGAGTTTCAAAATTTCCATAACATGACTTGTCGTTTGAAATAACCTTCAAACCCATTTTTCATGATCCTCCTAACTTCTCTCTTCCACCAAAGACACACTGCTCTCCGGTAGAGGCTCAATGGTCGTCGACAATAGTTCTAACAAGAAATCACAATTCAGCTACACTTATGTATATTATATGTAAGGAGAAGAAACACTAAATGAGACACTATCATTGCTTCTTCCATCATCCTAGCTCGGCAACAACTAGTGTTGATCATTGTTTAATATATCCTTAATAATTGCATTATTTCTCAAATGTGTGCTTCAAAGTCATGTGTGTTCTTGGCTTCGATGACATCAAAGATTGCAAGAACATATTTTGGGGAGAAATTAACTTTATCGCTTATCACTTTTACAGTGAATTAATTATTAGATGCATTTTAAAATAAAGGTCTTATTTTAAAATATTTCAAAATTATGAGAATTAAATATTAACAATTATAACTAAAACTAAAATTGCACAATATACGTACATCAAAAGATAAAACAAAATGAGTTAGGTTTTTAAAGAATGAGTTTGTAAAAAAAACTAAGAATTATATAAACCAATTACCAACAACTACTGTTGAAATACATATTATCCAAGATTAGTTGTTGAAATTCTTATTATCCAAGATTATTTTGATGATTTTTTAAAATAAAATTTTTAAACTTTAGAAAACTTATTTGTAATGTAAAGTTACATTTTCAAAATTTTATAGAATTTAGTTATAAAATATATTAAAACTATATATAGTTCACTATAAAAAAAAATAAGTATTATCTACGGATTTTTATCCACAGATCTGAATCCATAATTAAATTTAGCATTACCTACGGATATAACCCACGGAAAACATTACCTACGGATATTACCCACGAAAAACATTATCTACGGAAAACATTACCTACAGATATTACCCACAAATTCTGAATTCGTAGGTAAATTCAACATTACCTACCAACTATTATCCACCAATTTCTATTACCTACGAACTATCATCCACAAATCTCTATTACATACCAACTATTATCATAATAATTATATGCATAATATTAAAATATTATTATAATATAAATAATTATAAAATCATAATTAATATTCATAAATAATAATAATCATAACTAATAAGTATACATATTATTAATAATATAAAATTAATAATATTAATATAATAATATAAATAATATAATTAATATTATATTAATAATATGAATAATAATAATAATATTAGTAATATTAATAGTATTAACTATATTAATAATATAACAAAATTAATAATATTAGTAATAATAAAATTAATAATATATATTATTAATAATAATATTAATAATAATTAATAATATTTACTAATATTAATGATATTAAATATATAATAATGTTATTCATTTTTATTTTATTAATTATATTAATATTGATAATCATACTAATAAGTATAAGAATAATCATAACATGACAACAAAATTTAATTGGTGTAATGGTTAAAGCTTCTTTGAACATTCCCCAATAGACTTGGTTCTTAATATCTGTAGTATATATTTTTATTTTAAATTTGTAATTTTGAAAATATTTTGTAAGAGCAAAAAGTTGAAAATAAATATTTTACAAAGATAAAAATAATAGAATGAATATTTTTCAATAATTAAAACAAATAACAAACAAATAAATTACTTGAACTAGACACTAAAAAAAATCAATATTTAGCTACCACTTCAACATTAGCCAAGTGAGTAATACTAGTAGAGTGTTGGTCAAGTGGAGGACGCTATTAGAGTGGGTCAAGCCCACTCTGATGGACACTAACTTAAATAGAAAATATTGAGTGAGTTAAGGAGATGCTAAGGTCACACTAAAAATAAAACATAATGCATCAATTTCAAGAACACACAAGTGGGCATTAAATCAATGTTTTGAATTAAATAATATAAGCATAGCAACGATCTAAGTGACATGAAAATTATTTAAATAATTTAAAGGAAATATTAGAAAAGCTATACTAGGTTTAGCCCATACAAAATTACTATTTTTTTAATAATATATATAGTGTTAGTTTCTGGGACGCTTTATTTGTTTAAAAAGTTAGTGTCGTGGTCATACCAAAACTCATGAATATAAATCAAGATAAAATATATCTAGAAGTTTCAGAGGTTCACTTTGACTTTCTAATTTTTGGTTTTGTGCCCTATATTCCTTGTGGAGGACCTGAGTTCCCCTTTTCTCAGTAATCAGCAGTTGGCTATGGTGACAAAAGGTAAGTGATCTTGGATACCTTTACTATTTACATTGGGGAGTAGTGGTTCGAAAAACCCTAATGATAATGTAGAAAAGGAGTTTGAAATTGAACTCGGATTGAAAGCTCCAATCTTTAAGTGAAAGAGGGAACATATGGGTGAGGAGGTAGAGAAGAAGAATCCATTATCATTATTGGTCTAAAGGTGAGTTTTGGGTTGCATTTTTGGTAGAGAAGAAGAACCATAGGGTTTTCTATATTTTTGGTAGAGAAGAAGAAGGACCAAGGCTCTTCAAACTATCACCACTCCAAACAATGTTCTTAATTTCCTCTGCAGACACTGCTCCAATGAGTTACACATTATCTTCGTTTGATAATGAGGTGAACCGAACATTATTCAGCCTAATCAATGGCTCGAACTCCCCAACAAATCTAGCTTCGAAAAACTTTTTGGCCTTGGTCTTTACCACCTCTTTCTCTTCACACTACTGACAGTTCACTTCTACCTCGTTTATCCCGTTTCTCATTCTCATTCACTTCACAAATGAATGGAAAATTCTTGTGTTTAAGTCACCTTGTTTCAACCGTTTTTTCCTTGCTTTTTGTTGCACGACCGCTTCTTGTTTTAATAAGTTCCGACTTTGTTCAGCCAACAAGAGTCTCCTCTCCTCCCGCCCAAACTCATCTAATACGTTTTCATCGTCTCTTGTATCCAACTCTTGAATTTTCTTTTGTAATTCGTCCCCTTCTTGATTAACGTTCTCGATATTCCACTTCTTCAAATCTAGCTTTAACTTTTTCAATTTTTCTTTTAATACAAACATCCCTCCACCTAACACTTCATAACTTTGCCATTTACTCCAAACAAAATCTAACAACCTTCTGTCACTTTGCCATACGTCCAGACTTCTAAAAGGTTTTTTCCCCCAATCTACCAACGCAGTTTTGAGCACTAGAGCACAATGGTCAGAGATCGATATGCTAAGAACTAGTTGTTTACTATTTGGCCATACATCCATCCCTTCCCTAGACACAAGAATCCTGTCAATTTTGCTCTTAAGTGTTCCATTCAGCTTGTATCACATGAACTTTCTTCCAACCATCGGAATATCCAACAACTCTGCATTTTCGATGAAACCATTGAATCCCTTGGTCTCTCTACTATAATCTGAAACTGAAACTACACTTTTTATTTCCTCCTCCTTCTAATTGAATAAAAGTTCCCAACAACACACCACACCCTGTTTTGTTGATTCTTCCTGAGTTCACTAACCTCATCCCATACCTCCTTCCTTTCTTTCAACGAACCAGAACTGTACACACTCACTATCGTAATTTGTATCTCAACTCCTTGTAGCTCGTCATATTAAAACTACTTCTTCTCCACATAGTAATAATTCCTCCTGCATTATTAACTGTCCCGTTTTCCACCCATTCAATTTCATTTGAGCCCCACAAAAAAATAGCAATTTTCCTTACCAATTTCTACACACTTCGTCTCCTGTACACAAACCATTCAAACCTCCTATTTTCTAATCAAGTCTCTTATGTAAGATCTTTTCGTACTTCCTCATATCCCCCTTATGTTCATGCTAATTAGACTCATCATCTAAAACACTATTCTCCTTTTGAACACTCCTATAATCCCGACTCTCTAAACTGCGAAGTCTGTTTAAGACAACCTCTTCTTCTCTTAAGAGAGTGAATCCCATCTCCTTCCCAAAACTCCATTTCCTTCTCGCTTCTCCATTTTCATCTTTTAACCAAAGCATTCTACTATAATGCCTAACATCAATTTAAATAGATGATTAGTAGTTACATCTAAGGATATATATATATATATCCTTGTTAATTCTAAGAATAACTTTACATATATTGACCAAATTCCTAAATTTTCAAATCAACTTAGGCAAAGATATAGCTAGCAATTCATGGTCACTTAGGGTAGTCCTAGTCTATTAGAAACAAACAGAAACCAGCAATACCTATTATGTAGCAACCTATGATAAAATGCAGAGAGAGAAGGGTCAAAAAATAGGCATGTAGAAACAATAGAGACACATATATGTGCTTTCGGATTCCTAGGCCCCTATAGATTTGTTTTTATTGTAACTAGCGAGCTCTAGAAAATGGTTTGATTTAGAAAAAGTTTGTGCTATTCCAAAGCATGCATAGGTGTTAACATGGTGGCACTCTTTTTGGCTTGAATAAAGAGCCATGGTAAGTGTAAAAGGCATTGGTGGGTCATGTGTTTTCCCAACAAGACATGTTATGTGTGAAAACAAAGATTAGTGGTTCCGTAAAATTTATTCCTTTGGGTCCTGCATGAGTCTGAGCTCACATTTTGGATTTCTGGAACCAACCATGGTCTGACATTTGGCAAATTTGACAGTGAAAGGGCAACCATAGAGAATGGAGTGTGATACTGCAATGGTATGGCCAAACCTTGTTGCATATTAATTATGACTAACATATTCATTATGTTATTTGCCATGTACTTAACACTTTGAAGATCCAACAAAAGAGACTAACTTTTTGGCTGGATGGTATTGATAAACAACATGTGGATGCAGCCCATTGACCTGGCTTTCCACTCCACTAGGACACTGATAATGATGTGAGTAGTAGAAGACAATATCAACCAAATATATTGCAATATAAAAGAATAGGTATGCATGAAAAGAATTAGGTTATAGTATAGGAATATATGAAAAGAGAGTGAGATTTTGGAAGGCCTTTTAGGATTTACAAATATATTATCTCAGACACGTCAATTTTGTAAGCTACACTTGACATCACACTCTAAAAGAAATAGTTTAATTAACAATCAAATTAGTGCCTTATGTGGTGTTAACCAAGATAGGGAGTTGGACAAAGAAAGTAGGTATGGTGCCATTGGACTCTGTTAAATGGGCATGTCACTTGCAACCACAATGTCAAATAATGGACCCAAAAGGAATAATTAAAACCAGTTTAATTAAGTGGGACATAATTCAATATTTGCCATATGAGAAAACACACCACCTCTTGTGACTGTAAGTTAAGGGGTAAATGTATTTTTTCGTTATTTTTTTAATATTTTTATGTGAAATTAATTTTTGTTTTTATTTTGAATTTTATATTTTTATGATTTGTAATAAGAAAAATATTAAAATTAATTATTATTAATTTTTTTACCTAACAAACAGATTTTCAATATAAATTAAAACGTTAATATACACTACAAGAAAATCATAAAATAGAAATTAATTTTTAGAAACAAAAAATAATTAGTTGATGACTAAATAATTGGTAGCAAAAACCTTAGTTGTTAATTAGACACCAATTTAATCATTTAACAATAATAGAAACTAATTTAAAAACCAAATTTTTTTTGTCGATAAAATAGTTTCTAATTTACTAATTATTTTTTTAAAAAAATAGTTTTTATTTCATGATTTTTTTATAGTGATATAATACAGTTTATATTAAAAATTTATTTATTATATAATAAAAAATCATCTCAATAATTCTCAATGAATAAAAAAATATAAAAAATAAAAAACAATTTAACACAAAAATATAAAATCGAAAAATATGTATTTAACCTTTCTAAATACTAACTAATACGTACAAGACATTTTATATTGATCTTTAGGGATAAGTAATAACATTTGTTTTACTTCAGTTTGCACTGTAAACAGATTGGGGGAACTTTAGGGTTGCTTTTTTATTGGCAACATTTTAATAATAATAAGGCTTAATAAAGTTGGGAACGTGCATATCTAATTGACCCAAATTCATATAATTTACATCTGCTGTCAATATAGCTTTTTCTTTTCTTCCAAAATTTAGAATAAAGAATTATGGTTCAGTACCTGGCACCATCATATCGTCATCATAACGCAAGCACTTCAGAAAATGTTTTAATTAAGTAGGTAATAAGGATTTCATTTTTTGGTCATATTGTATAAATTATTTCATTCAAAATTTATTGAATATATTCAACAAATAAAACTATTAAGATACAGACTGTTATATACATTGCATTATTAATTATGATTATATATCAGCAAGTTAGTATAAGATTTGAACACATTTTTCTTCTAGATTTATGATAAGAAAATGATATTTAAACAAAATTGTTTTAGGTAGGGACAAGAGGCATTTTCCTAGTGAATAGCATGATTGCTATTCTTGTCTAGTCAAATGGAAAAAGCAAGAAAAGATTATTCGAAGACATGATTTTGCTTAATTTTTGTAATGAGATAAGGACAGAGTAAATCAAAGTATATATCTTTTACTGAACTTAATCAAAATATGCAATTGAGTGTGAACCCAGAAAAGCATGTAGCAGTAGATAGATTAACTTAGTAATTGTCATATACGGAAAATTTTACTCGTCTAAAGAGAATGATCACACTAATGACTGCATAATTGAATCAATAGCTTTCAACGTTGAAAGGGAAGAAAGTGTTTTCCAATGGAGTAAATTAGAGGCATGCATTTTGTTGTTTCCATGAGATTGACCAAAAGTTTTGCTTAGGACTTGGAAACATGAGGTTGTTCTACCTAGCACGTAATTGCTGAATACTTTGAATTCAAGGGAACCAAAATCAGCATCTCAATCATTTCATGTTATGTAGGAAATGCTAATTTCTGTTGCACTAATTAAACTTATGTGATAATGGAATCCAACACTCATTTTAAGAAAGTGGAACTTTGGGATCAAATCATAAGATTTCTCATTATTAAAAGAAGAAAAAGAAAACAAGTGCAGGATTTTTATTTTTTATTTTTTATTTTTTAAGAAAAAAATTTCAGATAGTGCCTTTTGGGTCAAAAAAAATTCAGATAATGTGTGTTACCCATGTTTCAGTTAAATAATTCATTTAACATATACTTTATATTTTTTTTAAACAATAAAAAAATATGAATCATAAAAGAAAAAATAAAAGAGTAAAAACCACACACTCTTACATGTTTCAAACATCTAAATAAAACATATTACATGTTTCAAACATCCAAATAAAACAACATACTATGGTTAAGGATATAATTTATGCAAGACTTATTAGTGTGTCTTGAAAAAAAAATGTCTCAACAATAAATAAATAAAATAAAATGGAATATTTTATGTGTACTCCAATCCTTATACATAATGTTCAAGGCCCCTTATCTAGAAGGCTAAGAGCAACAAACAAAAACCGGCAACAATATACTTTTCAATATTAGAATCAATTGAAAAAATTTTAATATGATTAAAATTTACATTCTTACAAAACCAAATTTTTTCTATCAAATTTTTTCAAGCTTCCATCGATGCGTTCCTCTCTTCTATTTTAGTATGATGAAAATAGGTGTAAAAACAAAAAAAAAATACTTTAACTCTCAAGTAAATATGTTGAAGTGGAGACTTACAACAAATATACACTAAAGTACATTTTTCAAAAGTTAATATTGAAGTAATTCCCCAATTTTTTCTATTTTCTTCCCAAGCCAAAGAACCTCTATGATGTTTCTTCAATTAATTGTTCCTAATGCCCAACAACTACAATCAAATTTAATAATATTTTGGCTTATAAGTACAAGAAGAATGATGAAAAACATATATATATATATATAATATTACAAACTTCTAGAATATGTTAACACAGGGAAACAAATAGCATACTTTTAGCAAAAGAAACACAAAAAAGAAGAAATATGCAAGGTCATTATCAATTATCAATTTGTTGTTTTCTCTCAAATATCATAAAGACAGAAGCGACTGGTTACCAAAATGCACCCCACCAAAATATGTTGCCATGTCCATCAAGATCAACCAAATGGTAAATTCATGTATATCTAATAGTTTCAAATTACAGTGTACAGCATTACAGTTTCATCATGATCCTTCATAATTTAGAAATTTATATATAATAATAGGGTTGATGTGGCTATAACTACAATGGTGATCAGTTGCAGGTGAGAATCATTTATATTATCATATCTCTTAGAATTTAGGTTTTCTTAGAATTTATAACAGATGATCTAATAAATTCAATAACAGATATTCAAATACGTTTTGATACTATTGTCACAGAATTGTGATGAAAGTTGTGTTTTAATCATTCTGTTGAAATTACTTATTGATGGAAGGTCTTAAACTACATTACATGTTTATTGAGGTTTGAGAAGAAAAGTGAGTTCATTGAAAGAGGAAAGTTGGATTGCAACCCAAAGAGAATAATGGCCAAACCATGTTTGTGTAACCAACGACCGATCCCGCTAAGTTAGGCCTTTAACAAGCATCTCAATCTCATGTTATGACTGTAATATCTATCAGTACATAGTGGTTGAATGGTCCTACTTTTCACATGTGCATGGCCAAAACCAACTTCAAAGTAACCATCACTTGTTTCTTCCTTCATGGATTTTTCCCCTTCAATATCAAACTTCCCACACACCATGCTGGTCCTAATTCGACTAACCAAATTACTTTCAAACTCTTAGTTATCATCTTACAATTATTTTGATATAACACACATATTCTATAAGAGGTGTCTAAGATAAGATATATTTGATTCTTGATTCTGATGAAAGGAAGATAATTTATCTGATGAATGAAATATTGTCCACTACAATAAAATCATGAAATATAAATCAATTTTAGAAAAAAATAATAATTAGTTGCTATAGTGACTAAATTAGAGATATTTTAGAGACTAAATAAAATTTTGGTTTCTAAATTAGTTTCTATTAAATAGTTTCTAAATTGATATTTAATTAGCTATCAAGGTTTTAACTACCGATTATTTAGATTCTAAATTTGGTAGTTAATTAGTTACTAATTTAAAAATCATTTAACAATAATAGAAACTAATATAGAAACCAAAAGTTTTTTTAGTTTATAAAATTATATCTAATTTAATCACTATAACAACTAGTTATCTTTTATCTCTAAAATTAATTTCTATTACGATACTTTTGGTAACCACGTTATTTTTGTATTTTTTTTAGAAATAATAATGTTTCTTACATAGTATTTTGTGTGTATAAGATTGGATAGACACAGTTCTTTGTGAATATATATGAATCAAAAGTAAAAATTTATAACTTTTATTGGAAATAAGCATAAATTAAATATAATGAATACCATCATTTGCAACTTTTCATTTTCAAAAACCTTGAAAGTTAATTTGATTGTATAAGATGAAATTTAATTATATTTTACGAATACTGTGTTTTATTCAATTTTGATCTAAAAAAGTTGAAATTGGTGTAAAAAACTAAAATATTATTTTTATTAACAACTACAAAAATATAAATGATGATAATAATAATAAGATAAAACACACTAAAGATTGACAGTATAAAATTGGTTTCTACTGTTACTTAATTATAAATTATCATATATATTAATTTCGTTAATTTTAATAACAATATTATATCTTACATTTTATATATACACAGAAATTTTATTGATTAACAATGTAAGAAAACGTTACACCAACAATATATAATCATTAAATTCCAACAATTTTCAATGAAAAGTACATCTAAAAATAAGAACACTGTTGAGGGGGAAAATTTGAATAGCAGCAGCCCAATTCTCTTGTTAGTCTATTGTGGCCTAACTTTGCATATATAGTCATCAGTCATGGATGTCTATTCAAGTTGTCAGCTTCACATTTTCATATTGGGCTCACACTTTTGTTGGATCCTCTTTTTAACTCACAGCTACCAAATTAATTAAGTAATGTAATATAATTAAACCTAATTAACAACAACACACATTGCTGATCAAAAAAAAAAAAAACAAAAAAAAAAAAACAAAAACACACAAAAGAAAGAAAATCTCATAGATACTTTTTTTTTCTCATTGTGGGAATTCTTTAGAAAACTATTTTGAAATGTAAAATATTACAAAAATAGTAAGGAAATGAATCCAAAACAACCAATAAGGCAAAAATAAAATCACACAAATACTAGTTGGTTTAAATTATATACCTAAAATTGTAATTAATTTAATTATAAATTCAAATATAAAAAACATAGATCATTTTTAATTTATTGATTTTAGAACATTTTGTTATAAATTTTTAAATAATTGTTTTCAGTGATATAGATATATTTATAATTTTATGAAGTGTAAAAAATAGACCTAATTTCAAAAAATAGTAATGTATGATTCGGATGTATTTTATTATTTGGGTATATTTTTAATTTTTAAAATAGATACTAAATCATGTCAGTAAAATTAAAACTATTAATTTAATTTCGTTTTCGGGGTTTTTTGCATAAACAATTATCACTTTGTTAATGATTATTATGCGTTATATTGAGAAAAAAATATTTAGGTAAAAACTAAAATTTAATATTAATAATTTAATTAGTTTTTCTTGAAAAATAATATTCTAGTTAATAACTTGTCACTTTTTTAGTTACTTAAAGGTATTTTTAAATTATTTCCAATGGTTAAAATGATGACTTGGTCATTTTGTTTTTATATGTTTACTTTAAATCCAATTAATCTTATCAGTTGAAAGCTAGTAAACTACTCAATTTGTTGGTTCAAGTATTCATGCTTCATTTTGGAAGATTTTGAGTTAACCATCATTGTTGTACAAGTAGTTTGAGTTTTGTAAATAGGGAAATAATAAGAGAGTTAACTCGTTAGGAAATTTTTAATTCCAATAAAATCATCTACTGGAATATGCTATTCACCAAAACAAATCTATGTACTAGTGATTTAAATATATAAAGTGATTTAAAACCAATTGAAAATAAAAAAGCCTTCATAATCTTCAAACATTGTAAAATAATTCCTTTTAGCTTATTTCCTTATTAAGGTTGAAGGTATAGAAACATATTATATACAGTTCATTTTGCATTGCTTTTAAAAATGTAATAAGAACAATTTTGCATTATTTAAAATCATTAAGGCCATTTCAAATGATTTCAAATACTGAAATGAAATATGTGGTAGTTGGAAGATGTATTAAGCATGTGTTTTTTTAATTCAATTTCAAAAACTGATGTATATAATTAAAAAGATGTTAAGAAAGTTTCTTGCTAAAAATTGTCTCCGTATTTAATGAAGCATGACATTGATTTCTTGTTAATAGACAACCATCTTTAATTGTGATTTATTGTTAAAGAAGTTTTTTTTAACAACTTGTTTTGCAACTATAAATGTTAATATTCCAATAAAATAGACACTTTAACACTTAGGCTTTGTTTCTTTCAAGTGGTGAATCTAAGGAAGTGAAAAAGGATGGGAATGAAAAGAAAGTAGTGTAAATTGAGGTTGTTTGGGTTAAAAGAAAGAAAGTAAAAAGTGAAAGTAAATGAAGATTTTTTTTTTTAAAGTTTATGAATAATTTGATGGGTGTGATGGATAAAACATTTTGAATTGATGAAATTATAAAATTACAATTTTAACTTTGTGAAGAAGCCTAAATGAGTAAAGAGTCTCTAACAACAAATTCTCTATTTTGGGAAGATAATTGGGTGGGATCTGACGCCTTGAAATGTAGGTTTTTGAGACTTTTCTCCTTGGCTACAAACAAAGAGGCATCCCTATCTGATTGTGGGGTATAGGACAATAACGTCTGGGCTTGGTGGCTCAATTGGAGAAGGAGTCTTCTTGTTTAGGAGGAGACATAGAGCCAAAGGATAAATGGGTTTGGAAGGAAAGTGAGTGTTAAGTGTTTTCAGTCAAGTCCACCTACGGTATTTTGAGAGTAGAGGCAAAGGGGGGAAATTTGCGGTTGTTCAACTTCTTCTGGGAGATTAAGGCTTTGGCTTCGGCCCATGTCACAACTTGGAGGGTGATTGAAAACAAGATTGCCTCTAAGGTCAATCCGGAGAGGCGTGGAGTTGTAGTCCAGAGCAACTTGTGCTGCTTGTGTAGGGTTCTCGGGGAGTCCACAAGTCATTTTTTTTTCAGATGCAGTGTGACCTGACTAGTTTGGAATCTCTGTTATGCGTGGTTAGGAGTGAGCTCTGTAGACTTGATTACGTCTATCTCACACTTTATGCAATTTACTTTACTCGACGCACCTATGTTTGTCAATCTCATCATGGGAAATATCTGGATTGCGTAGATAAGCGAGATTTGAAGGCATAAGAATAATTACATTTTTAAAGGTAGAGTGATTGACTATTATGAAATTTTCTCTCTGTCACAATTAAAGGTTTGGTCTTAGATCAAATCAAAGTTGTCTTCTGTGGACTTCTCCTTCTCGAATTGGTGCCAAGAACCTCTGGTTTGTATGCATTCAATTAAAAACTTATGAAGGGTTTAGATTGGTTGGGTGTTTTTTTGTGTCTTTGAGGGGAGCTTGCTCTTTTGGTAGCCCTGTGTGTTAGGGTGTCTCTTGTTGGTGTTGTGTACAAGGGTTGAACCACCCTTTAAATGAACCACATTTATTTTATTTTATTTTCCGATAAAAAGCATTTAATTTACATCTCATTCATCCAACTGAAAGATTTTGTGAAACATCCTAATTATTTAGATTGAAATCCTCTCTAGTATAAAAGAAAAAAATATATTAGTATCTCACCTTCTCTTTTTATATTATGTTTTTATCAAAGTTTATCTAGAGGGAGATTTATTAGCATTTGTAATTTAAGATGTATTATGATTCAAGATTAAAACATGTTAAATTAACCACTAAAAATTAATTATATAAAGTTGATGATGTTATATTAAAAGAATTTACATCACATGAGGTTTTTAATTTATCTTTTATGGATTTCACTATGCTACATCATTTTTAAGATACTATATATTATAAAACTTTATTTAATTACTTGTTATTTACACTTCAACCCAAAATTATTTATTATTATGAAATATTTATCTTTAACCAAGTTGCTTTCAATATAAATTTTTATTTATTTATGTGATTCAATATCTTAAATTTATTGTTATGTTAGCATACTCTAATGCAATGATCATATAAGATATATATGTTAAACTTATTATAATGACATCTACAATTAAGAAAAAAAGGAAAAAAAAAGAGGTAAATACTAGATATGGTAGAATGAAAAAAAAAATCATGAATAAGAAGTTTAAGATATGTATAATTTTTTATTTTTTTTAAAGTGAACAAATAAACGTGTCATTGAATAAAATTCCTTGTGAAAAATCATAGAATGTTTGTTTGGTTTTGGGATAAAAAAAGGATGAGTGGAATGAAAATAAGATAAGTGTTTGGTAAATGTGGCATATTAAAGGAATGATTTTAAAACATAGTGGACTTAATATTTTACTTCTAATCTATTATTACGAAGTGGACTTTAAGCTTAACATAAGGACATTTCATAATATATAAGTGGGTGCAAACCTTTGAGCCGGTTTTATGGGGTTGAGTTAGGCTTAAAGTCCACTTCGTAATATGGTATCAGAACCATTTTGAGCCTATCCTAGCGAGTGTTTGTTGGGCTTATGAGGGGTGTGTGTTGGAGATCCCACATCGACTAGAGATAAGGACATTTCATAATATATAAATGGGTGCAAACCTCACCTTATCGAGTCGATTTTATGGGGTTGAGTTAGGTTTAAAGTCCACTTTCGTAACATCTATTTCTATTTTTTTTTCTTCCCATCTCTTCTCTTTAGTCAAATATATTTTATTTCCTATTTTTTTCCACTTTTACCTAAGTATTTTCATAATAGTTATTTCTTTCATCTTTACCAAATATAGTGTAGTACTCTAGGAATGAAATTCTTGATGAATGATTAGTTGTTTAGTTCTAAATTTTCCAAGTCCAAAATGGTTGGGAATCCTAGGTATGCCATGAATGCAATTGTGTAACCATTATTATGTTTCACTTTATTCTAGTGCACTTACACTCATTTTCCTGTTTCCTCTACCATCACATCTAGGCTTCCCAATCCCAATCATAGCTTTCATGTCACTCACTCCATTTCTAACCATTCCACTCAAACCCCAAACTATTCCTTGGTATTAATATATAGTGTGTTAATAGCAACTAATTGCTCCTTTTATCATTATTTCCACTGTTTTTAGACTGTCTTTTGTAATAAAATTATACCGATAAGTAACAAATTGTCATCTACCCATAAATATGCGAATTTGAGAGAATTATATGTAAATTTAGGAGTGGCAAAGCGGGCCCGCCCGTCCCGCGTTTGGCCCTCAAAAATGCGGGGAGGGTTGGCCCGCCCCGCAAAGTTATTCGGGCTAGAATTTCCGACTCGCCCCGCATAAGAGCTGGTCCGTGGGTTTGCAGGCTAGTCCGCATTTTTTTTTTTTTTACATTTTGTTCTTAAAAAATTGTCAAATTAAAATATTTGTTACTATCAAACCTAATTTTTTTTCTTCCTTTTCAAACATCAAAACATTAAACATTAAGATAAATATCAAATATCACTATTCTTCCACTTCCAAAACATTAAAAATACCTAATTCCAAAACATTAAACATAAACATAAACATTAATTCAAAAACATTATTGATATTATTTCATTTCAATAACATTGGATGTCGCTTTAGAAAAACTTTCATCCATTTCTTTTTTTGCGGGTTAGCGGGCCAGCCCGCCCCGTGTTTTTTACCAGCGGGCCGCAGGCCGGTCCGCACAGCCCGCCCCGCATTTTTTACCAACGGGCCGCGGGCCGACCCGCACAGTTCGCCCCGCTTTGCCATCCTATGTAAATTGTTATTTGTTCTAGAATGTTTATATCATCTTAGTTTTTTACTATGTAAGGATTTAATGCAGAAAAAATATTATGAAAAAGATAAAATCAATTTCGTACATAGTATAGAGAATAAAAATCGATTTTGCACTGTGTATAGAGAATGAAAATCGATTTTGTGTGATCTTTTATGATAATTTTCAAAAAAAAAAAATTAAAAAATATTTTTTTTGAGACATTGTTGCTAATTTTTTTTAGAACAAACTTTTTTAAACGAATTAAAATACCGATTAATTAACCAAAACTAAAACGAACTAACAAGCAAAGGAGCAGAAAAAGGATGCATAACCAATTGCATTACGCGACGTCGTTTTTACGCAACAGCGTCTGTGACGACCCCTTTGTGTTGGCAAAACGCTTGCTTCATCGCGTGGCGCAGTGAGTGAAAGCAACAATGGACGATCACAAAGCGAAGGGACAGGAACACGCCAAGAAAGCGGAGAACAAGCTCCACGCTTGTTGCCCCTTGTTCGGTTCCAACTTCGAAGACGCCGCTCTGTTGTTCCACAAATCCGCTACTTCCTTCAAACTCGCCAAATCATGTCTCACACAATCTCTTCCCAAAAGTTTTCTTCTTTTTCATGTTTTGCTCACACTTTTAACTGTTTCTTTGTTCCTTCAGGGGACAAGGCGGGCTCACTCTTCGTAAAATCGTCTAAATGTCACATGAAGGTTCTGTTCTCACCATCATCCTTTTCACACTTTAGAAACCCAGTTTTGTGCATTGGCTTCATTTGTTACTATATATATATCATATAATATGATGCCCCTTTTTTCCAATTATGAGTAGTGCAGTTAGGTAACAAGCATGATGCTGCAAATGCTTATATCGGTGCTGCTCATTGCTACCAGAAAACTTCATTAGCAGGTGCTCTTCGACGTCCTTCCCGGGATTCCCTATAGAACTTTTGTTTAATTACTCATTTGCTCCATGTACATAATCTCTCTATTTTTTTTAGTTCTTCTTGCACCTAAAAAGTACCGTTTTTGTCGTTGTCGTAGGAAATTGTGGGGACTAGAATGGAATAAGAAAAGTGTATATGTAAGGATGGAAACAAGTTACAAAGTGTGCATGAGTAGTGTAAGAACTAAAAGGGTAGGTTTCGAGGGTAAGGAGTAAAATGTAAAGATTGTGTGAGTATGCTGGCAGAGTAATTAAACTTTCTTTTTTCTTTCACGCATTCACATAGTCAATAACTTGGAACCATCTAATTAAGATGGGATTACTCATATTTTATCTTGGTAAATTGGACCTTAAAGACGCATTTGAGATTTCAGCTATTCAATTTTTATTGATAGTTATAATGTATTGACTGGGTGAATGCGTAGACTGTATACAATCCAGTTTCGTTGGTGTTTTGGCATTCCCAGGGCAGTGAAGATGCATTTCAGTAGCATAAGCTGTTTTTAAATCTATTTTTTGAATTTTTTTTAAATCTAAACAAATGGTAGTTATACAGTTGGTGCAGAGTGGTGTAAGGCACACACGTGCAGAACTCAGAGATGTTGAACAAGATAAAAAAAAGGAAGACAAGAAAGATTTCTTACTGTTTCTGTTTAGTTTAAAGCGCTTGTTTGGAAATACTTTGTGAAACTTGATAGAATATGTAATTGATATTGATTGATGAGTATGTGAAATTGTACTACAAAATTGCTGTTAAACCAGAAGTTGAAAAAGAATGAAACAGGCCCTTTAGCTAACCTTTTTGGCTTCTGTTTTGGGATTTAAGGAGCTATTTGCTACTTAAATAAAGCAGTGACGATCTTCGAAGAGATGGGTAGGCACATCCTGGCTGCTAAGTATTCAAAGGTACCTTTTGTTGTTGAGTATACACATTCACCGAGTGTAGGGACAAGCAAGACTTGGGCAAGTCTGTTTTGGCATGTGCCTTCCCGTACTGTCTCCCCAATTCTGTTGACGACCTTTTTCATGTTCAAGTTCATGTCCATGCGGTTCTTTCCTTCTTTGGGGTTCTTGTAGGGAGTTTAAATTGTTTGAAAATAAAGTTATTTTCAGAGTTGAATTTGTATTTCTGGATTTAGGAAATTGGCAATTTATATGAGCTCAAACCAGACGTAGAGAATGCTAGATTGCATTATGAGAGGGCTGCTGAACTTTTTGAAATTGGGGATGCAGCAACCTCTGTGATCCAGTGCAAGCTTAAAGTTGCAGAATATTTTGCCCAGCTTCAACAGTAAGTGTGTTTAACTTTCATTTACCTGCATATCTCTTGAAATTGCATGTAACTTCTGTTCTATTCTTGAAATGGTTGGAGCTATCAATTAATAGCATGGGATATGCATACCATCTAATGTTCATTTACTCAAACTGATTAGAGATGAAGTGAATTGCAAACATTAAAACTTGGGGTATATTGATCTACTTGATGTTTACCAGATATCAGAAGGCAATTAAGATTTATGAAGATATTGCTCGACAGTCACTGAATAGCAACATGTTGAAATATGGAGTTAGAGGACATCTTCTTAATTCTGGCCTTTGTCATGTTGTTAAAGGGGATTTTGTTGCAATTTCCAACTCTTTGGAGCGTTATCAGGTTCTTTTCTAGAGTTTCTTTTACGTATTGGTGAATGCTTTATACTTAAACTTCTAACATACTTTCCTTTTATCACATAGGACTTGGATCCCACATTCTCCAGAACCCGTGAATACAAATTTTTGGCTGTAAGTGGTGGAATTTTGATGGAACTGGATCATATTCAGATGAAGTCGAATAATAGAAAGAATAGGGATATTTTTTATTGTGTATATTATCAAGATCTGGATGGGAGATTGCAAATCTAAAACGGAAGAAGAAAAATTAAGTGTACAAAGAGGAGTCTACACTCTTGAAATTTGACCTTCCTTCTGTCCTTTACCTTTGTCTTTAAATTCTCAATGACTGGTTCTATCTCCTATGAGTTGAAATCTCACTACTAACTGACGGTAACAGCTTGTCCAATTAGTGGTTAAGTCTCAATGACAAGTGCAACAGTAGTAATTAACTCCCCTAGTTACCTGCACACCCTTCTATTCTTTCTAATATACACCATCTTAAATTGTCCATCAATCTCAGCGCTTCAATGTTGTTTGTCTTTTGGAATAACTCCTTGTCTTCCTTAAATTCCTACAAAAATGGTCTTTTCTTAGTGCTATTAGCTTGGCTTGTTACTTTGCTCTCATTCTTTTTGTCACTGTTTCATTTATCGATTGAAAATAATTATCATATTTCAGGATTTGGCTGCTTCAATTTACGAGGGAGATGTTGAAAAGTTTACTAGAGTAGTCAAGGAGTTTAATGGCACAACCCCACTGGTATTATAGTTCTGTGTCCCAAGACAAAGAAAAACAGTCACATTACTACTCTTTAATGTTATATAATTCTTTTAATGTTTGCAGCATTTTATTAAAATCAAAATCCGTTTGTGTTAACTGCTGGAAAGTAAGATAAAATGTTTACGTTGTTTGATATGTGAATTGATTAATTTTAGAGGCAATGATGATCTCCTTGTCAAACTTTGCCATGCTTGATATAGATGTCATTAATTTTAGCTCATAAACATTGATCCCAATTTAAAATTGATGTTGTTTGCTCCACTGTATTTGCCATTGTTCTTAAATGCTGTAATTTTTTAATCTTTTTGACAGCATATATATTATTTTCTTATATCTTGTGTGACATTTCTTTGTATTTCCGTCCTCCCAATCTTCCATTTCTTTTTAAGCTGGAGGAAGGATAAGTTTCCACATTATATGTACCTAACCAGCCTTAATTGACTTATCCTTGTCTTTTCTTTTCACAAGGCTACCATTGCCTTAAATACAACACCTTCATTTCTACCCCCTCTTTTTGTATCTGTCTGTACATACATTTATTTTAGCATATTTGTCTTCACTGAATTTGTTCGTTTGTTTCAACCAACATGGCATAAAGTATATTGTACATTATTGGCATTCTTATCTTTATGTCTTCTTGTAAAGCTACTTTTGGGATTTTAATTTCCAAAATTAAAATCTATAGATGATAATAGTGAAAAGGATACAAAGACTTGGATTTAGAAAATGATGATTGACAATTCCTATCTTGAAAACTTGAATTTTAATTTTGTTGGTAATTTACTTGTATGGTTAAGATATCGATGCCTTTTTATTGCTAATTATGACTATTAATAATTTTGAGTAATTTTTATCATTTTTGAAAATTTATATATAGTATGCATTTTATAAACTAAAGAAAAATTCAAATTAGTGGTTATCACACTATCTGCTATCTTGCAATGGGCATTGTAGCAGCGGTACTATCATCTTAGATGTAAAAAATTGAAGTTACAGCGACGTGTGTTATTTAATTCCCTTGTCAAATTAGTTTGTATCTATTAATTGAAAGGACAATTTTCAATCTTTTAAGAGATAGCTAAAAGTAAATCTCCAGAGACCTATCTAATTCTATATGTTTCTAACGTTGCATATGACTTGACCGTTTCAATGCAGGATTCTTGGAAGTCAACCCTTTTGTTGAGAGTAAAGAATGCTTTGAATGAAAAAGTGATGGAAGAGGATGATTTAACCTGAATGAGAGATGGCCTATACATTGGTATTTTAGCAAGAGATAAGAGGAATATGGCATTGAAGTGAAAGTGAGAGACGACACTGTTAGAAAATAATGAACAAAATTTAATGAGAATGTCACATAAGATACAAACAAGATGACTAAAATGAAAATATAAAGTACTAGCCAAACTCAAAACCAAGTGATAGTGTATTGTTATGTCCCAAGTATATTCTATTGTAGTGAATGTTTTTTTTTTTTTTTTTGATCAGCACTATTGTAGTGAATGGTGATTAAGACAATAAAAGAGAAAAAGAAAAAGAGAAACAATAAATGCTAAAATGAAAGTACCCACTGCAGAAGAAAATAACTTTATGTAATGATTGTCTATCAAACAATATTTGTGTAACATTGATTGAGAAAAAATGACAGGAAATCACTTGCTGAGTTTGGATACCACGAAAGAGCATGAAAGGGAAACAAAGAGGGAAGGGAAGTGGATTTGGACCAGAAGAAATACAAAGAAAAACCGTTTTCAAACAACCATGAATAGAAATATGAAAAAGAGAGAAAGTGAAGCACAACACAATGATTGAGTTATACCATATGATTGATTAAGTTGTATGTTATTATGATTGAGTTTAAAAGTCTTTTATAATCAATTATAGATTGTGGGCTCTTAATCGATTATAGATAATGGCAGATTTTTTTTTTTCAAATCTTAACTTTTTAATAGCAAAATAATAATAATTACGAGAATACATAAATAAGAAAAATAAAATAAAATAAATAATATAATGTAGTCCGTTTTAGTTAAATATGGAATGGAAGCTATTTTCAAATTTAGAAAGGATTTCTAAATTATTTATTTTATAATGTAATATTTTCAAAATTTGAAAAAAACTTTTAATTATATAATTTAAAACGTGTTTTTTAGTTATTTTCGGATTCTATCAATCTAAAAAAAATCCTAAATCACAAATCGATGTTTGAATAGTTCAAAATATATTTTTTTAAACAAAATGTTTCAAATTACATAATTTAAAATATAAATTTACATTAAGAACTAAATAATTTAAAACGTTTTAGTAAACCAAGAAACAAATTCTGAATTCTTACACAAATATTTCAATTAATTTCAAAATGTAATTCACGACTACATGATCTCAATATAAGAAAAAACGTGTTTCGATAATTAAACCTTTAAATATTTTAACTTTTTTACATAAATATATTTTTGGAGGAAGAAGCAGCTTTTTATGAACTATTTCTTTTGTTGTGATTTAGTGGTCTATGAATCATTTTGCTCCTATCTCAAAATTATTATTTTCGTTGTAAACCTAACTCGGAATAATTAATTGGTGTCTTTTTTCGATCATTTACGAGATTCCATTAGACGCAGAAGACGGCAACAACTTCATCACTGTCATATTATAAGTTCAATAATTTGCATTTGGCAAAATGACGAAAGAAGATGTCACTGATCTATAGTTTATATATGCATATTTTGGTCTTCTGCTACTTGTCACCACAGGTTTGTTATGAATAAGTTCACAAATGACGTGTTATTGACATGTTCAGTCTTCTGTCAAATCAACAAAGATAACAAAAGAGAATAACAAAGTGCTGAGCCATTTCTGTTTTATGTATATATTACACTTATTCATGATTAGATTGTGTAGTACGTTTCTGAACCCTGTCTTTATTGTACGTAGCTTTTAGAATCATAATCTGGTAAAACATCTCATACAGAAAAATCTATATACTCATAAGGTATAATAAAAACAAAAAAACAATAAATAATAATAATATTTTTTTTAAAAAGATAAATTTTAACGAGATAATGGACGAGTCCAATAATAGATAAAAATAATCTTGATGTTCATCTTTTAAAATTGTAAAAAAATTCCTTTCGATTAAAAACATTGATTACAGAAATTGACTGATACGTAACATTATAATTAATTTAGAAATGTAACTAAAAAGAAAATAACACTATTAAATATGAGAAAGAGTGAAGCTAAATGTATTTATGACTAAATTTGAAATTCAATTCGATTTGAAGAACTAAATTTTTTGAGAGGGGTGTTTTCCAAAAGCAATGATATTTGTAGAAGTTCCTAAAATAAAGGTGAAAGTTATAAATATAAAAATAGTTGTTTTATAGAGTTTATCTTGGGTATTTGAACTGAAATAATGTAATTTTAAGTAATTTTTATACAAATGAACAAATTTTAAAAAATTTCAAAAAAACACAATTTCAAAATAAAAAATATAGATAAAAAGAAAGTCATGCGTGCCACATCAAATCAAATCTGGACCATACTTGTTTTTTATCTGAAACATGGGTCTCCTCCATAAACATAAGTAACAAACAATAAAACAAACAAGTTTATAAGAATCGTTAAATATATATTTATTTTTATTATTAAATTTGCTTCAATATCCTCATCCCTTATCTTATCGTATCTCCCCGTTTTAAATATTATAGATTCCCTCACAAGAGTTTTAGGTTGAAACAGAACTAGGTGGGTTATTTAAAAAATAATTTTAATAAAAAATACGTTACTTAATCCCTTTTTTACCAATGTATTAAAAAATATATTTATAAGAAACTTTGATTTAGCTGAATTTAACAAAATTATTTAGATTAAATATGTTAGTTAATGAATGAGATGTTTGTAATATGTAAATAATTGAAATAGTTTAAATTATTAAAATAATAATAATTTAAAAAAAATTAACAATCATTTTATATAAAAGAATTTTTTTTATATTATAAATATTTAAATGTGTATACAAATGAAAAATATATTTAACTTCATTTATTTATTACGATAGAAAATAATATGATGAGTACATAAGAATTTGATGTTTATGTTAGAGTTTGTTTTTAAAAAGTAAAATTTGTGAGTTGCCGGCGAGTCGGCACTTGAAACATGCAAAAACTACTCTGGTGTTGGGTTTGCATTATAGCATAAAATGTGGAGTTCAACACAAATTCACACTCACTTCACTCTTTATTCTCTAATATCCCTTCACTTCTCCGCCGCCGCACGCTCTCCCTCTCTCGCTCGCTCTCCGCCTCGCTTGCTAACTCTATCAACCTCTTCCGCTCCAACCACGAGGTGGCCGTTGTTGGTGGCGGAGTAATGGAGAAGGCGAAGGAGAAGGGGAGAGTGTTGAAGGTTGGTCTCATATGCGGTGGTCCTTCCGCTGAGCGTGGGATTTCCCTCAATTCTGCTCGATCACTCCTTGATCACTTGCAGGTACAGATTCTTCGGATTCTGTTACAGCTAAATTTTCGTTTAAGCGTTTTTCGATTATCAGAGGACTAATTCGATTATCAGAAAATACTTCCTCCGAGAGAGACGATAAATTTAAGTGAGGTTAAGATTCGCATCAAACATTAATGCAATAATTGGCTCACTGGACCCAAGTTCATTGGATATCGACCTTAGTTATTACTCTTAAAAAATTAATTACTTATAAAAACTTAATCATCATATAAGTATTGATATTGTTGAAGTAATATTACAAAAGCCAAGCATTGTACTAGGTGTTAACTCAAGAGAAATCACCTTAAATATGAAAACGTCAATTATCGTGGTCATTGAGAGACGTTGAAATTGTATGTGAGGTGCGGACGGATTTTTGAAACATGACCTTTTTCATCATAATTATTTTATTATTATTAATGTTAAGCCTTGGATTATTAAAATTTAAAACTCGAACTCTTACAAGTTAATTATGCTCTTCATTTAGATGTTTGTTGTCCTACCATGTGTTTCTTCCGGTCTATTGAATCAGAGACTAATGCAGCTGGTTCCTGTGATTGCTCTTTCTTCAGTTTACTTCGAAGTTATAGTTATAGTACTATACTGAAATTGTGAGAGAAATTTCTCGAGTTTTCATTTTATTATTTTGGCTTGTTTTAGTCGTGGTGAGTTGTAACAGTATGTGCTAATTTGGAAAGCAGCTGAAGGTGTTTTTTTTTTCTGTTTTAGTATCTTATTTCTTTCATATATATGAAACTCATTTCTTTTCCTGTTGTCTGACAGGGGGACAATTTACACGTTAGTTGCTTTTATATTGACTGCAATCTCAATGCGTATGCAATTTCCTCAGCTCAGGTTAGTACGATACATGTTTCTCAAAATATGCTCCATGAGCTCTCTGTCTGTCAAACTATAGCTTTTCTTACGCTGATTGGTATATATTAAGAACAATTCTGATACGAATAAGGCTAAACTCATATGATATGATGAATTAGATAGTAGAAAATTTGAACCAAATCAAGGCTAGACAAGTCACAGTTTCTACAACAATATGGGGGCAAAATAATAGTTGAATTAGGTTCTCCTTTGGTCTACAGTCTACTCAATCCTTCCTTACAACTTTCATTAAGTTTAATAGTATATAATTCCTGGTTAATCCCAGTTAACACAAATAAGTGAAATGTCTATTTAGTGATCATCACCTCTGACTTTAAATCTCCATGATCTCTCTTTTGGTTTGGTTATGTCTGGTCTGTCCCATTCAAGCCATTCATTCTTCTACTTTCTATATTATTTCCCAGGTATATTCCAACACACCCGCTGATTTTGATTTTAAACTCGAAAGGTTAGTGTACATTTTCAACTTAAGGAAAATTACAATAGTTCTGGTCACAGTTTCTCTAATATAGGAATAATTAACCACACACACGTGTGGTTAAATGTTCCTAAAATATAAATATTTTTACTAATAATTCCTTCTTAATATCCCCTACAAAGTATGGATCAAATACTCGTAAACTGTTGTATGAAATAATTTACATTTAAAATTTGAGATTAAAGATGGCCACTTCTTCAATTTGCAGCCTTGCCCAAAGTTTCCAGAGTTTGTCTGACTTAGCAAAGCATCTAGCTACAGCTGTGGACATAGTATTTCCAGTCATACATGGTAAATTTGGTGAAGATGGTGGCATTCAGGTGCAGTATATATACACATATATATTTGGAATTCTTCTAGGTTGTAATGAGCTTGTGTATTTATCAATGATATTTCTGTGTCAAACATTAATAGGAATTGCTGGAAAGATATAATGTTCCATTTGTTGGCACGGGATCAAAGGAGTGCGGCCAAGCATTTGACAAGGTATAGGACATATGTATTTTGTTATGTTTCTTCTCCAACATGTTTTTTTTTTCTGTTTATCATAACTGGAATGCATTTGTGATCTAAGATTTATATTTTCAAACCTTTTCCTCTCTTGTAATCTTTTGTTATTTACTAGTTTGACTTTTACTGTTCCTCTGATTCATTTGTCCCCTTAAAATTAATTGTCAGCATAAAGCCTCACTGGAGCTCCGGAAGCAGGGATTCATAACAGTACCCAGTTTCTTAGTTCAGGTATTATAAACTGTGTTTTAAACAGGCTATTGTTTCACCTTGTAATGATAATTAATTATGTGTCACAGAAGTCTGATAATTGGATGTTTTTAAATGTTAGATAATTGGATGCTTCATAATTAATGTTCAACTATATTTTTATTGTATTAGATTTCGTCCATGTTTAATTGCTTTTGAAAGTGTTTTCTTTTCTGTCTTTAAAATCTATTCATCCAACTTTTCTTATTTACACACTATTTTATAATATGATGTCAATTAGGGGTATGAAACAAACAAATCAGAAGTATCAGAATGGTTTAAAAAGCACCAGCTGGACCCTGACTTGGGGAAAGTTGTGGTAAGGCATTTGATTTTAGTTCTGTCATTATAGGTTCATTGTTAATTCATTGCGAGGGAGTTATTTTATGCTTGTTGATGTTGTAAATTTGATGCTTTAGGTAAAACCAACAAGAGGAGGGTCAAGCATTGGTGTTAGAGTTGCTTATGGTGTTGATGATTCTCTTTTAAGAGCCAACGAAATTATGTCTGAGGTATTTCCAATACATTTTAAACTTGAATGCAAGCATACACTTTTATATGTGATGACTTTTATTTAAGATCCAGATTCAATTATATATCACTACGAAGAAAAATCAAGAACTGAGGAGGAATACATTTTGACTAGAACTATATTAAGGCGCTGTTTTAATAAGCTTAAGTACTTATGTAATAAAAATAAAAATAAAAATAATAATAATAATAAGAAGAAGAAGAAAAAGAAGAAGAAGAAGAAAAATAATTGTAAAATGAATGAACTTCCTTCATAAGATAAAATCAATTTAAGCATTTTCATTTATGGAGAAGTTAGCTAAAAGGTTCTGTAAAAGTTGAAGGGTTAAGTTAATTTTAACATAATTAAGAACGTTTACTTCATTTCACCTTCTTATTTTCTTTTCTTGAACGTGTCTATTGAGAAAATATATCTGTGTAACAAGCTGGACATCTCTTATGATATATGTTAGAGCAAATTACGCTAAAATCTCTTAAGATTTCACCTAACTCTACTTTTTTAACATTTACAGCAATCCCCTTGTACGGTTACATGGATTAATTTGTTTATTGAGTAACCAGGGGTGTTTGTGTAATGTATAGGGGGCGTGTTAGTGGAATATAATTAAGGGGGATTAATATCAGTGTCAAAAGGGAGGGGGATTAGGAGAAATTTGATGAAACTTCAATTAATGTCAGTGTAAGTTGCTTTATGAGTTAACTTTTGGAATTGATAATTGATTTTGAATGTGATAGGGAATTGACGATAAAGTGCTAATAGAAATATTTCTTGAAGGAGGGAGTGAGTTTACAGCCATTGTCCTTGATGTAGGGTCTGGTTCTGATTGCTTTCCTGTTGTACTACTCCCAACTGAGGTATGTTTTGTCTTTTCTCCCTTGACATTTCTTGCTCATTCACTGCAATTCTGTAATATTTGCACGTGTTAACATCAGTTTGCAGGGGATTCTGTATCTAAAATAAGACAGCAGAAAGTATCAGTTCCTTCTATTCATCGCACTAAAACTCTTTGAAAAACTCTAAAATAAGCTTATAAGATGAGGAGTGTCCTATATATATACTGTAAATTCGTCTTAACTTTTTAAGGTAAGTTATAATACCATATTAGGAAGTGAGTTTAAATCTAATTCATTCTTATAAAACCAACTTTATAAAGTGAGGTTTGTCTATCCTTATAGTATAAATTAGTCATACTTTTAGTCAATGTGAGATCTACAACATTGGATTGATCTAAATTAAATTCCCTTTATATATTGTCTTTTCTGAAACTGATAATATGTACTATGCTACCACCTTGTCTTGACTTCTGCCACAACCGCCCTCCCTACTGAATGTTAGTTTTCCCAATCAACAATATATTTTTGTATTATCTAATTTAATGTACCAGTTACCTAATGTTGGTTTGGAATGGAATGATTATTATTTTTTTATACTGAATGAGACATGTTAAAGATAATGATTATTCCACTGCTTTCCTTCTCATTCCACCAAAGGATTCCATTGAATCAAACTAGACCCGACTGAAATTCTCTTTTCAAAAGTATAAAATGAAGAAGAAAGTGAAAGGAATTTTAAACTCGAGAAAATATAATGTATTATGGGATACATTTCAAGGCCATAATTTGGACATGACTCATGAGAGAAAATTCAGTGATAATAGTTGGGATTGCTTGTATTTATAGATTAATCATTCTGTGGTTGCCAATGTCTGTGAAATTACTCAAGCAATTTGTACGAGGCAATTAAGTTGGCTATTGCCTAATAAATTTTTTAAATTCCGGAGTAACATTTAGATGCACAGGTGGAGCTTCAATTTCGTGGGGCAAATGATGTGAAAGAGAATGATGCAATATTTAATTACCGCAGGAAGTACCTTCCAACCCAACAGGTCAGTAGTCGTGTGAATGTGTTTATATGCACTCAAGATATATGGCACGTGCTTTCTGAGCTTAAAAATAGTGCACCAAGTGACCCTTTTTTTTTACCTTCAGTTAATATAGTATTTCATTTCAGCCAATGCTGGCTACTGTTTTCTTAATCAGATGAAGCATATATTATTTGCAGGTTGCTTATCACACTCCACCGCGGTTTCCTTTGGAAGTAATTGAAAATATTCGCAAAGGAGCATCTCTGTTATTTCAACATCTTTGCCTGCAAGACTTTGCTCGAATTGATGGATGGTTTTTGCCAAATCCAGGTTCCAAGTTATCATTATCTTCAGAAAGCGACTTTGGAAGGACTGAATCAGGTTCCATAGTATTCACTGACATTAACCTGGTAAGATGACTCCCTTCCATGGGAATAATATGGATATCTTTAGCAGTTTTACTACTAATTTTGATTTTTTACTAGTTTGCTGAATGTTAAAATCGATGCATGTTTCAGATCAGTGGTATGGAACAAACCAGTTTTCTATTTCAGCAAGCTTCTAAGGTACTTCTGGACGTGTCTGCATCACATTTCTTATATTCTATATCCACAGTTCCCTATATTTTCCAAAAGTATTTATGTCATAATTATGTGTCTGTAATTGGTCTGTATTTATATGTGTGCCATTTTTATTTATCTTTTAAATTGACCATTTAATCTCACTGTGTTATATAAAGAAAGGCATTAGGGGTTATAGGTCAGTGAAGTACCTAACAAGTTCAAAAGGAAGTTCTATCACACTGCTATACAACCAATTATTCTTTATGATAGGGAATGTTGGGCTTTAATTGTCAATAAGAGAAAAAAAAGTGCAAGGAGTAAAAATGAATATGTTGAGACGGATGTGTGATCACAAAAGAAATGACAAAATACAAAACGACTGTATATGATCGGAGATATTATGACACCTGTTAAGGAAAAGAATGAAAATATTTAGCTAAGATGGTTTGCATGGGTGGAAAGAAGGTCACTGGAAATACTAGTGAGGAGAGTAACTTCTAGGTTTTTATCTCTATAAATACAGGTAGATGGAGACCAAGAAGAACATTGGAAAAAATTAGTACAAGGGATCTGTGGGGAATACTATCCTCGAGAATTGTTTTTAACCAAGTCCAATGGCATTGTGTGATTCATGTATCTGATCTGACTTAGTGGGAAGGAAGTGGTTGTGGTTGTTTTAATCTTATGCGTTTCAGTGACATAACAAATTGTCTATTTCCTTTTAACGGGATTATACCGGATCTATCTATTGTTACACATACTGAAAGCATGTTGTTGTGCAAACACAGCACTGACCAGTTAAATCACTTCTACATGATAAAATTGATTATTTTTCTTTTTCTTGTTTATGCATGGACAATCTTATCGTTCGCTACTTGAAAATGTTACATGTTATTCAGGTTGGGTTTTCTCATACAAACATCCTCAGAAGCATTATTCATCATGCTTGCTTGCGATTTCCAAATCTTGCATCAGTTAGTGGTATATCAGGTCAACTTCCAAGCAGGTCAAAATCCTTACAACTTAACAATTCATTTTCTCACCATGAAGGAGCTCGAAAAGTTTTTGTCATTTTTGGAGGTGACACATCAGAACGACAAGTATCTCTTATGAGTGGTACAAATGTTTGGCTTAATTTGCGAGCCTTCCATGATGTAAGTGTCCACAATCAGGAAGACCTTACAGTTACTGTACATGCTTTGTTAACCCATCTGCAGAAGTTTGGCGTCCACCTTTAAATATATTTATGTTCTTGTTCTTACAATTTTCTGAGAGAAACGTATAAGCATTAATTTGACACTTTTCCTTTGTTTGTTTGAGCTATTGCATATTTCCATACATTCAGAATCTTCATGCAATGTGATGTAACAAATATAACACACTTAGCCAGGTTCTCTTCATCTTTTGAAGTGGAGTAGGGGTAATTTTAGAATATAGGATCTTTCACGGATGTGATATTTTAGTTTATCTTTTAGCAGATAATATTTAATTTTCAAGATAATATAGGTCTTATGGCATTCTGTAAACTTATGGAATTTGCTATCTGAAAAGACTAACATTGTACTTTATGATATGTCATCAGAGACTAAAATAATTGTTCACGCAGCTTGAGGTCACTCCATGTTTGCTTTCCCCAGTAAGAGAGTTTTCAACTAGTGCTGATGTGGGAAAGAAGGCTGATGACGTAATGAATAGAACAGTTTGGTCATTACCGTAAGTATTGTTTCTCTACCTCAAGATTTTCCTTGGTTTTTGGATATGCATATGAGAACAACTTTATTTTACAGTTGTTAGACGGATATAAAACTATTCCTAGGGTTCCACCTGTTAGCTTATGCTTTCAGGAGAGTTGGTGTTAAATGCCGCTTATTGTAGTCATCCTATTCTGCCTTAGTTGCGACCTTGTCGAGAGTTGTCTCTCAAGTGTAACCTCAAAGGTGGTTGTGGTTTAGTCTCACTTCAACTAGAGAGATGACTTAAATAGAGCATATAGACTTGAAACATGATCATTTTATAAGCTGGTTTTGTAAAAGTGCTTTAGATTTTAAAACCAATTTCTAAAGTTGGACTCTAGCATGATATCAAAGACCCAGTGACCAAATGGTGAAATTTGATCTTTTCTTCTACAATTAAATTAAACTTCATCACTGAGAAAAGTACAATTTGACTATTGTGAAGCCCAAGGAAATCTTGAACAAGGAAGTATTCCAAAAACCAAAAACCATTGTTGGACCTCCATCTAACAGCTTATCTTTTCAGAGAGTTGGTCCTTAACAGGATGTTATATTCGGCTTGAAATCTTCTATCCTGAACTTATTACAGGCTTCGGGTTTTCCTTTAGAAATTTTATTTGGGTTCATACTTTCTCTTAGACAATATTATGCTTCAGAAAGTAAAATTATATTTTTTTCATTAGGGTTATAAATTTAGCAATTGCAATCTAGAAATGTATCCAATTACTGGTACATTCCAGTTTAGAACCAACAATCTGTCTAAGTAGCTTGACATAGGCACTCAATCCACGATTACTATAATACTTGTGTTGATTGTCATTTATGCACGTGAACTCTTAGTAATATAGTTTAATGAAATAATTCTATAGTAATTATTTGTGTACAGTTATTCTCTTGTGCTACGACATACTACTGAGGAGGTACTGGATGCATGCATGGAAGCAATTGAGCCAGAACGAGCTGCCATAACATCTAACCTACGGAAGAAAGTAATGAATGAGCTTATGCAGGGTTTGAAGGATCACAATTGGTTTACAGAGTTTGATATTGCTGATGAACTGCCAATGAAATTTTCTTTAAGGCAGTGGATCAAGCTAGCCAAGGAAGTCCAGGCAACAGTTTTTATTGCAGGTATTGAGCAAAAAGTGTTTTCTATTTGTTAAATTTTAACTTCAATTTTATTTGTTAGTAATGGTACTGTCTCACTTTCACTCACAAAAGCAATATTAATATGAATTTTGAAAAATGGAACGCTAAATAATTGTTGAAATTCTACGCCATGCCTATGCTTTTCGTCGAGGAACTCCTCTGTCACAAGGAACATTCCTTTGTTCACAAAAGTACTCCTACTCTCTCTGACTGAATTCTAGCTTACCTCCCCTCTCTTTCTTACATGTCTAACTAACCACATCCTTAACCACATGCTTCTTCCCCTCCCCTTTCAGCCAAACATCTCTAGCATCTGGCTTGAACACTTTTCCAAACTTGTATCTTGGCCCATTATCTATTTGTTCTGTTCTTAGTTGACCCACTAACCTATGTCAATTTCTAACAATATAATTTCATATTCACTATTTATATATTATTGAAGATGAATAGTTAGCTGCAATATCAACATTCGGTGTGCTTCATGCTTCATCTTGACAGACATCATTTTGATAACACTTCAAGATAATCAAAAGTTACATTTCTTGAGGTAGAACCACAAAAAGGATATTGGGAAATTTTTTGTTAGATATGACTATAGTAAAGCCAATAAATGGTAACCTATTCTAAAGTGAACTACAAGTCCCTTGTAATTTGACATTATGCTTGATTGAGATGGGGAAGAGATTCTATAAATTAACTTGCTTTCGTACCCTATTGGGTTCGCACAACAATCACAAGAGAAGGCAAGAACAAGAATGAAAAAAAAAAACTATATTATAATAGACTTTTCTAGACATAGATGACACATATCACAAAACGTACTACAAAAAGTATAACATATCTCTATAAATAGAACAAGGATTACAGAAAATTGTTAAAACCATTAAAACAAACATCATTTATGGGATTACAAAAGGTAGACAGTGTACCTAATCTTAATACTACTAGAAGCACTCTAGTACACAGTCTTCTATGCTCTTCATAAGATGATCACGATTTAGAGTTAATACATCACAATTCTTTACCTTGATTCCAAATTGTGGAAGAGCTCTCGCATCACCTTCCATCATCCTCAAACAAAAAATTAATCCACTCAAAACAATGTTTGAGCCTCAATCTTGGAAAATAATTTGTAAACACATATGCAAGATTCTCCTCCGAAGTTACCTTCACAATCCTGACCTCCCAATACTCAACAATGTTTCTAAGAAGTACAGTCTAACATCAATGTGTTTGGTTCTCTCTTGATATATTTGATGATCAACTAGATGTATAATACTTTGACTATCACAATGAATAGTCACAGAGTCTCTTATAATACCCAACTCTCCTATCATCCCCTTCAACCACGAAGTTTCCTTCACCCTTTCTATAAGCCTCAATAGTACATAAAACTATCATTAATTGCAAATTGACTTTCCAACAAACTATAAAAGCTTTGCATCTTATAGCCTTTATTGTTCCCAAGAAGAACTATACCTCCTTTTTTTCAGTTCTAAAGTCTTAAAGGAATTGAACAGGTGTGGTAAAGGCAACCTAAGTCCATGATCCAAATCCTTTTTGTATCTAACATTTGATGGCACTAACTAATACTCTAGTAGACTCATAACTATCAAACACCATCGCAACAACAGCAAATTCTGACACTCCTCTTTGTTTAATAGTGATACTGACCAGAATATGGCATATTCTTCCAACAGTTTTTTTTTTTTATTTTATCAGCAAGAATATTCTTCCAACAGTTGTTTAACAATTTAAATGTATAGATAAACTTTAATGGAATGCAAGCTTATGATTGGTTGTTTATACAATGTTTTACTCCTTGTTTGTTATAGTGCATGGAGGTATTGGAGAAGATGGTACACTTCAATCTTTGTTGGATGCTGAAGGAGTGCCCTACTCAGGTTTGTTTATAACGTGCACCTAATATGTGAGACTATTAGGTTTAATGGTTTCCACTAATCAAGTTTATTTATTTATTTATTTATTCTTTTAATTTTTATTTTCTTTTGTTCTCTTTTATCTTTTGTTTAAGGTCCTAGTGCATTGGCATCAAAGATTTGTATGGACAAAGTTGCAACTTCTGTGGCTTTAAAACATGTACGTGTCCCTAACTTGAATATTTGTTTTCTATGAAAGATAAAGAACACTCCTTACATTAATTTCTCAATTGTATCAAGGATGTGCCTCTATCTATTATTAGAGTTTATTACTATAATTTAGAATTTCTACTATTATTAATGTTAGTGTAGGGGTTATTGGCTATTACATATTTATGACAGTTATACCAATTTTAAAATTAATAGGTATAATTATTATCAATTGTCAGATACAATTCTTTTCATCTTTAAGAAAAACCATTGAAATCTAAGTCTAGTTTTTCCAACAATCTGATATGTTTCTCTGACTTTGCTTTCTAATATCCTGATCTTAAAAGCTTGAAAATTCGGGGGTTCTTACCATAAACAAGGATGTCAGGCAAAAAGCCGATCTCTTTAATAAGTCCTTAAATGATACATGGCATGACCTCACCTCGAAGCTGCAGTGCCAAACATTATGTGTCAAACCAGCAAAAGATGGATGCTCAACTGGGGTTGCAAGACTATGGTAGATTTATTACTTTGTTAGTATCTCTTTTGAATAATATCAGTGATTAAAGGTTATCATAGGATTCAATGAATTATGTAGGTTATCATAGGATTCAATGAATTATGTTTTACAACTAGCTAATTCTATTTTCATACAGTTGTTCCAAGGACCTTGCAATATATGTCAAAGCTCTGGAGGACTGTCTACTAAGAATTCCTCCAAATAGCTTATCAAAGGTATGCATAAGTAATAAAATCATGTAATCGTCAAGATCTCGCTTGTTGAGGAATGTTGAGTGAATATTAATAGTATAACTCTGATGCTGTATATGAGAGAGACAAGGAAAAATGCATTTGCTAAAAAATGGTACCAATGACTATGTAATGGCATTGCCTTAATATGTATAGAAAATGTTGTTTTGTCCATTCATAGTATAACATACCAGTAGCACCAGTGCATTACATTAGCTCTTAAACTTTTTTATTAAATGTACAGGCACATGGTATGATTGAGATGCCAAACCCTCCTCCAGAGCACTTAATCTTTGAACCTTTCATAGAGACAGATGAAATAATTGTGACAACCAAATTTCAGAATGCCACTGGCAGTGGCCTTAGGTGGAAAGGGAACAACAGATGGGTGGAAATAACAGTTGGCGTCATAGGAAAACGTGGATCAATGCACTCGCTAAGTCCAAGTGTAACTGTCAAGGAATCTGGTGATATCTTGTCACTAGAGGAGAAGTTTCAAGGTTGGTCTCCATCTTAGAAAGAACTAGAATTTAAAATTAATCATTGTTTTGTAGAAGAATAATTACAAAACTGAGAAACTACAGTGTAAAGATAGAAATTAGTGGCCTTGTGCTCCAACAGAACATTGGAGTTGTGAAGTTGAGGATTTCTATAAAGAAAAAAAAAACGTACACTTCGAAGTTGCCAGGATCAAAGGTTTTTCAGTTAAGATGTTTCAAGCTAAATAAGATCAATATATGAGTTAGAAATTTTTTGGGTGAAAAATGGGAATTATGTGCTTGGTTCAGCTCAATGTAAAAAATAATCACTTATTTTTATTAGCTAAGCAGGGAAAATGAAATGGAGAAATACTTTAGCATAATTTATGACAGTTAAGTTCCCATCAAACTCTAAAGAAAATGCTTCTTAATTGGCTGTGCTTTAAAGATTTTTAATTCTAATAGCACAATGAGCTAATCCAAACTAAGTATAAAGGTTACGAGGATGCTACTGTTGATTAGTAGACAAAAGAAAATCTTTGAAGAAGTTATAACTGCCTTTAGGATGGGGGCTATGTGTGAATGCCTCTTATCTATCTTATTTCTAGTACTTTTCCCACTTTTGTCAACTGCAGTTGTTCAGAATAGTTCATTCTTATCATATACTTGTATATTGGCAGGTGGGACTGGCATCAATCTGACTCCGCCTCCCTTGTCAATTATGAGGTATGCTAATTAAATTCCACAACCCAATGGCAGAACCTTCTTTGTGCCTCTTAATCTCATGTCTTTTATTGAGCTTTATCTACATTCTTTAGAGCATTTGAAGTTTGGAATCCAATATTTGATATGGGTGTATCCTGATGTGTCATGGTTATAAGAATGTCATTAAGGCTTGATTCTACTGTCAGTTTGCTGATGATTATGTTCTTTGCAACTTAAATGGTGGGGGTGGACACTTTCTACCCTAGCATTAGTTATTGTTCCTTAATTTCCTTTTATATATTGATCGGTTGAAGTTGGAAGGATGCTGTCTTTTCACTATGGGTTTGTTAAATTAGATTGTTTGGTAATGTAAATCCATCTTCTTTTGCAATTAAGGATGGTGCTTTAGGTAGGATGTCTATGATTGACATATTTTCAAATTACAGTCTCAGAAATTTTCTTATGAAATGCAATGCAGATTTCCTAATTTGTATTTTAGATAGATATGTGTCATGCTCCATCATGTAATTATTATGTAGAGAAAGGTTATATAACAATTCATTGTTTCTTCACTGTGCAATGTTGTGCTGTCATACCTCTTTCTTACTTTATTATTTGTAGGTTTCTTTTACTTGATTTTTAATGTTAAGTATCTTTTTCTTCTCTTTATAGTGAGAGTGCTTTGAAGAGGTGTAAACAGCATATTGAACTGATTGCAAACACTCTACAATTGGAAGGATTTTCACGAATTGATGCATTTGTAAATGTTGACAATGGAGAGGTTAGTTGAATTCCTTGTTGGAATATGTTTTCTCCGTTCTCTATCTTTTTTTTTTCCGAAGTTAATAATGTTAAAAAATTTGTTATTGATTCAACCTGAAACATTGATACACTTAGTATTTCGTCTTCTCATCATGGAATTGTGTTTCAATAACTTGTCATCATCTTATTCCTGGATAACTTCCAATTTTGTAGGTTTTGATTATAGAGGTAAATACTGTGCCTGGAATGACACCTTCCACTGTTCTGATTCATCAGGTAAATTCTTGCTATGACAATTAGTTATTTTTTCTTTAAAATTATTTTTTATTTAATAATTTTCTAAAAACAATTAGGGGATAGTTTATTCTACGCTGCATCTAAAAACAGTTGGCATATCACAAAGGCTAAACGCCATGAACTTGAAGCAGATTGAACTGAAAGCTTACTTTAGTAGGGACCAAAAGGAAGCTTTCCACCAAATTGATAAATAAAAATAAGACTAAAATAAGGATATATAAAAAATTGAAAACACCTTCATTCATGTAAAAAGACACAGCATCAGAACAAACATCTACATTCCAGTTTTATGATTCTAACTATCATTCTATACATATATCAGGCACTAGCTGAACAACCACCATTGTATCCCCATCAGTTCTTCCGTAAGCTTCTTGATTTGGCATCTGAAAGGTCCACCTAAATCTGTATAAAATAATGTTTACATTGTTTCATCAAATGCTGTTATTACGTGAATTATTGCGTTGATGTAACATTCATATTTTCATATCAGAAACTTTTCCCTTCCAAGTATGTCTTCACATGCAAATAGAGTCTCTACAGTTTGTCTTCTTAAACTCATTTTGAAGAATTACAATTTGTGTTCTCAAGAAGTTAAGGCTGGTGAACTCATCAAGGTTTAAAAGTACATGTGAGGTTCATCAATAAATATTATTTCAAAGTTGAAATATTTAACATAATTACTTAATTTAATATTTACACAAGTTTTAAAAAATATTTCATGAATAATTAAATGGTTTTTATAAAAAATTAAACATTTAAAGAATAACATTGTTAAATAATTATATTACAAAATATAATTTTAAGCCTTGCTAAGTATATCACCTTCTATCATATCCTTTTCTATTATATCTTGTTTCTCATATCATGCCATTGGTACGAAATATTTTATTATATAGAAATGTAATTATAAATAATTTAGCAGAAAAATAGAAATTTCTTTTTTATTGAATGTTACAAACAGTTTTACTCAAACACGTTACATTCTTTATAATTAACTTTTTCATAAACCATATTCTTTTTTAAAATAATTTTAAACAAAATGCTTTCAAAACCAATTCATGGTCCATACTTTTATTCTTTTCTAGTAAATTGTTAAAAGGCAAAGTTAAAGAATAATTTGAGAATATATGTTTTATAATTTTAAATCTACACTTCTAAATCTTGTGTTTCAAAAAATTGTTAAGGATAGCCTTCTCATTCCATGAAATTATAATAATGAAATTTGTTTTTAATCATTAAACACTTAAATTTTATTATATTTATTAGCATGATTATTAATATTAATAATATAAATATTATTATTATTATTCATATATTTAATATTATTTATATTATTAATTTTATTAATATTATTATCATTTAAATTAATAATATTATTAATTATTATAATAATGTTATTAATATTATTAAATATTATTAACACAAATGTGACTTAAAAACATTTTTTATTATCTATTTAATATTTTTCACATTATCTTTCATTTCAATTTTTCTCTACTTCTAAATTATAATACTAATGAGGAGGAATTATTTTAACAACCAATAACCACAATACATAATATTTATCATTTAGTGTAAACAAAATAATGTGTTTCCTTCTTTACTTTGTAATCATGTTATTCCAGAGTATCATGTGTCACTCGCACTTTCGTTTTCGCTTCCATTCACGGTTTTGTGCCGCTTCCACTTTATTACTCTATTCATATTCACAAATGATTAATTAACATATAGATTAGTTTGTGATTAAAGAATTATTTTGTAATCCTATTTTAAAGTGAGCAAAATATGTTAAATAATATTTTTCATTCCTCAATCCTAATATTATTGACAATATGCTATTTATTTATTTTTGTATAAAATGAATTGACTACTATTATTTGAATTAGTATGTGTTGTTCTTTTATAGGCAAGAACACTGATGCCCAAAATGTCTTAGAAACTAGAAACTATTATCTAGACACTTGTATAAATCATATTTATTATTGTAAAAACACATTTGTATTAATCTTATTGAGACAAATGACACTTTGATTCAGTGAACTATAGAAAAAATTAGTCTTTCCACTTGTTGAATATCATGACAGAATTTTGGATCATATTGAAAACACTAAATTTTTTGCATATTGAAGTATTTTATTTTTTCACATTTATCTAATTTATTAAAAATATTTATGCTCTTTTTATATAATTTTTACTTTGCTAAAAATAAGAAAAAAAATATAAATTTAAAAATTATTTTCTATATATTTTTATAAACCAATTTACAAAATTTTTATTATTTTTTCTTTCAATTTTTTTAAGAATTGAGTGTACCCTGTTAAAATCGAACACATAAATAATGGGTGCTGATAGATTCATACTATGAACACAGTAAGAAATTTTTTTTAACACCATCTATAATAAAAATATATATCTAACAAATATTTATAAAAATATAGTAATATTTTGAATTAAAAAATAAAACAAAATAAATAAACTATTAATTTATTAAATACATTATTAGGTATTTAACTTTCTTTTTTTAGAACTAGAGGAAACATAGGCTCTCTTTGCACTTATGTATCTGTATTTTTTATTTTTGTTTTTAATGTATATTTGTATTTTATTATTATTATTATTATGTATTTATTATTTTATTATTATTATGTATTTAATATTTTAAAATATATAACTTTTGTTCTATATTATGTATTCAATATTATAATTTTTTTTTCTAAAGTTATTTGAGATAAAATTATAATTAATTGATAATTTAAAAATTACAATATACATGAAAATTAACATCATATTTTAAAATATATAACTTTTGTCTATTAAAGAATACGGATACCAGAATTACAGAAGGATCCTAATATTAATTTTGGGTGTCTTTTCTAATTATCATATGTTTTTCTCTTTATAGAGATGATATTAAAGAAGAGATATTCATTCTCATATCTTTTGTCTTCAGTTTACTCTTTTGTTCATATCTGTTCCCTTTTGTTCATCTCTGTTCTAATTTGTAATATTATCCTCTATTTGTTGAATCCATAATTTTGGTATTCTCATTTTAAAATAAACACATTTGTTATTTCTGTTCTGAAAATTCGAAATGTAATTGAATTTTTTGTGAGAAAACTAAAAAAACATGAAAAATTGGCTTACAAAACTAAAACAGTTCGACATGGATTGGTTTGAGTGTGTGTTTCTAGTTATAGTTCAGTTCAATGATTCTCCATACCTGGTTTTTTACATCCACTGCTATCATCCTCACCAATTATTATTCCAATCTAACTTCACATATATGATGGTTTAGAGAGGAGCCAAGATTTATAAAAGATTTTTGTTTTCAAAATGTTATAATAGTGAGAATAAAAATAAAAGTAGTTGTTAAAGTCACAATCTTCAAGTAATATCTAGAACACAACATGGCCATTGACTCTAGTTTACGGTACATATATTGTATACAAATATTTTAATTTGTGAATAACTTAAATATGTATACCCAAGGTAATGACACAAATTAACACTTTGACGACGTGGAGATACCACTGGAATTAGCCTAGATAACTCCTCATCATTAAAACCAGATGCAATACCAAAACTTGCTATAAGTTGTAAAAATGCATCAGCTTCCAAGGAATTCTCATTGCTAGCATCCATGTCAAGAGCATCGAATGGGTCTTCATTCCTTTTGATAACTTCGAAAATTACATTAAAAACACAATCTTAATTGATGAGAAAATAACACAAACATTCCATCAGCATGATAAATATGATGTATCAATGGTGTGTTTATTGGTTGTTAAAATAATTCTTATTATAATTTAGAAGTAGAGAAAAATTGAGATGAAAAATAATGTGAAAAATATTGATATAGATAATAATTTTTTTAAGTGACATTTGTGTTAATAAGTTTTAAGTAAAGACGATCTATATAAATTTAGTATTATTAAATATTATTAATATTATTAAATATTATTAGTATTGTTATTATTATTAAATATTATAAAAAATGTTAATGATATTAATATTTTGATTTATGTTATTAATATTATTATTATTAATTTTATTCATATTATTAATATCATTAATACTATTAATATTATTTATATTAATAATATAATATTAATAAAATTATTTATATTATTATATTAATATTATTAATTTTATAATATTAATAATATGTATAACTAGTTATGATTATTATCATTTATTATTAATATTTATAATATTAGTTATGATTTTATAATTATTTATATTATAATAATATTTTTAATATTATGTATATAATTATTATGATAATAGTTTATAGGTAATAGAGATCTGTGGATAATAATTGGTAGGTAAATAGAAACTCGTGGATAATAGTTGGTATGTAATAGAGATCTATGGATAATAGTTAGTAGGTAATAGAAATTTGTGAATAATAGTTTGTAGGTAATAGAGATTTGTGGGTAATAGTTGGTAGGTAATAGAGATCCGTGGGTAATAGTTAATAGGTAATAGAAATTCGTGGATAATAGTTAGTAGTAATGTCAAATTTACCTACAAATTCAGATATGTGGATAATATCCGTAGATAATATTGTTCATGGGTAATATGCGTAGGTAATGCTGAATTTACCTACGGATTCAAATTTGTAGGTAAAATTCATAGATAATTATGAGAATAACTGAGATAAACAGAGTTGGTTTTTAACTTTTTACTTATGGGTATTTTAGTAGTTCTCATCTTATACAATATGTCATGTATAGGAAATATATAGGGAGTTTCTCTCTCCCAAATTACAATCTAATTAGGTAGGATACTAATCATGAGATTCTATAATTATTAAATTAATTGCATATAATTGGATACAATATCGTCAAATATTGCATACAATAATTGCATATAATTTTATAATTATTATTTCCTTAATACTCCCCTCAAGTTGGTAGGTGAAGATCAAGAACCCCCAACTTGTGTCGTAGCGTCAAAAATCGTTCCTTGCCCAATGCCTTCGTAAAAATATCTGCGAGCTGATACTGTGTCGGTACATATGAAGGACTGATTATCCCAGCTTGTAATTTTTCTCTCACAATGTGGCAGTCTATAATGTGTTTTGTGCGTTCATGAAATACTGGGTTTGCTGCTATATGTAATGCCGCTTGATTGTCACAGAAAAGTTGAACTGGCAAGTTACATGACACCTTTAAATCCTGCAACAGATATCGCAACCAAACTATCTCCAAACAAGTATTGGCCATTGCGCGGTATTCTGCTTCCGCTGATGATCTTGATACGTTTGTCTGTTTTTTTTACTTCCATGAGATAATAGATGAACCAAGAAAAATGCAATATCCAGATACTGATCTCCGAGTTGTCTAACAACCTCCCCAGTCTGAGTCGCAATAAGCTGTCAATGTCAGATTGTTTTCGGATGGCAATAACAATCCTTGTCCTGGTGATCCTTTGATGTACTTTAGGACTCGAATTGCGGCATCCCAATGAGGTTTCCGTGGATCCTGTATATATTGACTTAGGGTCCGAACCGAAAATGCTATGTCAGGCCGAGTAACCGTGAGGTATATCAGTCGTCCCACGAGTCGCCTGTATTTGACTGGATCCTTTAATAACTCTCCATCGTCTGGTGTGAGTTTTAGGTATTGTTCCATTGGAAATTTGTCTAGACGAGCACCTGTGAGTCCCGTATCCTGCAAAATATCAAGCGCATATTTTCTTTGGGACATGTAAATACCAGCTTTGGAACGGGAAAATTCAATCCCTAGAAAATATTTTAGGTCTCCAAGATCTTTAATGCGAAATTGTTGTAATAAACAATCTTTAACACGCTGAATTTCTGTCAAATCATTTCCTGTCAGAAGAATATCATCCACATAAATCAAAAGGGCAGTAAATGATGAGTTATTCTGTCTTGTGAATAGAGAGTAATCTGTCTTGGACTGTTGAAATCCTACAGATTTAATCACATGAGAAAATGTTGAAAACCATGTTCGAGATGCTTGTTTGAGACCATAAAGGGATTTGTTGAGTCGACATACAATGTTCTCCCCCTGTCGATGATGTCCGGGTGGCAAGTCCATGTAAATAATTTCATGCAATGTGCCATGTAAGAAGGCATTTTGCACATCTAGCTGGTGAGTAAACCAATTTCTGGCTGCTGCAATGGTGAGGAGACACCTCAAAGTTGTTATTGCTATTGGTGAAAAAGTTTCAGAATAGTCGACACCTTCAATCTGAGTGTACCCCTTTGCGACAAGGCGCGCCTTATATCTGTCGACGCTACCATCTGAGTTGTACTTTATTTTATAAACCCATTTGCATCCGATGGGTTTCTGTCCAGCGGGTAACGATGTCAAGGTCCACGTTTGATTTAGCTGCAAGGCGGAAAGCTCTTCGTCCATTGCTTTTTGCCAATTTGGATCAAGGATAGCTTGAGCATAAGTGAGAGGTTCTTTAGTGGCTGTGATGTTAACAAGATATGCACTATGTGTAGAAGAAAATCGTGAATTAGAAAGAAAATGATGCATAGGATACCTGGTTCCATTCTGTCGGTCTTGGGCAGTGGTCGAATGATTGGCTTGGGATCCCGTTACGTAGTCTTGAAGCCAGGAAGGTTGGGTTGATGTGCGACTGGATCGTCGAACAGGAAGGTCGATTGGAGAAGGTTTGGTAATGGGTGCTAAACTTCTTGGCATGGGAGAAGAAGGTTGGTCTACTGGAGGTTCAGGTGTATTATGACGAGTAGGAGAAGAAGGTTGGTTTGATGGAGGTTCAGGTGCATTGTGACGAGTAGGAGAAGAGGGTTGGTTTGATGGAGGTTCAGGTGTATTGTGACGAGTAGGAGAAAAAGGTTGGTTTGATGGAGGTTCAGGTGCATTGTGATGAGTAAGAGAAGAAGGTTGATCGAGTGAATGTTGGACAGGAATGGGTAAGTCAATGTCAATAGTGGGCAAAATACCTTGTAATGGAGGTGAGGATTGTGTCTGTGACTGTTGGCAGAATGGGAAAACACTTTCATGGAAGATGACATCCCGACTTGTAAAAAAAGTGCCTGCATCTATATCAAATAATTTGTATGCTTTTTGACTGTGAGGATAACCAATGAAGATGCATTGTCGGGCACACGGATAGGTGAAACAACAGTTGCGTAACAAAGGCAACCAAAAGTTTTAAGGTGAGAAAGTGAAGGTGATTGATTATATAGTAGCTCAAAAGGTGATTTATTTTTTAGTAAAGCTGATGGCAAGCGATTAATGATATATGTGGCGGTTAAAACGCATTCTCCCCAAAATTCTAATGGTAAATTGGACTGAAATAGGAGGGCTTGTGCTGTGTTTAAAACATGTCTATGTTTGTGTTCTACTACCCCATTTTGTTGAGGAGTGTAAACGCAAGTGCGTTGACATTCAATACCTTTTTTGAGAAAAAAATCATACATTGAAATAAATTCCAGTCCGTTGTCAACGCGGATGGTTTTAATAGATGCCTGAAATTGATTTTGTGCAAATGTAATGAATGACTCTAAGAGATGTTGGGTTTCAGATTTGTGATTCATAAGAAATAGCCAAGTACATCTAGTATAGTCATCGACTATAGTGAGAAAAAAACGTTTTCCAAAATGAGTTGGGGTTTTATGAGGACCCCAAATGTCACAATGCAATAGATTAAATGGAGAATGAGATTTTATTGTGCTTAAAGGAAAGGGTAGCCTTGTCTGTTTAGCTTTGGGACAAATACTACAATGATTATGAATGAGAATGAGATTTTTACTGATAGGGATAGGTAGTAGGGAAGATACAAGTTGTAGACAGGAGAAGGATGTCCAAGGCGCTTATGCCATAAATCAGGATCGGTCGATATTTGAGATGCGTGGGCTTGGTTTGGAAGAGGGGACATGTAGTATAAACCTGCGTGTTGTTTACCCGAGCCAATCATCCTCCCCGTAGCCAAGTCCTGTAAAACGCAACCATGTGGAGTAAAAACGACACAACAATTTAGTGAACTGGGACATGAGATTTAAATTAAAAGAAGGAACACAAAGAACATCTTTGAGAGTGATTTTGTCATTGAATTTAATTGTGCCTGTAGATGAGATGGGCGCAGTTGAGCCTGTGGGCAGATTAACATTTGAAATAAATGATGATGAAGTGTGTGTGAAAAATTGTGAATCAGATGCAATGTGATGGGTTGCTCCGCTATCCAAAATCCATGGTTTCGTAAAAGCAGAATTAGAAGAGGAGTTATGGGCAAGCAGACCTGCAGAGCTAACAAACGTGTCACTTTTACCGTTATTGTTGAGCGAGTAAATAGCCCTTGCCAATTGTTGAATTTGTTCGGCACTAAAGTGTTGTACGAGGTTTCTATCGGACTCGTTATTGGTGTCTTCTTTGCCAGACATGATTTTTTATTTAGGGGACAAAAATGGAGAGGCTGTCAGGGCACCAAGATCGGTGCTATGATACCATATAAGAAAATGATAAAAAATGGTAAGAAGAAAAAATGTTTCTTATTCTCTTATGTGTATATTACATCAGTCATGTATAGGGAATATATAGGGAGTTTCTCTCTCCCAAATTACAATCTAATTAGGTAGGATACTAATCATGAGATTCTATAATTATTAAATTAATTGCATATAATTGGGTACAATATCATCAAATATTACATACAATAATTGCATATAATTTTATAATTATTATTTCCTTAATAGTTAATTTGGTAGTTTATGACTTTTTCTTCCTCCACCCCATTATTACTAATTGTCATATATGTTCCAAAAGGTTTGTTTATAAAAAAAATTATGGAAAGTTCATCATTTCATATGTTTCGAATATCTCATTCTTGAAAGCTCATATTCAATAAGGTATTTCATATGTTCCGGAAATTTTATTCTGGAAGTGTTAGAAAGCTTCTTTCAAAAAACTTCTAGAATAGATAATCTAAAAACTACTTTTACAAAAGATAAAATGACCACTAGAAAATTATTAAATAAAAAATAATTTTAAAAATAAAAAATAATTAATCACTATATTAATTAAATTAGATTTTATTTTAAAGATTAAAAAATTTATTGGTATCTAAATTAATTTTATTATGTATAAATAGTTTTTAAATTGATATTTATTTAGTTGTCAATATTTTAGTTACTAACTTTAGAATTTAAATATAATCAGTAGCTAAAACACTAATTAGATACCAATTTAGAAACTATTTATCAATCAATAATAAAAACTAATTTAAATACTAATAATTTTTGTAGACTATAAAGTATTATCAAATTTAGTCAATATAACCAGTAGTTATTTTTTATTTTTAAAATTAATTTTTATTTAATGATGTCTTAACGAATTGTTTATCTCTATATGATTAATTGATTTCGTTTTTTTCTAGTATTTAATTTAATAAATAAAAAACTACCGTTTTTTATAAAGATAATTCTAATTTTTTAACTTTGTTTTTCTTATTGTCTAATTGGTGGTGTTCTACTTTTTAGAAATAATTTTGATACAAAAAATAACTTTCCATTTTTTTTTGTAAAATGTCTTTTCTTGTCTATTTTTAAACAAGTGCAACATAAATGGTTCATGGGTTAATGAATGAATAGCATAGTCATAAGCCACTTGCAAAGTGTAGCTTAATTGACATAACAATGCTTATAAAATGTGATGGATCATAATGAATAGCAAGAGACTTTGGATGAGTATGACATGAATATTTATTGCAGGTCATGGCAGCCCCAAGCTCCATTATTGGACCAGTATATTCTAGTTATCACTGTTTCAGGTGACGTGTGTTAGGAGAAGGGTCATTTTCAATCCAGAGAAACTTCATTGTGCAAAATAATCATCTCATGCCACTTTATTATTACCATCTTCACGATAAATGGAGAGTGATATAGAAAAATGGTAGAGAAGATTTAAGGACAAAGCAGTAAAACAATATAGGAGAAAAAGAGTAAACATAGATATGCATCAAAAGAAAAAGGTAAAGTTTGAGTTTCAGTGTGTACGTTCAAGAAAGAAGAAGAAAAGGGAACTTCATACTCCCTTGAAGATCAACCCGCACTAGGGATTGGAGAAGAAGAAGAAAAAGAGTAATCAACAATTTAAGAATTCAAAACTCTATTTTTATTTTTGTTATGATTCTTCACACATACAATAAAGAATTCTTCCTTTTTTTATAGGGTTTTACAAAACTTAAAACTAGAAATAACAAACTGTCACTACAAAAAAAATTATAAAATAAAAATCAATTTTAGGGACAAAAATAATTAATTGTTATAGTTATTATATTAGAGACCATTTTAGAAACTAAAAGAAATTGATTTCTAAATTAGTTTCTATTATTGTTAAATAGTTTCTAAATCGGTATCTAATTAACTACCAAAATTTTAATTACCAATTATTTAGATTTTAAATTTGGTAGCAAAAACCTTGGTTACTAATTAGATATCAATCTAGAAACCATTTAACAATAATATAAACTAATTTAGAAACTAAAAAAAAATTTAGTCTCTAAAGTGGTATCTAATTTAGTCACTATATTAACTAATTATTTTTTGTCTCTAAAATTAGTTTTTATTTCATGATTTTCTTGTAGTGATATAATTGTATATTTGTGTTACTCTCTTAATATCCTCCCTTTAAGCTAGATGATGTATATTTATGATACCAAGCTTGTTCACAAATTTTTTCAAGGAGACCCATTGTAGAGTTTTCGTAAACATGTTCGCTAGTTGATTAGAAGATCAAATAGGTAGGAGATGTAGGAGTTAGTCCTGCATTTTCTCACAAATCACATGATAAACAATGTCAATGTGTTTTCTTCTTTCATCGAAGCTAGAATTATGAGCTATGTGGCAAACCTATTGATTATCACTAGTGGGATCAGAGATTTGTACATGAAGGCCACAAAATATATAGTTGATCCATTGTAGGTCACAAGCAGTAGTCGTGAGTACTCTGTATTCTGCTTTAGAAGAAGATCGAGAAACAATGTGTTTTTTTTCCAAGAAATAAGAGGGTAATCTAGAAAAATGCAATAGTTAGCAGTAGAACGTCTTGTGTTAGGACAAAATGTCCAATCCGGGTCACTAAAGGCCTTAATGTGAACTTTAGATTCATTGTTAAAAAATAACCCATGCGCATGGTATTACGAAGTGGACTTTAAGCCTAACTCAACCCCATAAAACCGGCTCATGAGGTTGAGGTTTGCACCCACTTATATACAATGAAAGGCTCTACTCTCTAGTCGATGTGGGATCTCCAACACACCCCCTCACGCCGAGACTGCCAACTCGTGCGTGGGACTATATATTATGGGTGGTCCGATAGCGGCCCGATAGGCCCAACACAAATACTCGCTAGGATAGGCTTGAAATGACTCTGATACCATATTACAAAGTGGACTTTAAGCCTAACTCAACCCCATAAAACCGGTTCATGAGGTTGAGGTTTGCACCCACTTATATACAATGAAAGGCTCTAATCTCTAGTCGATGTGGGATCTCCAACACATGGCTGTGTGGATTCACAACGAGTAGTATGACAGATGCAGGTTTCAGGATTCTAATTTCAATACACGAGTCTTCCAGAAGTAAAGTTAAGTGTTTATGTGTTGTGCGTCAGTAGAAGTCTGACATGAGAAAGATGAGTTGTGAATTTCTTGGATAGACACTTGATGGTTATGTGAAATGTTTGAGAAATGGTATGAGATTGATGATTTTTTTGTGTTTTAATTTGAAATTAAAATTATATAGAATTTTTTTATAACTAACTTACACGCAGGAGCAAATGATATTACAGGTGATAGAGTTGGAAGATGAAAATATTATATTTGAAAAATTATTTTAATTTTATGTAAATACTTAAAGTCTTAAAGAGAGATATTTTGAAACATTATATGTAAGAATTGTAAACATTTGTATTATGTTTATATATTTATTTTGATATTTCATACCGATTATCACTACAAGAAAATCATGAAATAGAAACCAATTTTTAGAGACCAAAATAATTAGTTGCAATAGTAACTAAATTAGAGACCATTCTAAGAACTAAAAAAAAATTGGTTTCTAAATTACTTTCTATTATTGTTAAATAGTTTCTAAATTGGTATCTAATTAGCAACCAAGGTTTTAGAAACCAAATTTAGAAACTAAATAATTGGTAACTAATTATTTTTGTCTCTAAAAATTGATTTCTATTTCATGATTTTTTTTTGTAGCGTATGGATTATGGTTATTAGTGAAGAAGTATAGAGACGTTACAATAAATAATTTTTAAATTAGTACTTAATTAGTTGCTAATATTTTAATTACTAATTATTTAAATTTTAAATTTGATAGTCAATTTTTTTTATAGTTAATTAGATATTAATTTAATTTTTTTATAAATAATAAATCTAGTTTAAAAATCAATAAATTTTTAATTTGGTAAAGAATAAAAATTAATTTAAAAACTAATAAATTATTTAATTTTCAAATAATATATAATTTATTAAAAAGTAATTAATAAAAATAAAATAAAGTGCATATTGAAGTAACAAAATCTTATTTCTTCGAAGATTTTATTTGTAAAGGTGGTAAAGCAAACCGCCCAGCACAATCCGACAGGTCAAATAAAAAAAATGGGTCAACTCTTCCTTATTTATATTTTAGATGAATAAAAAAATTAAACCATATATATATATATACATATTTTAATAAAATATATAATTTTCAATTCTTTTTGAATTATTATTTTTATTATTATTGAATGGAATGATTTATAAATTTATAAACTGTTCTAGTTTAAGTGTATTTGAACTAGATGTTAAATGGGTCTCATGAAAATTCACTTGCTTAAACTAAAGTTACTATTTTTTGAGTCAGACCTAATAATTTGTCCACTCTAATTATTTGGCATACCTTTTTTCTATTATGCACTTTATTATTTGATAAATTCCAAGCTAGTAAATGAGCCCCACTCACGGAAAATTTAAGTACAATAATAAATAGAATACAAAAACGAAACATAATATGTTTTGAAAGAAAAAGTTGAAGTCTTACCACATCAAACTTATTCCATCTCCACAAATTTGAAGTGCAAAGGAGCAATTGAAGTTTTTTAGTAGGTTGGAAAATGAAAATTCTGGGAAACTTCACGCAGTGAAATGAACAAATATTTGTTGGAATACAATGAAAGGAAAAGGACTATACAATTTACATAATATTTTCTTTTAAAAAACACATAATTAAATTTGCTGCAATAAACTGTCCAAGATATGAACAAGCAACAAAAAAACAGCAATTTCTTATGGCATTAGCAAGTCTCCAAAATCCTGGTCCATTGCTGGAATCACCAACCAATCATCTGGACAACAATAGCTAAGATCTATGGCATCCACAAGAGTTGATTCATAGCCAAGCCCCTCACAGTTTTCCATCACAACATTTTCCTCAAATGGGATATCCAGTTTCTCTGTGGTCATACTGTCATCAAGCCCTTCCAGCCACCAAGTGCATGAAGAATCTTGGTTGGCCTCAAAGGGTGGTGTTGGTGATGGTGTTAGGGTTGGTGTTGGTGTTGGTGTTGGTGATGGTGTTGGTCTTGGTGTTGGCTCAGCCAATACACAAGGACCTGCTGTGGACCATGTAGGTCCTGGCTGAGGCATGGCCTCCAACATGTAGTAACAATATTGTGCATCTGAAGACATTAAGACATGAATTTCATTGTTGGAGTTGTGGTTGTTGTTACCTTTCACCATGGTCTCTTTCTCTGTGACTGTGACACATGGTGGTGGTGGTGGTGATGATGGTGACCTACAAGCATCATCAGAATGATCCCTTCTTTTCCTTGAACCTTTTCTTGTAACATTGGTTTCCTCTGAACTCATTATGGACTTTTCCAGTGAGTTGTACACAGCAAATGGCCAAGAGCTAAAAACCAGTGAGAATATAACTCTTGCAAGTTAATACTTAGCTTGTACAACTAAAAATATCGGGTTAAGTAAGTTTTTTACCTCCAAAACTCGTGCAAATATAATGTATTAATTAATTTAGTAATGGGAACAGTTTTTTCATTTTAAAATTAACAGTACTACATTTGATTAAAATAATAATAATAAAATCATTGTAAGTTAAATTAGTAGACTTAATAAAAGTGTGATTTTGTTGTGTAAAATGAAGGGTAGGGGTAGAAAAAGGGTGAGAGACAGAAGCATGTAGAGTGACACGTATGTAGTGAATCCTTTGGACACATCAAATCTTCTTAAAGCAATCCTCTGCGTGTCTGCAAAGTTTAGGCTAATTTCCATACCTTTCTGCCACTTTCCTGCACTCTCTGCCTCACAAATCTAAATCCAAATTGAATTCATCATTTCTCTCTTTCAACTGTTACACTGAACCAACCCAATTCATTAAATATACTCTTCTTCTCTCTTCTATCACTCTTAACACTCCAAAACAACATAAATGCAAAAACTCTTTTTATCACTTCACACAAAAAATTCAAACTTTCACTATACACCTTATCCTCTTATCTCTCACTGCAACAGATTATATTAAATATTTCGCACTTAAAATAGAGTCAACAAATAATGAATTTAACTTTTCTTATTTCAAAAAAATATAACCTTTCTGAAAATTATAAGAAATGAAGAAAATTTTCACAGGAGATCTATGTTTTTTTTTTTTGAATTTTTTCTCTTGGGGTATACTCATCATAACAATAATATACGAGTAAAAATTTCATTCTCTCGCATCTTCAGCATGTAACAACGAAATAAAAAAATATCATGGAACTGATTTTTGTTTTATTTTATAATGATCAGCTTAAAGTCATTTTTTGCTAACTTTCAAATCTTTCTACACTTTTCATTGTTATGGTGCTTATATTCTTATAGGTAACACGAGTAGGGATTACAAGGGATGAAGGTAGGTAGGTGGTACCCACTATTCATCTCGTTTGAAAAGTCTATCTTCTTACTCACACAAAAAGATGCATGTGGATTTTTTCATACTTGTACGTATTTATAGATGTTTGTAGATATTTTTATATTTAAATCAAATTGTTTTAAAAAATCTTTAAAATATATAAACTCAGACAAAATGGTGAACCATGATATCTAAAAAAAAACAATCAAGGACAATTTTTTCCAAAATAGTGACTAAAGGTATGATGTTAAAAAATTAATATCTTATCCTTAAATTGAGCAGCAAGATTTTGCATGAGGTAGGATCGAGGAAGGAAGATTCTTCGTAATTTTAATATTTATTCATTTATAAACGCTAACACTAAGTTTGTTTTCAAAAAAGTGTTTTATGGAGATGGAATTGTGGATAAAGTTGTTGTTTGCCTTTAGTGAAAGGCAAATAAATGTGAGTGAAGAAAAATGCAGATGTTGGTTTTTTTCTTTCTTGTTAGAAGTATGAAAAAATTATGGGAAAGTCAAGTTAAGTTAGCTATTAGCAAATGGAAATTGTTAAAGTTTGTACTCACTTATATATTATTAAAAGTCTTTATGGTTAGTTGATGTGAGATCTCCAATAATTTCTCATGCCGAGACTTGTCAACTGGTACATGAGATGGTGACTTGATAAGTCCAACAAACTTTCGCTACGATAAGTTATAAATGACTCTAATATCATATTAGGAAGTGAACTTTAAGTCTAACTCAACCTTTTAAAACCGATTCATAAGGTGAGGTTTGCATCTACTTATATACTATGAAAAATCTTTATCTTAGTAATTTGGGATCTCCAACACTGACAATTGTGAATTGATCGTGGTGCCCTTTCATTGGTCCTTTGGTGGTGCAAAATTGAGGTAAGGTTTACACATAAAATGAACATTTTAGCACAGAAAATGTGTTTGAAGCAATGATAATCAACTATGGTATTTTCTTTAGTTGATAATTGATATCCAATGTCTTTGAAGAATTCCATAATTGATTATGGGGCCTTTTTTGATAGAACATCGATTATATGTTGGCCATAATCGATTATGATGATTTTTTAGTTCATAATCGATTATTCAATGTCATAATCCACTATGGGTCCTTGTTGATATAAAATGGTGACCCATGTTTACGTAAGTGGCGATCCTAATAAAGATTTTTGTAAAATTTGTTGAATGAACACATTGTAATTTTTTAAAGGATAATTGGTTCTCCTTATGTCATAATCGATTATAAGTGTGTTTCCTAAAGTATAATTGACTATCCTTGGTTGATAATCGATTATGGATCAATGTTAATATTAAAATAATGACTCATGTTTATGTATGTGGTGATCTTAGTAAGCGTTTTTGTAAAACTTTTTTTAGTGAACACATTGAACTTGATGGTAAAGCGAGACTGTGAACTTCAATATCAACACACATTTGAACAGGATCCATAAAAGAATTGAAGATTTGTAATATCAAATTAATGACCTTCTGCAACTCTTTTGAATGATACATATTTTAGTGTACGAGTGTTACATTGTTTTTTTTCTAAAGTCAACTTTGAAAGAATTTAAAAAATAAAAGGAAGTCGATGTATTATCATAAAAAAAAAATACTTTTTTCTCATTATATATATATGTAAGTTTAAACTGAAACAACTCCATAACAACTCCATGGTGATTGTTTTGGTCGTGTAATGATAACTATGGCTATAAACGTGATTAATCCATTTTCCAAATCAAAGAGAAAAGGTGGCTTTAATATTTGACAATGACTGAGGGATTTCTTCCTGCACCCCATATTGCACCCCATAATTATTGTAATTTCAAAAATATTTTTCTAAATTTGTATTCCGAATTTTATAATTTGGAAGTATTTTTTAGATTAAATAATGATTTTCAAATTATAAAATTCGGATCATAAAGTTAATTTTCAAATTATACAATTCAAAAGCTAAATTTGTCCTAAAAAATTTAAAATTCACAATAGAATTTTGTTTTATAAAAAACTTTCATGTTATGCTACTTGTCATCTTAGCTAGGCTGACACCTCAAGTAACAACAATCATTTGTCATCATATGAAAAAAATATTATTAAAAAAAAGAAAAAGAAAGAAAATACAAAAATATGGGAGACTAGACCAAAACTCATATGTTAACAAAAAGGATACATAGGTAGACTATACCTATTAATAAAAAAATTCTAAGAACAGACTAGATGGAAGCCTATTATACCAATGAAAGAATTCTCTATAAATAAATCCTAAATTAATCAACTTATCAGCACACACATTTCCTTCACGAAAAATATGAGTAACCCTAAACTTGATTTTTCGACAGTAATTAAGACAAGTATTCCATTGATTACGAAACATCCAAGGAATATTTGTTTTAGCAGTCAACGCAACACAAACAAGACAGAGTCACATTCCAGTCAGACATTAGTAAGTCCCAACTTTTGAGTTTCCTCCAAAGCATATATAACTCCATAAAATTCAGTAACCAAAGCAGTCTGAACATCAAGAAACGCAGAGAAAGCTCAAATAAACTCCCTCATACTCTCACGGAAAATACCTCCACAAGTAGCAAGACCTGAATAATCCCTAACAGTTCAATTAGTGTTAATTTTAACCCAGTCTGAACAATAGAAAATTAACTTTTGAATATTTCTAATACTATAATTCGAAAGTTATTAAAATGCATTTAGAATTTTATAATTCGAAATACAAATTTGTATTTCAAATTATAAAATTCAAAAACCATATTAAACGAGTAATGCATATGGTTTGGACTATTTTTTTGTCAAAATTCATATCAGTTTTGTTTTCATTATCCTTGTACTTTACTATTTTGTTAGTTCATACTTTAAACATTTAACGTGTTAGTTCATGCCATCAAAGATGGTTTTTTCCACGAGTTCTCCCACAAAAGGAGTTCACAGCTACTCTCACTCAATGAAGAAGCTTATGGGAGTGTCGGACTTAGGAGTTATTTTTTATTTTATTAAGGATAAAATAGACTTTTTTACCTAAAGTATGGAGACACTGCAGGGTGATAGAGGTGCAGGAAGAAATATGGCAGGTCTCGTCTTCAAAATTCCCACGAGTAATCTGAGATTCTGAGAAGCAATAATTCAGATCATCACTAACAGAAGATTTTGGTACATAAAATTATAAATCTAAGAATTTTTTATGGATATGTAGGAAATTGAGCAGACAAATGCATGTTTTAGTGCACGATACGTATGAGCTAATTGATAAGGTAGGTGAAACTCGTTCTGATTTTAAATTATGGGTAGTGTAAAGAAAAAAGTTCAAACAAATAATAAACACGTGAACAAAGCCAATTTGGATCGTACCTCTATAATATCCGACAATTTTGTATGTTTTGATAATATTATATAATTAGTATTTTTTCTAAAATCATATATTAGATTCTACCAGAAATAATATTTTAATTATAATAAATAATTAAAATATACAAATAAATAAATCATATATTTTTTAATTATTTTTAAATATAAAAATAAATTTATAATCTTTCTTTTTATCAATTAAAAAAATTAAATTTTAATCATATCCATAATTTTTATAAAACAAAAATATTTTTGTTTATTTTTTACTCTATTTATCTTAATCAAAATAATTTGATTCTCCTCACATTTTTCTCTTAAATTATCTCAAAATTATTTTTTAATTCAAATAAAACATTAAGAAAATTATAATTTTTCCAACCCAACCCAAAAAAACCTAATTATTCAGTTGCTTGATTAATTATTTATTCCACTTTCAAGCTTTGAGAAACTTGTATTCATACTCACTTATATGTTATTAGAATATAACTAGTACATGCATATTTTAGAAAATGTTCAAATGTTCAAGAACTTAATCAGTTTAGTGAAGCACAAGAGTTGTAATTGAGAAATTGAATGTTTTTTATTACTCAATTTTATTTATATGCATCCAAATACTTATAAATACATACACTCAACAAAAAACTTTCAGTCAATTCTCTTCACTCTAATAATAATAACAATAATATTTTTATGTTCTTAACAACATTTAACGCTGAAAGCTTCATGGACCACCAAAATTGTGTCTCTCGAGAGTCTATAGCTCAAGAACCCACATCTTGTCTTACTACTCTCTCATAGAACAATGATAATCTAAATAATCTTGCAATTCCCCGTTTTAAAGTTTGGTTAATTAAATTTATATTTATATTTATTTATAGTCCATAAAATTTGAAGTAATTTTTATATTAGTTCTTAACATTCAAAATTAAAAAATATATAATTTTAGTTTCTAAATACTAAATCTTAAAAATTAATGAAAGTTTTAAATCTTAAATCCTAAATCATAATCATTAATTCTTAAAAATTTCATTTTAGTTGCTCAAATTTAATGTTTCTAAACTATTTTTTTTTAACTTTTAAAGAACTAAAATACTTTTTAAAATTTGAATGACCAAAAAAAATTACTCCACATTTTTAGAATTAAAATTGTAACTAAAATTTAATTTAATATTGTTGTAGTATCGCTATATTTTTATTTTATGTTTTAATAATTTTTATTATCCTTTGGCTCTGAAACTTTGTACTTTGTCTTTTATCTTTTTCTAAAAAAGTTGACTCTATCAAAAAGTTGCAGAAATATTTGTAAGAAAACTATTTTGATTATAAAAAAAGTGATCACATGTGTTCTATGAGATGATGATGTATCTAAAGTTAACAAGACCATCGTAAGTTAGAACAAAATGCAAAATATTTTTTTCAAATGATCATAACTAAATTCTGGAATATCGAATCAGAATGCATTCTGACATGCACCCTTACTTTTATTTAAAAATTAAAAGAGAATATTTTTGTTATTTCATGTTAATAATAGAGTTCAGGTTTAAATTTATTAGCTGCAAGAAGAAAAACCTATCCACAACACTGTAATTAGGTTGCTTCTTCCTGCACCTCCATACCTTCTTGTGCCACCCTCATAAGTTTTTTTGTATTCCAAAAATATCTTTTTTAAAATTTCATGATCCAGAAATCTTTTTTTGATTCAGAATTAGTTTCTGGATTATGTAATCCGGAAGTCTTTTATAATTAGCTTCTGGATTTCATAATCTGGAAGTCTTTTCTATACATAAGATTAACTTCCAGAAGTTTTTTTTAGATGTGTGATTAACTTCCAGATTACATAATCCGAAAGTCTTTTCTAAATATGAGATTGACTTCCAGATTATGTAATCCAGATATGGTATTTTCACATTTAATTTGGGGTAGCACAAGAAGGTATGAAGGTGTAGGAAGAAAAAGTCCTTCAATTAGCTTATCAGTGTTCGACTATAACACTGCCATGAGCCCAATGGCCAATTCCTTAGGCCCAAAATATATTGGGCTTTACCATTTAATAATTTTTATTGCTTTTTTTTTTGCCAGTGCTATATTCTCATCAAAAGTATCCCATTCAACACAAAACCTACATAACAGTTAATTTTATTAGAAGTATACTCTCTCTTTTTTCATATTTTCCCAAGCACCTTGAAATGAGGGTGCATGTGTGAACCTTCAATTTCTAGCAACTTATTTAGCTTAAAATGAAAGTTCAAGTTTGATAAAATAAGAGTTTTGTTAATCAGTAAAGAAACATATGTTAAATAAGGGTGCAAGGATGCAATAGTTGAGTATCGTAAAATCATTTTGAAAAAAAAATGTCATAAAAAAATAAAATAATGAAACTAGATCGGCTACAAATGATCAAATTATAAATCATAACTATATCTGCGGTAGAAGTTTCGATTAAGTTCAAAGTTCCCAATGTTTGAACTTTCATGTGTGTCTATATTTCTTCAAGGCAAGAATGATGAAGAATATGACAATGTAATAATAACAATAAATACAAATTAACATAAGAAGAAACATTTCTCTTTTGGAAACATAGACAGAGAAATTGAGATTCAGGTTCGTAGACATGAGAGAATGAGAATTAGATTTTCATCTTATTCTTGACTTTAGGATTTATGGGAGTGAAATTTAGGATTGTGTTTCCAATTTTCTTTAAATTGATTGTAATTGGGATTAGAAAATGTTATAAAATATAGATTAAAATCAAATCAAATTTAATTAAATAATACAAATGTAGAGAAATTTAACTAAATAGACTTTTTTTTTTCCATCCGTAACCAATATGCTTATACTTGTGAGTTGATACACACACACTGTCTTATTAGTATTACTACAAAAATAAAAATTAATAATTAGTTTACTTTTCCTTTACATGTAGGGGTCAAAATTTTTGAAGACAATTTAAAAAAAGTTATATATAAATTTTTAGTCATGGTATTTGTTTTATTGCAATGGTTATTTGAAATATGACTTTATTTTGGTCTCAGAAAAATAGGTTAGGTATAAGAGAGACGCAATCCGTAGGACAGACACAAGGCATGTCATAGTGGACTTGGGAAACTAATTAATTGAGTGAGTCCATTGGCTTGTTGGAGGAAATAATGCACCAAAATCAGGAAAGAGATATGGTTGGTGCTTGCAACAAATTATAAATATATAACAAATATATGCATTGCATCATTTTACCTCTCTATGAAATCATCCCACTTCTTCACAAATATATGCATTTGATTAATTTTCCTTTTTCTAGGTTTTGGTTCTATTAGATGTTTAGTATGGTTTTTAACTCCATTTCTTTATGATGAACTTTTATTATTTCATGTTTTGGTGTCATGAGATTTTTATTAGGGTTTTTTAACCGTATTTGGATATGATTAAGTTTTGTTATTTCATGATTTGGTGCCATCAAATCTTTATTAGGATTTTATATGATTACAATTTTTACAGATCATAACGTTTTATTACATTTTTGTTATTGTCTCATGGTGTAAGTTGAGGACAAGATGTTTCTTGTGAGAGAAATCCTAAAACTCTAATGCAACATTTCACAAATTTTTCAAATGTACACGTTGTATACTAAAGATTTCGTTCAGACTTTGCCTAATCCATGTATAAACTTTTTTCAGACACTTTTCATAAAACTTATGTCATGGTTATATTGGTGGATACATTTGAATTTCAATTTGCAATCGGAAAGACATATATTAATTATTTTTTATTAGTTATTTCAGTATATATATTAAAAAAATTATTAAATAAAAATTAATTTTAAAAATAAAAAATAATTATTCATTATATTAACTAAATTAGATATTATTTTATAAACTTAACAAATTATTAGTTTCTAAAATAATTTTTATTATTAATAAAAGTATATAAACTCATTTCTAAATTGATATCTAATTAACTAATTAATATCTAATTAAAGATTTAATTATCAATTTTATAATTAAAATAGTGCGTAGTTAAAATCTTATACCTAATTAAATACCGTTCATGTTGGTTATGAAGATATCATTTCAAATAATAAGGTTTGTGTTTGATTCCAAAACAATGGGATTCTTAAGGTCAACCAAGTAGAGTGCCCTAAATAAAGGGGTACATGATGACCCTGACAGCTTGTACAAAGCCCAATTTGGGTCTACTCCAATCTTAAAAATTCCAAAGACAATGTTAGTATATGATTGTTGATTAGAATACTCAGCATTTCCATCAATTGGTTGTACTTTGTGAAGTACATATTGGGTGATTCGACATAAACTAATGAACCTCCTAAATCATGCATCTTTCTATAATCCCTCTCTCAAAATCTCATGTTACATTTATGTCTTATCTTGTAAAATTTGAGGATAATATAACAAGTCACATATTACTTAATGTGTCATGCTAACATACTAACTCTATTATATCTTAACTCGTAAGAGACAAATTTTATTATGAAATACTAATTTAAAAGTTTAACCTTGGTAGGAACAAACAAGAAAAACTCATAAAACTATTCAAATTATTATTGAAAGAAGTAGCCAGTGAAAATTTTCTAGGATCCAAATTTATATCAAAACAATATAAAATGATCCTGTATCAGTTAAGATGTATAATAAATAGGAATGCTTGACTCAATTTTAACTCTTTTATAGGCTTTTGATATTCAAATTTTAATTAAACTGGCATTGACAATCCAATTACTAATGGAAACAAAGATGCCCTGTTAACCAGACCAACTGTTTCATCTTCTTCTTTTGTTTGTTTCATAGCTGACAACTACATGCACAACTAGGTGCAATATTCAAAGAACAAACATTGAATTTTCATGTTAAATTTTTAATCTGTTTCCTCTTTTCTTTATCATGTTCTGGTCTTTTTTTAAACTAATGATTGTCCATTTCACAATGACCGGAAGGAGGTGTTGTTTGTAACCGTGATTCATTATATTTAGAAAAATGTTTTATTAACATCATCATTTGTCACTAACACAAACTTAACACCGCTTGCGTGATATTAATTGATGTTGCTGACTTGATATTTGGTGAAGATGTGACACTGGTTCTATATTAGAATATATGATCCATAGCACACGCAAAACTGATTACCCGTGTGTCTGTAAGTGATTACTTATGTGACGCACGCAAAATTGGTTACCCATGTGTGTGTAAGTGGGTTACTTATGTGATGTTTATGGTCACCCACTCTTCATGAATTTTTTTTTAATAAGAACCATATATTACATCGGTTAGATGACTTAACCGGTGTAATAACCCTACCAGAACTACCCAGCCACATGTTCCTCCACATATACTGACACACAAAATTGGTTACCCGTGTGTTTGTAAGTAACCTATGTGACGTTTATGGTCACCTACTTTTCATTAAAAAAATCATTTTTTTAATAAAAACCATATATTACACCGGTTAGATGGCTTAACCGATGTAAAAATAATATATTACATCGATTAGATGGTTTAACTGATGTAATAACCCTATCAGAACTGGTTACCCAGCCACAGGTTCCTCCACATATACTGGCACACGCAAAACTGGTTATCTATGGGTCTGTAAGTGGTTACCTATGTGATGTTTATGACTCACCCACTCGTTATGAAAAAAAAATCAATTTTTTTAATATGGGTCATATATTACATCGGTTAGATGACTTAACCGGTGTAATAAGGGTCATTATGAGTAAAAAAAAAAATATTACACTGGTTGTTTCTAAGAACCAATGTAATATATTCTTTTTTACCCTATTTTAAAGTTCACGTTACGCTCATTCACATGCAATCTCACTTTATCACGTCACTACCACGTCTACAGCGTCAAATATTATGTGTCAATATATAAGAATCTTATATTTATTAGCAACAAATATCTCGCTTTCATATTATGATTTGTGGTCAATTAAATGGATTTATATCTCTTAACCATGTCATTGAAATTTACCTACTAAATAGATTTAATAGATCAATCTCTTCTGGATTGTCCTAAAAGTGATTGATATCAATCTTGAAACTATTAATCATGTATTTGCAGAAACTATTTCACACATTTGCATGATCCTCAAGAAAAACAAGTAACATGAATATACCAAGAAATTGAAGTTACAATCCAATACAATTTCTTGAGGAAGTGACTCCACCATCCACAACAAGATTGTGGCCACTCACATACTTGGATTCGTCACTAGCAAGATAGAGTGCAGCCTCAGCAATGTCCACGGCCCTCAAAGTTGTTCCTCTCAAGTTGGCAAGACCTCTGACAAACTCCTCCATTTTCTCCACTTCCTCTGGGAAAGGCACCCCAAAATTGATGCCCTCATGATCAGCCTCTTCATCATCACAAGACCTCCATGCATTCACAAGCATGGAAGTAGCCACCCCAAATGGTGAAATGCAATTCACCCTTATCCCATACTTCCCCAACTCACAAGAAGTGTTCTTTGTAAGCCCAACTATGGCATGCTTTGAGGCTGTGTAAGCATGTGGTCCAAGCCCCCCCATGAGCCCTGCCACACTAGTAGTTGAGATAATGCACCCTACTCCTCTTGGAATCATCACCCTTGCAGCATGCTTCATCCCCAAAGCCACTCCCTTCACATTCACACACATGACCCTGTTAAACTCATCAGGATCAAAGTTCACAATGCTCTTGTTCTTGGACTGGTTCCCTAGCACCCCAGCATTGTTGAACATGATGTCAAGATGTCCATAGCGAGAAATTGTGGAACTAACCAAGTTCTCAACCTCTTTCTCCAACCTAACATCACAGTGGACATAGCTTGCTGAGGGAGACAGTGTCTCAGCAAGCATGGCTCCAGCTGCATCCTCAACATCAGCAATCACCACCTTTGCACCATGCTTCACGAAAACTCTCACAGTTGCTTCACCTATTCCCCTAGCACCCCCAGTTACAATAGCAATTTTTCCTTCCAACCTAAAGTATAAGATCAAACATAAGAACATTGAACAAGAAAAAAAGAAAATAAATTATAAGTCTGTCGATTTTTATCTGTGTAACTGCTAGCATGATTAAATGAATTCCATGCACCATATAGTCAGAAATTCAACCCACACCTCAGATTATATAACTTTTATTAAGAGATATTACTTCTTTAAATAGACTTTAATAACAAAAATAACATTATTTCAATGTATAAAACTATTAGACCATGCTAAAAGGTAATGTATAGTTTTAATGTGGTGCTTTCTCTCCTTAGAAGTACAATGAATCATGGGGTGGGAGAGACCTTTTTTTGCCAAAAAAAAATGACTTGCAAAGTGTAAAGCTAAACAGAGAAACTAGTGAAGCACAAAGTTTAGTACCTCTTTGAAGAAGGACAAAAGGTGGTGTCTGAAACCTGTGGAGGAACTGGCGGAAGGGGTTTCTCAGACATCACAATCATGGTTTAGAGTTGAGAGTGGAAAGAGAACAAAGGTGAGAGAAAAACAGAGGAAGCAGAGGGTTTTGCAAAAGTGTGAGTAAGTGGAGTTTCAAGTGCAAAAACGATACATAAATACATACATATATATGGAAAATAATACATTCACATCTTGAAAAAACATATACTCACTTTACAATCCATTATAATAATATAATAATGTATATTAAGATTTTAAAGTTAAAAAATAATATAAATATTATTAAAATATTACTATTTTGAAATATCACCTCTCTCTAACAATAATATTAAAATAACTGCAATGTTTGGGCACAAAAATAAATAAATGAAAACTAAAAAATGATATATACGTATGTATGATAATTATTATTATTAATGGGGTGGGTAGGATTGCGAATTTGGAGTCTTGAGATCCAACATTAAATTTCATAGGTTAAGAAACTAATGTATCTAACGACTTTCATTAAATAGATGATAGTGAATAATAAGTTGTAAAATTAGAAGAAGAAAGAGAAGGAAATGTGATGAAATGAAAGAATAGTGTATCTTGGAAAATCTCTTGAGAGCAGAAAAGAAAAGGAGAGTTAGGAAGATACAGCATTAATGGGATTCCCATTCGCTGCTACTGTATTGCGCTTCTGGTCCCAAACGTGTTTTCATATACAAAACCAAACACGATAACGAAAGGAAGTAGAAATATATAGAATGGACTTGGCCTTATTCGCTTTGTTATTTAGTGCTGCCATTATCTTCACGTAATAATTAAGACCCCAACTTTGCACTAAGGACGTTACACTACCTATTATTCTCTTTTTTTAAATCTTTTTGCTTCAATATGTTAGGGTTCTAAGACCAATTTTTGAGGGCTAGAGGAATAAACAAGAAACATTGTGCTCAAGCATGAGTGACAAGAACATAAAACACCACCAAGGTAAAGACATTGTAGCACGACCACTTTATTTTTAAGGTGTGTCGTCTTTCATGTGGTGTCACCAACATCTTTCCATCACCCTTGTTTTTGAATATGTGCTTCATTTAAAACTCTTGGAGGACCCAGGACTGTAATTATTATTAGGATACAAAATTTATATTTTTCCTACATTGAGGAAAACAAAAGAAATTGTTAGTTTTTGTGATTTTCAAGTTTTTATGGACTAATATTAAGATATAATTTCAAACAATACACACTGGCCTACCAAAATTATTGAATCATGGATAGGCATTTCATAGTAAAAAAAAAAAAAAAACTAAACACTACAAGAAAATCATGAAATAAAAACCAATTTTAAAGAAAAAAATAATTAGTTGCTATAATGACTAAATTATATATCATTTTAGAGACTAAAAAAAATTTTAGTTTCTAAATTAGTTTCTATTATTGTTAAATGGTTTTTAAATTTGTATCTAATTAGCAACCAAAGTTTTTCTACTAAAATTAGAATCTAAATAATTGGTAGTTAAAACCTTGATTGCTAATTAGATACCAATTTAGAAACTATTTAACAATAATAGAAACTAATTTAAAAATAAAAAATAGTTTCTAAAATTGTCTCTAATTTAGTTACTATAGCAATTAATTATTTTTTTAATCTAAAATTGATTTCTATTTCATGATTTTCTTGTAGTTATAGATGTGCTATTATTGTTGTAATTTGTAATGGTTATTGCACTTCTGTTCTTCATTGTATTCTTCAAGAAAAAGAAGAAAGAGAAAGAAAATTGTTCTAAACAAACTCATTCTAGAAAACTTTTTGAAAAGTTTGTTTTTTGAAAATTCTGTTGCGGAAGATATTGATAATGAAATGCACTTAATGTATTGTAGAAAATTTGTTTAAGAAAACTTATTTTGAAAAGTATTATATATGTTTTGAAAAAAATGTTTCGGAAATTTTATTCCAAAAATTCGTCTTGGAATGTATTTATATTCTCAAAGTGTTTTCTAGAGATTCTATTTTAAAAATAATGTTTCAAAAATTCTAGAAAGCTTGTTAGAGAACATTTCCAAAACGGGTAATATGCAAGTTGTTTTTATAAAAGGTAAAATATCATTTTAAAAATTATAGGAATGCAGTTAAAAATTATGGGGGTGCAGGAAGTAAAAGCTCTGTACAAATGCATTTCAGAATGGTGATTAAATATTGGCTTAGGTTTAAAACTAAATAATTAAGACACATATTTTCCTACATTAGAAAAAAAATGTTATCAACTTTTGTGCTTTTTTTTTGCAAACTCATTAATGGTACAATTTGATTCTTAAAAAATAAAAATGTTATTCCTACGTGGATTATAGTATTGTTTGACGGCTGTATTGAGTTTGGTGTAGCATCAATATAACTTAGGCTTCTTCTTCCTGCACCCCCACAATTTTCTAAATCCCGAAACTGACCTTGATCTTTTATTTGAAAAAGGGTACCGTGGATACCAGAAATCGGGATCTGTGAGTGTGCTACGGATTCATCAATTCAGAACTGAATCATTTTTTTTTTGGATGAGGGGGTGTTTCAGAAGTAAATTTTGAATAAATTATTGATTTTTGGATTGCTGAATCCGGAAGCCTAATTCTGTTACGGATTGGTGGATCTGGAATGTTTTTTTTTTAATTATGGATTTCTGAATCCAGAATGCATATTTATGTTACGATTTGATGGATCTGGAATGCTTTTTTTGAATAGTGGATTTTTGAATGTGAAATGTATATTTTGAATTACAGATTGATGGATTTGAAATTTTACCGGAAGTGTCAATCCAAAATTTTTCCAGATTCCATAATCCAGAATGCAAAAAATTAAATACAGTTCAAGTGCATTTTGGGGTTTTTAAAAAATAATAGGGACAGTTTGGTCTTTGCATAACATATATGGTGCAGGAAGAAAAATGTAGGGGTGCAGGAAGATATTGCCTATAACTTTTTCTTCATTGGGCCTTGTGGAACAGTTATGGGTATTGGGCTAGGACATTGATATGAGGCTGCTTCTTCCTGCTCCTTCATACCTTCTTGTGCCACCCCCAAAAATGTTTTTTATTCCAAAAATACTCTTTTTTAATATTTCGGATTACATAATCTGGAAGTCTTTTCTATACATAAGATTAGCTTCTGGATTATGTAATCCAGAAGTCTTTTTTTCATGTGTGATTAGTTTTCGGATTACATAATCCGGAAGTCTTTTCTAAATATGAGATTGACTTCCGGATCATGTAATCCCGAATATATCCGGATTACATAATCCATAGGCTTATTTTAAATCTATAAAAGAGTTCCAGATTTTATAAATCTCAAGAACACTTCCAGATCCAAAAACATCTTTCGGATTATGTATGGAGGTGGCAAAAAAAGGATAAAACAGTATTTTTAACATTTAGTATGAGTGGCACAAGAAGGTATGGAGGTGTAGGAAGAAAGAGTCTTGACATGATCGTGGGCCTAAATCCTCTGAAGAAAAGTCCAGGTCAATAAAAAAATACAAGTCTTTCTAGAATAAGCCTTTTGGGATTTCATTTTTAACAACTGATTTCTTGGAAGCATTTTCAGTAGATGTCTTTCTAGAGTAGGTTGTAGTTTTCTGATTTGCACTAATTAGTAGAAGTAATTTTGTGGTTTTAAGAAGATAATGAAGAGTGAACTCAAAGAAATAATTGAGTGTTGTTAGTACCGTGGCCAAGAGATAAACTAAGCTTTTAGTGTTTACTTCAAATATCAAATTCAATAGCTTCTACTTCTTTTCTTGCTACCAGATTTAAACCATAACTCACTCTGTTTTTGGGTTTTCACCTTTTACTTCAACTCTGCCTCATCATTACCTTCTACAAACCTCATTCCTATCCATCACCATCATTTTTGTCATTTGCTTCCTTCACATGCTTCACTAATACTTCTCCTTCTCTCTCTCTCATCATAAAAACTATTCTCTTTACTCTCTTCTTTCCACTACTTCCATTACCATTCAACTATCTATTAACATTTCAGGTTTTTGCATGAGTAATGTATTTTTTTTTTGCAAATTATATTATGATTTTGGGTAAAAAAAAAAAATTCATCAAGATGGATAAGTTATACACATGTGGACGATTTTAGAGTAGAAGTCGTATTTCATGGATATGACTTTAGGTCAAAAAAGACTCTATATAGAAGTCATACTTTACTAAGTACAATTTTGTCAATTTCGTTAAACAAAAGTCGAATGGTATTCTGACAACTTTAATTAAATTTGAAATTTACTTTAAGTGAAGTTATATATGTGACATGTAAAATTTTTATATAAAACATTTTTGTGTATGACTTAACCATTTTTGTGGAAAAAAATATGTTTTTACTAAAAATCGTAATTTGCGAAAAAAATTACACTACTTTAATGAAAAATCAACATTTTATGGTACTGGCTTTACACATACTTCACAGTACATTTTATGATTTTAGAGTTGAAAAACTTAAACTATATATCATGTGAAGGTAACACATAACAAGAGTAGTTCATTTGGTGGGTCCAAAAATGCCAATTCAGTCTTAGGAAGGTGAAAACACCATATTGAAGTTCAGCAACCAAGGATTTGTGGGACAGAAGAAGTAAAGAAATCAGTTATTCTATAAAAAAAAGTGTTAGATGTATGTGAGTCAAAGAAGAAAGTAACCAAAAGCATAGAGTTAGCTTAACAAGAAGAAAAGGTGCCAACTGAATTCCCCAACTATGTATACCTACACATATTAATTAATCAACCAACATCTTGGTGTCTTCATCATGTGCCTATGCATTTGTCTAGGTTCAAGGTGTGATCTTCATTCTTCAAATTGAAAAAACTTCCACAATTGCTTACCCCCACTTCCCAAACCTTTCAAGCAAAGTTTACATCATTCTATGCACTTCCATTTCATTACATGCAACCATATACATCATGGTTATATATATTTTCCACTTCCTATAAATAACACAAAATGAAAAAGAGTTCAATTTTTCTTGCAACATTTTTAAACATTCAACATTTTTTAAGCATGTAATTTAATCTTGATCACAATTTTAATTGACACCCAACTAAATTATTTTTCATTTGGCTGTTCTATACTGAAGTAAAGTGATACTTTTAATTACAACTTTGTATTAGATCAGTCCTCAGTGAATATGATATTTAATGTTAAATATTGTTTGTGAAGATTACAAATGAACCAAAATTGTAGAATTAAAGTAGTAGGAGACTAAATTATCCAAAAAATACAAATTTTATATCAGCTTCTCAAGAACAAATATATACAAAACTGTGATCAAACATTTATCTGTAATCATGTGTTAGGGCAAAAAGTAGTGATTGAGGAAAAGATGCAATTAAAGAGGAGTGCAACATCTTCTTGATTCTGTTGAGCTTAATTTTATATCATTAAAACTGGGACACCCTCTCTCCAGTGATTAAACACCCACTATTTTGATGGAGAAGTGCTCCAAAAGCATTCAATTGAAGGGTGTGCATACATAAATACTAAGTACAATTATATTTTATAGCTTTTTAAAAAATATATACATGTATGCATGTTGGGAGGATTATGGGAAGGACGTGATCCTTCAAAAAATTTAAATTAAGATATTTTTTACATTCTTTCTCTTTATTTTTTCATATCATTCTATTATATTTTTTAAATATAAATAGCAAAATATAAATTTATTGTTTCTACTCATTTTTTATTTATTCTATACTAAAAGAAAAAAAAAAGATAACTCTGTCTTGATCAATTGACAGTGAAATATTAACTTTATAGCACAATATTTCTTATATATTAGCTTGTACTATTTTTTACTCAAAAATATATTTTATCTATCCATGATGTTTGAAATATAAGAATTTGAATAATTATATGTATTTTTTTTTTAATTTTGCATTCTAACTAATTTAAGTGTTTTTATTTTTTATATGAAAATCCTTTTAAGAATATAAAGTGAAATTTTATATTATATATTTTAAGCCCAGCTTATTTATCATAAATTTGTCCTTTTTTATTTGTATTCAGTTACTAAGAATTTGAAAGAACTAAAAAAAAAATTATACATGTATTTTTTTTATAATTATAAACATATTAAATTATATATTTATTTTAATGTATTAATCACAATTATATATATATATATATATATATATATAAATTTAAAATATATATTTTGACTTTCTCAAGACATTATATATAAAGGGTTCTAATTGTTTAAGCTTTAATCATGTGATGGAGAGTTTGTGGGGGGAAAGTACCAAAAAAGCGCTTCCACAGTTCTCTCATGGTATTGAAAAGCACTTTCCCAATTTCAATCTTACATGTACCTAACCAAACCGAACCTTTTCATATCTTTTTTTCCAAAGTTCAGAGAATTACTTGAAGAGAGTGAGAAAACAAAAAAAAAATGTATGTAAATATTTTCCAGAAAAATGTATTGGAAGAAACTTAACCATTATTTTTTGTTTGGGGACAGATTCATTCAAAATATATACATCATTATATAAATTGTGTCACGATCACCAACTTTTATTAAGATAAATATATGTTTTCTCATTACTTCTCCATTTGTGAAGTATTGTTTTTAAATTATTTATTAGGTTTGTGAACATGCTGTTTGTTTAGTTTTAATAAAAGTTTTGATTTTAAAAAGTGTGATAGGTTTCGTTGTTAAGACTACATTGTTATTAAATTGTAATTTTAAGAACTCACTAAATTGAGTATCATTTTGTTATTGAGAGACTAATTCGTATAGTTTATATGTAAGAAACTTAAATAAGATTTTTATTTATTTATCAACAAAAATTACAATACCTCGTATAATTAATCAATTTTAACTTTTTTTTTTCTTCAAAATCAAACTTACAGTGTTAGAACGTTTATTTTTTTTATCAGTAATAAAAAATAAATAAATATGAATCACTTTAGAGATGATTCAACCCTTATACATGAATCCACCCATAATCTTGATCACAAAACTTACTCCAAAGTCTGCCTAAACAGAACTATCCTAGCTAACCCAGAGGAAGACATCTAGGGGAAATAGTCATACAACTTAAATGAATACGTCATGGGATCATCCTCATACAAACCAACGGATTTATGCACCAATCAGAAAAGGAAAAATTCGCAAATTGTGACTTGGATGTAACTCATGACTAAGTCTTTAATTGAAACAAAGCAAAAGTTTCCAGTACATTTACTATTTCCCTTTAAAAATTACCCTTTTTCTATGCTTTCAAACCTCGTTAACTACTACAATCCAAACAACTTCCCAAACCTCATTCATCGAAGCAAGCGCGTTGCTTATCTTAAACAACTTCCCACCTCGTACCAATTCAAATCCCGTCTATTGACCGAAAACTAGTACTTATGTTTGCAGTACCATGAACGAACTTAACAAGTCATTCAGTGTCACTAAAGTGACTGTGTTCTTCACAAAAAAACTCAATGAGACATTTAAGCTTGATCCCACTCGATCGAAAAAGGTCTTAGATGAGTCAGTCTTGATCTCAGAAAAAGAAGTATTTATGCCTCTTCAAGAATTGGTTGGATGAGAATCTCTCTAGGTGGTGCCTTTGAGAGAATTTCTCTCTCTTCTTATGCTTGTAGTGTTACCTAAGTGACATCATACAAGTCTTTGTTTCGAAATGTCCTTAAAAAAACAAGATAATACAATTATTGATCTTTCACTACTTATTATCACATTTAGAGTCTTTAAAATGATCTTCTAAAATAAGGAACAAAATTCTACAACATATTATGATTATAAGTAATAAATGATGTTATACTTAGAGTAATAACTATATAATAGAGTAATAACTATAAAATAAAACAATTGTGACATTAATCTATAGTAATACTTAATCTATAATAATGAGACTATTTAGTATATAAAATATAGGTTCTATTTATTAATTGTATATTTATTATTATACGAAATTACTTCTTATTTAATAAACATACCGTCCCTTTTTAAATATACATTCAGGTAGATATCATTCAAAAATAAAATAAATAAAAAGAAGCGGCATTATGAAATTATCCACCTTTAAATAATAGATATAACAACATAGAATATAATGTGTAGACATTTATTTTCATTTATTTTTTGGATATTGAATGTATGATCAAGATATTATACAATATTATTTAGGCTCTATATTTAGATAGATATTGTGAGACATATTTATGTTGTGAAAGATTTGTAATCGATTTCTACATATTCATAAGTGAGATTATCCTATGATATAGAGAATTAGAAAAAAAAAATTAACTAATTGGCCAATTTTTCCTTCAAATCAAATTAAAAACTTAACATCTAAAGGTGGGTAAAGATCAAGCTTGAAAGTAAAAAAAGAAAAAAAAAATGTTAATGTCAGTGTCTAATCTTCTGAAATTGTTTATTGTTCATAATTATTTTCTGTTTGTAAATATGACCAAGAGAAAGAGAGTAATAAATAACGCTTTGAATACCGAAAAAGGGAAAGTAAACAAAAAAGCAGAAAAAGTGATTTCTATAATTACACGGACTATCCCATTGGGTCCACACGGACGCCGAATTTTCATGTCTGATCAAACTACGTTGTCAAAAGCTCTTCCTTAACAAACGCACAATTTCTCTAATCATACTTATTTGAAATTTAATAAACCAATTGGTTTTACTTATATGATAAAATATCTGCCACTTATCTAAAATTAAATTAAAAGTGATTCTATCTTATAAAACAATTAAAAGAAATTATGTTTAAAAAAATGTACAACATTTTTGTAATTTATGTTTTTTTAAGGCAAACCTATGTTTGCTAACTTGTCTCTGTAAACAAAACAATATAAGTTGAGAGCATGAGAAGTAGATAAGTTCCAGAATAATAAATTGGAGTCACAATCAGGTATACCCAAGTTCCAACATTGTCTCCTTTTACTCCAAAAAAGTGTTCCATTTGATGTTGAAAGTGAATATGCTATCGTACACCTACCTCTTCTATTTATTCATATACCTTCAAAATCTTCTTCATTCATAATTATGCTTTGGGTACACATATAATACTCAACTGAGATTTTAAAATATTTAGATAAAACTACTAACTATATAATGATTTAAATAAATTAAACTAAATTATATTATAATATTTAATGATTATAGTGAAAATAATTTCAACAAACTCATTCCAATAGTCTACTATAAAGTAATTCACACAGTTAAAATGTTAACAAAGAAAAATAAGAAAAACATACACAGAGAAAAGTAATGTGATTTAGTTGAAGAGTTAATTACTTCTCGGTCTCAAAAGTCTTTTTCATCTTGCTCAACTAACAATTTTTCTAAGGCATTTGAAAGTTAATCAAAATTGTGAATATAATTTTTTTTATATAGAATAATTATTATAACTAATTAACTTCTATAAACCATGATTAATTAATGAAAAAAATCAACATGAACAATAATATTTTTTATACTAAGTTTGAACAACGCAACAAGAAGAAAAATTAAGTTGTGTTCTGTCATGTGACATAGTAGCAAGGTGAATGTGAGAGAAAAAAAAGAGATGGAAAAGAAAAGTATTATTTCCTTGAATTATACCTTACAGTCATCTATGATTATATAAAGAAAAATAGACCACATATTGACTAACCACCTACCGTCTAACCTATGTTAAGAGACCCTCGCTAGCTCGGAGTACAAGTTAAACACTCCCAACTAGGAACAAATGATGTTGAAATTAGTAGGAGGCAAATATTTTGTGAGAATATCAACTAATTGATTTTTGAAGGATATAAGCAAGATCTTCAGCAGACTATTGTTGGTTGATTTTCGCACGCATAATGTGACAATCGATCTCAATATGTTTGGTTCTCTCATGCATAACTTGATTAGATGTTATCTGAATAGCAGACTTGTTACCACAATATAGAAGAACATAATCTTTATGTACGATACAAATATCATTCAAAAGATACCTCAATCATTGAATTTCACAGGTTGTTGTAACAAGAGCTCTGTACTCGACTTCATAACAGCTTATAGCAACATCTTTATGTATTTAAGCAGCATGAAAGATTATTTTGAGAACTTATAACATACAACCCAACTTCAACTATACTAATCTCTCTTTGGTCTTCATATCCTAAATAGTACAAGATTTTGAAAAAAAGATGAGCTCAAGATTACAAATCAAATTATAACTAAAATTTGGTATACATAAAACATCTTGTAAGAATAATTTATCAGTTATTTTTACAATACCTTTATGAGTGGCCTTAATTTGTTTTCTAGTTGGCAATTTAACAATAATAGGATCAATGGTATGGTAAGACAAAAAAAATATTTAAGGAGAAACACACATATCATTGTCTCCCGAATCAATAATCCACCAATTTATATTTTTCTCAAAGATATTAACAAAGAACATTTCAGCTTCAATCTTACCATTGATATTGGAATTGTGATCCATTGATGTGAGGACAGATCCAAATTGATTGATATGTGTTGAATCAACATTGTTATCAAATTCTAATTTCTAAATGAAAGCTAAGAGCATCTCATATTGTTGTTGCGTGAGTTTAAAATCATATCATAGAAAAATGCAACACAACATCTTTAGTGCTTTCTCACACAGCTTCAACATTGTTGATGCTTTGTCTCAAATTATTGAATTTGTACCCAGGAGGAAACCCATGTTTCCTATAGAAGACTTCCACAGCATGACCATTCCTCTCGCAGTGAACACAACCCTTTTTGTTTTTGAAAAAAAAAAAAGCATTTTTGTTGTCTTGTGAGGGGAAACCATGTTTTATAAAACAAACTCCTCAGTGACAGAGTAATTATTACCATGGACTGACTCCACAAATAGTAATTATTACCATCAAGAACGGGTTGAACAAGGCAAGTGGTAGGATTCTTGCTTGGATCAAACAAACAATTTTTAAAAAGATTTGCCATGAAGTAGAAAGAAATAAAAAAATAAAGAGTCAAGAAAGAAAAGGATCTGTTTTGAAGAAAACTTCTTTTGCTCTTGATACGATAACAGAAAAACACAACAAGAAGAGAAACTAAGTTGCTATGTTCTATGACAGAATAGCGAGACGAATGTGAGAGAAGAAAAAGGAAAGAGAAAAGAGATAGAAAAAGAAAAGTGTTATTTCATTGAAATATATCTCATAATCCTCTATGACTATATAAAGAAAAAAAGATCGTCCACTGACTAACAGTTCATTGACTAACCGCCTATTGTCTAACCTATGTTAAGATAAAATAACTCTCCTTAACAACATAAAAAGATAAAAATATGATATAAAACAATCAACTTGATAGTCTCTCATACCTAACATAATAGTTTTTTTATAAAAAAAAGTCATCTTGCTATCATTCAATGCTTTCAAGACAAACATATTAATAACTAAAAACAAATTAAGCAAGAGACGATTTTAAACAACCAAACAATATTTAATAGTAAGATCAATTTACTGATATTTAAGTTTAAGATAAATTATTTTTATATAACACTTTATAAGAAAACGAAAGTAAAATATATTAATTATTTTCCATAAATTTAAATTGTGTAGGTTTACCTTAATTTCTTAAAATGTTTAAAATCAATACATATAAATTCAGAATGTAATATAAGGGAAACATTAGTATTTGGACTATAAAACATAAATGCAGTGATAATTGATATCTACAATACTAATAATGGACACCATTAAATTCAACAGACTGTATAAGTATATGAAAAATATATTAATTAAACTTTAAAATTCAAAATATTATTTGTTTTGAGATTAGAAAGAAATACTTAAGAAGGACACATAAGACCGATTTATTTTATTTTTTATTTTTCAGAATACTTATAAAAAATTTATGGATATGGGCATTGGATTAATCACCATAGCAAGTAGAGGAAGTAAAACACAAATTAGTGTGGGATTTACACAGTAAGTCAATATTAGTCTTAATCTAAAACTTCTTGTGGGGCAGACTGATGTTTTCAATCCGCTGACCCGCATTAGTCTGCTCCATATAATCCACGGTCCGCACGGATCAGCAGCGGGGCAGGGCGAACTGGCCCGTAGCCCACAAAAAAAAATAATTAATTGACTTGCCAACAATGATCTAGTGGAGGAGTGACAACTTTGAGTGAAAGAAAACTATGTTTTCACTCCAAACACAACGCAGGTCCAAAAATGCTCACAACACACGCACTTTCCTTTGCAGCGTTGTCGCTCGCTTTGCTTGCGACTCCACGTGGCTTCGCCTGCAACTGTCGTGCGCTACTGTCGCTTCGCTGCTGCACACCTGCCTCCACTCCTCCTTTACGTTCCAAAAAAAAACGGATTGATCCGCAAGCCCGCTGGCCAACCCGCATGAGGGACGGGTCATGAAAACCAGCCCGCATTTTGCGGGCCTATGCGAGGTAGGCCGACCCGCTTTACCACCCCCTAATTAAAAGTGTATTAAAAAAAATCACAAATTATATTTTTAAATGATTATTTTTAATTATTTAATGAATATTTCTATATAAAGTGAATAATATTTGTCATTATTATATTATTATTGTAACGAAATCCAAAAGCAACATGATCCAATACTACCTACCGCATCATAAGCGCCACAATGCGCGCTCTACCAAAGATCAGAAACGTGACACCATTATTACATCACCCTCTCAGATTTATTTTTTTTATATAATCACTATAAGCATTTTTTTTCTTCTTTAGGTTACATTATCAATACTTTTTTTTATATTATTGATATATTTATTCAACCATTAAACTCTATATATTAAATTGTATAAATATATAGGTAGAGAGTAAATAGAGTGAGAAATACAAATAAAGTATTTTAACTGTATTTTTAACCGTTTCGCAGCAAAATAATAAATAGAAAATAAATATATCACTTCCACTCATAACAGACACCATCACCCTCTTCACGTCTCTAACTTACACGCATTCCACCTTGTATATAATTCATATTCAATTTTTTTTAATGTAAAAAAAAAAAACTAAAGTCTCTCTCTTCTCTTTGTCTCTTTCATTCCCACTGCAAAACCACCGGAAAAAGCAGCTCTCTGCCGGAGAGAAGATCAAAAAACGCCAGGGTTTCGCAATTGCACTATCTTGGAGAATGCCACTTTGCAGGCACCACATTCGGAGTGCGCACGCACTGACGGATCCGGAGCTGTACGGCGCCGCCGATAGCAATGACTCCGAAGCGCTCCTGGAAGCTGTTGCAATGGCCGGACTCGTAGGCTTTCTGCGCCAGCTCGGCGACCTCGCTCAGTCAGTTCACATTCTCTCTCTAACTTCTCTTTCTGTAACTGCTTCTTCCATCTTGTGGTTGCTCAGTAGTTGCAGTTGCGCTCAAGGTTTCCTTTATCGCGCTGGGTTTAAAGGAGTCTTGCTGAGTTTGAAGAAAGAAATATCTCCATTAATGAAACATTTTAAATTTAATTGTTGTTCAGTTGTTGACGATGGAGTTTGTTAGAGGAAGGAGCTTTAATTTAGCTAGTTTTATATTTATTTATTTTTGGTCTGTTTGGAACTTTGTTAGCTGGTTCGGGTGGATGGAGTTGGTGAATGAATCGATTTTCTTTTTGTTCTCCGTTTTGACATACTTTGTGGTTGTTGTTTGATTTATGTGTTGTGTGTTTTAGTAGTCGAATCTGATCCATGAGATTAGATTTGGATTTTGTTTCCGTTTTGGTTTTAATTTGTCGTTTTTTGTGTGTTTTTTTCCTTGATTTTCATTAGCTTTTGGTTCTTCTTGCTTTGTAAGTTGCCACTTTCTTTAAAGGATGAAAAGCGAGAAAAAAAAAGCCCTGCATAGACTGTTTTAATTTCTGGGTGGAGGATGGAAAGATGTTGGATGGCTTTTATGTAGGTGTTTGATTGAACGATGGGTATATTACAACTCTTTGATTAAGTTTCTGGAATGAGGTTTTCGATTTGCCTGAAATGGAGTTGTTTGGTTTAAATATGATTGGACTGTTTATGCTTTTGAATTATGCTTTTGGGTATCTATAGATTTTTCTTTAAAATCACTGCAGAAAAAAATAAGTAATATTTAAGCTGGCTAGAATTACGGATGTTGTGATTTTTTCTTTCATGGATAAGGAGTGAGGGTCAATCTTAGGATCTATCAACAACCATCGTGAACTGAGCCCAGGTGGCTTAAGCCCTAGTTGATTGTTTTTTGGTTTTTTATTTTTAAAATAGTTTTAAAAAACTGTTTTGAAGAACAAAATAAGAAGAAAAAACATGTTTCGTAATATTAATTTGAAAACCTTTTAGAGAATGAGAAATAGAATTAACTGTTTCCTTGTTCCCAGAATTAAGAAAGCAAAAGCGAAAACAGAGACGGCCTGTAGGTAATTATGTTTTTCAGTTTTGAAAACAATTAAATTGAAAATAAATTTGAAAAAAAACAGTGTTTGTATGAAGAAGCTACGTGAACAGACATTTCCAGTGTTTTAAAATAAAAAAAATTATCAAACAGGAGCTTAATCTTGTGGATTTTATTAAAATGTTTCTGGTAGGAAAATTTATGTATCTCATAAGAGTGGCAGTAATCATGTAATTTTTTTTCCTTGCAATCCATTATTAGAAACTTAATTCCATTTTGTAGTGTGTTCCACATCAATATTTAGAATTTTAAAATATAATTCTTTCTGCTACTATTTTAATTTTTCTGCATTTAACTGTACTTTTTTGTCAGATTTGCTGCTGAGATGTTCCATGACTTGCATGAAGAGGTAATGGCTACTACTGCAAGAGGTCACAGTCTTATATCTCGTGTTCAACAGCTCGAGGCTGAAGTTCCAGCACTTGAGAAAGATTTTCGGTCACTAACTCATCATTCATCAATTTATACAAATGGAGGTTATATTAATCAGTATAGTCCTTTTGATTATTGTTTGTGTCTCCAATATTTCACCCATAGGTGATAATGTTCCGTTGACAAATTTTAACATGTTTCTGCATTGCAGGAATTGAATGGCATCCCAATCTTCGGTCTGAACACAATCTTGTTACCCGAGGAGACTTACCTCGATTTATAATGGATTCATATGAAGAATGTCGTGGTCCTCCAAGATTGTTCCTTCTGGACAAGTATGGTGTCCAGATTCTTAGAAACAAATTCAAGCACAAATAGAGGATTTACTACTATACTTAGTAACTTTTGTTATAGATATTTGAAATTTGTGTTTTTTTCTTTTGGCCCTGAAAGGTTTGATGTTGCTGGGGCTGGGGCATGTCTGAAGCGTTATACTGATCCCTCGTTCTTTACAGTGAAGTCTGCTTCCTCTGGAACAGCAACAGGAGAAGTTCAAAGGGAAAAGAAAATTCGTAAAATTAAGGTACTAATTGCTGATTCTACAACTTCATATCACAATTTTCTGGAAAATAGACTTAAATAGCACAGAAAACAATTTATGGAAAATTGAATATCTGCAACTTTCATTACATATTATATATAGTTTTTTTCTTGTATCCAGCAAAAGAAAGCAACACGACTGCAGAATGGTGAAACCCCAGAAGTTGTACCATCACATGCAAAGTGAGCTCCAATAATTTTATTTTGGTACATTAATTATCTTCTGGTTTTAGAAATGCAAGGTCTTTAAATGGTTATTTATTGACACAAAATTCGATCATTATTGCAGACTGCATGAGTTGTTTCTCGAGGAGCGTATTGAGAATGCTTTTAGTGATCCTGCTCGTTTGGTGAAGTTGAAAAAGAAACAGTTGAATGGATCTGCAGTTGAAGCAAAAACTGACAAAAGTTACATGGAGAAAATTCTGGAAATTCACTCACCTGATCATAAACTGGTATGTGAAATTCCACAGCCTGGGCAATTGGTGTTAGATGATAGTCAAAGTGGGATTAAAACTCTTGAAATCAGTAGCATTACTTCCTTGAATAGGTCTTTGGGAAATGAAAACTTGTGTTCAACACAGAATGAGCAGGAACTAGAACTGAACCCATACACAGAAATGGATAGGGAGACAAGTGGATATATTATGGAGGTGAATGAACAAATCTCGGGTGGTGTAACAGAGGAAATGTCTTCGAATTATCTCAAGGTAATTGATGAAGCAGAATTGGTTTTTGATGAAGAAAAGAAAAGAGAATGTAGCTACCACTCTGATGATGTGACTAGCGAGGTTGATGATTATATGGATGCATTAGCTACCATGGAGCCTGAATTGGAAACAGATAATGAGTATGGACCTATGAATAGCTTATTAGATATTCAAAATTTAACAGATTCAAGTGGCAAAGGAGAGCCTCAAATGCAAGCTCAGTTTTCAGATTCTCAATCATTTGGAGACTCTTCAACTTCTGAAGAAATTAGTTCTTTTGAACAAGATAGAATTGGAGAGCATAATGAAGGGCAAGGTCTGTTGTTAGATTCTCCTTCAACTGGAACCTCCTGGGAATCCGATGATAATTGTTCATTCACAAGAGTTAGAAATGTGGAACATTCTCAATCACAAGTGCAGTTTTCAGATTTTCAATCTATGGGAAACTCCACATCGCAGATTGAAGATATGCCATCCAACCAGTTTCTCCCAACTTATGAGTTGCAAACGACTTATTGTCGTGAGTTTGTCATGCATGATGATGCTCATGTTCGGCGTGAAGCGATTTCTGATTCTATACCAGTCACTGCTGGTCTGATAGATTCCGGACATTCATCGGTGTCTTATGATCTTGGGGCTGCATCACCAGCATCCCTACCTGCACAGAGTCAATCAGATGAAACACCATCTGGCCCTGAACTTCATTTAAGAATAGAAGATGATGAAGAAAAGGAGTGTCTTGTTGAATCTATAGTGGCCAGACCTGATACTCTCTACCCAATAAGAGATGATGCTTGCCCAGTGGTTTCCTTTGATAACAATCCTTCAAACAATTTGAATGTCTGTGATCCTTATGTCCATTATAATGCTCTGTTACAAGTTTCTAATGAATTAAACTTAGCTCATGAAGGTGAATGTGGTGATCATTCTGAGATTGAAGTTATGCAGGAAGAATCTCCTAATGAATACTCTTCTGAAATGTTGGTTAGTGAAGATGTTGATATTCATGGGGAGGATCCAATTTGCCCAGCAGTGGAAGTAGACCTGAATCCAGGTACTAAGCTGTTGCTTGATGGCCGAGATTTAAAATCTGAGGACGATAATATAGCTACCCAATTGAACTCAGAAGATCTGCTTCCTGCTGCAGAGATTACACCTAAGTGTAGTTTTACAAAGGAGCCATGCTTAGATTTTACACACGGAAACAAACCAGATTTAGCAGAAATTGAAGTTCCGCATCCTGATCAGCAAGGAAATTTTGAAGAGGCGCCAAGGTTATTCGGTGAAGAAGAAATAAGTGTATCCACCTGCAGTTTGGATGTAGTTGAAGATGATGGTCATATTGAACCCCCGTCTTCTGATGTAATATCATCTCCAATGAGTAACCTTACAAAGTTGGAAGAATCTCTTTCTATTTTAGCAGATCCTCATGAGAAGGAGATGATAGTTAATGAGGTGGATAATAGAGAATCTTTGACAGAATTAGCAGCCCAGAAGGTAGTGGATCAAGTAGATATTGCTTCTACTGAATTTCCATCAGACATGAACAGATCAGTTCCATGCTATCCTCCTGATTCTGGAATGTGGAATAATATTGAGCATTCATCTCTTGAGAAAATCCAATATAGCTCTTCGATCAATGACCTGAAAACAGTGCCTGTTTGTTTGGACCAAGACCCTCGAAGGTCATCTGATCAACGAATTAACCCAACAAAACATGTCATGGATCCATCAGAACCACTTATTTCTGACTTCATACGCAAGGCAACTAAAAAACATCTTGAGGAGATGGCACCTATGCCCCCTCTGCCTCCAATGCAATGGAGAACGGGCAAGGTTCAACATGCTTCCCTGGTTACACAGAGAGAAGAAGCAAGTCTAGCCTCACTCCAACCAATACAGCCAAATAAACCTGATGATAAGTCTCAATTTGGTTTATTTACTTCTGAGAAAGAAACCCTGCCATATCAGAATCTATTTTTACCTGTCATGGCTATGCAAAGCAATAAGTATCAACATTCTTCTGGGGTTTCTGCGGGAATTTCAGAGAATCCTGTTGCTATTCCTTTTCAATTTCCTGTAATGTTAAATGAAGCAAATGGTCAATATAATTTCCTGGTAGCAGAGCAAAGCCAGATACAAAACCCTTTCTTAGCATTCCGGGACAGGCCTCCACTTGGCTATATTGTTGCTTCGGAGGGAGAAAAAACATTGAATTCAAATCCATACTCATCAACGCTGCCTGCTGTGTGTGCTATTTCTGAGGCTGATCCTATTTTTCAGCAAGAAAAACCAACACAATCTCCAAGTCAGTTAACGGAAGGTGACAGCTTAGCAGTTAAAATGGATAGACCTGGAGAATTGCATTTGGTGCTACATGAAGATGTTCCCCTTTCTCCAAAAGAGAAACCAGCACAAACTCCGAGACTGTTAATGGAAGGGACCAGTTTAGAAGTTAAAATTCCTAAGCAGTCTTCACTTAATCTGGAAGGGAGGATACAAGAAGATACTTCAATCTCACCCGTGTCCCCTCCCAGTCCAGGAATTGAGCACTCAAATCACAGTATGCTGCCTTCAGATGGAGAAATGGCGTCTCCATTGGATACATCTGCTCGGACTGAGATGCCAGATGGAAAACCAAAGAATAAGCGTCCTCTTCCCCAAGATCCTGTAATTGATCCTGTAGCTGCTCTTGACAAAAGCAGGGTAATGACAGTTTTCTTGTTCTCTTACCCTTTATGTAGTCTTAAAATCCTTGCATGACACACTGCCTTTGAATCACTGCAGTTGAGGAAAGTTACTGAAAGGGTGATGCCCCCCAGAGCAGCAAAGGGAGATGAAAGAGACTCACTGTTAGAAATTATAAGAACTAAGGTTAGAGCTAGGAACTTTTATCTTATTATTCATGATGTTCGTACTTTTGTATATACATTTTAAATTTTAAATGTGTATACATTTTTTGTCAGTCCTTCAACTTGAGGCCGGCTGCGGTGAACCGACCACCCAGCATTTGGGGTCCGAAAACGAACTTGAGGGTTGCTGCCATCCTGGAAAAAGCAAATGCAATTCGTCAGGTCTGTCTCTCACTCTGTTTACTGTAACAAGCGTTTGCTCCTCAAACCCTTCTCCCAGCACCAACTAACTAAGCTAATGCTAATTATTGAATTAGGCATTGGCTGGAAGTGATGAAGATGATGATGCAGATAGTTGGAGTGATTCTTGAAATTTAGCACAGAATGAAAAGTTCTGTAACAAGTTATTCACCTATGTAATGAATAGGAAAACTGGTGATACAGTCATACAAAAGATTCTTTATCCTACTCTATATTCATATACAACACATATTCCCACCCACCCTACACCTCCCAATTTACACCTAGTTGCATGAACAATGTAGCAGGCAAATTGCGTAGCATCAGTTTCAGAGCCTTTTTCGGAGGTGAAACTCACTTCACTCAGATTCACGCTCAGCGTGCAACCGCAGTGTCAAACAAGATCAACAATTCTTTTTTCTCCTCCTATAAGAACGTGTACTATCTTGTGCTTCTTGTAAGTTTTTGGTTTATCAATTTTGTAATCCGTTATCTAGTGCTTTTATCATATATATATATATATATATATATTAATGAGAAATAGAGAGAGAGAGAGAGAGTTTTTAATGATTATGTATGGTTAATGTAAATAAAATTTAAATATTGGACATCATGAAACAAACAGTAATTTATGATCACTTGTAGTATTTTATTGATAGTTAGAGATAAATTTTTCATTTTATTTAAAATGGATTTTTAAAATTTTGAAAGATTTTCAAAAGGTATATATAATTATAGTAGATTATGATAAAATTTTGAAGTTCGATGAAGTTTATCTGAATTAGAAGTGAATTTTCAAAGATTAAAAAATTTTTATGATTTTTTTTTGGATATTAGGGTTTTAATTTTAATATTTATAGTATTATTTCAGAGATACTAAATTTAACTTAAATTATTTAAGATTTGAAAACGAAACATAATTATATCACCTTTATAATGTTATTCACTGAAGCGAAAAGTGTGAACACAAATAAAAATTGTATTGAAAAAAAAAAGTTCTAAGAAATTTCTCAGGTGTTTGTACCTTAAGAATTAGATAGTAAAAAGTACTTAACAATATCTTAAAATGAAAAACATATAAATGCTTAATACCATTTATGAAGAACTGGGTAAACACAATATTAATGTGCCTCCCTTTATGCGGCTATAAATGATATGATAATAATTTTTAGTAACTGAAAATTTGGTCTAATTTTAATATCAAGGTTTAGTAAATAAGTTTTTTTTTGCCATTAACTTATAATGTTTTTGAGACACAACTTAAAATAGTATTTTCTAAAATGGTTAGTTTTTAATTTTTATATCTATTCTCTTTAAACTATTTATTAAAAGATATTTTTTTTATATATTTTTGTTTCTTTTTTTCACAACTAAAATGAAATTATATTATTTTAATATAAGATATTTTCTATTTGTAGCTTTTATTATATAAAATCTTCATAATAATAAAGAAAAATTAGTTTTTTTTTATATATTTTATGTTACATATTCATTTCAATTATTATATTATTTGTAATAATATTTTATTATTTTGATATTAAACATCAAGATATTCAAAGATGATCATTTTTTTATATTACACTTTCTAGCCATTATATTAATTAACATAATAAATGTATGGTATCTATTTAGAGTTATGTATTTTATTTATTTTAAATTTAATTAAAAAAGACAGCCTAAGATGCATAATAGAATAAACAATATAACAACTATATACTAATTGAAGGTAAAATACATTTAAAATTACTTGCTTATAAATAAAAATTAAAAAAAATAAATTAATATATCAATTATATTTATCAACTACTTTAACATATAAGTTTATCAAACGTTCATAATATAATAAGTTTACTTAACAACTCTCAACTACAAAGTTTTAATTTGAAGCTAATTTTTATTTTTTAATTATTTTTTCAAACAGTTTTGCCAAATAACCTTAACCTTCTTTTGTAGAGTTTCTTGATTTGCAAATTATTGAAATGTTAAAATTAATATCTGTTCAACTAATTTTATTACTGTTAGATGGTGGAGATTCTTTCATACTACCTTGTTGTATATGCATGTGTAATGTCACTCAATATTTAATTTTACGAAAATGTTTTATTAAGACATGTCTATTAACATGCATGCTACATATATGTGACATTGAGTGAGAATGTGACTTATATGATTCCAATAGCACAATATGAATGATTCTTGACATTCTTAGGAATCATCTTGAGTTGGATATGAGATAGGCACTTTAAGATAGAATTGGATCAAGGTTCTATGATCAAGAACTCACCAAGACTAGTATCAAAACCCAAACTCATATGGAAGTTCTATGTATTGTCAAATTGAACCGAACAAAATGGAAGAAAAGGCAAAGGCACCGAACAAACAACACAAGAACAGAATTGCACCGAACAAAAAGGTTAGAAATGAAGAAGAAACAATGAAGGACAGCAAAGAAGCAAATGAACCGAAGCAAAGCACATATGAACTGAAAATGCCGAACTGAAAAACAAAGGAAGCAAGCTAAGACATGAACATAAAAAGAGAAGGAAGGAAGGAGAAGAGAAAGCTCATGAAGATGGAGGAATGGTTGGATGATCACGCCACTTAGAGGATGGTGACTCCAAGATGAGTGTGCAAGCCGCCACTTGAGGTAACCATTGGACTCTCAAGATAAGACTAAGTGAGGAAGGCACAAAGCTCTCCAATTCTCTCAAAAATTGAGTATAGTTTCTCTAATCAAAATTCAGATCTGAAAAATACAAAGGCAGCACCTTAATTTATAGCCTAGAGGTGCTGAAATGCAAAGCTAATTAAATTCAAAATTCCCCCCAAATACATGAAAGTGGCGCCAAGCATGAGGAAGGTGTGACCTCCTCTCTCACTTTGACACCTCCCTATTACTCCTACACCTCTCTACTAACGCACACCCCCCCTAAGACTCCTAACTAAAGACCTAAAGATGCTTTAACAAAAGAGGTTTCTAATGTTTCCCTCTAAGCACCTTCAAACAAAGAAATTACAAAAAGAGAAAACAAACGTCCATTAGCTCCTAAAGCTTTGAACATGCTCCTTGTAAGCCTTTGAGGTGGGCTTTGACCTCCATGAGCGTCCTCCATTTGAGCCTCAACCTCTTCTTGTTCTTGATGATTGGCCTCCATGTCCACTTGAGCTTGATCTCCATCAGTGACAGTGAGATTTTTTGTAATTCTGATGGGAATGATATGATATTGAAGGCAATTTTTAAGAATGTTTGATGGAGATCAAGCTCAAGTGGACATGGAGGCCAATCAACAAGATCAAGAAGAGGTAGAGGCACAAATAGAGGACGCCCATGGAGGTCAAAGCCCACCTCAAAGGCTTACAAGAAGCATGTTCAAAGCTTTAGGAGCTAGGGGACAATTATTTTCTCTTTTTGTAATTTCTTTGGTTGAAGGTGCTTAGAGGGAAACATTAGAAACCTCTTTTGTTATAGCATCTTGTAGGATTTAATTAGGAGCTTTAGGAGGGAGGGTGCGTTAGTAGATAGGTGTAGGAGTAGAATAGGAGGTGCCAAAGTGAAGGAAGAGGTCACACCTTCCTCATGCCTTGTAATTGGTGCCGGTTCTAGAACTTGTTTAGGAGGGAAATTTGAATTTGTGTAGCTTGCATTTCAGCACCTTAGGCTATAAATAGAGGTGCTCCCTTTTTAAAATTGAGATTGGAATTTAGAGTAAAGAAACTATACTCAAATTTTGAGTGAGCATTGGAGAGCTTTTGAGCCTTCTTCTCTAGTCTTATCTTGAAGGATCCATGGTGTCCTCAAGTGGCGGCAGCACACTCATCTAGGAGCAACCATCCTTCTAGTGGCGTGATCATCCAACCTTGCTTCCATCTTCATGAGCATTCTCTTCTCCTTCCTTTCTTCTTTTGTTATTTCCTTGTCTTAGCTTGTTTCCTTGTTGTTTTTGGTTCGGCATTTTCAGATTTTAATTGTGTTGCTTCGGTTCTTTTGTGTTCCTTGCTGTTCTTCATCTTTCTTCTTCTTTTTTCCAGCTTTTGGTTCGGTACTTTTTAATTTCCAGCATTCTATTTCAGTTTGCTTAGCTTTTGTTCCTTTTTGTTCGGTTCAATTTGACTATAATTGGAGCTTCCATATGAGTTTGGAATTGGTACTAGTTTTGGTGAGTTCTTGACTTAGAACATTGATCCAATTCTAAGAAAAAGTGCCTAACATTTGTCCAACTCAAGTTGATTCCTAAGAATGTCAAGAATCATTCTCTTCTATGCTATTGGAATCACATCATGTGGTATCAAGAGTTTAGGTGTGTTCTTGTTTAATTTTTGAGTTGTGTAGCACTTTAATTTCAAGAGCTCTTTAATTTTCTTGCAATTTAAGTTTCTGTTTTAGGTTTATTTTGAGTTTGCTTGCTGTTTTAATTCTTTTGCCTATCATATGTTTGAGTATTTTCCTTTTTGAATCCATACAAGTTTTGTCTTAGTCTTGTTTTTCCATAATTGTCATCACTTCTAGTAGTACTTTTGTTGATTTTATTGTTTCTTGCTTTGGTGTCATATAATTTTCTGAATTGATATTGATCATTTGTGCATTTTCTGTTTTAGATTTGAGTTCATACTTGTATTCTAGACCTATACAAGTTCCAATACATCATTTTCCATTATGTCTTTGCTAGTTCATAATTCTGTTTTTTCATTCCTATTAGGATTCCTCTGTTTCTGAAAAAAAAAAGTGCTTACTGTTTTTTCTTATTGCAATTGATTTACTCACTGAAAAATTCTGAAATTCTGGATTTGTGATATTCAAAGTGTTAGAAAAGAGTAGAAAAAAGAATTACTCAAAAATTCAAAGTACACAAAAAAATGATAAATAAAATAAAAAAAGTGTACAATTCTGCCGAAAAGAATACGGTAATCTGGCAGCGATTTTAAAAAATTTATCTCAATTAATTGCCTTACTGTTTTTAAGTGATTCCAGTGCCATTATTGAGTTAACATCTTGAAGTTTCTGTGGTTTAAATTTCATAATCCAGTTCGCTCTACATCATTCCAGTTAAATCAGTGAACATCAAGCACAATTTGCATAAAAAAAAAATCTTCCAGTAGCTAAATTTTTTGTTTTCTTCATCTACTCTAGTGCTTTTCCTTAAGTATTCTTTTGTGTGCCTACTTTCTCATTGAGTTCTTTATTTTCTTGATTGTCTTTCATTCCTTACTCTTTGAGTTTGTCTTACATATAGTTTTCCTTTTGCAATTACCTTTCTTTGCTTATACCTTTTCTTGTTTGTCTTTATTGTTTCATTGGTTTTGTGGTGGTTGCTTTTGATATTGGTGTGCTTGCTTTGACATCTTTCATTTGAGGATTCCAAGACCTCAAGATCAGATTGGTGCAAGGACATTATTTCTTTGAGAGTGACCTCTTTTTCTGCTTCATTTCACTTCAGCATTTTTGCTGGACACACTCACTGTTTTTGCTAATTTTTTTTGTTTCTTAACTTGTTTGTTGTTTTTGTGTGTTTGCTGTTTTTAATTCCAAATGGCTGGATTTTCAAGTGATGCATCATACAAGCAGAATTCTCCTTCCAAAGCTTCAATCCTTGGTGAATTACATGAAGCTCAAAGAACCATTAGACGCTTGGAGGAGAAATTGCAAAAGATGGAGGTGCAACAAGCTAGACCATCTCCTTCAATCCATGATGAGCATCATAGACCTTCAACAAGAGCTTCTTCCAATGATTTTGGCCGTGAAGATGAGCATAGGAGAAGGAGAACTCCACCCCAAGTCCATGGACAAAGACATCATCACCAAGGGGAAAGACAACACTACGGCAATGGCTTCTATCAAGATGCAAAGTCTAGGCTTCCTTCGGTCAAGCTTCCTTGTTTTAATGGCTCTAGTGATCCTAATGTATATTTAGATTGGGAGGCTAAGTGTGAACAAATATTTGAGATCCATGAGATCCAAGATGAGCATAAGCTTAAGCTAGCCACCCTAGAGTTTAGTGATTATGCCATGAAATGGTGACATGGAATTGTAAAGGACATTATCTATCACAAGGGTCCTCCCGTGGACTCTTGGAACTCTTTAAAGGATCATATGCGCGCTAGGTTTGTGCCCCCACATTTTAGGAAAGACCTCATGTTGAGACTCCAACGGTTTCAACAAGGCACCCTAAATGTGGATGAATATTATAAGGAGCTTGAGACGCTTGTGCTTAAAATTGAATTAGAAGAAAGTGAGGAAGCTATGATTGCTAGGTTTGTGAGTGGTCTTAGGAAGGATATTCAAGACATTGTTGAGTTACAAGAGTATTCATCATTGGGCTCTTTAGTTCATCTTGCAATGAAGGTGGAAGCCCAACTTGCTAAGAAAAACTCTTTCAAAAATGCTTCCAATGATGGATACTACTCCAAGTCTTGGAGAAATAAAAATTCTTTTTCTAAACATCCTTCCAAAGATTCTTCTTTCAAACCCAAGGAAACTAAGCCATCTACTTCTAGACCTAAGTCTCCCACTAGAACGTCTAATACTAAATGCTTTAAATGTATGGGTTATGGTCATATAGCTACAAATTGTCCTTCAAAACGAAGTATGTACATGCATGAGGGCATTGTAGTTAGTGAACATGATTCGGATTCTCCTAAGCATTCATTGCATTCTCATGCATCTAGTGAGGAAGAGAGCGAATGTCCACTTGAAGGGGACTTGTTAGTTGTGAGAAGACTTCTTGGACAAGTTTCACAACCTTTTGATGAAAGTCAAAGGGAAAATATTTTCCATACAAGATGTCTTATTCAAAACAACATTTGTTCTTTGATAGTGGATGGGGGTAGTTGTGCAAATGTGGCTAGTACAAGAGTAGTAGGTAAGCTTGGATTGCCTACTATCTCTCATACAAAGCCCTACAAATTACAATGGCTTAGTGAGGTAGGAGAAATAATTGTCAATAAACAAGTCCTCATCCATTTCTCCATTGGAAAATACAAAGATGAGGTATTATGTGATGTTGTGCCCATGGAAGCCACTCATGTTCTTTTGGGAAGGCCTTGGCAATTTGATAGAAAAGTTTTACATGATGGCTTTACCAACAAACTATCTTTTGAATTCCATGGTCACAAGGTTACTTTAAAATCTCTCTCTCCAAGAGAAGTCCATGAGGACCAAGTTATCATGAAGAAAAAGAGGGAGAGTGAAAAAGATAAAAAAGATAAAAAAGATAAGAGTTCTAAGCCTACACTCCTTGTGTCTAGGCGTGACATTGAAAGGGAAATAGTGGCTCATCATCCTTTTTTCTTAGCCATCCCTAGAACTCTTAGAGTAGAATCACTTGTTGATAGTCCTCATTGCTTGGAAAATTTGGTAAAAGAGTTCCAAGATGTGTTTCAAGATCCTCCAAATGGACTTCCACCTTTGAGAGGGATTGAGCACCAAATTGATTTGATACCAGGCTCTTCTTTACCAAACCGTCCAGCATATAGGACCAATCCAAGTGAAACCAAGGAAATTCGCCAACAAGTTGAGGCTTTGATTGAGAAAGGGTGGGTGCAAGATAGCATGAGTCATTGTGCTATGCCTATCATCTTAGTGCCAAAAAAGGATGGCACATGGCGAATGTGTTCGGATTGTAGGGCCATCAATAACATAACAATTAAGTATAGGCATCCCATACCTAGACTAGATGATTTGTTGGAAGAATTACATGGTTCAAAAATCTTTTCAAAGATTGATCTTAAAAGCGGCTACAATCAAATCCGTATCAAACCGGGTGATGAATGGAAGACGACTTTTAAGACCAACTTTGGTTTATATGAGTGGTTAGTTATGCCTTTTGGTCTAACTAATGCACCAAGTACTTTCATGCGCCTCATGCATCATGTTCTTAGACCATTCATTGGTCTCCAGAATTCGTGGTCGAATTCTCTCCAACTCGGGGAGTATGATGGAGATCAAGCTCAAGTGGACATGGAGGCCAATCAACAAGATCAAGAAGAGGTAGAGGCACAAATAGAGGATGCCCATGGAGGTCAAAGCCCACCTCAAAGGCTTATAAGAAGCATGTTCAAAGCTTTAGGAACTAGGGGACAATTATTTTCTCTTTTTGTAATTTCTTTGGTTGAAGGTGCTTAAAGGGAAACATTAGAAACCTCTTTTGTTAAAGCATCTTGTAGTATTTAATTAGGAGCTTTAGGAGGGGGGGGTGCGTTAGTAGATAGGTGTAGGAGTAGAATAGGAGGTGCCAAAGTGAAGGAAGAGGTCACACCTTCCTCATGCCTTGTAATTGGCGCCGGTTCTAGAACTTTTTTAGGAGGGAAATTTGAATCTGTGTAGCTTGCATTTCAGCACCTTAGGTTATAAATAGAGGTGCTCCCTTTGTAAAATTGAGATTGGAATTTAGAGTAAAGAAACTATACTTAAATTTTGAGTGAGCATTGGAGAGCTTTTGAGCCTTCTTCTCTAGTCTTATCTTGAAGGATCCATGGTGTCCTCAAGTGGCGGCAGCACACTCATCTAGGAGCAACCATCCTTCTAGTGGCGTGATCATCCAACCTTGCTTCCATCTTCATGAGCATTCTCTTCTCCTTCCTTTCTTCTTTTGTTATTTCCTTGTCTTAGCTTGTTTCCTTGTTGTTTTTGGTTCGGCATTTTCAGATTTTAATTGTGTTGCTTCGGTTCTTTTGTGTTCCTTGCTGTTCTTCATCTTTCTTCTTCTTTTTTCCAGCTTTTGGTTCGGTACTTTTTAATTTCCAGCATTCTATTTCAGTTTGCTTAGCTTTTGTTCCTTTTTGTTCGGTTCAATTTGACTATAATTGGAGCTTCCATATGAGTTTGGAATGGGTACTAGTTTTGGTGAGTTCTTGACTTAGAACATTGATCCAATTCTAAGAAAAAGTGCCTAACATTTGTCCAACTCAAGTTGATTCCTAAGAATGTCAAGAATCATTCTCTTCTATGCTATTAGAATCACATCAATGTTACGGTTTAGTGTTTGAGTGTGGGTGCGAGAGAGTTTCGAACAAAAGGGAGAAAGAAGTAGCAACCTCATCGGAGGGAGGGAGAAAGAAGCAACAACCTCGTCAGAGGGAGGAAGAAAGAAGCAGTGACCTCGTCGGAGGGAGGAAGAAAGAAGTAGCGAGAAACATAGACCAAGCAATACTTTTTTCAATGTAGGGTGGTCGAAATCAGGTAAATGTCTTTCTTGTGCGGTCATCACTGCTTCTTTGTTTATTGTTCAAGTGTTCAACGTCATGACTTTTTCGTAAATATTTTGTACATATTACATCGGTTAAGTCATCTAACCGATCTATAAGACTTCAATTTTTTAAAAACTTTATTTAATTTTTGTTAACATGGTATATTACATCGGTTAGATGACTTAACCGGTGTAATATGGGCAACATATATTACATCGGTTAGATGGCTTAACCGGTGTAATATGGACCATTTTGAGTAAAAAAATAATATATTACATCGGTTGTTACTAAGGGCCAGTGTAATATATTATTTTTTTACCCTATTTTCAAGTTCGCACCTCACTGCTCATTTGCGCTACTATTCTCTTTGTTCGATTATGCTCCTTCGTCTTCCAGTGCTGCTCCTCGCGCTCTTTTTCTACTTCTTTGCCTTCTTTTTCATTCTCGCGCTCTCATTCTTCTTCTTTGCACACTGCGAATCAGAACCACCATGGAAAACGCACCACACCAGTGACGATATCAGCGAGGAGACCAACACAACGAAAGGACTTCATCGTCACAACACAAACAAACGAAAACAGAATCAAAGAGGGACCAGCCACTGAGAAATCGAATAAAATGAAGACACTGAGAACAACGGAGACACTGCACTGAAAACTCAAACAAGAGAGCAAATACCTAAAAAATTATTATTTCATAAATTCCATCCGAACTTGTCACTAACACAATCTCACTATAACATGTCATTATCACGTCTCCGGCATTAAATATATAATATTGTACAATAATAATATATCAACTCTATAATTTTATTTCATAGTGTGCTTTTCTTTGTTAGGAAATCATTAGGGCTTAATATGTCATAGTAAAATATGAAAGAAAATATTTATTTTCATTTTTATAAAAGGAATTAATGAGTATTTGGTTTAAAATTAAATTATTCCATAATTACGCTAGCGTCGCACTATAACAGTAGTGATTTATTAAATACTTAATAATATTAACACATAGCATAAACTAATTTTCAAAATATAGAAAATTAATAGTATTTTATTTTTTATGTTTAAAAGAAAGAGTTGGATTGGAGATTAGAAATTTCAAATTTGTGTTCTTAATTATAATTAATAACCGTTTTAATGTTAAAATATAAATCAGTAAAGAAGTAACAAAAACATGGTTGGAGAGAAAACAGCTCCGAACGCCGCCTGGTAGCTGTTTCTCTCTTTTTGTTTCTGCAAACTTCAAAACCCCTTCTTAATTCTTCTTCCATCATTTTCACACACCATTGCCGACAACACAAAAGGTACCAACTTTACATCGCTTTTTGAAATTATGATTGTCTTCTTGTTCCACTTCAATCCGAAACATACCCCTGAATTTGTATTTTCAAAAGAATTGTGGGAAATTTACCCCTTTTCACGAAACCCTTTTGTTTTTTTGTTGTGTTTTGTTCTAGATACGAAGGAAGAAGAAAACCCCATCTTTGAAGCAGAGGCATGGAGAACACGGGGCGCGTGCCACTGTCGGATGTAGTGGCAGATTGTGCGAAGCGGTGGTTCAAGGACACTCTCAAGGAGGCTAAGGCAGGTGATGTCAACATGCAGGTCTTGGTGAGTCAGATGTACTATCATGGCTATGGTATTCCCAAAGATGGTCAGAAGGTGTGTTGCTTTGGTTTGCTTTTCTTTTTGTTTTCCTTGGATTCAGTCTACTTCATTGAACTTTCATTGGGTTGGGTTTGTTTTGTTTGCCGCAAAAGTTATATGTTCCGGGGATTGTAATTCAATCAGAATTGGAGTTTTATTTGGGTAATGCAACTAAGCATTTTAGTTCTTTCTATGATCCTAAAGCATGTATATTTTAACATACACGCCTTTATCATGCTTATATTCCTATGTACATATGTCTAGAGTAGCAATACAAGAAGTTCTATCAATTTGAAGAGTCTTTTGAGCTTATGAGGTCAGGTTTTCTTCTTTAATAGTGTCGAAACTCAGTTTTTTGTGTTTTCCAATTTTTGTTTTGATGTGTAGTACACCGAAGTGGCTGCAGATAATGTATGTAAAGAGTTTATAGCGCGAAATATGGATTATATGGACCATTAATCAAATATAAAGAGCAATAGTGTAATTATAAATGATGTGTGGAATGTACTTGTTTGTCATTTTCTTTTGTTTCCAAGGCTGATGTTATTGGTTTGGGAATGAAGGGAAGAGTTTGGCTGACTAAAGCGTCGAGGGTTAGATCTTCAGTCTGGAGAGTTGGCCGTAAACCTCCAGGTAAATCCTCCCTTATTGCTATGCTTGCAGAATATTATCTCTGTTTTTCTTTGTAATTTAGTGTGACTATTTTTTGTTTTGGTGCATCTTTTATAGGTTATAATGCAAGTGATTCTGAGTCTGACGATTTGGAAAATGATTCTTGAACACACTAAATTTGATTCATTGTCCAAAATTCTGAAAGGTGATCTTATCCTAATCTCCGAGCACTTACTTCATGTTGATCTTGATTTTACCTTTTCGGACCACATTTATTATCTAATAGAAAAACTTGAGGTCTGGGCTTTGGAAATGTGTGCCTTATTTCTTCCTATTTCTATTGTTGTTTGTTTTATACCAAGTAACTCATATTTTTTTGACTTGGGAGTGTTATCTCCTATTTTCTTATTAATTGTATTTTTATCTGTGTGGCATCTTTGAGAGTGATGGGTTATTAGTTAAATTGTGATTCCAGTTCCACAGTTTGTTTTAAGCAACATGTCATTGATGATTGGTTTTATGTTCTGGAATCCAGATATATGTTATGTGTTCTTAGGCATGTGATGTGTCACATGATGTGACTTCTACACATGAGTTCAAGAATTATGCCTAGTCTACCTGGGAGAGGGATTTTGGAAATTAAGTATTTTTCTTTGTATCTTGCTCACTTTCACTTGGATTTGAAAGGTTAACTTGGAATACATGTATGTTCCCTTTTATAATGTTTGTTGTTCCCCTTATCTACGGTGTTGTGCTTGAAATTAGATGTAATTAATCACTTAAAGAAATAAGTCACAGTAAAGACTGCAAACTTGCCAATATGCTAAGCTTACCCTCTAATGCTTTTTTTTTTATAATTTGACTATTATCTACCACGTTCTTGGGAGAACAAGCTTTTAAAAATGAGTTTTAAAAGATGTAGATAATATTGCAGTGCAACTAATCTGGTGGTTGAATTTGGTTAACCAACATGAAGTTTGATAGAGTTTCTGAGAAAGTCTTAGTGAGTTCATTAGCAAGTGCTGGGATGGGGTGGCATATAGATTTGAGTCAGCATATGCTCAATTTGATCCTATTTTCACAGTGATAGGACAGCATTGAAAAACAATGTTGCATCCTTGTCCAATCTGTGCTGTGGTAAAGTCTCTGCAGTGTTGTGAAACAACAAAGCAACAGTGTAGATAAAATCTATTCTTTCTTTTCTGAAGCCCACACATTGTATCAAATGAACAAATTACGTAAATAATTTGGAAATGCAATATGCTGATATTAAATTATAATGGAAACTAACGTGGCTCAACAAAGTAGGATAAATGGCCTGAGCCATTGAGCTAATGGATGTTTTGGAAGTGTTAACTGTTTAGTCTTTGCACCTTAGTGCTTCATATTATAACAGACATTCTTGATTGACATATTACTCTGTCCTTTCTTGATTGATATTATTTGTTTTGTAGGTGTGTGGCATCATGCTTCTTCAAAGCCACCATATATATGTTTTTGCTGCTTCCGAATTTTATTTTGTTTTCTGATCTGTGTATGATATGCTACACCATTTTTAATTAAAGGAAAACAAAGGAAACATTAATACCCTTTTGAGAAAATTGTTGCTTGATGATTGAGGGTCTTTTTCCTTTCCTTGATATGTCACCATATCATGCAAAATAGAAGAGGAACGTATACATGTGCTCATACATTTTTATTAATATGGAATGCAGTTTCTGGCTTCCAAATGATGTTAATCAGTCTTAGTTTCATTGCATGCTCTATTCTATGCTACCTTTTAGTTAATCTCCTATATTAAGGTTTGAATATCCAATGACAATGATAAAAGAACACGGAAGTGCTTAAGGGGTAATAATAATATTCATGATTAATAATAAATTCTAGGTCTTAGCAATATTCAGGTCTCGTGATTTTACGTTTATGTTTTCTAGTTCAATGATTTTCTTATTCTATGAACACATAAAAGACAAAATGAAAAAGTAAAATAAATTTTTTCTATAAATTAAAAGTAGTTCATATATCAGTTAAAAAAATAAACTTTTGAAGAAACTAATACAATAAAGTTTTCTAAGTTAATTTATTTTATTCAAGTGTTAAATATCTTGTAAATATGTGTATTTTTAATTTAGTTTTTATAAAAAAATTAAATAGAGTGTTAAAAATATTTTTTATTTTCATCTAAGTATATTTTGTTGTAACTGAGATAGTGTAGCTGTTATTTTCATCTTTTGTGTCTAACTTGTTAATAAACTTGTCCCTTCTTTTTTTAACCCCTGTAATTGAAAATGAAAAGATAGTACTAATACTCATACCATTTATACATAAAATTTAAATGGTAGGTTATTTAGATGAATGTAGATAATATTTTGAATGAATTTTTTTAACCGAATTCATTAAAAATATTAAAAGTATTCAAATTTATGAAGTAACTAATTTTTTTAAAATAAATGTTTTATCGAAAAATTTATTTAAAAGAATTCTAAACTTCTAATTCTAAATAAATAAAAGAAAATATTGCAAAGAGTAAGTTTGGTAGGAAGTAGAGAAATAAAGAAAAAATAGGTGAATGAGAAGGAAAATAAAAAATAAGTGAGAAATAAGATAAAAACAAATGTTTGTTTAGGGTTTAGGTTTATGATTTAGGGTTTAGGGGAGTGAGTATATTGATTTGAAAATAACATTGGATAAAGGTTTCGACGAATTTAGTGAAGAGTGTTAATGATTTTTAATTTGAGAAAAAAAAGACTAAGTTAATAATTTTTTTAAACGAAAAAACTGATAAAAGTAGAAGGGGTAAAAACATACAGAGAACAAAATTAACAACATTTCAAGAATAACCTCTGGATATAGAGTTAGTGAATAAGACATTTTTAAAATAACTTATATAATAAATATTGGTTAAAATTATCTGAACCATTAGAAAATAGTTATTTTTCAAAAACTGAAAATGTTAAGAAATAAATTAAAATAATAATAATTAAAGTGCGTACCTTAATTGAATTTTTTAATATTAATAATGGTTTGTATAAAAGTAAATAAAATAGAAATTGAAGAAAAGTAAAATAAATAAATAATGAATGAATATTTAACCAAATAAATTTGAAATTAAAAAAAGGTGTTAATTTATTAAGTTAATTTTACTTAATAATGTTATTATGTTCAAATTAATGAAAAGTTAAAATATGCTTTACTCAACTCTTAGCAATCACACTTCAAATTTTTAAGATATCCTTATTTTTTAAAACTAAACACATTTTTTAATTTAAATAAGTAAAATATGTAACAAATTAGCAATTACAACTAATATATTCAACATTTTCATTAATTTCAACACAGTAATATTATTAAGTAAAATTAACTTAATTTTAGTAAAACAAATTAATTTCAACTTTATTTGTTTAGATAATCATTTATTAATTTATTTATTTTTTTACTTTTCTCGAATTTATTTTTTATTTAATTCTATATAAATCCCTATTCACATTAAAAAGATTAATTAAAATCAAAATTGTAAAAATATAATTCTTAATTTTTTAATTATTTTCTTAAATTTTCATTTAAAAATATAATTTTTCTAATAATTTAAATGATTTTAATCACATTTATTGTATAAATTGTTTTATAAAAATTATATTTTGTTTTTTGAAAAAAATAAAAATATCATACTAGAATTCGGTGCCAGACAACCAAACAATTGGCTTTCCAACCACGAAAAAAAGTCAGAATTTGGATTTTTAAGGACAAAACTTTGGCATGAGACAATAAAGTTTATAATTATATTAGTAACAATGTGCCATTTGTGTAAAAATTATAGGTAAAAGTGTTAACTCTTAGACTAACTTTGATTCAGCTAAGAAGGAATGCAAAAAAACAACTAATTATCTAACATGTTCTTTATTATTATTATTTAAAACTTGTTCAAAATTATAAAATCATGAATATGGTTCAATAAATTTTGCAGAAATAAAACTTACAATTTTTTTTTAATTTTCAATAAATTTCTCCAACCAGGAGAGTATATTATAAAAAAAAATGTCTACATGCTTTGATTCTTTTAAATTTTCACCCATTAGTGGCTCCGCAACGCTTAAAAAGTTCTTACATATTTCCATATCTAACACTTTTTTTGAAAATAAATTATAAAGAAGTGATGGTTTAAAACACTTTTTTTTTAATGTTATTAGTATACTTTCAAAATTATATTTAATGAAATATATATTTTTAAACAATTATAGTCCTTTCTTAAAAACACGAATTCTTAATAATAAAACCGTAATTTTAAATATGACTTATATATTTTCGTAATTTTTATAAAATATATTCATTCACGTAAATAAAGAAGTAAATTACATATAATTTGTAAAAAAGCCTCAATTTTGTGTTGTCCTTTAAATGTTAAAGCATCAAATGGACCCTTTACTTTGAGTGGAAAGCATCGAGGGAAAATGTGGACAATGTGGACTATTTCTTCATGCACCTCCATTTATTCTTCTGCCCATACAAAAGTAAAATACCTTTTTATCCTTTTTGTGCTATCCCATAGAGTAACTTCCAGATTGTGTAATCCGGACACACATTTGAAAAGAAACTTTCGGATTATGTAATCTGAAAACTAAAAAAGACTTCCAAATTACATAATTTAGAAACTAATCATACATATAAAAAAAAGATTTATGGATTATGTAATCTGAAAGCTAATTACGAATTTAAAAAATAAACTTTCATTTGAGAGAAGAATATATGGAGCTGCGGGACGAAAGAGTCGAAAATGTGTTTTCTTTAGCTTATGCGTTATTTTATTATTTTTGTTAATGGTAAAACAATGCAAGTATTTTACGAGGAAACACTTTAAGAAAATGACTCAAACCAATAACCTGACTGGCTGTAGAAAACTGCACAAATCAATGCAAGTGACAACAAACAAAAACATAGTGTTTACTTCAAGAATAAAAATAACTCCATACATTATTTTTTTAACCAAAAAATTCTTGATAATGAAATGACAAGTAACTATAAAATTTGACATGGCAGAGTCTGGTTAACCAGGTGAATCATAGATTGACATTTTCCAAGTACCATTTGTAGGTATCAGCAAGACCATCCTTGAGGGAGACTTTTGGTGTCCAACCCAGGCTTGCAAGTTTTGAGCTATCCATCAGCTTCCTTGGAGTTCCATCAGGCTTAGTAGAATCCCAAACAAGATCTCCCTCAAACCCCACCACTTCCTTCATCAACTCAGCCAATTCCTTAATGGTAACTTCCTTTCCACTCCCTACATTCAGATGGTCCAGTTCACTATACTTTTCCATCATGAAGACAACTGCGTCAGCCAAATCGTCAACATGCAAGAACTCCCTCAATGGACTCCCTGTGCCCCATACCACCACCTCTTTGGCTCCTTTGACCTTTGCCTCATGAAACCTTCTCATGAGAGCGGGTAACACATGTGAATTCTCAGGGTGGAAATTGTCGTATGGTCCATATAAGTTGGTGGGCATTCCCGAAATTGCATCCCACTTATACTGAATTCTGTAAGCCTGGCACATTTTGATCCCAGCAATCTTGGCAATGGCATACCATTCATTTGTAGGCTCCAAGGGTCCAGTAAGCAAAGCATCTTCTGGAATCGGTTGGGGAGCAAATTTGGGGTAAATGCAAGAGGAACCCAAAAACAATAGTTTCTTGGCACCATTGCGATAAGCAGAATCGATGACATTGGTCTGGATTTGGAGGTTGATGGCAATGAAATCAGCAGGGTAGGTGTTGTTGGCATGGATTCCACCAACTTTGGCTGCAGCTACAATGACAAATTCAGGTTTCTCGGAGGCAAAGAAGGCCTCAACATCAGATTGTCGAGTGAGATCAAGCTCAGCATGAGAACGTCCGACTAAATTAGTGAACCCAAGTTGGGTCAGCTTGCGGACAATGGCGGCACCAACAAGACCCCGGTGACCAGCAACAAACACCTTAGCAGATTTGTAAGCTAGAAATGAGTTTGATGACAATGCTGCGGAAAACACACCAAAAAAAATCAGGAACACTTATAAAATCAAAGAATAACACAATAAACTACTCATCCTTTCGATTTAATTAGTAGAATACACTTACACTTTCATCTAATCACAGATTCTCATGTTCGATAAGTTTCTCGAGTCATATAATAACTATTTTAAAAGTCATATCTAGAATGGTTTCTGACTGGTTAGCCCCATATAAATCGTTACCCTATCAGTGGATGAAAATTTATCTCACAACTAATTTGTTTTTCTAGAATGAGTCAGCAATCCGTGAAATTCTAGTTGAATTCTACCAAAACTTTCAGGGTATGTAGCACTACTCATCTCCGAATTAAGACATTCAAATGAAGTTGAGACTCATCTCAGGAAGTTTCAATGAACAATCAAACAGATAGAAGACATGAATGAAGAGGAGAAAAACCATTATTGTCCTGGCTTCCCATGCTTCTCTGTGTTGGTTGGTTTACAAACAGCTAAGCTATTCCACCTTTCAACTTCAAATCACCTGAAATGAGTCAACAGCATTAAAAAAAAGGTAACTTATTACAGAGGAAAATAAAGCACAAAAATTACACAATAACACCAATTAGGGTCTTAAATCTGAAACCCATTTCTAAAACGACGAAACAAAACGAGGGCTGCAACAAAAGTAGAAACTTTACCTCGAATTTGAAGCGAAATAAAACCTCTGATTAAGAGGCTAATACGAATGATAATGCAGTTGAACCTGAGAAACAGACCCACGGTAGAGTTGGGTTCCAGCGAATCGGATCCCGTCGACGGAAATCTCAGATCTGAGAGATTCCGGCGAGATCAAATCAGAAATTGGTTCTTCTTTTCCCTCTTCTGTGACTCACTCACTCTGTTAGTCTTTTCAATTTTCACCATTTCTATATAACAACATTATCTCTCTAATGGAAAAATGTTATTAATATATTCTCACACATTTTTTTCATTGTCAAATAAAGTTTATTAAATTTATCATTATATAAAATATAATTTATTACTTAATTAAAACTCACTCGTTACTTTTAAATAATTTTGAGTGAATCATACTATCCTTGTGTGGAGGTATTGAATCCATTCAAGAAATCTCTTCAAATAAATATTTTTCAATTCATACAAATTAAAAGAAATACATTTGAGAAAAAAAAAATCACCCATTAATTGTACGAATCATTATATTAAAAGTGTGATCTTTTATTCTAGTCCACTCATGTTATAAATGATTTAACTGAATCTATGAATAGTTAGTTTCTCTATCATTTATTTATAAAAGTAAATCCATTCAATTTATCAAAAAGAAATACATTAAATTAAACATATCCATTTTTTAATAGTTAATATTTCATTTATTATTTTTGAAAATATATTATATTGTTTCATCAATACTCAGGTGATCATATTTATATTTTGCTCAGATTATACTTTTCATACTTTGATTAAGAAAAATATTTATGTGAGTTTAGTCTTGAAAACTTATTACGGTAAAAAACATATTTTAAGACTTCAAAAAATTATATAAATAATTTTATAATGAAGCTAGTTCTCAATATATATTTTTCTTATTTTTTGTTTGTTTGTTTGAGTAAATAGAGTATATTATTTAAATATTGGTGCGTACTTCAGCAGCAACAATTGTTGAGAAATTTACAAATACAAAGTTATGTTATGTCGTGACAACCTACGTAGTTTCCTTCTCACCCATATAGTGACAAATCGTAAATTCATTCTTCTTTTCCCAACAAATTAAATTTAAATTAATTTATCTATAAATTATTTTATTTATTAATGTAATGAGAAATTTGTCTAGTAGATTTTGTATTAAATACTCAAAATCTTAATTAATTGTTGTGCTGTAAAATCTTAATGACATATATATCTATATCATTATATTATAAAAATAACATTAGGCATTTTATTATTTTTTATTTTGCAATACATAAATAATTAAATGTTTAGGATTTTCATTAGAAATATAACATTTTATAATATTAATATATTTAATCATATTTTTAATAAAATACTATATTTGATAATTTATTATCTATTGTTATTTTTTAGGCTGCATTTAACACAATGAATATTTAAGCATTTTAAGAAAGGAATCTTAATGCAATTAAAGTTTTCTTATATTTAATAGAAGAAAATGAAAGTATTTCAAGCGTAAAAAAATCTTAAAACAAGAAAATAATAATTTGATATATATATATATATATTATTAAAATAAATATTTTTTTATTTATCATATAAAGTTAGGACGTTGTGTTTTTTAATTTGGTCATATTTGCTTAATTTTATATTGTTTTTTTTAAATACATATAGAAAAATTGTGACGGTTATTTTTTTTTCAAAATTAATTTTTAAATGATATCATATTTGAGAGAACTAAATTAATTGACAGTTTTCCTAAGCTTGAAACTATGTAAGATAAGGGATGGAAAATTCATGGTTGTTTTTGTTTGTTTGAAGCCGGCTAAATGATTACATTAGAAAGCAATGTTATATTTAATTGAAAATATTAAGAAATATTTTAGAATATGTATGATAGAATGAATATGAAAAAATCATATAAAAAATATACTGTAAATGATATTATGGAATTTAATGATCTTACATTAATCTAAATGCCTTAAACTTACACTTACATTGTGTCTATGTAGTAAATGTCTTAAACTTACACTATAAGCTACAAAAATTCAGGATACAAATATATGAGTCTTGAAATATGTTAAATGTTAATATTTGATAGAATATAGATAATAGTAATGAATAATTAAAATTTGAAATTTCTTATAGTTAAATATTTATGAATTAAGTTAAGAATTAAATTGTAAATATTATTAAATTTAATTTATCCTTTACTTGTTATAAAAATAGAATGTGTTATAATTATATTTAGTACATAAGCAGATATTTGTGAAAGTTTAGAAGTTAATCCTAAAAGAATTATTTTGTTAAGTTTTGTATGAGTGTCCATATGACCTAGATATGATTTACTTTTGAAAATTTTGTTAATATTTTAATTGATAATTAGTACATATTTAATTTTTCCTTTTTGGAAATAAAAAATAGCTACTCCAGGAGTTACATTAAAGATTAAGATTGTAAAAAATTTCATAAAAAATTTCCAAAAATTACATTGAAAAAGGTAAAGGTCCTACCGGGAGTCGAACCCAGGTCGCTGGATTCAAAGTCCAGAGTGCTAACCACTACACCATAGAACCCTTTTGTTTATTCAGACACGTTTTAATTAAATAACGTCAACTTAGATCTATAGAACAGAAATTAAATGACAGTTTATTCTTATTTCTTTAAATATCGATCTGCTTACAATATTTTAGCCAAAAAAATTATTATTTAGAATGTGATGTATTCTCCCTTATCTCTTTCAGTAACTCAAGCCAACAAGAAATCTTTAGGCATATAAAAAAAATAAAAAGAAACGTGTATAGTTATTTAACCAATTCAGAAATAAAAAAACAACCTAAAGCTCCCCAAACAAAACGGTCCAATAAATAATTGAAGATAGACATTGAATATTTAGGTTGTTTTATAACATTGGATTTCTGACATTGGCACCACATAATGAGACAGAAGTACAATCCAATAATATTTACAAGCCACAGTTCCCTCTCTCCATAATGTAAAATGTTTGGTATTTAACTCACTAATTTTCTCCCAACTACTCAGATGTATTAACTCTTTTTCTAATTTTGTTTAACTTTCAAAGTTAAACTTTACTCTTGTTTACACATATATTATATGATTCTGATCTATGTTGAGATAAAAATGATTAAAGATAATCATAACCTTAATTTCTTGTGATACAAAATGATCCAATAATTTGTGTTATAATGGAACAAGGGTGGTAGCAACGAGCTGGCAGGCTATGAGGCAGCTCAGTCAAAGCCACAAGTCTTGACCCAATTCAGTTTTCCACGGTCAAACATTTCTTGAGCTTCCTAGAAGCACCTTCTTCCAAGACTTTTTGCTGGTGATTTCATGCTTTGCCACAAAATCATGCACCTCTGCATCACTATTCACTTCTGTCTCCTCTCCTTATATCACGCCATACACCACTTTCTGTCTTTCCAATATAAACTCAAAACCAACCAACCTTTTCTTCATCCAAGAGGATATCTTTCACTCACCTTCTTTCCTTTCCAACAACAGTAACAAACAACAATACTAGTAACATGACCATGGGTGATCATAATAACAACTGGGGAACTTCTGAATTTAATCATCATCAAGTTGGACTTCTTGATGTTCCAAAATTCAAGTCTGCTCAACCTCCCTCACTACCCCTCTCTCCCTCTCCAGCCTCCCCTTCTTCTTACTTGGCCTTTTCGTCTGCTTTCAGCCCATCTGAGTTCTTCAACTCTTCTTTGTTTTCTCCTTCTCCAAATGTAAGTTACAAGCTCTCTCATGCACATAAGCTGCTGTGGTTTGGTTTCATGTTGTGGGGCATCGCTAATTGTGGGGGTTTCTTTTGTGTTATGTGTGTGGTTTTAGATTTTTGCATCTCCTACTACTGAGCCTTTGGCTGGCCAGACCTTCAACTGGAGGAACGGTTCAGGAGAAGAACAACAACGTGACAAGGAGGATGAGAAAAACTACTCGGACTTCTCTTTCCAAACTCAAATTCAATCTTCCTCAGGCATGTTTCAAGTGGTGAGCACTGTTGTTTTTTGTCACCATTTGACTTAAACAAGTATTATTTTCTGCGTGTCTTTCTGGTTAATCTTTGATCATCAAAGACACTTGGAGGCCGGTTCTTATTCTCTTTTCTGTTATTTACATATTTGGACTTGTTTCTAATGTTGTTTCTTCAGAAGTTTTCTTTGTCTTGGATTGCTTTGTGGGGTCATTTTATTGTTTTTAATGGCCCGTTGTATTATTTTGTTCTTCTTTGTTAATCTTATTTTTCTATTTTATTTTTGTTGGCATAAACACGGTTTGAATGCTTAAAACAAAACTTGCATAGCATATTCTAAGTTGAAAAAGTCTAAGCTAAAAGTATGTCAATGCATGTCTCTATGTTTCGAGAAATCCATTAGCTGCATAATCACAGTAAACAAGGTTTGATTTATTGATGGCTTGAAACATGTTATTCTTGTCGTGTATTTGGATCTGTATTCTAACTACTTGTTTTACTTGAACAGCAGGAACCACTTAAGAAACAAGATATATGGAAATTCAATGAACCTTCAAAGCGAACTGATTTTTCATCTGATAGGACAGCAACAAAATCTGAATACCCTTCAATTCAGAGCTTTTCCTCAGAAATGGCATCGGATAAATCAGAATTACAAAGCAATTCAGTTCCTGGATCTAGTCGTTTTGATTACCCCAATGCATCTCAGTCTGTTAGAGAACAAAAGAGATCAGAAGATGGGTTCAACTGGAGAAAATATGGACAGAAACAAGTGAAAGGGAGTGAAAATCCTCGTAGTTATTATAAGTGCACACATCCAAATTGCTTAGTGAAGAAGAAAGTAGAGATGTCTTTGGATGGCCAAATTACTGAAATAGTGTACAAGGGCCATCATAACCACCCAAAACCACAGTCTACTAGAAGAACAAACTCTCAATCAATTCATCAACCTTCTTCATCTTGCACAAACTCGGGGATTTCAGATCAATCAGTGGTGACCCTAGGCAATCCACAAATGGATCATTTCTCCATGCAGGAAGATTCTTCAGCTTCCGTAGGAGAGGAAGAGTTTGAGCAAACATCCCAAACCAGTTATTCTGGGGGAGATCAAGATAACCTTGGACCAGAGGCCAAACGATGGTAAGACCGATAGACGGCAGTCTAATAACCTGATTCACTATTTTAGAATGAAAATGCAGAGTTTACTTGGTTTGAAATATAACTAATTCTGATTCATATTGTTGCAGGAAAGGAGATAATGAAAATGATGACTATTCCGCCTCAGGGAGTAGAACTGTGAGAGAGCCTAGAGTTGTAGTTCAAACCACAAGCGAAATTGATATACTTGATGATGGCTTTAGGTGGAGGAAATATGGACAGAAAGTAGTGAAAGGAAATCCAAATGCAAGGTAATTAACTGAAGAGAACAAAGACCATTTAGTCAATGGTTCTAAGCCTTACAATTCATTTGTTGTTGCTGTCATCAATATCATTACTTAAGTTGTTCATATTCCATGTGCAGGAGCTATTACAAATGCACAGCCCCTGGTTGTTCAGTGAGAAAACATGTTGAGAGAGCTGCACATGATATCAAAGCTGTGATCACAACTTATGAAGGGAAACACAACCATGATGTGCCTGCTGCACGTGGTAGCGCAAGTTATAACATGAACAGAAATTCCCTGAACAGCAACATATCCGCTCCTATAAGACCCTCGGCAGTGAACTGTTATTCTAGCTCATCAGGTTTCAAAAATTCTCTCTACGATAATACCAGGCTTCCAGCAACCGGAAATCAAGAATCGTTTTCACAGGACAGGTTCCAGCACCCAGGAAGTTTTGGCCATTCGGCTCTTAACAAATCAATGGGTTCATATGCTGATCATGCACCGTACTCAGATGCTGCACACTCAAATGTCAAGGATGAGAAGAAGGATGACTCCTTCCTTCAGTCATTTCTGTCAAAGGACTTCTAAATTTGGGACTAGATCACAACTCTACATATTGATATTATCCTGGATATGTTATTGTATAGCATGTAGGATTTTAGTTAGTCACACAGCAGAATATGGACAAAGAGTTGCCAATGTTTACTTGGTTACCTCATTTAGATTAGTGAATGGCACTACAGCCATGGTGACAGCAAATTGTTGCTACACTACCTGTCAGCTAAGTTCATCTCCCAATAGAACATATCATAGGATTTGACGAATGAATTCTGTTATTCTTTTGTTGTATTTGTAGGGAAAAAGGTTTTCTTAGAAGAATCTTCATTATTTAATCTTGTAAGAATGTTTGTGCTGGCAATTTGTACTATGCACTCTCTACTTTTAGTTTTTATTAAATGATTTGTGATGACTGATTATCAGGAGGTAGGATTTCCATAATTTACAACACCATCTCAGGAATTTTGATAAATATTCAATTCAAAGTCTTTATTGCCCTCAAATAAAACAAAGTCCTTTATGCAAATTTTGATGATAATGAAATGTTTAGTGACTTCTTATTTAATTAGAAAAGAAAAAGCAATTCAGAAAATTTCCACGCCTGAGAATATTGTAGTAAACTAGTGTTTAGATTTTGAAAGCTGAAATCTCTAGAATTTTAACAAGTCAAGTCTTTTATTGTTATGGAAACAAAATGAACTTCAGTTCTGACTTCTATTACTTGTGTGTCTCACAGTCAGGCATGAATAATGCATTCCCCACATTGTTTTTTTTTTGGCCAAACTGGTCAATAAACAGTCTCAAATACAAGAAAAGAGATTGAAAATTACATGTATTGGTATATGAAATCAACATCAAATCTCACTGTTTAACATATGCACAGAGCCAGAGAGGTGAGGCCTGACTCCCTTTCTCATCTTTACTATACAGAAAAATGTGATTTGTATAGAAGTATGAAAGTATGAAACAATATAGGGAGAGTTTTGCACAGTTCCGACTTCAGATGTAAGGTTGAGTTGATAGTTTGTAGCCAGAAATAAGGGCTGAAGCTGCTACACACAAGAAGGCAAAAATAGACATGCTAATGGCTGAAGCTGAAGTGTCTGTAAATATATTGTCTGCCCCTTCCCTCATTCTATTTGTCAATGGAATTGCAGAAGATGCCGATGATATCAAAAGATATGCAATAATCTGCAACGAAAAAAGTTGCAAAATTAACATTTGTAGTCCTTCAAGGCAAATATTTCGCAAATCATAGCCAATCATAAAGGTTTTGATTTTGAATAAAAATATATACTATAAATTTTTTAATTATTAAAAATGAAGCCTCTACCAACCAATAAATCATCTGAAGATTATATGGTGGTGCCATCAGTTGGATTCATTAACTTTTCCAAAACAAATAATTAAGGCCAATAAAAATCTCCCATGTGATTGCATTATTGAAGCACTTAAAACGTCATTGCATCCTCAGAAAAACATTTCATTTTATTACTAAATATTTGAATCTAGATAAGCTTTCATTTTCATGACTTCCGTGAAGGTAACTTCTGAAAGAAGTCACAAGTTTCCAATATAATCTCTTCACACTGGGGATATCTCAGCCACTCAGCCTCAAAAGGGCAACAAATTAATTTAATTTGCAATATATTACAAAGAATCTCATCAACAAACCAAAAGGTTATGTAATTTTAAAAGTTCTGAAACATACACAAATAAACAAAACTAGTATGAAAAAGAAGTCCCTTTGGGAAGTGAATTCAACTTGAACTTCAACACACTGACCTTGATTAGTGACTCCTCACAGGCCATAGAATCAGACATGGGATAAAAAAGAAGAAGCAGGATCATTGAAATAAGAGAAAAATTATGTCATACCTGATCACCAAAAAAGTCAAGCATAGCTGCCATTCTTGGCTTAAGCAATTGTTTTGCAGTGGAAAGTTCATGAATTTGACGGAACGCTTGGCCTCCAGTGTACAAACTAGACAAAATCGCTATAGCTAGCAAATACCTGTCATTCTCCAAATCACAATTCAACTTCATTACTATCGTGAAACCACTATCTACATATCTCAAATTAAAGTTTTGTAATGCGGTTCGATCAATTATAATTGTCATGATAAAGATCACGCATTTTATATAACAGTTACATTAAAGTGTAACTTTTAAAAAAAGAAACCACATGTATTACATATCCTAGTGAGAAACAACCTTGCTTGAGTTGTTGTGACAAGATTCATTATTAGGAGTGATAAAACTTTTTCGAAACTATTTAACATAACTGCATATTAAAAGTCTGAATTTGAGACACTACATTAAGTTTGAACAAGTTCTGACAATTAATTCAAATATTCAATGTTCTTTAAAGTGTATTGATCCCTGGTGTTAAAGTAAAATTAAACTCATTATTTTGTTGGTTTATCACAGTTTTTCCCTCCAGGAGACAAAAATTCACACACAAGATTCTATCAGTGGAAATTCGAGCAATGATTTGATTCACTCCACGAGAGACTAGTCATTTTGGTTAGACCAACCCTTCTTGATTATTAAACTCATTACATTTCTAACATTTACCTGTCTCAAAACCAATCAACTATCCTAACAACTCAGACCATCGAATAGTTTTATCTGAAATCTCAATTCTCCGATGAACATTAAAAAATTCAAATCTTGACCAATACCCATGGTTCTTAATCCAAAACTCTAAAAAGGGGTGTCAGATTTCTACCTGTACTCTTCAAATTTATCAAAATCTCTCCAATCGCCGTGTTTATTGCTGGCCATGACAATGAATGAAATCAGAGAGAAAAGCAGAGCGATCCCTCTCAGTGCCAACGACCCTCTCTTCATCAAGTCCTCCCTCTCCAACCGCCGCAGGATTCCGCCTATTCCACCGCTGTTAGTGGCCGACGTCCGGTGGTTCACGCTGGGCGGCGCTGAAGGCTCCACTGGCGGAGTCTGAACATGTATCTTTGGCGACGAATTTCCGTCGAGATTTGTCATTTTGTGTTTGGTTTTGGATTGAGATTTGAAGGAATTGAAGTGAAAGAAAAATAACGTTGTTTTGTGTTTGCTTATGTAAGGTGGCAATGTTGGTAAAATCGTTATGGAAGTTATCGAAGCTTCGGGGAACAGAGTAGCAGCAGATGACGCGCGCGAGAGTAGTAGCGGAGATGACGTGGCGTGATGGCATCCGTTGAAGTGTGGAGTATAACGAAGAAAGGCAATCATAGCTGCCACACCAATGCATGTAGCGATGATGGCAATGATGCATGTCTGGTCATCGTGCTCATCCAGATAATTTTATTATTTTATTTTACATTAACTCACTCATACAAATAAATTAATAATTTCTTATATCAAGATAATAATCTCTTTCACTTTAAATGTATACGAGTAAGTAGTACAATTCTTTCTCTTTTTTAATCAAAATCTATACTGATGTAATAATGTAATACTATAACAATTATTAGTAACCATATTAAAGAAAATTATTTTAATTGGTTGTAACTTTTTTCACAAAAAAAGTTATACCTTGTATAACTAGTTATAATATTTCACTATTACCATTTTTAATATTTTCTAATTATATTTTTTCACTTTGTTTTTCATTAAAAGAAGAGATAAATAAAAAATAATGTATTATCTCCACATAAGTTATAAGTTGAGTGAAAAAAATATTTCCAAAATATAATTAATTATTAAAATAAAACTAACATTAAATTATAATTTATTTAAATAAATAAACATTTTCTCATTTTGTATGTATATTTTATTCATATTTGCACTCAATAATATTTTTAAATATACTAATTATCTTCTGTATGCATAGTAAAAGAGATAAAGAAAAATATATTCACAATTTCATAACATACACAACTATTATACTTTTCTTTTACCTTCAGTTTTTGTTAATATATTAATGAAAAGGAGAAATGATCGTAATAGTAATAGTTAGAGACATCTGAAAAAAAAGAAGAGAGATTATTGTCTCCATACTAAAAAATAATTAGTAAGCACTTTTAATCTATTAATCACAATTGCTAAAATAAGACTTGAAGATTGAGATTGAGAATAATTCATTTCACCTAAAATAAGTGAAACACACACACAAAAATATTTAGATAAATTTATTTAATTTTTAATTAATTATATATACTTAGTTTAATTTTAATAAGAATGAGTATAAATTAAAATTGAAAAAAAAATAATTAGGAAGTAATTAATTTTAAAACTGAAAATAATATTTAAATTATTTTATTAATAACACTCCATTGAACTTAAAATAATTTTTTATGTCAAATATTTTTATCATATTTAAGTTTTATCTTAGTTCTCTTATATGTTTTTTTTTAAATTCAAAGTAAATATAAATCATATTTTAATCCATAATATATTTATTATAACATTTATTAATTGCTAAGAGTATGTAAAGAGTTGGTTTGTTTCAGATTTGTGTTTTTATGGTGCTTTTGTTAGAAAGACAGCTATCACATAAAAGCTAGTTTGGAAAGAAACTTGACAGTTAGCACAATACCACATCATAATTAGTTCTAAATTGTTGTTTATGCTTTACCATTTTGATTTGGTAGATGAACATAATTTGGATTTTTAACCTTCATTATTGGGTTGTGGTTTATGATACAGTTGCACCATGAATTTCTAGTATGTGTTCTTTTCTCCAAATTTTAATCTCTCTTTTCTACCATTAAAAGAAAAGAAAGCAACTTGTCATAACATGTAATTTATAGCCTATATTGTATGCATACGGGTACAATACCGATCCAGATACAAAAGTACTGTATTGTTGAAAAATTGGAACGTTAATAATTATTTTTAGCATATATAAAGAATATAATTAAATTTTATATATTGTAAAAATATAAATAGACATGATTTACAATTTAACGTTAAATCAACATAATCAAAACATATCTCATAATAAAAAAACTAGAATATATAAATTTTAACAATAGTTTTAATTTAGTCATTTCATTTTCCATCATTTCGAACAATGATACATTGACAACTCTATTTTTTTATACAACCACATTACAACTTCCAATATTATTATTTTAATACTTTTTTTATATCATTTAATTACAAATTTACCTTTTATTATATATATTTATTTTTAAACTCACTACATCAAAATTTGTATAAAGTGAGTTGTCAAAGTATATATATTTCTAAGGAAATGATGGTTTGACACCCATTGTTCCACTTTACATCCCACTAAATATTAATATTTTAATTATTTTTAATTTTTTAATTTTAAAAATTATTTTAACATTTTATATTTTGTCTAATATTTTATTAAAGACATTTTCTTATTTTTAATTTTTTTTATTATAAATATTAATATTTTAGTGTAGGTGTAAACTGGAGGAGGAGGGGATGTAAAAATATAATTAAAAAAAAAAAAAAATTGTATAGAACTCCAATAGTTTTTAAAGTATCACTTTCCTTATCTTTTTGAAACCTTCTTTTCAAGGCTATCCCTTCATTTCAATTTTCAAGTTTGTTTCCTCGGTTGCTTTAGATGCCTTCAATGAATTTAGTTCATCCAACAACTGCATCAAGTTGTTGTAAGAGGATCCACCCTCCTCTGTACTTTTCTTGGAAGCACCTCCAAGTTCTCTTGCTCTCCTCCTGATTTCTATGCTTTCTTCTTTTCCCATTAACTCTACCACAGCCTTTGCAATCTCTTCCCTTCCCACCACTGCATCCTCTCCCAGGCTTGTCCAGAACTTGTTTTCTTTAGCTCCCACTGGAACTCCAATCTTCAAAACATCAACTAACAGCTTCTCATTGTAAAATTGCTCAGCAAACATTGGCCATGTGATCATTGGCAATCCAGCACTCACACTTTCAAGGATGGAATTCCAACCACAGTGAGTCACTATGCCTCCTATGGCAGGGTGGTCCAATATCAGCAGCTGTGGTGCCCAGTTCCATATGATAAAACCCTTCTTGTTTTTTCTCATCTTCTCCTCAAACTCTTGAAGGAAAATGTCTCCATTATCATTTTCATCTTTTTTTCGTGCAACCCAGATGAAACTATAGCCAGAATTTTCGAGCCCGTGAGCAATTTCAACAATTTGAGCATGAGAGAGCCTCGTGAGGCTCCCAAAACTTACATAAAGTACAGACTCATTTTGCTTATAGTTAAGCCAATGTAGCCACTCTGATTCTTGTGCAAGGTCCTCCTTGTGTCCCCTATTGACCTTGTCTTCATTACCCTTGTTAGCCCAGGTTGAAACTGGTCCTACACTCCAGCACTTGACCCCCTTTGTACTTTGATAAAGATGCTGGTAATCACCTTCAAGTTCATGAAAACTGTTGCACAGTGTTCCATAGCTTCTGCTCTCTGATTCATTGGCTTCATTCATTAAGTCTGCTATTTCATTCTCAGTCCTTATCCATTCTTCTAGCTGCAAGGTGGTCATCTCAATATTATGTGGAAGGCCAGGAATTGAGAACCTCTGGGTGGCAGAAACTAACCTCTCATGAGGCTTATGCTTTATGATAAAATGAGTGGCGCAGCTTGCGAATTGGCTTGCACTGTAAAAGCAAAGCCTTGGAATGCCTAGTTTTGCAGCTGATTCAACTGTCCATGGATAAAGCTGATCAGTTACAAGACAATCTGGTTGCAGATCCTGAAACAGACGCTCAAATGGACCTTGGAGCATCGACACACCATAAAAGATCTTACCAACCATATCTGGGGAAGTGCCATCTTTGAGGTTTTCAGCCCCCTCAGGGAGACCAAGTTGGGCTGCAGGGAACGCTACCAGTTGTGTTCTGATGTGGTATCCACCATTGAAGTCACTGTCTATTGCGTTTTGGAATGTCAAAGCATTAGCATGGGTAGTGATAATGGTAACACTAGCACCATATCTTGCAAAAAGTCTTGCTGTGTCCACCATGGGGTTCAGATGGCCGGATGATAGATATGGTAGAAAAGCTACATTGAGTCGGTGGGCTTGCGACTCTGTCTTCATGGTAAACTGTGGTCAGAAAAAAACTACTCACACTTCTCTTTCCAAACACAAACCACAGTACGTACCCTTCTTTCAGTTTTCCACATCCATTTCTCAAGTGGTAAGTGCTGTTCTTTTTATAACCACCACACTTAAGACAAGAACCATTTCTGTTAATTATTAACTTGATCTTTTGGCCGGTTCTTGTTCTCCCCGTTATTCTTGTCATGTTTTTTTCGTTAGCTTCTGCCTCAAACCGTTATTCTTGTTCATTGTACCCTTTTGAATTGCCTCTTCTTGTCTCCTACTTTTGTTTTTGTTGTGATAAAAACTAGATTAACATATTTTAAGTTGAAAGAGTCAAACTTAAAAGTATGCTAATGTCTGTTTCTATGTGTTGACGGCCAAAAACCTTGTTAAAATGATTATCAAACTGCATAATCAGGTTAAAATATAGGTGGATGTATCAGACTTGGAACTTGTTCATGTCATATATTTTGTTCCCTAGGCAGTGAATACTTGTTCTAGTTAAACAATAGGAACCACTAAAACAACAACACATGGAAACTTGGTATTATTGCAAAAGAAACTGAGTTATCATCTAACAAAGCACAACATCAAAATCTGAATATTCATCAACTCGTTGTTTCTCAGAAATGGCTGCATCCAAACCAGAAATTAAATAATTTAGCTCCCCCGAGTCTGGTTATTTTAAGGGGCCGTCCTCATATAAGGCAAGCATAACCTACCTTTTGCTCCCTTATTATACCACAGGCCGGTGGTTTTGTCATTATATAGAAATCATAATTTATATTATAAAAGTATATATAATAATAATAATGCTTTACTGGCTCCATAATCAAGGTAAAACTGATATATTAATCATAGATACGAACATTGTATTAAGATATTATAATACTTGAAGAATGAGTAAAGCATTTCGTTGATTTCCAGTGAATGTTACAATTTATATAAATAGATTCAAATGGTTTTCGTATGATTAAATTTTGTCGACTTTGAGATTAACAAGAAATTTAACTTTAGGCCATCACAAATGGGATTTTATAATAATTTTATTTTTCAATATATGTGCAGGGATCGAAGATCGTCTATTATTCACCAGTATGGGATGCCTATGTTCCTGCATAATGTTTTGGAGTATTTCTCATTTGGGCAAATTGAATGGCATCAAACAATGATTTTTAGCCTGTTTGTAACTTAAAAACAAAATTTTGTCCTCATAAAAAATAAACTTGGGTAATGATTTGTATTGAAACTCTTATTTTCATAATAATTTGAATTCAAATACAAATAGGCTCTTTATCATTCTCCAAACTCTGTTCTAAAAGAAATGCTGAATAAGAAATTTAGACCAAGTTAGAAGAATTATTTCCTCCCTTTTTTGTTAGAGGGGAAATTTACCGATCCCTTAGTTAAGTTGTAAGTCTTTGTTTTCTTGTTTTTCATTTCATTTTTCTTAGCCAAAATCTTCAAACAAGCAAATGACATTACATAGGAAAAACTATAATATTATACCGAAACAGCAATACAAGTAACAAGCTAGATCTATGTAAAACAGTGAGCTTCATAAGTACTTGAAGTTGTTCATCCTGTTATAAAAGCAAAATGCATTATAAAATCACCAGCTGCACCTCCTTGAACCACTACATTAATGCTCCATTTCAATTATCTAACCTGCAAGTGCTTTAGATATCTTCAATGATTTAAGCTCATCTATCAACTGAGTCAAGTTGTTGTAAGAGTGTCCACCCTCCTCTATAGTCCTCTTGGCAGCATCACTAAGTTTTCTTGCTCTGTTCCTCATTTCTTTGCTCTCTTGGCTACTTCCCATCAAAAGCACCACAACCTTCACTATCTCTTCCCTTCCCACGGCTGCATCCTCTCCCAAGCTTGTCCAGAACTTGTTTTCTTTAGCTCCTACTGGGACTCCAATCTTCAACACATCAACTAACAGCTTCTCATTGTAAAATTGCTCTGCAAACATTGGCCACGTGATCATTGGCAATCCAGCACTCACACTTTCAAGAATGGAATTCCAACCACAGTGAGTCACCATTCCTCCTATTGCAGGGTGGTCCAATATCAGCAGCTGTGGTGCCCAGTTCCATATGATAAACCCCTTCTTGTTTTCTTTCATCTTCTTCTCAAACTCTTGTAGGAAACTGTCTTCATTCTCATTTCCATCTTTTTTCCTGATCACCCAGATGAAACTATGACCAGAATGCTCAAGCCCATGAGCCAGTTCAACAAGTTGAGCATGAGGGAGCCGCATGAGGCTTCCAAAACATACATAAAGTACAGACTCATTTTGCTTAGAGTTAAGCCAATTTAGCCATTGTGGCTCTTGTTCAAGGTCCTCCTTGTGTCCCCTATTAGTCTTTTGTCCATCATCCTTGTTAACCCACGAAGAAACTGGTCCAATAGTCCAAGATTTGATCCCCAATGCACTCTGATGAAGTTGCTCATAAACGCTTTCAAGTTCATGAAAACTATTATACAGTGCTCCATAGCTTTCAGTCTCCGATTCAAACATTGCATCAAAATAGCCTGTGGTTTCATTCTTAGTCCTTTCCCATTCCGCTACCTGCGGTGGCGTCATCTCTATTCTTTGAGGTAAACCAGGAATTGTAAACTTGTGGGTATCAGAGACTAAGCTTTCATGAGGTCTATGTTTCCTGATAGAATGACTAACACAGTTGGAGAAGTAGCTTGAGCTGTAAAAGAAAAGCCTTGGAATGCCTAGTTTTGCAGCAGACTCCACTGTCCAAGGATAGCAAACATCAGTCACTATACAATCTGGTTGCAGGTCTTGAAACAGAAGCTCAATTTGATCTTTAAGCATTGATATTCCATGACTGATTTGACCCAACATTTCTGGGGTAGTGCTATCTTTAATGTTTTCAACCCCATCAGGGAGACCAACTTGGTCCGCAGGGAATGGAATCACTTGAGTTCTGATGTGGTATCCACAACTGAAGTCACGGTCAATGGCCTTTTGGAATGTTAAAGCATTTGCTTGGGTAGCAATAATGGTAACGCTAACACCATGTTTGGCAAATAGTCTTGCAGTGACTACCATCGGGATCATATGGCCAGGTGTTGGATATGGAAGAAAAAGGACATTGAGTTGGTCGTGCGATTCAGCTTTCATTGCTTTTTCAATATATGAGGCTCTATTCCTCAGCGGTAGATGCTGCTTTAAAGAAATAAAGCTTGGAGAGAAGTTTGTATGATACTGAGAGAGAATTTCAAGCCTGTTTCCCAAAAAATAAACCAGAACCGTATGTTAAATACCAGGGGACCCTTCATTCTTTGTAATCATAACATGGGCCTAATTAAATAAAAGAAATTCCCAAGAAGAGAAAGATAGTAGAACAATACCTGTTTCAGAAAACTCCGTAGAAATTGTCTACCTTTTCCCAAAAAGGAGGATGGATTGTGTTGTTTATCCCTCAGTGAAGACTTAAATAAAGCCAACACATCTCTTTCACCCTTCCTCAAACATGTCTTACGTGGTAAGTGTAGTTCGTTTTATGTAATCATTTAGCAAGGACAAGTACCATTTTATGTTTGTCTTGTCTGTTGTTTGTTGGATCAGTTTGCCTTTCTCCATTGTTCTTGACTTATGAATACTATATTTTCTGCTTGTTCGGCTTTTGTGGGATCAGTTATTTTTAACTGTGGAATGTTTGAGGAACATTATGCAAACTGACAAATTTGACAAGAGCTTCAAATGGTATCAAAAGGGCATATCATAGCAAGTATTTTGGATGACTTTAGAATAAGCTTAGAAAGAATGTCTAAACAAAAGAAGTCTCATAATATTAACTGAAACCTCATCAGAATGATTATTTAAAGCTTTCTCTGAAGATATTCAGAGAGTTTGTGCTTTAACCGAGAAAAATGAAATTGGCACTTATAATTGATTATTCGTATAGCATATATACTGGTATATACAAAACAGACGTGCTACCAATAAATTAAATATATTATGTGTCAATTTTGCTCATTGCCATCCTAAATTTAGAACAACAAAAAGCAAATTATGTATTGTGTTTCCGAACTATAACAGCTTCAATGATATGTGGACGACATCATGATGAACAAAGACATCAATCTATAATAACTTATTTTTGCTTTAGCTTTCTAATAATTGATACAACACTTAGCAAAATATTTAGTTTTGACAAGGACTATTCTGTCTCGTTTTCACTTGTTACACATTTTAATATGTCAAAAATGGATAAGAACAAATTAATAACCTTAACCTATTCTGTTAAATATATATATATATATATATATATATATATATAATTTTTTTAAAATAATATGTGTAATAATACGATTTTCTTAGTTTTATCTAGTTAATTGATGTTTCTGAAACTTTGTAAATATTCATAATATAAATTATAATATTATTGTACACTAGTGAAAAAAAGTCCATTTAAACGATACATTTTATAACGTTTTTACTGTCAAATGTTGTCTATCAAAATATAGTGACATTTTCAAAATTAAAACGAGTATAAAACAACGGTTGACTAAGTTAAAACGCCGTTTTTTCATTTTTTTTTGCACCAACGGTATATTGTGATATAATACAAAAATTATATTTTTTTTTTTACTTTTTAATCAAAAATAAATTTACACATGACTTAAAATTTTAAAAATTGTTCGTAAGTCAATGAACTAACTAGTTAGCTAAGTGAGGCCCAGCAAGACTTGATGAAGGCATGAATTTGGATGATCTTAAATAAATAAATTCTTGTAGAGAAGAGTACTATTTTGATTATAAATTTTAAAAATTTATTTTCATTTTCTTTAGTGTGTAAAATAGGTGAGTGTTATCATACATGTTAAGTGAGGATGTAAAAAGGGTAGTAAAACACTGATAGGTAAAATAAGTGTGTGTTATAAAGAAAAATAATTTCATTAAACTTAGCATATACACAAACATCATAGAAACCTGTTGTTCTTGGTTGTAGAAGAGTTGCAGAAAGAACGATTGCCTCTGTTGGAGAAACCAAAGGGGCGAGGTTTGGTATTTGAAGGCCAAAAAATGTTTCTAAGATTAGCCTGAAGAGAATTAAAATCAATAGTTCTATGTTTGTTCAACATTTTTACTCCTTGATGATGTGTTTGAATTGGGGAGAAGATTTGAGGGAGTGAATTTGGAGTGATTTGAGATAAAAGTGAAGTTGTTTGGATTGGGATACGTTAGGATAGACTTGTGAAAGAAAGTTTATTGAAGTTAGTGAGTGATGTGATGATTGTGAAATTTTTTTTAATTTTTTTAAAATGTAATATTTTTTATTTTTTTTAAAATGTAAAATATATAAAATATAAGTTTACAAATTTGATAAATATAATAAATTTTAAAAAAATTATAAAATAATTTAATATAAAAGAATTTAGAAATATATATTAAAATAAAAATAAATTCAAATAAAAAACTAATATTAAATATTAATAAAAATAAGTATTAATAATTAAAATTAAAATTAATCTTTTTTTATTTTTTATTTTATTATAATATGAAAATTAATATTAATAATTAATAAAAAAATTATAAATATTATATGTATATATTAAAATCTAATTTATATATATATATAATCAGTATAAAATTTATAAAATTTTATTAAAAAATAATATATAATCAACTTTCTCTTTAAATTCCTTCAAATCCAAATCAAAGAAAATTCTGACAAAAAAAACTTTCATTGTTTTTCGTGTTTTAACCCCAATTCTTTTCTCGTTTTTTCAACTTTCTTTGCTTTCTCCAGGTCCTAAGAAAGAATCAACGGGTCACTCTCTTCAATGAAGTAAGAATCAGTGTAAGAAAGAACAAACATAACAAAGATATCGTAGGCTTCAAGTAAACTATCTAATATAATTTCTAACATGTGTAGATATTAAAAAATCAATGCAAAAAACAATCTTGTTGATATAAAAAAGATAGGTAGTGATAGTGATAGCCCTCTCCTCTAGAGTGCCCTCTGGAGTGCCAAGTTAGATTTTGAGCTTCTTAATTTTGGTTCTTGATTGAAAAACATTATAAACGTGTAGTTTGTTCCAGATTTCAAAGGAAGGAAATAGACCTACTGTTTTGGTGAGAAGAAGAGTGTCATGCATGGAAGAAGCCATGCAAATAGAAGCTAATTTTATTGCTTATAGTTGAAAAATTCTTGATAAACATCGAGTTTAGCAAATATGCTAGAAGAAGAAAGAGAGAGAAACTATTTTATATTATTATGACGCAAAGATACAAGCCAGGGAGATAAATATATCAAGAGATTCGTACACCCGGAAATAACCGTAAGACAGCTAAAACAGTTAATCAGTGGTTTGTTTAACACATCTTATTAAAAGGCTTCACCACATGCACCTCCTAGAACCACTAGATTGCTTCTCCATTTCAATTATCTAACTTGCTTCTGGAAGTGCCTTTGATGTCTTCAATGATTTAAGCTCATCTATCAACTAAATCAAGTTGTTGTAAGAGTGTCCACCCTTCTCTATAGTCTTCTTGGAAGCGTCACTGAGTTTCCTTGCTCTCCTCCTCATTTCTTTGCCCTCTTCTTTCTCCATCAACTGTACCACAACATTGGCCATCTTCTCCCTTCCCACCACATCATCCTTGCCACTGAATGCCCAAAACTTGTTTTCTTTAGCTCTCACTAGAACTCCAATCTTCAACACATCAACTAGCAACCTCTCATTAAAAAATTGCTCTGCAAACATAGGCCATGTGATGATTGGCAATCCAGCATTCAAGCTTTCAAGAATGGAGTTCCAACCACAGTGAGTCACAAAGCCTCCTATGGCAGGGTGATTCAATATCAGCTGCTGTGGTGCCCAGTTCCATACGCTAAAACCCTTCCTACTTTCTTTCATATTATCCTCAAACTCTTGCAAGAAACTGTCTTCATTCTCACTTCCATCCTTTTTCCTCATGACCCAGATGAAACTATGACCATAATGTTGAAGCCCATAAGCCAGTTCAACAAGTTGAGCATGAGGGAGCCGAGTGAGGCTTCCAAAATTTACATAAATTACAGATTCATTCTGCTCAGTGTTAAGCCAGGTTAGCCACTCTGGTTCTTCTGGAAGGTCCTCCCTGTGTTTCCTTTTCACCATTTCTCCATCATCCTTGTTAACCCAGGCTGAAACTGGTCCAATATTCCAAGATTTAATCCCCACTATTCTCTCATGAAGTTGCTCACACTCACTTTCAAGTTCTTGAAAACTATTATAGAGTGCTCCATAGCTTCTGCACTCTGATTCAAACATTTCCACAAAAAGTCTGGGACATCCTTACGAACCCTTTCCCAGTTTGTTAGTTGCAGACGGGTCATCCCTATTCTATGAGAAAAATCAGGAATTGTAAACTTGTCGGTATCGGACACTAACCTCTTTTGAGGCCTGTGCCTCCGGATAGAATGAGCAGCACAGTCGGCAAAGTAGCTTGAGCTGTAAAAGAAGATTCTTGGAATACCCAGTTTTTCTGCAGATTCCAGTGTCCAAGGATAAACCATATCACTCACTATGCAATCTGGATGCAGATATTGAAACAGAATCTCAATCAGACTTCTGAGCACTGATATTCCATGATAGATTCGACCCAATATTTCTTGGGAAGTGCCATCTTTCATGTTTTCAACTCCTTCGGGGAGACCTACTTGAGCTGCAGGGGAAGGAACCAGTTGGGTTCTGATATGGTATCCAAAGCTGAAGTCACTGTCTATGGCCTTTGGGAAAGCGAAAGCATTAGCAGGGGTAGCTATAATGGTAACATTAACACCATGCCTGGCAAATAACCTTGTTGTGTCTATCATGGGGTTCATATGGCCAGGAGTTGGAAATGGAAGACAAGTGATACTCAAGTGGTTGTGAGGTTGAGAATCAATTGCTTTGGCAATGTATGAGGTTCTGTTTCTTTGGGGAGGTGTCTGAGAGAACTTTCTGTGATCACAGAGAAAGACTCTGCCTCAGTAAAAGAAGGAAGAACTACACCAGAAAACCCTTCATTATATGTGTACCTACCAGTCCTCGGGTGTCGTTTCACCACTAGTAACGAAGGGACCGCGTAAGGTGGGTTCCACGAGCGCCATGGGTCAGTGTCTCGCGAGGCACGTGCGCCAAGGTACCAAAGAGTGGTAAGACATCGTACACCAGGACGTGCCTATGTGTCACCAGGCAATGTAGAGAGGTCGGACATCGGCGACTCGCACAACAGAGCTGGACCACGAGAGGTGGATTCCAGACCACACATCAGTTATTAGTTAGGGAGAAGCCTAGGTCACGAAAGTCCATGCGTGTGATGTGGATGACGCGTTCAGGCGTAACACAAGTAAAAAGCCACTGGAAAAGATACGACCTGAGAAGGTCATGTTCCAGGGGTGAGCTGCATGCATGCCACGTGAACGACTATAGCGCTCCCAGGACGGGTGACCCCAGAGATCAGGTGCACGAGGTGGCATCCAGGTGGTCATCCCGTCAGAGGTTGCACTCCAGTTATAGAGCCCTACGCACTAGGTTGCCCTAAGAGTGGGTAATAGCGACGCTGGGGCCCACCCTCAGAAAGCTTATTTTGGGTAGTGGAAACAGTGGAAACCCTGGACTATATAAAGGGAAGTAACAAACCTAGTAAGGTACGCTATTCATTTGCGTCGCTTCACACACACAGATTACACAAGAGTTTTTTACAGTTTACTTTGGTGTTTCCTAGCCCTACATTGACTTGAGCGTCGGAGTGCAAACGGCTTCTAGGGCGCCCTTTGTTGAACGAAAGAAAGGCACGAACAAAGGCATAGAGAATCGGGCATGGGAGTATCTTGAGACGTATGAAAACCCTCGAATCAACCGGCAGGAACATTTGGCGCCCACCGTGGGGCACGATTTAAAATACTGTCCCACTCGCAAGATCAAGAAGAAAAGATCAAGAAATATGACAAACACGAGGCAATGATCCGTTGCACTGAATGGAGGCGAAAGCCTCACCCTGCAATAGATCATGGAAACGATGCAGGGTCTTCAAGAGATGGTGGCGACTTCAAGAGCGAATCAAGAATGCATCCGGATTGATTTGGCTGCGTCGTTGTTGAGAAACAAAGAATTGCAGAGAGCCAACGAGGAGTTGCGCAAGGATTTGCACAATCAGGCAGGGGAACGTGAGGTGGAAGATCAAGAACATGTGATGCCACCCAGGGAATTCTCGATGTCGTTCTCACAAGCAATCATGGATGCCGTGATACCAACCAAGCTGGTGGGGCCGAAAGCCACCTTCACGGATGTAGAGGACCCAGAGGCTCACCTCACAACCTTCCATAGACAGATGATGTTGGTTGGGGGTTCTGACGCGGTGCGATGCAAGCTGTTCATGAGCACATTGGTGGGAACAACGATGGATTGGTTCATTAGCCTCCCTGATGGCCACGTGACGTCGTTCCCACAACTCACTAAGCTATTCAGAGAGCAGTATATCGCGAATCGGGCTCCCCCACCTGTCTCTTACGATCTCTTTGACGTAAGACAATATTAGGGAGAGTCACTGAAAGAATTCCTCAATCACTTTGGAGCACAGGTGGTGAGGCTAAATATCAAGGACGAAACGATGATAGTGCACGCGTTCAGAAAGGGCATCGTGCCAGGGCCTTTCAGCGAAACACTCATCAGGAACCGCCCCAAAACCTTCGGCGAGATAAGGCGTCGAGCGGTGGCTCACATTGTTGCAGAGGGAGAAGTCCATGAGAAGTGCACGTGCGTTGTTCCCACGCACCCACGTGCACCAGGTCGACATTAACCCCTAAGGGTACATGAGGCAACGACAAAGAAGAAGACCCCGACGAAACAGCAGCCCTACCAACACAGGAAGCCCCAAACTAGGGGCCATGCAAGAGAAAATGTATCACCAAGGCACGACTTCGTGGTAGAATTGAAGGACCTCATCGCTATCCCCAACATAGCAAAGAGATTGAAGATACCCGCCAAGACCGACAAAAAGCTCGGGCCCAACAAGAACACCTAGTGTGAGTTTCACCAAGCGTTTGACCACCCTATACGCAACTGTTTGGTGCTAGGTCATCAGCTAGACGAGTTGGTGAAGAACGACTTCTTGAGGGATTACTTACAGGAAACACTAGGTGCTGCAGACGTGGCAATGATAGGGGTGACCAGGGGCATGAAATCCCCATGCACGGTGAAGTCCACAACATTTCGGGAGGTTTTTCAGGAGAAGGGTGCATCGCTTCTCAGCGAAAGAGATATGCACGAGCAGTGATGTTAGTAGAAGCGCAAGAGGCAGATGACGACCTCGACGTCGACCTCGTCTTCACCAAGGCTGACCTCCGAGACGTTGTCCCACACGATAACGACCCGATGGTGATCTCAGTAGTAACTGCTGGGAGGAAGGTACACCATGTACTGGTGGACCAAGGAAGTTTGGCAGACGTGATGTTCTGGACGACTTTCAACAAGCTGCAGTTGTCCCCCGACCTGCTAAGGCTTTATACTGGTTGCCTGCAAGGTTTCGCGGGAGACCAGGTGGAGGTGCGTGGGCACTTGGAGTTGAGGACCACCTTCACAGAGTCTCGTACAGAGAACATCAGGTACCTCGTTGTCAACGCCCCCTCTACGTATAACATACTGCTAGGTAGACCTACGCTGAACAAGCTGGAGGCGGTATCATCAATGAGGCACATGAAGATGAAGCTGCCTGGGGGGAAAGGTGATTACCATCAAGTCAAATCAGAAGGAGGCTAAGAGGTGTTATGAGAACAACCTCAAGACGAAGTAGTTCATGAGCACATTGGTGGGAACAATCTCGCGAGCCACGTGCGCCAAGGTACCGAAGAGTGGTCATACATCGTACACCAGGACGTGTCGATGTGCCACCAGGCAGTGTAGAGAGGTCGGACATCGGCGACTCGAACAGCAGAGCTGGGCCACGAGAGGTGGATCCCAGACCACACACCAGTTATCAATTAGGGAGAAGCCTAGGTCACGAGAGTCCATGCGTGTGGTGTGGATGACGCGTTCAGGCGTAACACAAGTAAAGAGCCACTGGAAAAGATACGACATGAGAAAGTCACGTTCCAGGGGTGAGCTGCATGCATGGCACGTGAACGGCTAGGGCTCTCCCAGGACGGGTGATCCCAGAGATCAAGTGCACGAGGTGGCATCCAGGTGGTCATCCCGTCAGAGGTTGCACTCCAGTTAGGAAGCCCTACATGCTAGGTTGCCCTAAGAGTGGGTAATAGCAGCGCTAGGGCCCACCCTCAGAAAGTCTATTTTGGGTAGTGGAAACCTTGGACTATATAAAGGGAAGTAACAAACCTAGTAAGGTACACTATTCATTTGCGTCGCTTCACACACACAGATTGCACAAAAGCTTTTTACAGCTTACTTTGGTGTTTCCTAGCCCTACACTGACTTGAGCGTCAGCGTCGGAGTGCAAACGGCCTCTAGGACGCCCTTTGTCTTTGTGATTTCAGGTGTTTGAACGAAAGAAAGACACGAACAAAGGCACAGAGAATCGAGCGGGGAGTATCGTGAGACGTACGATGGCCCTCGAGTCAACCGACAGGAACAATCTGCAAATCATAATGTAGACTTATATAAGCATAAAATTGTAACACAAGTAATTCTATGGAAGAAAAAGATCGCACCAGAAAATTCCTTATTAACTATCTTTCTTTGGTCACATAAAAAATATATAATTAAAATATTTATATAATTAATTGTATAAAGGATGTTTTTATATTATGAATTCTCAAAATATTAATGTTAAGATAATTGTTGACAAATTTATTCTAATGTAAAAAAAACCATTCACTCTTGGAATTTTATAGAAATATAAACGAGTATGTTTATAATTAATCACGTGTGGTTAAGAGTTTTTTTCTTCTATTTGTTCTAGTTTATCTTATAGTATATTTAGAGTTTTCAATATAAAACTATTCATTTGCTTAAAAAAATTAACAAAGAAAAACATTTGGAACAATAATTTTGTAATGGGATTCTAATTAACGATTTTAATCGAATTAAATTTGTTTCTACTTTTACTTTTTTTTTATCATGTTTTGATTTATTTATTTTTACTTTATAGATCACTTTGCATTTTAACACCCTAGATTCAATAATTAGATTGAGTTGGATTTATTTTGACAAATGCTAATTATAAGATGTTATTGTTAATTTCTTGTTATAATTATTTATTGTCAAGATTATTGAAACATTAAAAGTTATAAAGGAAACCACATATTATATTATTTGTTTGTTGAGAGGTTCAATAAATATTGTCTTGTTACTATACCTATGGCCAATGATATAGGTGGAGGTTGCCTGCATTACAGATCACAATAACTCTATGGGTGGGTTTACATTAATGAGAGATGTGAGAGAAAAGTGGAAAGAAATGTGAGAGAAAAAGTGAAAAGAGAGTGAAGTTTTTGGATTTGGATGTTAGAATTATCTTTATCAGATTTTTATTTTTATTTTAAATATGTAAAATAGAAGTTTATAAATTTATGTATTTTTAAAAATATTTGAATAATAAAATATAAAGTATTTTTTTTATATATTTCAGTTAATTAAAATTTTGTAAATTATTTTTAATAATATTAAATAACTATTAAAAAAATGAGTTCTTTAACATTACTGGGTATAATTTTTCTTTCTATAAATAAATTTATTTATATTTAAAAATAATTAAAAAATTATTTATTTATATATTCATTTTTTGTAATTAATAATATTTTTCTATTTTTTATATATAAATAACTATATATTTTTATTATTAATATTTTTTTATTTATTTTTATTAATAATATTATTAAATATTTGATACAAATTAAATTAAAATAAATTTATTATTATTTAATAAATTTATTTATTTATTATTAATTTATTTAATTTATATTTACTATCATTACTTTAAAAATTTATTTAATTAATATTATTATTTTTTAAATTAATTTACATATGATAGTTATTTTAATATTTATATTATTAATACTAATAATATTTATCATTATAAAAGGTTTGTTAAAAGGCGATGTTAAATTATAGAAAGTTTGTTAAAAGGCGATGTTAAATTATAGAAGTTGGCTAATAATAGCCTAGATGGTGAGTTAAAATTTTGGACACTAGTTAAAAATAAAAAGAAAATTAAAAAATATATAAACATTAAAAGTTATAAAGGAAACCACATATTATTTGTTTGTAGAGAGGTCCAATATTGTCTTGTTACTATACCTATGTACATAATGATATAGGTGGAGGTTGCCTGCATTACAAATCACAATAACTCTATGGGTGTGTTTACATTATTCATTAATTAATGAGAGATGTGAGAGAAAAGTGGAAAGAAATGTGATAGAGAAGTGAAAAGAGAGTGAGGTTTTTGGATTTGGACGTGAGAATTATCTTTATCACAAATTTTTATTTTTTTTTAAATATGTAAAATAGAAGTTTATAAATTTATGTATTTTTCAAAATATTTGAACAGTAAAATAAGATGTATTTTTTTATATAAAATATTGTATTTACTTACATGATATTTTTTTTATAAATTTTTATATATTTAATTTTTAATTTTTAATTTTCTTTTATTTCAATTTTATAAATATTTAAATTTACTATAATTTTATAAATATTTAAAGGTGGAAATATTGTTATCAAGAAAAATAAATAGTATTAGATAGAAAAATAAATAAAAAAGATACAAAATGAAAAATAAAAGTAAAAATAATAATATTTGAGAAAAAAAATATACACAAGTCAAGAAGAAACAAACTGATGAAGTGAAGAATAATGGAGAAAGGCAAACTGATGAAACAAACAACAGACAAGACAAACATATAAAATGGTACTTGTCCTTGATAAATGATCACATAAAACGAACTACACTTACCACGTAAGACATGTTTGAGGAAGGGTGAAAGAGATGTGTTGGCTTTGTTTAAGTCTTCACCGATAAACAACACAATCCATTATGATAAAGATAATGAAGGGTTCTCTGGTATTTTGTTTCTGGTATAGTTCTTCCTTCATTTAGTGAGGTAGAATCCTGGAAACCCTTTTCTGTGTATCACAGAAAGTTCTCTCAGACACCTCCCCAAAGAAACAAAACCTCATACATTGCCAAACCAATGGATTCTCAACCTCACAACCACTTGAGTGTCACTTTTCTTCCATTTCCAACTCCTGGCCATATGAACCCCATGATAGACACAGCAAGGTTATTTGCCAGGCATGGTGTTAATGTTACCATTATAGCTACCCCTGCTAATGCTTTGGCTTTCCAAAAGGCCATAGATAGTGACTTCAGCTTTGGATACCATATCAGAACCCAACTGGTTCCTTTCCCTGCAGCCCAAGTAGGTCTCCCCGAAGGGGTTGAAAACATGAAAGATGGCACTTCCCTAGAAATATTGGGTCGAATCCATCATGGAATATCAGTGCTCAGAAGTCAGATTGAGATTCTGTTTCAAGATCTGCATCCAGATTGCATAGTGAGTGATATGTTTTATCCTTGGACAGTGGAATCTGCAGAAAAACTGGGTATTCCAAGAATCTCTTTTACAGCTCAAGCTACTTATCCAACTGTGCTGTTCATTCTATCCGGAGGCACAGGCCTCAAGAGAGGTTAGTGTCCGATACCGACAAGTTTACAATTCCTAATTTTCCTCATAGAATAGAGATGACCCGTCTGCAGCTAACAAACTGGGAAAGGGTTCGTAAGGATGTCCCACACTTTTTTGTGGAAATGTTTGAATCAGAGTACAGAAGCTATGGAGCACTCTATAATAGTTTTCATGAACTTGAAAGTGAGTATGAGCAACTTCATAAGAGTATAGTGGGGATCAAATCTTGGAATATTGGACCAGTTTCAGCCTGGGTTAACAAGGATGATGGGCAAAAAGTGAAGGAGGAACACAAGGAGGACCTTCCAGAAGAACCAGAGTGGCTAACCTGGCTTAACACTGAGCAAAATGAATCTGTAATTTATGTAAATTTTGGAAGCCTCACTAGGCTCCCTCATGCTCAACTTGTTGAACTGGCTTATGGGCTTCAACATTCTGGTCATAGTTTCATCTGGGTCATGAGGAAAAAGGATGAAAATGAGAATGAAGACAGTTTCCTGAAAGAGTTTGATGATAATATGAAAGAAAGCAGGAAGGGTTTTATCGTATGGAATTGGGCACCACAGCAGCAGATATTGAATCACCCTGCCATAGGAGGCTTTGTGACTCACTGTGGTTGGAACTCCATTCTTGAAAGCTTGAATGCTGGATTGCCAATCATCACATGGCCTATGTTTGCAGAGCAATTTTTTAATGAGAGGTTGCTAGTTGATGTGTTGAAGATTGGAGTTCCAGTGGGAGCTAAAGAAAACAAGTTTTGGGCATTAGGTGACAAGGATGATGTGGTGGGAAGGGAGGAGATTGCCAATGCTGTGGTACAATTGATGGAGAAAGAAGAGGGCAAAGAAATGAGGAGGAGAGCAAGAAAACTTAGTGACGCTTCCAGTAAGACTCTAGAGAAGGGTGGACACTCTTAACAACAACTTGATTCAGTTGATAGATGAGCTTAAATCGTTGAAGACATCAAAAGCACTTGCCGAAGCAAGTTAGATAATTGAAATGGAGAAGAAATCTAGTGGTTCTAGGAGGTGTATCGGGTGAAGCCTTTTAATAATTTGTGTTAAACAAACCACTGATTAACTGTAACTGTTTTAGCTATCTTTCGGTTATTTCCGGTGTACGAATCCCTTCATATATTTATACCCTGGCTTGTATCTTTGCGTCATAATAATATAAAATATTTTCTCTCTCTTTCTTTACTAACATATTTGCTAAACTCGATGTTGAGAACAACATCTTCAATCAAGAATTTTTCAACTATAGCAATAAAATTAGCTTATATTTGCATGTCTTCTTCCATGCATCACACTCTTCTTCTCACCAAAACAGTAGGTCTATTTCCTTCCTTTGAAATCTGGAACAAACTACACGTTTATTGTTGGTTCAATAGTGTCAAAGTTCAAGAGGGGAAAGGGGTGAATTGACCTTTTAAAACTTTCGCGCAGATTCAGATTTTATCACAGTACACAGAAAATAATCGATTTATTTAGCAATTTACAGATTTATTTTTACACTGTTTATGTATTAAAAACGTTTATATCAGCCAAGTAATTCTTGAAGTTATGCAGATTAATTTGCAAGCTACACACATTGATTTTAAAGAGGAAACTATGAAAAGCAAAAACAAACCTTCAACTTCTAAAGCAAGAGATAAAAGTTCAATTACCAGCTTGACAATTAATTGGGTAACCTTCCACAATCAAATTGTTCCATTTGTATTCAACAGTTCATATATCTTTTTAATAGAACCAAATAAATTTTCCAGAAAATAAGAACAGAACGAACAAGCCCAGAAAGAACAAATTTATTTGTAATTGAATAGATTCAATTTCTGACATATTAATAGATAAAGCAATAACCGAGTGCAGGGATGAAGAGAAATTGAACACACAACAATTATACTGGTTCACTCAAATGAGCTACATCGAGTCTCACCTAATCCAAGGTGAAATCCACTAAACAAACGTATCAAACACACTTACACAACCACTGTTCCTGAGCCCTACAAGAAACTTGGCACACTAGCTGAAAAACACTAGTCCAGCACACACACTCTTCAAGAAACACTATCAAGAAGAGTTTACAACCACACATTACAAGAAATTGAAATATGAAACGAATAAACTTGATAGAGAATGCAGAAATCTACCTTAGACCAGTAGAACAGATTGCTCACACAGTGACAACACCTCTAACCAAGCCTTAGAACCAACCAAGAACAAGCACACTTTGTGATTTAGAAAATCTTTCAATAACACATGCTAATTCTCTGAAAATCCTTAGTTCTCTGTTGTAAAACTTGTTTTCTCAATTGTATGATCAATCTTTAAACGCAGGACCAACCTCTCCTTTTATAGAAAAACATCTTATAACATATTTTCAAAAAACAGTTAAAGCTGTTATAAAAAGAACAGATTTATTTTCAAAAGTAGTTAGAGAATCTGTTATGTGAAGGAGACTTAGTCAAACACCCTGGTGCAAGGATAAAACGAAAAAAGCCTTTTAAGGTAAACATTGCACCAGACTAAAAAGAATCAATTCATTTACAGATGAACAGATTTATTTTCAAAACGATAACATAAACTTCTTAACACGTGAAACACAGTCGTTTTGATGGAATGAATAATTTGTTAAAATACTTGATGCACAAAACATGATTTTCAGAAACATTTAATCAAGGCATCAGTTTAAGAAAAGAATCTACTCATTTAGAGAAGAACAAATTCATTTTTTATGCAGTAAGGATATTTTTGCAAAAACATGTGAAAAACAGTTTCAGAAAACTTGTGTTTGCTCTTATCACATGCTCAGGGGTTAAGAAGTGAGTTACCTAGCAAAAAGCCTACTCTAAACAACCTCTAAACTAAACCTAAGACATTCTTAAAGAAAATGTAAATACTAATAAAATTTACACAAATGGCTTCATCAAACACATGTCTTAAAGGGGCAACAACCATCTTCAACATTTATAATGTTTCTCAATCAAGAACCAAAATTAAGAAGCTCAAAATCTAACTTCGCACTCCAAATGACACTCTAGAGGAGAGGGCTATCGGTACCTATCTTTTTTATATCAACAAGATTGTTGATACTTTTTTGCATTGATTTTTCATTATCTACACATGATCATGTTGAAGTTATATTAGATAGTTTACTTGAAGGCTACGATGTCTTTGTTATGTTTGTTCTTTCTTACACCGATTCTTACTTCATTGAAAACATTGAGGCGTTGATTCTTTCTCAGGGCCTGTTTGTATCCAGGTGAAGAAATGCAAGGATTGGTGAGGAAATGGAGAAAGTAGAGAAAGTTGGAAAAACGAGGAAAGAATTGGGGTTAAAAAACGAAACAATGAATGTTTTTTGACAAAACTTCTTTTGCTTTCAGGAAGGGATTTGAAGGAATTTAAAGAGAAAGTTGATTATATATTATTTTTTTTATAAAATTTAATAAATTTTATACTGATTATATATATATATATAAATTATATTTTAATATATACATATAAAATTTATAATTTCTTTATTAATTATTAATATTAATTTTCATATTATAATAAAATAAATAATAAATAAAAGATTAATTTTTATTTTAATTATTAATACATTTTTTATTAATATTTAATATTATTTTTTTATTTGAATTTATTTTTAGTTTAATATATATATTTCTAAATTCTTTTATATTAAATTATTTTATAATATTTTTAAAATTTTTTATATTTATCAAATTTGTAAACTTATATTTTATACATTTTAAAAATTTAAAAAATCTTACATTTTAAATGGATGCACAAATGCGAAAACATATTCCTTCAATTTAAGACGTTCTTAGCATCCCCTCCACTCATTCAGAAGTTGGTTGCGAAGGAACTCATAGTTGTCTATTTGGCAGTATCAGAGGAAGCAGTCAGTACAGTGTTGGTACAAGATATAAATACCGAAGAGCGCTCAGTCTACTTCATCAGTAAGGTGCTACACGGAGCTAAGGTTCGATATCAATTGATCGAAAAGGTCACCCTAACATTGGTTGTAACCGCACGACGAATGTGAATGTATGATCAGAATCACCCAATCATAGTCAGGTCCAACTACCCCATTATGAAAATACTGGCAAAGCCATACTTGGCAGGACGAATGATCGGTTGGGTCATAGAGTTATAAGAGTTTCACATCCGATATCAACCCAGGGGGGCGATCAAATCGCAAGCCTTAGTTGATTTTGCAGTCGAACTTAGTCCCTAGTTGACGGAAGTAGAAGGCACGCAGTACGAAACCATCATAGCAGGCCACAATCTCGCTATTGACCTAGACGTAAAACGACTACTATGCAAAAGCGACTCGCAACTAGTGTCGGTCAGCTAAAAGATGAATTTGACGTTCGAGAAAAATTCTTTTAACAGTATTATCACTTTGTGAAAAACCTGCTCACAAAATTTTCTGAAGTCACTATCCAACACATTTGACGAGAACAAAAAGCTTGAGCTAATACACTCTCTCGGTTAGCAACAACCAAGAAAAAAGGCTCCATCGATTGGTCATTCACCTCACTTAGACAAGTCCCAATGTGGGATCGAATGTATGCATGGTGAAGCCAAACTGGATGACGCCCATCAAGCAATTCTTGGTTGACAGAATGTGTGAAGCACGTGTCGAGAAAGCAACGAAATAACAGGCTGCTCGATTCTTACTGATAGACGAAGACCTCTACCGACGAGGTTACACCCGCCCGCTATTAAAATGTCTTACTCCCAAACAAGAGGCCTACGTCATGCGAGAGATACACGAAGAGGTTTGCGGCACTCACTCAGGAGCCCGGACGATGGCGACAAAGGTAATACAAGCGGGTTATTACTAGCCAACCGTACAGGGCGATTGCAAGGAATTTGTACCAAAGTGCATAAAATGTCAAGAGCATAGTACCCTCTATCACCAAAAACCTGAGAATCTTCACTATATTCTCTCCCCATGGCCATTCGTGATGTGGAGGATGGACATCATCAACTCATTTGCCCCGTGCAAAGGACAATATGCAAGTATCTATTAGTCGGCATAAATTACTTCACCAAATGGATAGAAGCCGAACCCTTAACTGCAATCACCGCACGAAATGTTTAGAATTTTGTTCGGAAAAACATCGTATGCTGGTTCAGACTACCCCATGTTATCATCACCGACAACAGTCGACAATTTATGGATCGAGGTCTCGCGAAGTTTTACGACAAACTAGAAATCAAGCACCTCACAACCTTAGTAGAACGTCCACAAACCAATGGCCAGGCCAAAGCATCTAATAAGGTCATTCTTAACGAATTGAAGAAGAGACTCGGACCAGAAAAAGGTAAGTAGACTGAGGAGCTCCTCGAAGTTTTATGGGTCTACTGGTGCACACCACAATCCACCACTCAAGAAACCCCTTACAGTCTAACATATGGAACCAAAGCAATGATTCCTGTTGAGATAAGAGAGCCCTCATTATACCGTCAGACTCTAGATTTGGACTTGCACAAAGAAAGTCTGCTCATCGGACTAGATCTCATAAATGAATTCAGAGACAAAGCTAGAATAAGAGAAAAGGCGTGCAAAATATGTGCAACAAGATGATACAATACAAAAGTAAGGCCAAGGAAATTCCATAATAGTGATTTGGTCTGGTGCATGCGAAGTGACGCCCAAAAGGATAGCGACAAGTTCTTGAGCAACTGGGAGGGACTATTCTGTATTGCCGACATAATTGAAGGCGAAGCCTGCTACTTAGAGTTTTTGTCAAGGAAAAGCATCCCGAGAACGTGGAATGCCACGCATATCAAATTTTATTATAGTTGATCAAATCTCAATAAAATAATATACTCTTTCCTCGCTTGATTGTTTTTCCCTAAGTAGCGTTTTCGACCAAAAAGGTTTTAACGAGGCACTTTAAAAAACCATTTCTCAGTTGACGCAATATTGACCATAACACGACTAACGACCGACTGAAATAGATCGCACCAAGCGACCATAATTAAATGAATACATCAAATTGAGTGATCAGAGTAAAATTAAAACACTACACAAAAGCGACCAGAACTAAATCGCATTAAGCGGCCAGAAAAACGATGAAAATATCGCACTAGGCGACCAAGATAAGATTAAAACACCGCACCAAGCGACCAGAATAAAACTAAATATACCGCGCTAAGCGAAACAAGCATATTGCGCTAAATGACAGGGACAAATGATAGTTAAAAAAGCTAAGGAAAATCACTGCTAGGTGACTAGAGTCAAACATAAGCATCAAAATAAACAATCAGAACATGAAAATCACACTAGGCAACCGGTATGCACGTGAAGCGACTAATGCTCAAAGCATCAGAAAGATAAACAAACTTTTATCAAAATGCTAAGAATAAAAATCATACGCATATGAGAGGTAGTTAATACAAATAAATAGTCAAGCATATCTCAAAAGTTGTACATATACAATCATGTGAAGCAAACGCCAATTGTTCAAAGCCCACAACCCGGGTTCAGGTTAAATTATATTAATTTCAACAGATGGCTCTGGCTCGGTCGGCCCAGCACGGTCACCCTCATTATCTCCCATGGCGTCATCATCTCCATCACCCAGCGACACGAGCTTTCCATTCATAAACTCTTTGTTAAGATCATAACGAGTATCATCCGTGGGTACGCCATGGTAAAAGGATACCTGACGAACGGCTTGCCGAAAGCTCTCCTCGTTTATACGTAGCATGAACAAGTGGCATTTCTCTAGGTCAGCCACAAATACCCTCTCCCTCTCCTCAGCTTCGGCCTTCTCCTTCAAGAGTTGATTCCTTTCGAATTCAACCCTTGCAAGGTTAGCTCTCAAAGCCTCTTAAACAGCTTCGGTCGCCACCTGATCTTGGTGCATTTTCTCCTTAGACTCCTCCACGGTTGTCGTTGTCGCCTTTAAAGAGTTGACAAATTTCACCAACTCGCCTTCAACCTAGGGACCAATACTGTATTAGTCCTTTTTAGCTCCTCACCAAGAGTCTTTCCAACTAGAGTACCCCAACCCTGCAACTCAACCAGTTCAACGATCAGGTCACCGGTGGGGACAACTACCAAGAGACTCTCGTCTTCAGGAAGCAAGTCGAACTCCAAAGCCTAAGCCACTTGCAGTGAGGGATTTAACATGGAGGGCCTTTGACCAAAGAGGACCCTACCTCTACGTTAGCTTGAGCCTTGGGCGGTCGGCCTCTCTTCCGGTTCACTATTGGGGCAGCCGGAGCTCTGGCCGGGAATACATCCACCGGAATGACTGGGTTACCCTTGCCTACCGCTTCAAAACTTCCAATTTTCCTATTGGGTGCCTGTCGCTTGAGGTTGCTTATGAAATTACTCAATGCTGGATCTATCCGAGTAATAATATATGTAAAGTACATACAAAATTAAACATTAACTTGACTATTACAAAGCCAAATGCAAGAAATCTACGTACCAGTGAAGTCCGCCTACTTCTTGGACGACCCAAACAAAACTATCAACTCTCGGGTGGGTAGTTTATAAGGGAGATGATAAAAAAAACCACCAAAATTGACTTGTCCAGCGGCGACATGGACGACCATGACAAGTACCGAGCTGGGTCGGATTTGAGTCCAGTGGAAAGGGAATTTTGTTTGATCCTCAGAATTATAAAAGTGGTCACAACCGTCCAGTTCCACAAAAATTGTAAAATACTTTTCTTTAAAAATTTTACACGAAGTAGGAAAGGTTGCGAACCGAACATTCCCCGATCGGTTCGATAAAGACAACCAACTCACGGGAATACTGGGACGAGTGTTGTAATAAAACAGTAAAGACTGAGGAGTAGGAATAAGTTGAAAGAGATCACACAGAACTTAGAACGTCTAAAGGATCACCCACGAGTTAGGATGTAAATTGGGTAGGAGCCACGTTAAGGATCCGAAGGACTCCCATGGTAAAATCATCAAAAGGCAGGGTTATGTGCAGGTTAGAAAAGAAAGTATTATATACAAGGAAAAAATTGTGCGACGCGTTTTCCCGACCATGACAAACTCAGTTAGTGTGACAACAGATGTCGACCATTACCGCATCAGTCGGACAGTCGGGTTTTATGAAAGAAGTTTCAGATAGAAATTGATCTAGAGTATTAGAATCCCTGAACTTTGTAGGCATTCTCAAAATAGACGGATCAACCCAATCATAACTGGGACCATCAAATGCAGTACGTGTAACAAAAGAATTGACGTGAATCACGATATTTGAAGAGTTGGAAGAAGACAAATACATTACTAACCTGGGTTGGATACAAGATACAGAAGAAAGAATGACAGGGTTGACACTCAGAGCACTTGATGGAACGTTTTAGAACGTAAACCCTTTCAACGTCAAGGTACCTCCTATTTATAGCAACCTTAAGATAAAACCAGTACCGTCAGATCCCCTTTCATCCAACGGCCTGTGCCACTCGGCATACGAAACGTCACAGGATCTCCATCTTCAAAACCCATGTGATGGAACAGTGCATACAAGAATAGCAATTTCCCTTCAAAAGTTGCTTCTCTGCCAAGCATTAAATGCTGTCAACGGTCACGTCTTACCTCAGGAACTCTTCCAGTTATTTTTTACTCTTCAGAAATTACTTTTTTCGAGTTTGGGGGCAAGTGTATAGGTCAGTACCGGATGACCAGAGACTGACTGATCAAGGTAAAATAACAACATAAAGAACACAATAAATAACTATTATTACTAATAGTTACCACTAGCATTGAATATGTAACAGCTATGAACTGGGCATCAGAGCATCTCGCTCAAGTGAGCGAGAATGATCCAGTAGCATTGGTCATTTTCGATGTTTTACTCGCTCAAGGAGCTCAATCTCGCTTGAGCGAGAATCCACTTAAGCCCAAACAAATTAGGTTAAATAGGGGGCTTGAGGCACAACCCTAGTGTGCACGATTGACAGGAAAATACCATTGAGTGACTTGTAACCCAATTGGGAGAATAAGAGGTGTGAGAAACATTAGAGAAGGGAGTCGTCAAGGAAAAACATCCTGGATCTTCTTTTCTTGCTCTTCCTGCTTGTAATAGTCATCATGTGTGGCTAATTTTACCCTTTGGGATATATAAACAATTTTTTTTTCTTGATTGATGTTTGGTATTATTATTTTGTTTGTAATGCTTGGTTTACCATGATCTAGAATCTTGGATTTGAATGAAAAGTACTTCAAAAGTTCTGACCTAAACAATAATGCTTAACATATTTGAATTTTAGGAATAGATTTGAAATGTTAATTGCTATCAACGTTTGATCTTGAGGATAAAGTTGTTTTTATAAATATGCAAGAAATCGATATTTAGGAAGCATTTTAATAATTTTTTATGCGAGGAATCAATATAAATGATTTTTATACAGGCATCAATATCAATCAAACGAACACAATATTGTCATGCTAATCAAAATACAAAAGAGTGAGAAAGATGAAACTCAATCCTATTTTTCCAATTGAAACAACAAACTTTTTGACTTGTTTTCTTTTTAATCATTGTCATCACAACTAATTCCAACAAACTTTTATTATTATGTTTTATATTTAGTGAATCTTTTACTTGATTATTCAATTGTTCCTGGTGAGTTTGATATTCGTCCTTAGTGACACATTATTACTTCTGATAACGCGGTACAGTTGCCGTAAAAGGTCATCAAAGTTTTTGGCGCCATTGTCAGGGAACAATTTGATTTTTGAGTATAAATTTCTAAATATTGTGAATATGCTAACTGTTTCTAATTGCTTATTTTTTTATATTTGTTACTATTTTTAATCTGCTTTATTTACAGAATTTTTTTTATTTTATTTTATTACATATTTGTTTTTTATTTTATTTTCTTTTAATTTGAATATATGCTTTTATTGTTTTAATCTTTATTTTGAATTTATTTGCTTCTATTTATTTTTAACTTTATTCTGCTTTTAATTTATTTTCAGATTTTTTAATTTATTTTATTTTTAGATTTATTTGAATTTATTCTCTTTTATTTGTTTCAATTTTAAATTTTAAAGAAAAAAAGCAATTTATTCTGTTACTTCTAGTGAATCCTTCTGCTAACCTTTGAATTAATTGTATTATATGATATTGAGAGGTCAAATTCTCAAAGAACAATTATTAATTGAAGCAGAGATTGAAATGGCAGCGAAAAGAAGTAGAAAGACAAAGAAAAAAGAGAGGCAATGAGACACTAGAGAGGAATCCTCAACCATTTCTTCTTTTTCCACTATTATTTTCCAAGAGGAAAGCAACATGGAGAAGAGCAAGCACCACCTCCTAGGAGGACACTTGGAGCCACACACAAAGGACCAAGACATTTTTCTAGTATTGCAATACCTACTACCACCAGGGCCTTGGAGATGAAACTTGTTTTCCTTAGTCTCATCAGTATCCATCAATTCACAACAATAGATCATGAGGATCCATATACACATTTGGCTACATTTTATGAATTGGTGGGAACAATGGGTTTTCAATTAGGTGATATTGAGAATGTTTATATGCGCTTGTTTACTTTCATTGGCAGGAAAAGCTAAGGAATGACTCAAATCACATCCAAATCAAAGTCTCACTAGTTGGAAGGATGTAGAGGAATAATTTCTGCAAATATTTTTTCTAATCCCTCGCTACATCAAAGTAAAGTTTAAAATTTTTATGTTTAGACAAGGAGCAAATGAATCTTTCTATGAGATATGTGAGAGATTCAAAATGATGCTAAGAAAATTCCCAAACCATGGGTTTGAAGACATTGCTCAACTGAGCATTTTTCTTAATGGTCTCAGATCTGATACTAAGATGCTCCAAGATGATGCATCTAACAACACCATGATGTCTGTTGATGTTGAATAAGCGATGAAGATTATTGATGCATTAACAACAAATGATTAACATGATAGACAAGGTATTCAAAAGAAATGGTTGTTAGAATTGACTACGTCCGAGACTGGTCGGTACACCTTGGAAAAGTTCATGAAGGCTACTATGGCTAGTCAAGAGAATAATATGGTGGCAATCAGAAATATAGAAACTTTGGTGGGACAAATTGCCAACAAATAGCAGAAGGGCAAAGTGACCAATTTTCAGCCAACACCAAGACCAACCCCAAAGAGCATTGCAAAAAAATTCTCGCTGAGCATGGTAAAATAATAGGAGAGGATGATGGTGAGATTGTAAGAGCTGAGGAAGAAAAAAATGAGACTGGGAGGGAAAGGAATGAGAAAGAGAGAGGAGAGAAAAGAGAAAAGAGAAGAGGAGAAAAAAAATAAAAAAAGGAGTGAAGATGAGGAGAGAGGTGTTCTAAAAAAAGATTTATCATGTCCTCATGTTCCTTTCAAAAAAAGAGAAGGCAAGATTTTTTTTCAATAAATTGCTCCCTAAAAAATTATTTTGCAGGAATGCCGGAGCAAAAGTCATCATATGAAGAAGTTAGAAGGAAAACGTGTTTAGAGCTGGAAGTTAGATGCGGTGGCATGATCCAAAAACGCTTGTCCAAAAAATTCAAGGATCCAAGGAGTTTTAATCTTCCTGTATCTGTAGGTGGTTTTTTTGTGGGTAAGGCCTAATTGAATTAAGGAGCAAGCATAAATTTGATTCCATTGGAGATTCTAAGAAAAATAGGTAATTTGGAGGTTAAACCCACCAAAATGCAATTACAACTAACAGACGAAACCGTCAAATATCCTTATGGTGTGGTAGAAGATGTTCTTGTGAAAGTAGACAAGTTTATATTCCATGTAGATTTTGTTATCATGGACATGAAGGAAGATGAGGAGATTCCCTTGATTCTTGGCAGACCTTTTATGAAAACTGCTAGAATCATAGTTGATGTTGATAAAGAAGAACTGGTGGAGATCAAGTTCAAGTGGACATGGAGGCCAATCATCAAGAGCAAGAAGAGGATGAGGCTCAAATAGAAGACGCCCATGGAGGTCAAAGCCCACCTCAAAGGCTTACAAGGAGCATGTTCAAAGCTTTAGGAACTAATGGACGTTTATTTTCTCTTTTTTGTAATTTCTTTGTTTGAAGGTGCTTAGAGGGAAACATTAGAAACCTCTTTTGTTAAAGCATCTTTAGGTCTTTAGTTAGGAGTCTTAGGGGGGGTGTGCGTTAGTAGATAGGTGTAGGAGTAATAGGGAGGTGCCAAAGTGAGAGAGAAGGTCACACCTTCCTCATGACTATAGTTGGCGCCACTTTCATTTGTTTTTGGGGGGAATTTTGAATTTATTTAGCTTTGCATTTCAGCACCTTTAGGCTATAAATTAAGGTGCTGCCTTTTTATTTTTGGAGATTTGAATTTTGATTAGAGAAACTATACTCAATTTTTTAGAGAGCATTGGAGAGCTTTGTGCCTTCCTCGCTAGTCTTATCTTGAGAGTTCCATGGTTACCTCAAGTGGCGGCTTGCACACTCATCTTGGAGTCACCATCCTCTAAGTGGCGTGATCATCCAACCATTCCTCCATCTTCATGAGCTTTCTCTTCTCCTTCCTTCCTTCTCTTGTTATATTCATGTCTTAGCTTGCTTCTTAGCTTTTTCTGTTCGACACTTTTCAATTCCTTGCTGCTTTGCTTCGGTCTTTTCATTTCTGCCGATTCATCTTTGCTTCTTTTTCATTTTCTAGCTTATATGTTCTGTGCAATTCAATTCTTAATCATTTTGTTCGGTGCATTTGCCTTTTCTTCCATTTTAAACGGTTCAATTTGACAATACATGGAACTTCCATATGAGTTTGGGTTTTGGTACTAGTTTTGGTGAGTTCTTGATTATAGAACCTTGATCCAATTCTATCTTAAAGTGTCTATCTCATATCCAACTCAAGATGATTCCTAAGAATGTCAAGAATCATTCAAATTGTGCTATTGGAATCATATCATGTGATATCATGAGTTTAGGTGTGTTCTTGTTTAATTTTTGAGTTGTGTTGCACTTTATTTCAAGAGCTCTTTAAATTTCTTGCAATTTACGTTTCTGTTTTAGGCTTATTTGAGTTTTCTTGCTGTTTTCTTTATTTTTCCTATCATATGTTTTAGTATTTTCCTTTTTGAATCCATACTAGTTTTGTCTTAGTCTTGTTTTTCCATAATTGTCATCACTTCTTGTAGGACTTTTATTGAATTTGTTGTTTCTTGCTTTGGTGTCATATAATTTTCGGAGTTTCATACTTGATCCTTTATGCTTTTTCTGTTTTAGATTGAGTTCATGCTTGTATTCTAGACCTATACAAGTTCCTATACATCATTTTCCATTATGTCTTTGCTAGTTCATAATTCTGTTTTTCATTCCTATTAGGATTCCTCTGTTTTCTGAAAACGTGCTTACTGTTTTTCCTTATTGCAATTGATTTACTTACTGGAAAATTCTTAAATTCTGGATTTGAGATCTTCAAAGTGTTAGAAAATAATAGAAAAAGAAGTACTCAAAAATTCAAAGTACACAAAAAATGATAAATAAAATACAAAAAGTGTACAATTCTGCCGAAAAAAATACGGTAATCTGGCAGCGATTTTAAAACATTTATCTCAATTAATTGGCTTACTGTTTTTGCATGATTCCAGTGCCATTTTTGACCTAAGATCTTGAAGTTTATGTGGTTAAAATTTCATAATCCAGTTCGCTTTATATCATTCCAGTTAAATCAGTGAACATCAAGCATAGTTTGCATAAAAAATATTTTCCAGTAGCTAATTTTTTGTTTTCTTCATCTACTCTAGTGCTTTTCTTTAAGTATTCTTTTGTGTGCCTACTTTCTCATTGAGTTCCTTATTTTTCTTGCTTGTCTTTTGTTCATTAATCTTTGAGTTTGTCAAACATCTAGTATTCCTTTTGTTCTAGCCTTTCATTGCTTATACTTTTTCTTGTTTGTCTTTATTGCTTCATTGGTTTTGTTGTGGTTGGCTTTGAGATTGGTGTGCCTTGCTTTGACATCTTTCATTTGAGGATTCCAAGACCTCAAGATCAGATTGGTGCAAGGAAATTATTTCTTTGAGAGTGACCTCTTTTTCTGACCAATTTCACTTCGGCAATTTGGTTGCCAAATTCATTTTTTTTTGCTAACTTTGTTTCTTGACTTGTTTGCTGTTTTTTTGTGTGTTTGCTGTTTTTCATTTGCAAATGGCTGGCTATTCAAGTGATGCATCCTACAAGCAGCAATCTCCTTCCAAAGCTTCAATCCTTGGTGAATTGCATGAAGCTCAACGCACCATTAGGCGTTTGGAAGAGAAATTGCAAAAGATGGAGGTGCAACAAGCTAGGCCATCTCCCTGATGGGCATCATTCTCATAGACCTTCTTCAAGAGGTTCTTCAAATGATTTTGGCCGAGAAGAGGACCATAGGAGAAGTTGAACTCCACCCCAATACCATGGCCATAGGCATCACAACCAAGGGGAGAGACATCACCATGGAAATGGCTTCTACCAAGATGCAAAGGCTAGGCTACCTTCGGTCAAGCTTCCTTGTTTTAATGGCTCTAGTGATCCTAATGTGTATTTAGATTGGGAAGCTAAGTGTGAACAAATATTTGAGATCCATGAGATCCAAGATGAACACAAGCTTAAGCTAGCCACCTTAGAGTTTAGTGATTATGCCATGAAATGGTGGCATGGTGTTGTAAAGGACATTATCTATCACAAGGGTCCTCCCGTGGACTCCTGGAACTCTTTAAAGGATTAAATGCGCGCTAGGTTTGTGCCCCACATTTTAGGAAAGACCTCATGTTGAGACTCCAACGGTTTCAACAAGGCACGCTAAATGTGGATGAATATTATAAAGAGTTAGAAACGCTTGTGCTTAAAATTGAATTAGAGGAAAGTGAGGAAGCTATGATTGCTAGGTTTGTGAGTGGTCTAAGGAAGGATATTCAAGATATTGTTGAGTTACAAGAGTATTCATCATTGGGTTCTTTAGTTCATCTTGCAATGAAGGTGGAAGCCCAACTTGCTAAGAAAAATTCTTTCAAAAATGCTCCCAATGATGGTTACTACAACAATTCTTGGAGGAACAAAAAGTATTTTTCAAAATTTCCTTCTAAAGATTCTTCTTTCAAACCCAAGGAACCTAAGCCATCTACTTTTAGGCCTAAATCACCAACTAGATCGTCTAGTAAGAAATGCTTTAAGTGTATGGGTTATGGTCACATTGTGGCTAATTGTCCTTCTAAAAGGAATATGTTTGTGCATAATGGCATTGTTATGAGTGAGCATGATTCGGATTCACCTAGGCATTCTTCACCATCTAGGGCGTCTAGTGAGGAAGAGAGTGAGAGTCCACTTGAAGGGGATTTGTTAGTTGTGAGAAGACTTCTTGGCCAAGTTTCACAACCATTTGATGAAAGTCAAAGGGAAAATATTTTCCATACAAGATGTCTTATTCAAAACAACATTTGCTCTTTGATAGTGGATGGGGGTAGTTGTGCTAATGTGGCTAGTACAATAGTTCACTTTGCTGCAGAACTGCACCAGCACCTTCACCAAGATCAAAGGTTTCCTAGAACAAGCACACTTGAAAATCTCTTTGGAAAACCTTTCAATCCTTCTTCTCACATGGAAAATGTTTGATCTCTGTCAAAAACGTAATTGCTCAGCTCACTCTCATGTGAGATAGACTTTTCTTTATATAGAAAACAGTTTCTAACTTCTTTTAAAAAAAAAACAGTTGAAAAGCAGTTATGAAAACAACAGATTCATTTTTGAACTTAACAGATTTATTTTGTAAAAACCGCCAACTTAGCTAACTGAAATAACTGTCTGAGTGGTACCTTTGGTGCCCTAACTAACTTGTGAAAAAAATTTCAACTGACCAAAAGGCAAACCGATTCTTTAACAGTGAAACAGATTAAATGAAGGCAAAAAGGCCAGCTCAGCTTTAACTGAAATAACGAACTAAGCTTTGCATGTGGTCTCAAACAGAACTTTTAGAAAAGCCTTTTAACAGAGAAGAAATAAACAGATTCTTTCTCCATAAAACAGATTTATTTGTGTATTGATTTAAAACTTTTAAAATCATTTTAAAAAGCTTTTCAAAAACCATTTAACCACATCATGTGCTTGATCTAGACTTGGTTAGGCATCTAGGATAGGTTATACAGCAAAAGGCAATCATACACACTTACAAGCCTAATTACAAATGAATCTAAAAACCTATTACAATCTTCAAAGCACTCAAGCCATTTTCTTCATCAAACACATATCAAGCCTTGGTAGGGAAGAAGCTTCCTCCAGCTTCAACAATCTCCCCCTGTTTGATGGAGACAAATTCCCTTTGCTTTGCACAGCTTTGAAGAAAGATCATGACCAAACCTGTACAGAACTATATACCAAACAAAAATACACAGGTGTCAAGACAGAACAAACAGATTTAGAATTGATGTACCTGCAGATTTAACATCTGAATCATATCAGCAACCTCTGTGAATATCATCTGCAGAACCTGTACCAGGCTATTCTTCTCCCCCTTTGGATTCATCAAACAGAATGGGAGCACAAAATACCAAAGAACAATAATAGCCATACATAACAGTTCAAATAAAACCAACATAGAGGTTCATTACAAACCACAAAACAACTAAAAACCAGTGCAGAATAAAAAACAATACAGATTAATCCCAAATTGTTCAACAACATATAAAAGATAAAGACTTAGAAATAGGATCACTTGTTGTTGTAATAGAGCTCAGCTAGCTGCACTTGAACTCCTTCAAGTTGGTCATCCAAGTGTTGAAACCTGGCGTAAGTCATCTCATAGTGTGCCTTCTGCTCATCTGTGAGTATGTCCAGCCTGCTTAGCACCTGTCTTTCGAACATAGACAGAGGTTCACCTCTGTACTCAGGTGCCTCATATGCAACTATTGCATTCTGACTCGTAGCAGCAACATCTTCATGTTCAACAGAATGTACTGGTGATTCATCCATGTGTTGCACACCATCAGCATTTGCTTCTTCTTCATTTCCTTGAGGAGCAGCTTCTTGCTCAGCCCTCTGTCCAGCATTTCTTCTAAAAACCCAGCCATCTTCATCCTTAAGCTGGTTCATGATGCAGTACAACAGTATCAAGTCTTCCTCATGAAGTACAGCATGATTACTTCCTCTAGGGGTAAGCTGCCAAGCAATGATGTAGGCAAGGAATCTTGGAATGATTGTGAGATTTCCAGCATGGAATCTAGCCACTGGTTCAGCAGGGTTTCTCACACAACTTCTGTAAAACTGCATCTTGTTGAATCCCTGGATTCCAGCAGTGTTCCCTTTGCTTACCTTCATTCCAGAATATTTGATTCCTCCCACATTGCTCCATATTTCCCTTGTAATCTTCAGCTTCACACCTTTCACATGGGAGACCAGATTTTTGCCATCTTGAACCAAGTTGCTGTAGAAAACTTTCACCAAATCTGGATATACATTTCCAGTCATCTCTAGAAAGTTCTTCAGCTTTTGATGCTTGAGCAAGGTTTTTGCTTCAGTCAGATTTTCTTCTCTTAACCAAGAGAATTTCAGTACTTTGGGTGCATTGACTTGCTTCCTGCTTGTCTCATGGATGAACCTTGTCATTGCATCAGAATCTCCAACAAACCATTTCTCCATAATACCTTGGTTGCTACTGGATTGCTCCTTGGATTTCTTCTTTCTGTGTGATGAGGATGCCATGCTTAATCTGTTTTTCCCTGCACCAGTATATTAACATACAATTCTAGAAAAAAAACATTATAGATTATTACTCAAAACAGAAGCAAAACCTGTGGTGAAGCAATGTGCACCTGGACAGCTTATAGTACAAGTGAGAAGGTGTGAGAGACGAGCTAAATTGTGCTAGGTTTATATAGGATTATTAAACTAAAATTGATAAACACAAATTTTAATTCAGGGCAATGTGATCAGATTTTGGAAATAATGAATTTTGAAGAGAAATCAAATCCCACAGATATGCTACAGATCTTATTCCAATGGTGCAGCAGGTTCAGGTGTGGATTCACGTAAGAATATCTTGGAACCTGATTTTGGTACATCAAATCTGTTGCATCTACACAAAATCCAATTAGTTGGGATACCCACACATTAATTTGCATGGACCTGCTGGTCAATAACCGTAAAAGCAGTCAACAATAAAGTGAGAGAGAGAAAAATAAATCTTTCTCTTTCCTAGTCACATATGTGATTTCTGAAGCAGGGAACGAAACATGGTAAAACATAAAACAACAGATTGAAATTTTCACTGCAGAGGACAATTCAAGCTAATAATACCCAATTAATTTAAAAGAAAGTGAAACCTGTCTTTAGCAAGTGGTTTAGTGAATAGATCAGCTAGTTGAAATTCAGTACCAATGAATTGTATATCACATGTTCCATTAGCTATATGTTCTCTTAGAAAGTGATGTCTAATTTCAATGTGTTTAGTCCTTGAGTGCATTACAGGATTCTTAGATAGATTTATGGCACTAGTATTATCACAATTTATAGGTATGTTATTTAGTAGAATTCCAAAATCACTTAGCTGCTGTCTTAGCCATAAGGTTTGAGCACAACAACTTCCAGCAGCTATGTATTCTGCTTCTACTGTGGAAAGAGCAACACAAGCTTTCTTCTTGCAACGCCAAGAGATTAGACTTGATCCAAGCATGTGACAAGTTCCACTTGTGCTCTTCCTATCAACTTTGCAGCCTGCAAAATCAGAATCTGAAAAGCCAATCAAATTTAAAGATACCTTGTTAGGATACCACAATCCAACATCCTTAGATCCTTGCAAATATTTCAGAATTCTCTTTGCTGCATTGTAGTGTGATTCCTTTGGATTAGATTGATATCTAGCACATAGACATACAACAAACATAATGTCAGGCCTGCTGGCAGTTAGATATAATAAGGAACCAATTAAATCCCTATACTTCGTTTGATCCACTGATTTTCCTGCAGAATCTTGATCCAGCTAACAACTTGTTGAAATAGGAGTGCTGATTGCTTTGCATTGATTCATATCAAACTTCTTGAGCAGTTCCTTGCAGTATTTTTCTTTACTTATGAAAATTCCATCCTTGAGTTGCTTAACTTGTAGTCCAAGGAAGAAATTCATTTCTCCTAACATTGACATCTCAAACTCACTTTTCATGGTTTTCACAAAGTCTTCACACATCTCTTCATTTGTGGATCCAAAGATAATATCATCTACATAGACTTGCACAAGTATGATATCTTCACTTTTCTTCTTTAGAAAGAGAGTTTTATCTGAATTGCCCCGACTATAACCTTGAGAAAGTAGAAATTCACTTAGCCTTTCATACCATTGCCTAGGTGCTTGCTTCAATCCATATAAGGCTTTCTTAAGCATATACACATGTTCTGGATTTTTGTGATCTTCAAACCCTGGAGGCTGAGATACAAACACCTCTTCATTGATGTAGCCATTTAGAAATGCACTCTTGACATCCATTTGAAACAGCTTGAAACCTTGTATGTTGGAAAATGCTAGAAGAAGTCTGACAGCTTCAAGACGTGCTACTGGTGCATAGGTTTCACCAAAATCAATACCTTCTTCTTGGTTATACCCTTTAGCAACCAGTCTAGCTTTATTTCTAGTGATAGCTCCATGTTCATCCATCTTGTTCCTGTACACCCACTTGGTTCCTATGATGTTCATCTCATGCTTTCTTGGAACCAAAGTCCATACTTCATTGTATTCAAACTGGTTCAGCTCTTCCTGCATTGCTGTTATCCAATTGCTGTCTTGCAGTGCTTCTTCCAGACTTTTAGGCTCAATCTGTGACACAAAAGCTACTGTTTTGCAGAAATTGTTGAGAGAATTCCTTGTTGAGACTCCTTTCTCAATTTTACCAATTACATTGTCAAGAGTGAGATCCCTTGGAGTCTTCCATTCTTTAGGCAATCCTGCATTCACAGTAGATTCTTTGATAGAATCTGAATTAGTTGTATCAAGCTCACTAGATTGATTCTGTTGCACAATGGTTCTTAAATCATCCATACCAGGTTCGTCCAGAACATATTTGGGCACAGAAAAATCTGTTTCATCAAACACAACATGTATAGATTCTTCAACTGAAAGCAATCTTTTGTTATACACTCTTTAAGCATGACCATTTATAGCATAACCAATATGTATTCCTTCATCTGATTTAGGATCAAACTTCCCCAGATTATCTTTACCATTATTTAAAACAAAGCATTTGCAACCAAACACCCTAAGATGACTAATGCTAGGCTTCCTACCTTTATACAATTCATAGGGAGTTTTCTTAAGAATTGGTCTAATTAATGTTCTGTTAAGCACATAAGAAGCAGTGTATACAACATCAGCCCAAAAATATTTAGGTAAACCAGATTCATTTAGCATAGTCTTAGCTAACTCTTCTAGTGATCTATTCTTTCTTTCAACAACACCATTTTGTTAGGGTGTCCTAGGAGCAGAATAACTATGTATGATCCCATGTTTTTCACAATATTTATCAAACTTTGCATTTTGAAATTCTCCCCCATGATCACTACGAATCTGTTTTATCCTATTCTCATTTTCATTATGCAGAACCTTAGCAAGTTTCTTAAAGGCTTTATATGCATCATTTTTAGAAGCAAGAAACAAAGTCCATGTATATCTTGAAAAGTCATCAACAATCACCAAAGCATAGTAATTTCCAGCTAAGCTAGCAGTCCTAGATGGTCCAAACAAGTCCATATGCAAAACATCCAAAGCTTTATTTGAAGAAACCATATCTTTTGATTTGAAAGAAGTTCTAATTTGTTTTCCCTTTACACAGGCATCACACAATCTGTTATTTTGAAACTTTATGTTTGGTAAACCAGAAACAAGTTCCTTAGATTTTAGCTTATTCAAGTGATTTGTGTGAATATGAGCTAGTCTCCTATGCCACGGCCATGACTCATCATTTTTAGATAGCAAACACTCATTTTCAGAACAACTCTTTATAATGTCTAGGAGATAAATGTTGTTTACCCTTTTTCCAGTGAACAGCACCTTACCAGAATTTTCATTTGAAATTGTACAAGTATTGGCTTCGAAATTGACCTTGTATCCCTTGTCACACAGCTGGCTAATGCTTAGAAGACTATGTTTTAGCCCTTCAACATATAGGACATTCTCAATAGTAGTTGAGTCTTTAGTACCAACATCTCCTCTTCCAAGATTTTTTCCTCTATTGTTATCTCCATATGTGACATGCCCTTCAGCTTTGAGTTTCAAATTTATGAACTGAGTCACATCACCAGTCATGTGTTTTGAGCAGCCACTGTCAAGATACCACTGGTTTCTCCTGCTGTTTTTCTGCAACAAAACAGATTTAGCACTTATGGTACCCCTTTAGTCTAGGGTCCAGCATGATTAATACCTTTCCTTAGGAAGCCATTTGGCCAATCCTTTAGGAACAAGGTACCTCCTAGCTTTACAAATTTTAGATACATGACCAGACTTCATACAATAAAAACATGTTGCAATATGCATTGTTTTTGAATAACTAAAAGAGGAAAAACCTGTTTTGGAAGGAACAAAGAAACTGGACAGCTTTTTCACATTACCTTTCATTCCAGGATTATATCCTAAACCATTTTTATTGAAAACAGCATTCTGTGAACCTAATAAGGTTTCAAGATTTTCTCTTCCTTTAGTGAAATTTGAAAGCGTTTTTAACAAATACTCAACCTGTTTTTCCAACTTTTTACAATTATCACAAGTTTTAATTGATGCATGCAAACATGTCAATTCAAGACTAATCAATTCAGTTTTAGCTTTGTGCAGTTTTTCTTCAAGAGCTTTGACCTTTGGTTCAAGTACCCTATTTACTCTATTCAATCTGTTGCACATTATAGCCAACCTGTTTGCTTCATCATGTGTTTCCTTAAAGGCTATTAGCAGCTGATCATAGTTTTCAGAATCAGTGGAGAAATTACTTACTGAGTCAGAGTTGGATCCCTCATCATTCACCATGAAGCAAAGGTTTGCTTCTTCACTTTCAGTTGAGGAATTACTGGATGAGGATACATCATTTTCTTCCCATGAGATATATGCTCTTCTGCCTTTGCCTTTGTCACTCCTCTTGCTTGCTGATTTTTCTTTATTTTGATTGTTTGGACAATAAGCTTTTATATGACCTGGTTTACCACATCCAAAGCATGTGTAATTGGAAGAATTTGAATCATTAGGTTGTTTGGAATACCTCTTTCTTTGCTGAGTTCTGTCACGGTTTTTCTTTCTAAGAAGCCTGCTGAATTTTCTGGTGAGCAGACTCACGTTTTCATCATGTTCAGAATCACCTTCTCCCTCACTTGTATCATGTTCCATGGTAGTTTTCAGAGCAATTCCTTTGGCCTTCTTCTCCACTGTTTCTTGTTCTTTCAATCTTTTCAGCTCAATTTCATGCTCTATCAGCTTTCCAAAAAGTGCAGCAGTGGACATCTTGGATAAATCTCTGGATTCTGAGATTGCTGTTACCTTAGGTTGCCAGCTCCTATCAAGACATTTTAATACCTTAATGTTAAGCTCTTCCTTGTCAAAGACTTTACCAAGGCCAGTGAGGTGATTTACAATGTGTGTAAATCGTTTCTGCACATCTGCAATACTTTCTTCAGATTGCATTCTGAACAGCTCGTATTCCTGAATAAGTGAGTGCTTCCTTGCCCGTTTCACATCATCAGTCCCTTCATGAGTCACCTCTAGTACATCCCACATCTCCTTTGCTGAGTTACATTGAGAGACTCTAAAGAACTCATCCATATTCAGTGCAGAGGTGATGATATTCTTGGCTAAGGAGTCATATTGGGCCTTCTCGGTTTCACTCCATTCAGACCAAGGCTTCTTTATTGTTTCATCTTTGACAACCTGCATAGGTATGAAAGGTCCACTGACCACTGCATCCCAGATTCCCATGTCAATAGACTCCATAAAGATCTTCATCCTGATTTTCCAGAAAGCATAGTTAACACCACCAAACATAGGAGGTCTATTAATAGACGCACCTTCAGCAAAAGGCATTTTAAACTCAGACATCATACACACACTTGAGCAAAATACAAGCCCTAGCTCTTGATACCAATTGTTGGGTCTATTAGTGTCTAAGTTCAAGAGGGGAGGGGTGAATTGAGCTTATAAAATTTTCGCAAGATCACACAACTTTCAGTATACCAGAGACAAAAAGAACAAATTGATTTTACATGAAACAGATTGATTCTTCAGAGCAGTCTAGCACAATTTGACTTTGTTCAAATTAAAATTGTAATCAGCAGAGAGCTATAACAGAATCAGATTAATTCGATTTTATGAGTATGAAGAATACAGCTATGCCAAGAAATCAATCAACTTCATTCAATACAAGGTTTTAATGAGAATGAATCTTCCTCAGGTTTTAATGAATAGACAATTTGTTTTTCAAATCAATTAAAACAGCATATACAACTGCCTTGTTTGAGATTAGAAAGCTTTAACACATCAGGAAGAACAGTTCTTATTTAAACCCAGAATTAACAGATTCAATTTCAAAAGAACAGATTCAGTTCTTGACAGAATTAAGCAAAACCAGAAATGAGTGCAGGGATGAGAAGAAAAGGCACACAAGTTTTTATACTGGTTCACTCATACAGAGCTACATCCAGTCTCACCTTACCCCAAGGTGGAATCCACTAAAAACAGTACCAATTACTTACAAACTTAGCAGTTCTTGAACACTACAAGAACAGCACCAACAATGCTGAAAAACCCTATTTCAGCACACCTTGCACTCCAAGAAACCCTATCAAAGAGTGACTAACACTTACACCTTTACAAAACAAAATAAAGGAAAGATTACACCTGAAAAGAAGATGCAAGAACTCAAAACCAGTAGTTCACTTTGCTGCAGAACTGCACCAGCACCTTCACCAAGATCAAAGGTTTCCTAGAACAAGCACACTTGAAAATCTCTTTGGAAAACCTTTCAATCCTTCTTCTCACATGGAAAATGTTTGATCTCTGTCAAAAACGTAATTGCTCAGCTCACTCTCATGTGAGATAGACTTTTCTTTATATAGAAAACAGTTTCTAACTTCTTTTCAAAAAAACAGTTGAAAAGCAGTTATGAAAACAACAGATTCATTTTTGAACTTAACAGATTTATTTTGTGAAAACCGCCAACTCAGCTAACTGAAATAACTGTCTGAGTTGTACCTTTGGTGCCCTAACTGACTTGTGAAAAAACTTTCAACTGACCAAAGGGCAAACCGATTCTTTCACAGTGAAACAGATTAAATGAAGGCAAAAAGGCCAGCTCAGCTTTAATTGAAATAACGAACTAAGTTTTGCATGTGGTCTCAAACAGAACTTTTAGAAAAGCCTTTTAACAGAGAAGAAATAAACAGATTCTTTCTCCATAAAACAGATTTATTTGTGTACTGATTTAAAACTTTTAAAATCATTTTAAAAAGCTTTTCAAAAACCATTTAACCACATCATGTGCTTGATCTAGACTTGGTTAGGCATCTAGGATAGGTTATACAGCAAAAGGCAATCATACACACTTACAAGCCTAATTACAAATGAATCTAAAAACCTATTACAATCTTCAAAGAACTCAAGCCATTTTCTTCATCAAACACATATCAAGCCTTGGTAGGGAAGAAGCTTCCTCCAGCTTCAACACCTAGAACTCTTAAGATAGAACCACTTGTTGATAGTCCTCATTGTTTGGAAAATTTGATAGAAGAGTTTCAAGATGTGTTTCAAGATCCTCCAAAAGGACTTCCACCTTTGAGAGGGATTGAGCACCAAATTGATTTGATACCGGGCTCTTCTTTACCAAACCGTCCAGCATATAGGACCAATCCAAGTGAAACCAAGGAAATTCGCCAACAAGTTGAGGCTTTGATTGATAAAGGGTGGGTTCAAGATAGCATGAGTCCTTGTGCTATGCCTATCATCTTAGTGCCTAAAAAGGATGGCACATGGCGAATGTGTTCGGATTGTAGGGCCATCAATAACATTACAATTAAGTATAGGCATCCCATACCTAGATTAGATGATTTGTTGGATGAATTGCATGGTTCAAAAATCTTTTCAAAGATTGATCTTAAAAGCGGCTACAATCAAATCCGTATCAAACCGGGTGATGAATGGAAGACGGCTTTTAAGACCAACTTTGGTTTATATGAGTGGTTAGTTATGCCCTTTGGTTTAACTAATGCACCAAGTACCTTCATGGGCCTCACGCATCATGTTCTTAGACCTTTCATTGGTAAGTTTGTTGTTGTTTACTTTGATGACATTCTCATTTATAGTTTATCTTTGGATGACCATAGGTTGCATGTTAGGCAAGTTTTAGAAACCCTTAGGAAGGAACATTTGTATGCTAATCTTGCTAAATGTATATTTGCTCTTGATCATATAGAATTCCTAGGATTTGTTGTGAGTTGCAAAGGGGTCCATGTGGACAAAACAAAGGTGATGGCCATTCAAAATTGGCCTACACCGAAAACCTTGAATGAAGTCCGAAGTTTCCATGGACTTGCTTCTTTCTATAGAAGATTTGTACCAAACTTTGGTACCATTGCCGCACCTCTCAATGACATAGTGAAAAAGGATGTGGTTTTTCAATGGGGAGAAGCACAACAAAAAGCTTTTGAAACTTTGAAAGAAAAATTGACTAATGCTCCCATCTTAGCCCTTCCTAATTTCACTAAGACATTTGAGATTGAGTGTGATGCTTCAAGCATAGGCATTGGGGCTGTTCTCCTTCAAGAGGGCCACCCCATAGCCTATTTTAATGAGAAATTGAAGGGAAGTCATCTCAATTATTCCACTTATGATAAAGAATTATATGCACTTGTTAGGGCTTTGTTTACTTGGCAACACTATCTTTTTCCTAAAGAGTTTGTGATACATAGTGATCATGAATCTCTTAAGTATTTGAAAAGCCAAAACAAGCTTAACAAGAGGCATGCTAAGTGGGTGGAATTCATTGAGCAATTTCCTTATGTGATCAAACACAAGCAAGGCAAAGTAAACATTGTGGCGGATGCACTTTCTAGAAGATACACTTTGCTAAATCTTTTAAGTTCTCAATATCTTGACTTTGATCACATTAAGGAACTTTATCATGATGATCTTGATTTTTCTCTCATCTATCAAGAGTGTCTTAAGGGAGGACACAAAGACTTTTTTATACAAGATGGCTTTCATTTTAAAGGAAAACGTATTTGTGTCCCTCAAAGCTCTATTAGATTATATCTTGTTAGAGAAGCTCACGAGGGGGGTTTAATGGGTCACTTTGGGGTTGCTAAAACTTTGGATGTGTTGCATGAACATTTCTTTTGGCCTCATATGCATAAACATGTTCATAGTTTGTGTGATAAATGCATAGCTTGCCGCAAAGCTAAGTCTAAGATGCATCCCCATGGTTTATATACTCCTCTTCCTATCCCTTCAATGCCTTGGGTTGACATATCTATGGATTTCATCTTAGAATTACCCAAGACATCAAAGGGAAAGGACTCCATTTTTGTGGTAGTGGATCGTTTTTCAAAGATGGCTCACTTTATTCCTTGCCACAAAGTGGATGATGCATGTCATATTGCAAACCTCTTCTTTCAAGAAATGGTTCGTTTGCATGGGATCCCTAGATCTATAGTGTCTTATAGAGATCCCAAGTTCTTAAGTCACTTTTGGAAGACCTTGTGGGGCAAGCTTGGAACTAAACTTTTATTTTCTACCACTTGCCACCCACAAACTGATGGTCAAACCGAGATGGTCAATAGAATTTTGGGACAACTATTGAGATGTTTCATTTCGGGGAATCCTAGAGTGTGGGAGAATTTACTACCCCATGTTGAGTTTGCATATAACCGTGTAGTAAATTCTACCACCTCACATTCTCCTTTTGAGGTTGTCTATGGGTTTAACCTCTTAACACCTTTTGATCTTCTTCCTATTCCCATTCTTGGAGATGTCTTGTGCAAAGATGGGGATGAAAAGGCTTCTTTTGTGAAAACTTTGCATAAAGACATCAAGAAGAGAATTGAGAAGAAGGTTGGCAAGTATGCCGAACTTGCCAATAAAAGGAGAAAAGCATTGTTGTTCGAGGAGGGTGATTGGGTTTGGCTTCACTTGAGGAAGGATCGTTTTCCTACTCAAAGGAAGTCCAAACTAATTCCTCGTGGAGATGGACCTTTCCAAGTCCTAAAGAGGATTAATGACAATGCTTATGAGTTAGATATGCCTGATACATTCTTAGGTAGTCATACTTTTAATATCAGTGATCTAACTCCTTTTTCTGTAGGTCTCCAGAATTCGTGGTCGAATTCTCTCCAACTCGGGGAGTATGATGGAGATCAAGTTCAAGTGGACATGGAGGCCAATCATCAAGAGCAAGAAGAGGATGCGGCTCAAATAGAAGACGCCCATGGAGGTCAAAGCCCACCTCAAAGGCTTACAAGGAGCATGTTCAAAGCTTTAGGAGCTAATGAACGTTTATTTTCTCTTTTTGTAATTTCTTTGTTTGAAGGTGCTTAGAGGGAAACATTAGAAACCTCTTTTGTTAAAGCATCTTTAGGTCTTTAGTTAGGAGTCTTAGGGGGGGTGTGCGTTAGTAGATAGGTGTAGAAGTAATAGGGAGGTGCCAAAGTGAGAGAGAAGGTTACACCTTCCTCATGACTATAGTTGGCACCACTTTCATTTATTTTTGGGGGGAATTTTGAATTTATTTAGCTTTGCATTTCAGCACCTCTAGGCTATAAATTAAGGTGTTGCCTTTGTATTTTTGGAGATTTGAATTTTGATTAGAGAAACTATACTCAATTTTTGAGAGAGCATTAGAGAGCTCTGTGCCTTCCTCACTAGTCTTATCTTGAGAGTTCCATGGTTACCTCAAGTGGCGGCTTGCACACTCATCTTGGAGTCACCATCCTCTAAGTGGCGTGATCATCCAACCATTCCTCCATCTTCATGAGCTTTCTCTTCTCCTTCCTTCCTTCTCTTGTTATATTCATGTCTTAGCTTGCTTCTTAGCTTTTTCTGTTCGGCACTTTTCAATTCCTTGCTGCTTTGCTTCGGTCTTTTCATTTCTGCCGATTCATCTTTGCTTCTTTTTCATTTTCTAGCTTATATGTTCGGTGTAATTCAGTTCTTAATCATTTTGTTCGGTGCATTTGCCTTTTCTTCCATTTTAAACGATTCAATTTGACAATACATGGAACTTCCATATGAGTTTGGGTTTTGGTACTAGTTTTGGTGAGTTCTTGATTATAGAACCTTGATCCAATTCTATCTTAAATGCATATCTCATATCCAACTCAAGATTATTCCTAAGAATGTCAAGAATCATTCAAATTGTGCTATTGGAATCATATCAAGAACTCATAGTAAAGCTCAAAGTGATGAGGTATTTGTCAATATTTTTTATGATATAAATAAGTATAATGCAAGAAAGGTGATGAATTTTTACGACAAGTGCACCACGTTGCTAGAAGTAATAATTTTTCCTTGTGGACGGATATCGATCCCACAAGGAACCGTTGAATTATCAAGTACAATACTCACTACATATGAAACAGAATAATTATAAGTGTGTTGAAAATGGTTGTGTTGACGATGATTAATAAGAAAATAGGCAAAAAATTAGTTGATTCATGTTGGAAAAATAGAGATTAGGTTTCATCTTCCTCACTCTCATGTATTTTGATTAGCATTTTAATATTAAGTTCTTTGATTGAATTTGATGCCCGTATAAAATTCATTTATATCGATTTCTCGCATATAAAATTATTAAGAATGTTTCCTAAATATCGATTTTAGGCATATTTATAAAAACAACTTAGAGTCACACTCAAATATGTTAAGAATTGTTGTTTAGGTCAGAACCATAAAAATAATTTTCATTCAATTTAAGATTCTAGATCAAGAGTTAGAAACAAAACAACAATACCAATAATCAATCAAGAACATAATATTATATCATATTTAAATATCACCTCAATATATCGAACTTATTATCCCCAATTCCAAAGGGTATAATAAGCCACACATCTTCTAGTATCTTCTCTTCTCTCAATTGGGTTACAAGTCACTCAATGATGTTTTCCTCTCAATCTGACACACAAGGGTGAGCCTCTAGCCCCCTATTTAACCTAATATGTTAGGGTTAGGCGACTTCTTGCGTCGTGTTGATGGGCTCCTTCATAAAACATAAAAATGGACCAATTTTCCTGACGCATTCTCGTTTGAGCGAGCTACATCTCGCTTGAACGAGAAAGGCATCGATTTTTTAAAACGTCATTGGAGCATTCGCACTCAAGCGAGAATGAGCTCGCTTAAGCGAGATCCCTGGTTGCAAAGTTGGCTTTTTTTGCGCTTTTATGCATTCTAAGACCGTCCAACTTTCTCTTTGTAACTTATATAATTCCTCTTTAGTCCAAACTTCCATTCTTCCCTAAAAACCTGAAATTAACACCAAATTTGGGAATAAAATACTCTTATTCAATTAAAGATCATAAAAAATGTAAAAAGGTATAAATTAATAAATATGGGATTATTGTATATGTAATTTAGCAATTAAAACTCATAAGTGCCTATATTTTAATATGAAACATTACTCAAATTAGGCAGTTATCAAAAGGATGATTTACAAGAGGACGCATCAAAAGATAAAGCCTTTCCTACAGTGGAGGAGCAGATGGAGGTTTCAAAGCCAAAGAGAAAGTTATACCTCATCAAGAATTAAAGACAGAAGAAGACAAGGTCAAACAAGGGAAGCCTTTGAAAGAGGATGAATATAACTCGGGACAACCTATCAGGCTAGAAGAAGCTAGGAGGAAATGTAAGAAGAAGAAGGCAAAATTGTGGGATATCAAGAAACTGAAAACGGATGGAACAATTGAACTTGAAGACCCATATTCTAGAAGAACCAAAGTTGTAACAAAGGTGGAAAAAAGAATCAAGACTAGTGTTATTAACAACATACATATAAGGAGAAGGAAAATTGGAAAAACATAAATACCATCTTAGATAATTCCTTTAAGAATTATCTCCTTTGTATCCTGATTTTTAACATTGAAAAAGTTAAAATGAAATTTAAAGAAAACATTATTATCAATAGCAAATTTGGAAACACCAATGAGATTCTTGGTAATGTGAGGGACATGAAAAACTTGGTGTAGAGAAAAAGTGTTTTTGTAAAAGGATAAAAAAAAGGTAGCAACACCAACATGAGAAATTTGCATACCTATACCATTACCTAGTTTTATAGTGTTTGTGCTAGTATTAGGGTGCTTGGAAGAAAATTTTTTGTTGTTTCATGAGTAATATGATGAGATGCACCATGGTCAGGATACACAAAGGATCTTAAATAGTGGACAATGCCCCCAAGCAAAAAAGATATAAAATCAAGCGTAGTTGAGAATTGGGATGAATTTGCATAAATAGAAGTTTGATTATCAGTATCATATCAATGCCAACAACTAAGAGAAGAATGTACCAATTTACCACATATTTAACATTGGATTTTCTGACTTTACCAAGAATTAACAGTGCAATATTCTCATAAATATCGTGAATGGTTAAATGTGGTGTAGTTATATTTATAGCTTATAATGTAGAACTTGTTCAGGAAATAATATGGGTGAACAATGTCTCGTGCTTTGTGTGGTTCATTGTGGATGGTTGATGGGCTGAGATTCAATCTGGGACATTGCTTTTGGCTTGACACTCTGCTCAAGAATATATGGGTTGTTCAGGAAATAACGTGGGTGGATAGTGCCTCATGCTTTGTGCGGTTCATTGTGGATAGTTGATGGGGTGAGATTCAATTTTGGACATTGCTTTTGGCTTAAGACTTTGCTCAAGAATTTGTGGATTATGCAGGAAATAATGTGGGTGAACAATGTCTTGTGCTTTGTGTGGTTTATTGTGGATGGTTGATGGAGTCATATTCAATGTGAGACGTTGTTTTTGGCTTGACATTCTGCTCAAGAATCTATGGGTTATTAATATCCAAATTTTGTTTACTTGTTCCTTTGTTTCTTTTAATGGATATGAATTTGTTGTCAATGTATTTTTTTTTCAAGTAATAAATTAATGCTTTACAAAATGATCATTGTTGAAATAAAAACCGTACAATAACAAAAGTACAACACTCAATCGTAATATAACAAGAAATAATAGGAACATCAATAAAAGGGTTAACAATGGTTTTTAAAACAAAAGCACAAACGATAAAGAAGGTAACAATAAGGAACATACACTCACTTAATCCTTAAAAAGTCATTTATTTTTTTTTCAATGTCCTCCTACGTGTTGGAATGTTGCTGGATAAATGTCATAAGTTCAAACCTTGCATGAAGTTCATATCTTTCTCCAAAATGAACGACACATTGTACGTCGTCATCGTCTTCAATCTGAACTCAATATGAATTCCTAATTTCATTCATATACATTGGACACCAATAACATAAATCAACATCATATGACTTCCCATCCTCTGGGACAAACAAACATAGAATGAGGTTTTTAAGAACTAATAGGGGCATAGATTGATAATCCTAAACTGAAGCAGTTAATTGACTGACAAAGATGGTGGAGTGAAGCTCCCCAGTGATTATTTGGCCATTGTAATTCACCAAAGTAATGATAGTTGACTAGGTCATTTTGTGATAGTCATAAACATGTGATAATTGATTGGATGTTTTGTGTAGGTTTAGGTAATGATGAACTATATTTATAGTTGATAAAAAATGACATCCATTGTCAAAGCAAGAAATTTCTGACATATTTAATATACATTATTCAACATAGACTTATTTTTAATTGTGCATATGGGAATGTGTAGGTGTTGTAATAATGGTTTTACAATGGATTCCTTTGTATGAAATGACAATAATGTCTAAACCCATTGGATTTTGTAGACCCCTTTGTGTTGGGTTGATTCCTTTCCCTTAATATTTTTATTTATGAATTTAATGAAAAAAATTTGTGACCCAATTGTACTTCTAAGAACTCCAAATCGTGTCTCGAAAAAGCCCCTTAATTAGTTTTTTTTTACAGGTAGTCATACATAGTGCCTACTATTTGGGCTTGTATGAGGCCCAATTGTAGAGGGACATAAGTTGGGTTGATTCCTGTCCCTTAATATTTTTATTTATGAATTAAATGAAAAAAAAAAATTGTGACCCAATTGTACTTCTAAGAACTCCAAATCATGTCTCCAAAAGGTCCCTTCATTAGTATTTTTAAGGGTAGTGCCTACTTTTTGGGCTTGGATGATGCCTAATCGTAGGGGGACATGAGTTGGGTTGATTCATTTCCCTTAACATTTTTATTTATGTATTGAATGTCAAAAAGTTTGTGACCCAATTATATTTCTAAGAACTCCAAATCGTGTCTCCAAAAGGCTCCTTAAATTAGTTTGCTTTAGGGGTATGATACATAGTGCTTACTTTTTGCGCATGGATGATGCCCAATCGTAGGGGGATATGACCCAATTGTTATCTTGTTTTTAATATATTTAACTTATATGTTTACTTATTTTTATATTTTTTATGTGTTGCAATACAAAAGGTATCCACTAGATGATAAGTAAGGTAAATGATCCAAAATTGTTTTGCTTGAAAGATTGCTTTGGGATAGAATTCATAACTTCACGAATTGAATATAGTTTGTGGATAACAACTTATTCTTCAACCGTAAGAAAAAGGGATTCAATCATGAAGATGTTGGAATTTTTTTTTTAAAGATGTTCATTTATTTTTAGTGTATTTTTTTAAGAATATGAATACATTCCTATATTTTTTTTTTTCATTATACTAAGATAAATTGTGAAGAGTGATTGAATGGGATGTGACCATGTCACGACTTTATTGCTCAGGGTTGCTTTACAGACATGTCAGCCTTTGACTTTATCCCACTAACACGTTTGAAAGAACTATCGACATTACCACACAACTTCTTATTACATCAACATAGCTTTGATGGAATTTGATCATGTGACAAGTTTTGTTTGTAACTTCATTGACAAATGTGTTAGGGTATCAACGGGAGGACAAGGTAAGTGATAGAATGTTGTTTTGCTTTAAAGATTGACTCATGCATGCAATTATAAATACAAATCATGTGTTCTCATATGAAACTTACTTACAACCAATTCTCACTTTTCATTTCTCCATCTTTCTTCAATGATTATATTTCTAAGTTTTTTAAACATTACAAATATTTCTATATTTTTTTTACAATCAATACATTTATTTTTTAATGCATCCAAAATTAAAACTATCAATTTTTTTTTAATTTTATTAATTCCTTTTCATTTTCAACCAAATAATAATGATAACTTTAATTTTAAAAAATATAACAAATTAACAAATTTATAATTTCAAATAATGCGTCCACCAGAGAGTTCATTTTGGATGAAGTTTCACACCAAAATCAAAAAAATGCATATCTAAATTATGATAACTTACTAGACCACACTCATACGCTCTATTCTACTTCAATGTTGGAAATAAAAAAAATTAAGTTTGTACAACACATCTTATTAAAAGGCTTCAGAAAATCACCACATGCACCTCCTATAGGTATTAGGGTGCTTGGAAGAAAAGTTGTTGTTGTCATGAGTAATGTAATGAGATACATCATGGTCAGGATAACACAAATGATCTTAAATAGTGGATGGTGTCCCAAGCAAAGAAGATATAGAATCAGGCGTAGTTGAGAACTGAGATGAATTTGCATAAATAGAAGTTTGGTTATCAGTATCATATCAATGTGAATAGTTAGTTAAGAGAAGAATGTAACAATTTACCACATATTTAACACTTTATTTTCTGACTTTGCCAAGAATTTATGGAGTTCCAATAAGGTCTTTAACTTTTCTTTTGAACATACAAACCTGTTGTTCTTAGTTGTAGAAGAGTTGTAAAAAGAACGATTGACTCTGTTGGAGAAACCAGTGGAGCGAAGTTTGGTATTTGAAGGCCAAAGACTGGTTATAAGATTAGCCCCAAGAGAATTAAAATCAATAGTTCTATGTTTGTCAAACATTTACTCCTTGAGAAAGAATCAACGCCTCAATGTCTTCAATGTCTTCAATGAAGTAAGAATCTGTATAAGAAAAAACAAACATAACAAAAACATCGTAGCCTTCAAGTAAACCATCTAATATAACTTCAATATGATCATGTGGAGATATTGAAAAATCAATGGTAGAAAAGTATCAAAAATCTTGTTGATATAAAAAAGATAGGTAGTGATAGCCCTCTCCCCTCTGAAGTGCCCTCTGGAGTTAGATTTTGAGCTTCTTAATTTTGGTTTTTGAATGAGAAACATTATAAATGTTGAGTTTGTTCCAGATTTCAAAGGAAGGAAATAGACCTACTGTTTTGGTGAGAAGAAGAGTGTCATGCATGCAAGAAGCCATGCAAATCAGTAGTTTATTTAGCACATCTTATTAAAAGGCTTCACCACATGCACCTCCTAGAACCACTAGATTGCTTCTCCATTTCAATTATCTAACTTGCTTTTGCAAGTGCCTTTAATGACTTCAACGATTTAAGTTCATCTATCAAATGAATCAAGTTGTTGTAAGAGTCTCCACCCTTCTCTATAGTCTTTTTGGAAGCGTCACTGAGTTTTCTTGCTCTTCTCCTCAATTCTCTACTTTCTTCTTTCTCCATCAACTGTACCACCGCATTGGCAATCTCCTCCCTTCCCGCCACATCAACCTTGCCACTGAATGCCCAAAACTTGTTTTCTTTAGCTCCCACTGGAACTCCAATCTTCAACACATCAACTAGCAACCTCTCATTAAAAAATTGCTCTTCAAACATACGCCATGTGATGATTGGCAATCCAGCATTCAAGCTTTCAAGAATGGAGTTCCAACCACAGTGAATCACAAAGCCTCCTATGGCAAGGTGATTCAATATCAGCTGTTGGGGTGCCCAGTTCCATACGATAAAACCCTTCTTGCTTTCTTTCATATTATCCTCAAACTCTTGCAGGAAACTGTCTTCATTCTCACTTTCATCCCTTTTCCTCATGACCCAGATGAAACTATGACCAGAATGTTGAAGCCCATAAGCCAGTTCAACAAGTTGAGCATGAGGGAGCCGAGTGAGGCTTCCAAAATTTACATAAATTGCATATTCCCTTAGTGTTAAGCTAGGTTAGCCACTCTGGTTCTTCTGGAAGGTCCTCCCTGTGTTCCCTCTTCACCTTTTCTCCATCATCCTTGTTAACCCAGGCTGAAACTGGTCCAATATTCCAAGATTTGATCCCCATTGTTCTCTCATGAAATTGCTCATACTCACTTTCAAGTTCATGAAAACTATTATAGAGTGCTTCATAGCTTATGCACTCTCATTCAAACATTTCCACTAAATAGTGCGGGACATCCTTACGAACCCTTTTCCAGTTTGCTAGCTGCAGACGGGTCATCTCTATTCTTTGAGGAAAATCAAGAATTGTAAACTTGTCGGTATCGGACACTAATCTCTTTTGAGGCCTATGCCTCCGGATAGAATGAGCAGCACACTCAGATAAGTAGCTTGAGCTGTAAAAGAAGATTCTTGGAATACCCAGTTTTTCTGCAGATTCCATTGTCCAAGGATAAAACATATCTCACTATGCAAGATGGATGCATATCATGAAACAAAAGCTCAATCTGACTTCTGAGTATTGATATTCCATGAAGGAATGACGCAATATTTTTAGGGAAGTGCCACCTTTCATGTTTTCAACCCCTTCGGGGAGACCTACTTTGGCTGCAGGGAAAGGAACCAGTTGGGTTCTGATATGGCATCCAAAGCTGAAGTCAATGTCTATGGCCTTTTGGAAAGCCAAAAACATATTAACACCATGCCTGGCAAATAACCTTGTTGTGTCTATCATGAGGTTCATATGGCCAAGAGTTGGAAATGAAAGAAAAGTGACACTCAATTGGTTGTGGGGGTTGAGAATCCATTGCTTTCGCAATGTATGAGGTTCTGTTTCTTTGGGGAGGTGTCTGAGAGAACTTTCTGTGATACACAGGGAATGGTTTTCAAGACTCTGTCTCAATAAAAGAAGGAAGAACTACAAGAGAAGCAGAATACCTGAGAACACTTCAATATCTGCACTCTGAATGTTGACTTATATAAGCATAAAAATATAACACAAGTAAATCTATGCAAGAAAAATATTGCACCAGAAAATTCCTTATTAATTCTCTTTCTTTGATCACATAAAAAATAATAATTAAAATATTTATAGAATTAATTGTAAAAATCATGTTTTATATTATGAATTGTCAAAATATTAATGTTAAAATAGTTGTTGACAAATTTATTCTAATGTAAACAAATCCATTCACTTTTGGAATTTTATAGAAATGTAAACGAGTGATCGTGCTGTGTTTTGGATCCATTTTAAGTTAATAAATGTTTAAAATTAATCACGTGTGGTTAACCGTTTGTCTTTTTATTTGTTCTAGTTTATCATAGTCATTTTAATGTTCTAGTTTTAACATTATATGCTATTAAAACTTATCCATATATAACTGCTTGAATACAGTGAGAATGACACGTGCATATAAATAGAAAGAATTTGTTAAACAATCAAAATAAGGCATTATAATTTAATCATTTTTGTAAGTTATCTATATTTAGAGTTTTCAATATAAAACTATTCATTTGATTTAAAAAATAATAGAGAAAAACATTTGTAACAATAATTTTGTAATGGGATTCTAATTAACGATGTTAATCGAATTAATTTTACATATTATTATTATTTTAATATTTATATTATAATATTTTTATCATTATAAATATATAAATATAATTGTATTATTATTATTTATTTTATTATTATATTATATTATTATAATTGATTATATAATTTTATAAGTTATACATAATAATTCATTATGTAAAATTTTATAAGTTATACATAATAGTTCATTATTATGTTATAAAATTATATAATCGATTATATATTATACATTATCATCGATACTGGATATCATTTTTTTAATATAATATTTTTTTTTATAATATTTTTATGTTACAATAAATATATATTATATTTTTATTTTTATTACAAATATATTTAATATTTTATTTTATAATATAATTAACATGTTTTGGAAAATATATTTGAATAATTTTAATTATTTCTTATCATGATTGTTAATCAAACCTATAAATAAAATATAATAATAAAAAATCATAAATAAGTTAAAAATAATAACATTACAGTAAGTTTGATCAGTTGATTATGTGGATAAATTCAGAAAAAAAATTATAGGTGTTTAGATTACTCTCTCCTTGTTTCTAAGCATATGAAAGGCACTTTTAGAATGCGATTTTCATTCGTTGAAGGATTTTTTGTGATTGTACGCAGAGTTTGAGAGTATTTTATGGTGTATTTATAATTGTGTGGTAGAAAAGGTTAATTTTTTTTAGATATATTTCACTCATATCATAATGCACTGGTTTCGCTGTACTCTTTTTTTTCATATTTTAGCAACATTTTAAATTATAAAATTTAAAATTTATTTTTTATATTTCAGATTATACAATTTAGAATGTTTGTTCAGATTCAGAAAAAACTTCTATAGGTAACCTAAATTGTAGTTTTATAAATAAATTCCATATTAAATAATATAAAATTATTTATTTATCTGTATTAACTTCTAGTTCTTAATATATTTTTTGAAAAATTAATTGCATTTCAAATTACATAATATAAAAACTAATTCTAAATTTAATTTTTTTTTAAATATAATTAAAAAATATAAAAATATTTCCAACCTTTTACAAAGGACACTTTTAGAATTACAAAATTTATGGAATGCCGTGAACCTATGGAAATGCATGAAGAAGCAGCCGACACTGACACTGACTTGACTGCGTATTATACATTTATTTTGATTTTAATATGATATTAATGAATCCGATACAACTCTAATACATATTTATATTAATCCAAAGTATTAAATTAATATTTTAAATTTTATAAAAATATTTTATAATACTAGTAAAAGCATATGCCATTGGCGCATGTGATGCATATTAACATTTTATCACATTAAAATATATATAATTTTATAATTTTTATCAATAATAAATTAAATAATAATAATAATATTTGAAAATACATATATAATTATATAAAGAATATTTTAAAAAATTATGTAGCTTTTATTTTTTAAGAAAATTATTTAACTATTTCAAAACATAAAAATATTTAATTATTTATTTGATTAAATAAATTATTTTTATTTTTAAAAGATAAATTTTTTAATTAAAAGATATATGAAAAAATATGGTATATTTTTTAATACAATGGCATATAAAAATATTTCTTATATAATTATATATTAAAGAAAGTTTTTTTTAAATGAAAGATTTGATGTTAAGCATCTTATTATCATATTAAAAAGTTACGAAATAATATATTTTCTTATTATGTAGTGCAAATTTTATTGTATTTTCTTTCTAATTCTAACTAATTACTTATTTATTCTATGAAATAAATATTAAAAATAGTATTGACTAGGTCGAGAGACTGAAAGGTCGAGATCATTAGTATTTTAAAAGTTAAAATAATATAAATAAATAATAGAATAGGAGAACATTGTATAAAAGTTCAATAAATAAGCCCAAAATACTTAAAATATATTTAATAACTGCAATGTGTGAAAAGTAAAAGCTCAATCAAGTCAAAGTCCAGCAACGAACACTATAAATAAGTGATATGCTCAACAAGTAAGTATAGTGATTTTATCTAATAATTGAATAAACTGATTCCAACTTTATCATCGGAACCTCTTGCAGATACACACACCCACCTGAGAGCAATCCTGAACCTAGAAGTCGAAAGTTGAACTTGATCAAGCAATTGAGTGACAACCCATATCCAATAACCAAGAACCAGCCACACTACAATAAATTTGTTATTTACAAAGCGATTATTACATATGGATTCAAATCCGTATGTAAAGTGAGAGCGTTACATATGAATTTTTACATACAGATCCATATTCGTATGTAAACTGAGCGTTACATACGAATTTGGATGCGTATGTAAAGTAAGCGTTACATACGGATCCAGATTCGTATGTAAAGTGAGCATTACATACGGATCCAGATCCGTATGGAAAGTAAATGTTACATACCGATTTTTACATAAAGATCTAGATCCATATGTAAAGTGAGTATTACATACGGATTTTTACATACAAATCCAGATCCATGTAAAGTTAGTGTTACATACTGATTTTTACATACGGATCCAAATCCATATGTAAAGTGAGCGTTACATACGGATTTTTACATACGAATTTAAATTCATATAGTTCTTGATGAAAATTAAAAGCAATGAACAAAATTAAATAAACAAAATTAAAAATTAAAATATAAAAGAAGTTTATAGGAAATTGAAATAAATTTAAGATTTATTACGTTGTTAGAATTAAATTAGAAAAATAATTTGAATTTAATTATTTTTTAATTTAATTAAAGCAAAGTTTATAATATTAAAATTATAAAAAAAATGAAAAAAAATATAAATATTAGTATAAAAAATAATATTTCATATTGATTGTCTCCATCTAAATTCAATTAGAATTATAACATATTTTGTCTAATTGATCATGTATGTCGCAGTAAAAAACTAAATAAAATTATGTCCTGCAAGAAGCGTATACATACAAAAGATTATATCCGTATATAAAGTATTACAAATAAAGTATTTTTAATAATTATAATAATTATAATAATAATAATAATAATAATTGATATTAATGATACTATTGATATTAATATTTTTATTAATATTAATCATAAAAATATTAGTATTAATATTAATGATAATATTAATATTAATAATATTATTAGTATTAATAATAATATTAATAGTATTATATTAGTATTAATAATAATATTAATAATTTTTATAATATTAATAATATTTACAAATATTAATATTTTTTATAATATTAATAATATTTAATAATGAGGAGGGTTAAATATTTAAAAGAACAATAATTACGTGGTGGTTGGTTGAACCAGAAACCACAAACCTATCATTCAATAATGACCCTACAAGCTTTCAAAATATCAAAATATAATGAAAAATGAACCAACCTTCTTAATTAATGACAATACTTGACTTTTCACCAAAATATTCCATTTATTTTTCCAATTTACAATTTTTTTTAATAATGCATAGATTTAGGTAAGTCTTTGGTTAGAAAATTCACCTTAGAGAAATCATCACCTAATTAATAATTTGTTTTTTTTACAAAGAAATAGCCACCCAAGTGATTTTTTTTTTTAAATTTCACTTGTGATTTTTATTTTTATGTTTTTTACTGTTTATATATTTAGAAACTTAAGTTATTAATATAACTGATTACAATTGTACACCTAGATTAAAAATAATAATTTTATTTTTACATTTTAAAAAATAATATTTAGGTATTTATTTTTAATATGTAATTAGTTTATTATTAGATGATATATTTTGAATATTTTTTAAAATTAGGTTTACTAAATTGAGTTTTATTCATGTAATTTAAAACAATTTTTTTTTCTTTTCACTTACATCAATTTCTTCTAGTATTTTTCCTCTAAGTTAGTTCTTAGTTGTGTCTTCAAATTTTTTCTAGTTTCATAACGCAATAATTATACTTGTACTTTGCATATGTCACTCAAACTTTTTATTTATTGAGATGTTGAGTTCGAGATGAGAAAATTGAGTTTGAAGGACTTAAAGAGTGTGAAAAACTTGATGCAATAATTGCACTCCTCATTTACACATTTCCCATTTTCAAGTGTTGAATTTTGGGGTAGAATAGTGGTTGAAACTATTTTTCTCATCCAATATGACATTTCAAATATTTATCACATTCTTCATCTTCAAGTTCTAAAGAGTTGAGTTCTTTGACATAGAAATATAGTCAATAAAGATGCATTTCACACTTGATTCTTCAAACTTTGTTCTATTTTATATGGGAACTTAACATAGTAAACACCAAAATCTTTTAACATGGTTTATTGAAGGGTTTCTTCCACTTCCTGCTTCAACGGTGTCATGTTCCAAACAACTTTTATTGGACATATATTCACAGGTGAATCTCTGTATTAATAGTCTTTGACAAAAAATCTTTCGGCATTCCTTTCCCAAACATGAAGTTTGTCATCTCTATCACATTTTAGTTCTTCCTTTATAACCAATAATCAATTATCTATCTACTCCTTCATCTTCATAAAACTTTTTGAATTCATTGAAGACATACTAGTGTTCCCTTATAACTTCTTAAAATTTTTATGAACATGTCATTTTATTTTTCAATAAGTACTTCAAATTTCTTAAATATATCAAATACTTCAAGTGATCATTAATTAAGATAAATTCCTATTTTAAGACATAATAAAAGGTACACACAAGACTACATACATTTGTGTGCATGAAATTCAACACTTCTTTGTCTCTCTTACTCCTTCCTCTTACAATGGTGGGTGGTGATCATGTTTGTCAAACATGCATCCTTCACTTATAATGAAGAGTCCATTCTCACTAAATACTTATAATGAATAGTCCATTCTCACTAAACACTTGTCATAACACAATATTCAGCACTTACAGCATGTAAAACTCATGGATGTAAAACCCTTTTCTTATTAAGTTATTACAATTCACTACTCAACACACAGCACAGAAAATTCACCTCAAGAACTGCTCCTCAGAGACATTGTACTTTCAGATAACAGCAAACAGAAAGGAAAACATACTTGATTGAATGTTGTTTCATTTTATCTAATTAAACTCAAAGACAGCATCACATCCTAAATCACCAAGATGAATCCACTACTTGAATGGTGTGTCAAGTGCTCTAGTTATCTTCAATGATTTGAGCTCATCTAACAACTGAAACAAGTTGCGGTAAGAGGATCCACCCTCCTCTATACTCTTCTTGGCAGCATCACTAAGTTTTCTTGCTCTTCTCCTCATATCTCTGCTCTCTTCTTTTCCCATCAAATGTACCACAGCCTTTGCAATTTCTTCCCTTCCCACACCTGCATCCTCCTCTGTGGTTGCCCATTTGTTTTCTTTAGCTCCCACTGGGACTCCAATTTTCAACACATCAACTACCAACTTCTCATTGTAAAATTGCTCACCAAAGATTGGCCATGTAATCATTGGCAATCCAGCACTCACACTTTCAAGAATGGAATTCCAACCACAGTGAGTCAAAAAGCCACCAATGGCAGGATGGTCCAATATCAGCAGCTGTGGTGCCCAGTTCCAAATGATATATCCTTTCTTGCTTTCTTTCATCTTCTCCTCAAACTCTCCTAGAAAACTGTCTCCGTTCTCACTTTCATTTTTTTTCCTTATGACCCAGATGAAATTATGGCCAGAATGTTCAAGACCATGGGCAAGCTCAACAAGTTGAGAATGAGGGAGCCTGGCGAGGCTCCCAAAACTTACATAAAGCACAGACTCATTTTGCTTGGAGTTAAGCCAATCGAGCCATTCCGACTCTTGTGCAAAGTCTTCCTTGTGTCCTCTATTGATTTTTCTTTCATCATCCTTGTAAAGCCAGGCTGATACTGGTCCTACACTCCAGGATTTCCCCACAGTGCTCTTATAAAGTTGCTCATAATCACCTTCAATTTCATGAAAACTGTTGCACAGCGCTCCATAGCTTCTGCTCTCTGATTCATGCACTGCATCGAAAAGTTCAGTGACAGAAGACTCGGTTCTTAACCCATCGTCTAGCTGCAGTGGAGTCATCTCTACGTTGTGAGGCAAACCAGGAATGGTAAACCTGTGAGTATCAGACACCAACCCCTTATGAGGCTTGTACTTCCGGATAGAATATTTGGCACAGGTGGAGAAGTAGCTTGAGGAGTAATAGTAAAGCCTTGGAATGCCTAGTTTCGCAGCAGACTCTACTGTCCAGGGAAGCATCATATCGGTCACAAGAGAATCTGGTTGTAGTTCTTGAAACAGAAGCTCGATTTGATCTTTGATCATTAATATTCCAAGTATAACATTATCAAAGATTTCTGGACTAGTGCCATCTGTGACATTTTCAAGCCCATCAGGGAGACCAACTTGTGCTGCAGGGAATGGGAGCACTCGAGTTCTGATTTGGTATCCACAATTGAAGTCATTGTCTATAGCCTTTTGGAATGTCAAAGCATTAGCAGGGGTAGTGATAATGGTGACACTAACACCATGCTTGGCAAATAGCCTTGCTTTGTCTACCATGGGAATCATATGGCCAGGTGCTGGAAATGGAAGAAAAATGACATTGAGTTGGTGCTGTGTTTCAGCTTCCACCGACATAGCCATTGCAGTCTTCAACGCTGTGGGTTCTCGTATCTAACTCGGGATTCTTTGTAATGTTGATAATATGAGAAATCTTAGACTTTTCTCCACTCCACCTTTTTTGGAGCTTATCATTGTAAAATTATATTCTGCATAAAAAATTCATAATATATTTTTATTTTAACCAAAATAAACTTTTCTTTTCTTTTAACCAAACTTTTCATAAAATCTACCCTTTCATTAATATTTTATATTTAAGTAACTTTTTTAAGATTTAAAATTTTTATTTTACAATTTTGAATATTATTAAAAGTCTGGAGTCTTAATTTTTATTCTATATTAACATATTTTGTGATCAAATTCATTGCTTCAACTTACGATTTTACAGAATAATAATTGTAAATGACATGTTTTTATACTCCAGATAATATAATATTTTGTTTATAAAACATAGAACTTTTAATAAAAAGGAATTATATAAAATCTGGAATTAAATTAAAAAAAACTCTGAGAAAATGATATATTTCAATTATTTACTAGGTAGGAGTAAGATTCAAGGAGCTTATTCGTGGCATTGAATTTGGTGACGGTGACATGAAGTAGCTAGAAACATTTATTTCACATTGGAAGTGTCCACATTGCAGTTACACGGATTTTTTTTTATTGACAGGACATGAATCAATATCATTTTTTTTTCTCTTTTGTATACAAACTTCCATGGTTTTAGGCAAATCCTCACTACACCTCTATACTTTCTTTTCCAACATTTTCATATTTTTTTTTTTAATTTTACACTATTACAAAAATTGTTTGCACTTAATGATATCATTCTAAATATGATGAAAAATGTAGTGTCTTCTTCTTTACTTTCAAGTTGTTTTTCTTTTTTCTTTTTCTTTTAAGACTTCAAAAGATTAAAAGTATGACAACACTTATCGCACCTTCCAAAATCATTTATTAACATATTTTTATCCATGTGGGGATAAAAGTTCGATGTTCTTCTTACACCATTGAGAATAGGACAAAACCCTACCTGTATCTCTTCTTTGTGTAATTTTATATTATTTATGAACTAAATTTTGGATCAAATAATAAACATGTTCAAATTATGATGATGTTATTTATTTTCAAGATATCTCATAATGTTAATAATCTATTTTGTGATAACTAACATGAATCATGATTTTAACGTGTATTGAATTTTAATTTTTACTTTGTTGATAATGTAATTGAAATTAATTTTGATCTAGCCACTCCCAAATGCAAGCTCTCCTTGTCCCTTACTTGGTTTTGCTTCATGTGCATGCATTTTTTTGTTGTATACTATTAGAAATTATATTATTGTAAGGTGAAAAAAATGCAACTATACGTACTGACAGAACAAAAATTCATGTTTAAATTCATATTAAACAATCCAGACAAAAATCATCGAGGTGCAAAAATGAAGTAAAACTAAAAAAAAATTATCTTCGCACTGGAAAACGTTGAATATAACGAATATTCTTGTCAACCCTCTCACACACTGATGTAATCCTAGGTTGCATCTTCATTTGTAGATCTTCTTCTTCATTGTTTTGCTTTGAATGTCTTTTATGGACGATGCAGACTATTGCAGAAGCATGAAGAATTGTAGAAATTTGGAAAGTGAGGTTAGACCAACACTTAGTTTCTAGAGTGAGGTTAGGCTAACACTACTAGAAGGACTCTAGAAATTTATCTAGCAAAAAGACAACTCTAGAGAGAACTTTAAACGAGTAAAAGTGTCTCAATTGGACAACATTTCATTACTCAAATCAAAGTTAAAAACCATGTACAAGAGACTCCTATTTATAGGAGAAAATATCTCAAAACCTCTCAAATGAGACTATGACAAGTGTCACCACCTTATTGGTGTAAATCCTCTCCATTGATGAGAAGACATGTGAAGTATCATGCCTTCCTTGCCTACCTCATGCCTTCCTTGCCTACATTTCTATTTGCACCTCTCTTTTACTATTTTACACTTTACATTATTTTCTATTTACATTTTTCTCTACTTTGGCTCAAAATATAAGGCCCAAAACTTCTTAACTACTCTATACAATTTTTACAAGGCTAAGAAGAAAAAAAAGACTTTGCAATATCTTCAATAAGTCTCAATGTTCGTCTATCTTCTTATGTTGTTTATTGCCCAAGCTAGGCAACAACATCACAAAGTGTGGTTTTTTAGATTTTTGTGAAGAAGAATGAGCATTATATAATTGAAAAAGAAGAGTTCAAAGTATTGCAATCCCCCTTTAAGGATTCTTTCTCAGCTATGCTTGCAGGGGGTATTATAAAAGACTCTTCTTCTTTGTTGGTTTCCTCTTCTTCTTCCTTTTCAATCATACATTCTTTTGTATTTTCTGTGGAGGAAACCTTTATATCTATATATGGTTCAACTCCAGACATAGATTTTTCTTCAAGCACATCCTCACAAGGGTTTTCTAGAGAAGATAAAATGTTATCGATGTCTGATTCAGCTTCAGAAAAAGAATTTTTTGTACTTTTCTTTTCCATCATCAATTTTTTTGTCTTTTCTTTCTCTTCTCTATCTTTCCTTTTGTTCTCCTCTTTTTTCTTTTTTTTTTATTTCTCTTCTTTCTTTCTGAAAAGAGCTTGCAATTTTTTTTAAACTCTTTTTCTCTTCTAACATATTCTTTTTCTCCATCTACAAATTTTCTACTTATTTTAACAAGCTCTCTCATTTCTTCTATAAGCTTCCTTTTTTTATCATGTGAAGGCTGAACAAATTTTCTTCTCATACACGCCTTTAAATCACTCCAATACTCTAGTTTTAATTTTGTACCAATTATAACATCAAGTTGCCTTTGTTGCCACCAAGACCTAGCATATTCTTGAAAACATAGGATAGCCATGAAAAGTCCAATATGTTCATCAACTTTGTATTTCTTAAAAGTTTGATCAAGTTTTATCTCCCATCCTAAATATTCTCCAACATTTTTGTTTTCATCAAAGTAGAGAATGTATACTTCAGGCTCTGTAGAATAATATAAACTTCTAGGCTCAAAACACATCCATTCCATTCTTTGATAATTGGAGTTATAAATCTTTCTTCTATGAATAGGTTTTTCTTCTTAAAACCTTTTGTCCTTATTTTGGTTGAGAACATTTCTTTTATCTCATCTCATTTTCTATTTTTTTCTTCTCTCAAAATTCTATTATCCTCTCTCCATCCATAGGCATCTTCTTGTTCCCTATTACTTCCTTGTACATTTGATGCATGTAAATGATCACTCATTTTGAAATTAAAAAAAAATGATTTTCACAAAAATTTTATTTCAAATGAGTGATAAAAATATTTTCACAAATAGGTTTTAGAGTTGGTGAAGTTTCAATCAAAGTCAACAAGTCAAACTGTCTCCAAAGGTGAGTCACTAGGACTGCTTAAATACCAAGTCTTCCTTAGCCACAACTTACCTCATAATCTTAACAAAGCTTTTCCTCAAAAGAAACATCAAAACAAATTTTCCCTAAATGTGATGTATGCAAGGTGTCCTAGTGATCAAAGGAAGATCAACTATAAACAGAGAACAATCACCTAGGTATCATGGAGACTTAGAAAAATAAAGGAAATCAAGAAATTAAACAAGAAGGAATTAAAGACAAAGAAAATAAAGAAGAAGTAAACTAGACGTGTCCTATGTGAAAGTGCAAGTGACACTTGGAGCCCCTTGACACACTTTCACTACTAATGAACGAATTTAGCTAAAGGGATTGCTTTGAAAGGATTTTCCCCACCAACTAATGTAAGCAAAAATAAGCAAGGAAAATAGACTTGAACACAAAGGTTCCGTGATACAATGCTACTATTACTACAATTTTATTTTATTTTTGTAATGATTTTCTTTTCTTCAAGTTGTCAAATCTTTCTTCTCTTTATATGAACTTGATTTTTGTCTTCAATTTCTGTCCTCTCCAAATAATCATTGTTTTTATCCTTTAGCTATGAATCATCAAGTATAAATTAGCTTCACAACTTCAAAACCAAACTTCCACTCAATATGAATTTCACCTTATGAGGCCAACAAGTAAAAAATCAAGAAAAGCTCAATTAAAATTGCTAAACTCAAATGGAATTATTATGACAATTGCAAGGAGTATTTTAAGACACAAATCAACAATTAAAGCTAACAAAAACAGTAAGCACTCAAATAGGAAACCTAAGAATAGCACTAGAAAAGATTTCAAAAAACAATTCTAGAATGAAACAGACACTGAAACTTGACAATCAAGCAAAGAAACAGACACTGAAACTTCCAAAATTTGTGAAAATTCATGCAGAAACATTTTTTGTATGAAACTTTTATTTGAGAATCTCAACGCAATATTTGATAAAAAAAAACAAATTTTAGGTCAAACGGATGTGTATTCTGAGAGAAATAAATCAAACACTGCAGCACCAGTATTCAGAGATTGAAACTGTTTTTCAGCACTGGCAGAGATGATTCAAAAATTTACTGGGAAAAAATTATAATGAATTTGAATCCCAAAATTTTATCCCAACTCCACAACACATCAAGTAAGGTGTGGTAAAAATTTCAGGTCAAAAAGCCCAAGGAATAAGATGCAGTAAAGTTTTTACTGAGAGCAACACCACACTGAAACTGTTTTTTTCTGGGCTGAAAACGTCATGAATTTTACTGTTTATAACTTTTTTTCTATTTTTTTTTTTTACGTTCTGTTTTAAATGGATATCAACAACATCTCAATAGGGTTCTATGATTTTTTTTCAGATTTTTTTACCAAAATACAAACCCACAATAAATTCTCACAACAAAGACTAAATTTCACAAAAACTGAAAAAGAAGAAACCTAAGGGATTTGAAAAAAAAGAATGGAAACTCAAGACATAATAGAAAGCTAACTCTAATGAACTTGTTAATGATCTAATAACAAGATAAGAGACTCAAAAACATAAAAAAAAAAAAAAAAAAAACACACAAAAGGAACAAAATGACTCAAACCACATGGATATTCATTGTAAAAACAAGAAACAAAAAATCAAACAAACGACTACTTGATTTGATGACATATATGGAAACAACATGACTTTAGACAATTAGAAATGGATCATAAAATAAAAATGAAACCAACATAAACTGTTTTTACCAAAAGAAAACGAAAGAAAACTCAACAAAATTCAAAAGCACTCAAGTAAACACAAATAGAGATCCTACAACACAAATTTGGATGGTTCAAGGAGTATTTAACATTTTGAACCGATTAAACTAAACACAAACACATTTAAATGGTGGAAACACATTTAAAACATATTCAAGACATTGTAAAAAGTGAGGAACAACACAGAAATGGAAGAACAAAACTTAGAACAACTGATCTCTTGAAGACCTAAGCTCTTGATACCAAATGATGCAATCCTAGATTGTATCTTCATTTGTAGATCTTCTTCTTCATTGTTTTGCTTTGAATATCTTCTATAGATGATGAAGACTATTGCGGAAGCATGAAGAATTGTAGAAATTTGGAAGAGATGAAAATTATTATTGTGAATCTAAGTGAGATTAGGCCAACACTTAGTTTCTAGAGTGAGGTTAGGCCAACACTACTATAAGGACTCTAGAAATTTGTCTAGCAAGAAGACAACTCTAGAGAGAACTTTGAACAAGTAAAAGTGTCTCAATTGGACAACATTTCATTACTTATTTATAGGAGAAAGTCTCTCAAAACCTCTCAAATGAGATTGTGACAAATGTCACCACCTTATTGGTGCAAATCCTTTCTGATCCTGCCGGTTGACCTAGCGCAAGAGCGTGGCCTCGTCTCGATCCTCCTCACCAGCTTGACACCACGTGCCCTTCAAGTCCACACCACAGATAGTCTCTCTGAGAACCTGAAAACACAAGATGGCGCCTCTGCGGCCGGTGGCGCTCCGACGCTCAAGTCAGTAACAAGAACACCCAAAAGCTGAGAGAGAACTATACTCTGTAGAACCGTACTAAAGTGCACACAACCCTAGCAATGAGCCGTAATGAAAAACGTACCTCTACAAATTCTGTTAAGTTTACCTTTATAGCTAGGTTTTTTTTCTCTCCAGGCAGTTACGCTTTGGACGCGTGGCTCGCATCCAACCTAGCACGTGTCGCTATCTGGGCCGGGGTAGCAGGTAGCACCCAGCCCTACACGTGTCATCATCTGAGCTAAGGTAACTCGAGCGTCATTTCCACACTGTATCCAACCCTACACATGGCATCATCTGGGTTGGAATGACAGGTAGCATCCAACCCTACACATGTCATCATCTGGGTTGAGGTAACTTGAATATTATCTGTGCGTAGTGACCAGCCGCACGACCAAGTCCCCTATTCGAGGAGTAATCTAGCACGTACTACGCTGTGAGACGCCACATGACAAAGCAAGTATCAGATGCAAAAAAGTGCATCATCTCTGTGATATCGCTTGTCGTGAGTGCCACCATCCTTATTGCTACGCCGTACACGTTCTAGCTGGGGAAGCCTTGCCACCAACGAATGTCCACTCTGGGAGTCCCGTCGCCGATGAGAAAGGTGTTCCCCCCAGCTTACTCGCTTGAAACTACTCTTCTGAGCCTCCAACAGTTTTAACTAGGTTTCCTGGAAGATCCGGCAGTGTGCCCCCATTGGCGATGTCTGACCACCCGATCTTCCATTGTCTAACAAGTCGATGTCATACAAACCCGGCGACAACCGGCTATGTTCATTGCGACACGCCACTTCCATGAATCGACGACTATGCTCACTCCTGAACCATTCATCTCTCTCTTGTCCACGTGTTCTGCTGAGCACGCCCCACACGGTCACGTGCCAGACACGTCATCACAACCGATGACCTGGTCGGTACACTGTCCATTGAGGAGAAGACATATGGAGTATCATGTCTTCCTTCCCTGCATTTTATTTGCACCCCTCTTTTACCATTTTACACTCTACATTCTTTTCTATTTACCTCTTTCTCTACTTTGGCCCAAAATATAAGGCTCAAAACTTCCTAACTACTCTATACAATTTTTACAAGGCTAAGAAGAAGAAAAAGACTTTACAATATCTTCAATAAGTCTCGATCTTCATCTATCTTCTTAGCCGAAAGTTTCAAGGTCGGATGGTTTTCATCACACATGCTCAAGTGATGGATATGCTCTCTCAAACGCTGCGGGTGGAGAAGAATGGAAGTATTGTGGTTGGAAGAGAGATATGGGGTCTCGGGTGCAGTTGAGGCTATTTTAAAAGTTTATGTTATGTTTCATTTAGGGTTATTTAAAATTTTTAAAAAGGTTAAAACTGACTTTTCACAATTAATATAAAGGTGCAAGGTATGGAGGTGGAGGGAGAATTTGCCTAGTTTTATATACATGTAAAATACAAGGCAAGTTCTTCCTCCACCTCCATACTTTTTATTAATTCCAACAATACTCTTTAATTGAAGTACAAACTAAAATTAACGAAATGCCTAATCTACATTAACTTCCTTTCAATAAAAAATATATATAAATATAAAGAGACTAAAAAAAATGGAAGTTAGTAAAATATCATGTTTATATGATTCCATTTTAGTTTAAAATCTGTTTGTAGTTGTTTATTTTTAAATACCAAAAAAACCTAAACAAGAGAATTAAGTTATTTGAGTTAATTTGTGAGCCGAAAGTTTCAAGGTCGGATGGTTTTCATCACACACGCTCAAGTGATGGATATGCTCTCTCAAACGCTGCGGGTGGAGAAGAATGGAAGTATTGTGGTTGGAAGAGAGATATGGGGTCTCGGGTGCAGTTGAGACTATTTTAAAAGTTGATGTTATGTTTCATTTAGGGTTATTTAAAATTTTTAAAAAGGTTAAAACTGACTTTTCACAATTAATATAGAGGTGCAGGGTATGGACGTGGAGGGAGAATTTGCCTAGTTATATACATGTAAAATACAAGGCAAGTTCTTCCTCCACCTCCATACTTTTTATTAATTCCAACAATACTCTTTAATTGAAGTACAAACTAAAATTAACAAAATGCCTAATCTACATTAACTTCCTTTCAATAAAAATATATATAAATATAAAGAGACTAAAAATTCTAGATGCCTCAAATAAAGTTTCATATAAAAAAATGGAAGTTAGTAAAATATCATGTTTATATGATTCCATTTTAGTTTAAAATTTGTTTGTAGTTGTTTATTTTTAAATACCAAAAAAACCTAAACAAGAGAATTAAGTTATTTGAGTTAATTTGTGTCATAAAAATATAAGTTAACAATGATTAAATTATTTCTCTTTGAATAATGAAAAACTAAATCAAATAAAATAGAAAAATATTTACGTTTATTATTAGTTTGAGCGAAAGCAACATTTTATTTTTCTAAATTTTTATTTATTCTTCCAAAAGTCACAAAATTCAGAAAAAAAAAATCAACGAGATGCAAAAAGGGAATACAAAACTAAAAAATAGTTATTGTCGCACTAGGCACATTGAATACAATGAATCTTCTTGTCAACCCTCTCACACACGCTCAAATGATGAAACTGCTCCTTCAAATGTTGCGACTAGAGAAAAATGAAAGTTTTGCAGTTGGAAGTGAGGTATACGACTTAAATGCAGATATGGGAACTCCGTAAGATCTAGTAAAAAAAAAGTTATGTGATATAGTCTAAATTCTATATAGTTTGACAACGCATTCATTTCCTATGTATTGGTGTAGCTAAATTTATTTAGAAAGGTAAAATTATACTTAGTTATTTAAAATTTTTAAAAAGATTAAAACTGATTTTTAACAAATTAATATGGATGTGCAGGTGGAAGGTATGGAGGTGGAGAAATTATTTACAAAATGCAGAGGCGGAAAGCCCGATCCAAAACTTCAATGGCCCCATAAATTCATAACAAGAATAAGGTGTTTCCTTCCTGCACCTTTCTACTTTATTTCTGCACCTCCATACTTTACTTTTTGTGAAAAAAATAATTTATCTTAAATGAAATTATATTTCGAATTATAAAATTTAGAAAGTATTTTCTAGATTTGAAAATATTTTCCCAACAGTACAATTCGAAATATAACATTACAGAGAAACTATGGAGGTGCAGGAAGAAAATGCCCAAGAATAACAAGGAACTTTAGCCTAGTAAAATAAGGTTTGGTTGGATTCAATTTTTGAAATCCAGCCATATTTGACCCAAAATGTTGTTATTTCAGCAAAAGTTTAGTTAAAACGTATGTTAAATTTTCAATTTTTTTCTATATTATCAATTTTTGTTGAAATTTAATAATAAATTATACAAATTTATAATCCATTATAAAATAATTATTAAAATTACGCACAAGTTTTTTTTTTTACCAAATTTCCAATATATTTATCGTATTTATTTAAAATTAAAATTAAATAAATTATGTTTGATTCAATATAAATCAAATTTATCGGCTCTAACAATTTATAATTCGAATTATTCATATCTAACTAACCGAATGAATCAAATAGTTATATATAAAATTAAAAATGTTAAATTCACATTAAGATGATTTGTTTAGATTAACCCTTAATCTGACTCGATCCCACCATTGCTCAGACCTAATACCAGTATCATAAAAATAAAAAATATTTAATATTTACATAATTTCATTAAAAAAATTACAACCTAGTTATAAGAAATAATATTTATAAAGACATTATATATAATTTAAGTAGTATAATTTTAAGTATAAAAACATATTTGGTATACATGAATAATATTTAAGATGCCAGAGACACATTCAATCTGTTTACTCTGATCTCTTTCCGAATAACTTAGACACTGATTCCTATTTGTTTTAACGTATGATTTCCATGTTCTCTCCTGTTGCAGTGAGGTTTCATTTGATTAGCTACATATTTCTATTCAAACACATGCAAACGACATGATAGAAACAGAAATCTTCTCAATATGAAACAATGAATAAACAATTAGGTAATTGAACTTAAAATTTAGCTGGAAGGAAAACATACTTGGATGGTGTTTTGTTGTATCTAAAACCTTCATCAGCTACACCTCCAAAAGCACCAAGTTCACTTCTCTACTTCAATTATCTAATATGTTTCTTTCAACTTTTTTTTATCATATGCTGAATTTTGGTGATCTTTGGATAACTTATTTTAAGTCCCTTGTTGTTAGAGCGGTTCCCATACTTGAACCAGAATTTCTTCGAAATAAGAAATTACAGGTAAAGGAAGTTATCTATATTTTTTTAATAGAACCTTAGATAGCTAATTTAGATAACATGTTAATCTAGTGCCACACATGTTAGGTTATAAAGTTAGTTAAATTGAATTTGATTATGAATATGAATTTGATATATATATATATATATATATATATATAATTGATTTGAGAAATCTTAAAGGATATATATATGAGTTATTGATATGCATTGTATGTGAATGATATGTGTTGTATGTGATTGGTGAAAGCTTGTCATACATTCAAGTAAAGTATGAGATGTTGTGTTTTGGTACATTAAGTATGAAAAGTCTACAAACAGAGATCATCTCGCTTCATTGATGATGTAAGTCACATCGACTAAGATATCAATTGGTGAGAAACTGAAGAGGGAGTTCATAAGCATCGTGACCGCTCGTAGTCACACAGTATGGATGTTTGGACTTATCCTGATCCGATTGGAGTAGATTAGATGTTAGTCTCTGGTAGGGCATACTTAATGAGTCTTCCGGAAGAGAATAAATCCATATGTCATCACTAATTGAATTAAATAAAAAAAGGTACTAGGGATTGAAAGAAAATCAAGGTACCACGAGACAAATGAATTTATGTTACTACAATATGATTAATGAGTCTTCTAGAAGATAATAGATTCATATGCAATCACTAAGATTGACATGAAATGAAAGGTACCGAGGGTTGAAAGGAAATCAAGTACTATGAGGCAAATAAATCTATGTCGAGTCAATATGATTGAAAAGAAATCAAAGTAATGTGGATTGAAATGAAATCAAATTATTGTGATTAATATTTGGATTTTGTATGACTGTGTTGGAATAAAAAAGAAACTAAATTAATTATGAATTACTAATCAAATTAGTTATTTTACTTATATTTTCATATGTCAGAACTTTATTTATATAGTTTACCCTTGCATGTGTTTGTTTGTGTATGAACTACGATGATTATACTATATGAGCAAATATTTGTACAGGTACAGGAGAGCTTGAAAGACTTTAGAGTTTTGTTTAGAACTATGAATTGTAAATATTTGTATTTCTATAAGTCTTAATCATGTATTAAGAATGTTTTGAAATACTTTAAGTTTACATATAAATATGTAGAATTTGTATTGTAATAGTTAGATGTATTTTGGGGTGTTACAGCTCTCGTTATCTTCAATTATATGAGCTCATCTAACAACTACATTAAGTTGAGAGAACCTTCTTGATTTCTTTCCTCTTCTTCTCAAACTCTTGTTGAAAAGCGTCTTCGTTATCATTTTCATTCTTTTTCTTGATGACCGAGATAAAACTATGATCAGACTGTTCAAGCCCATTAGTTGGACTAGTTGAGCATGAAGGAGCCTTTGTGATCACTTTCAAGTTCATGAAACTATTATAAAGTACCCCACTATTAGAGTATAAGAATGAATTTTAAACTTAACTTAACGTTATAAAATTAGTAAATTAATTTATAAAATAAGGTTTGCACCTAGTTATATATTATTATAAAAAGTCTTTATCTCTAATAACAATAACTTTTTAGAATCTCAAAAGCAGATATGGAAGAAATAAGACATTAATTGAGTTGGTGCTATGGTTGAGCTTCCATAGCCATTGCACCTGGAGGAGCACAACTGGAAGAGAATAGGATATGTGCATGTGTACATGTGTACATGATACTTTTTAAAACTTTTAAGATGTACGGATAATGCTTATACTTTAAGCCTAACAAAAATCAACTAAAATGGGAAATCAGAATCTTGCATTGATTTTGTGCGGTCACACGAAAGGCTCATATCAATAGAAAATATTCCAGTTATTAACGAAAGATATTTCAACTTTATCTAAGAAATTTAATCCAAAAATCACCATACAAAGTGTAAATTGTAAAGTTTAGCACATAAAAATAGTATGCATTGTTGAAAAAGAAAATCGTGTGTAAAAACATTATATATTAAATTAACAAGGGATCTCCGATGTGTAAGTATCTGCTCGTCACTTTTTAGGTTTCTTCCCTTGTCTTTGGAAGAGACTACTAGAAACTAACTGTTTTAGGTTAAGGAAAATGTATATAAATTATTATTACTTTCAATTTTTAAGTGATAAAAAAAATTGTTCTTGTAAATCACATTTACGAGTGTGACTATGATAATAGTCGTGCACTTGTAAATGCATTACTCCTAAATCCTGATTCAAAAGCATACACAAGTGCGGCAATGAGAGATAGTCGTCCTTATAAATAGTATTTATAAATGCTGCTATACAGTCGCACTTATATCTTTTCGATTTACGGATGCGTACTGATCAAATGCGGCTGTATAATCACTCTTGTAAATGTAAAATAACCGTCCTTATTTATTCTTTCTGCACTACTGTCATAAATATTTTGTCTCAGTGACCAGTTTTCTAAAACCAGATCCATGAATATCTTTGACAAAAATCCTCAAAATAAATATCTCTAAACCAGGAAGAAGTGTAGATGGTTATGGTTACCCTTCATCAATCACTTTGGTATGTGATGAGGGAATCTAGCTAGCTGTTCTCACAGGATAAGAGACACCAGCCATTTCATCCATGCCATGTAAGGCCTTTTAATTGAAAAACTGCCAAAAACAATTATGACACAACGTCCACACTATTCCCAAATTCCTCAACATGAGTACTCAGTTTTTTTTTTTCTTTTTAATAAACTAATACACACAAATTCCTTTTGTAAATGAATAATGGTAAACACTCAAAGTCATATATAATGAAAAGATAAAATCTTAAGGTGGAAGCTCTATATACAAAATGTGGATAGCACTTAAAGGGCCCATTTTAACGTGTTAATATGCCTTATTTGTGGATGAGTTGAACTGAAGCATTATCTCATTGGTGTAAGCATTGGACCCTTTGACATTATCTAAAAGGCTAACATGGCATGTTTTTATCTCACATTTGAGAGAGAATTGAAGATCATTAAAGGAGAGCACATTAAAGTCAACCAATGTAGTTTCACCAAGCAAACTTTTGAAAAACAAAAATAGAAAGAAAATCATTGTCTTCAATTTGCCGAGTGAAATTAGATTCAACTCTACGAATATGAGGCAGAGAAAATTAAAGAACTCTACTCTAGTTAGACAATAGAATCTACTAAAAAAATAAGTTGGTGTAAGAAGTTTTTGGAAATCCACTTAACAAATGAATTTGTTTATTAAAAGAATAGTTAATCAACCTTCCCTACCCATGAATCTTGGACATATAAAAGGATTTTTCAAAGTCTTTAAGTTTGTTTTATCACAATAAAAGGGAGAAAAAAAAGATGAACTTCAATTGAAGTTAAGAAACAAATAGGAAATCTAGATTAGGATTTTGTAAATTTATTATTCTCATTATGAATAGCTAGGATTCGCAAATTGGACAAATAAGATAAACTTTATAAAAAACTTTATTTTAATATATACAAAACTAATTTAAAAAAAAAATATTCATCCTTATCCACTTCATAATCAATACATCAATTTATATTTTTGTTCATTGATAGATTTTTTTTTTATCAGCAAAGAATAAAGTAAATTAAAACGGGACACTTTAAGGGTGTCTCAACCCTTATACCAACTATCACAGCTTACACATAAAACATAGCAACCAGAAAAATGGTCTGTGATAGCTATTCAAAGAAAAGCACAAAACAGGGTCTACCTTACAACACCCAAAGTTACACATAAAACAACGGTACTTCCAGCTAAAAATGTAACAACTCTAGAGCATAAAACCTGCATAAGAAATCACCATATACCAGCATTTTAGAATGCATCAAGATAGATTCCATACAGTAGTACACTCTGGCAAGGCACCAGAATACCATAGGACCCATACCTTAAATCACTCTCTACTCCCATGGACCTCTTCATTGATAGATACTTTAATCAAATTAAGTTACTAATAAATTTGGCTAAAATATTGTCGGTACAAGTCTGAGTAAAAGATGTCTCGAGCAAAATTAAAACGAAATATAATTGGTCAAAAGATGTTATAGGCAAGGTCAATAAAAAATATTTTAATTAAGATTTAGTCAAAGATTCTTCGATTCGGATAAAGCTACAACTCTTCAATTAAGGTTAAATTAAATATTTATAGACTTGCATTAAGCAAAAAGAGTCAATGATACTCTTATCAAGGTCACGTCAATGAAGTTTCTTCCAAGATTGAGTTAATGTTAGCTTTAGTTGAAACTTATACAACGATACTTTCAAGCAAAGTTGAGTTGTAAAAACCTAAATTTTCAACATAATAATTAAATAAATAATGGTGTAGAGTCTATATGTTAGCAATTACATGTGTTAATTTAGAGCAATTTGTTTGTTTGTAATGTTTACTTATGATAGTTACTATGTGAAAAGTTTAAAGTTAATAAGAGTGATAGTAAATTTAGAAAACTCATCACATTGTAATATAATTATACTATCTTAGCTTTCACAAGGTTCTAGGCAATTAACATAAATGCATATGATAATTGCCATTATATTTATCATTTATGGTAAAAGCAACCTATCCATTTTTGGTCTAACATAACTTAACTAATTTTTCTAAAGAAATGCAAAAAGCCAAATTAGCCACAAATGATCATTTCTTGTATGTGCAACTAAGATCACATTCGTGCCATCAATTATAGTCCAAATCATACCTTTGTACCTTCAGCTAACTAGAAAATTCATTAGTTAAATTTTGTAACCCAAATTTTACTATTATTTTTTGTTCCATTTTTGCATCAGGATAGTAACATGATTTAGGTAGAGGAACAGAGGATTTTGTTGCTTCTTCTGCTATCAACACTTGTAACCTTGAAACTTTGCCCAAAAGAGGTCAAGGTAAGGGGGAAGAAGAGGTTGAACCATTCTCTTTTTCCACTCTTCAAACCCATAGTTTTTTGGTCGGTCTTAAATTAAATTAGTCTCTTTGTTCCAACATGTTTATGAAAATCTTTGACATCGGTTCTTGAACTCCGAAGTACCTATTTATGATATGCAGAGTCTTCATTTTATTTTTGGTCAAGTTGAATACTTTATCACATGTTAAAATTAGTTGCAATGAAATGAGTGCATATTCATGTTTGAAATGCATAAATGTGCGTCTTTGAGTGTTTTAAAATGTTGAGTGATTTATCTTTGAGTATGATTTCGTGAATCACTGAGAAAAATATTAATCAAGGACACAAAGGCAAGAAAAAATTAATCTATTATATTATATAGATAATCAATTATTTTTTATTTCTAAGACTTATTTTATGTTATATCAATTAGATCTTTTATCCATAGAAAAAGAGGGTATCTAGACATATTGATTTCTTCATATTTTTACTTCTATAAAGGAAGTTTCTTTGAAAAATCTTATAAATCAAAATGAAAACTAAACGAAATGAAAAATATTATATATAAATGAAATGAAGCGAAATCTACTAAAGTTTTATAGTACAAAGAAGAATTAGACGAATAAGATTTTGAGGAATTGTTCATACGTAAAATCATAATTATTGATACGGGACTTTTCCACATAAAAAGGGAATCTTTTGTTATAATAGAAGCAGAAGTGATATTTATTATTCCAGAATCGAAGTTGATAGACATGAAAAATAATAAATTATCTTAAGATAATTGATTATATATTAAGTTTGATAACATATGTGCATTTAATCGATTATTTATAACAATAATTGATTAAATGTAGTAATATAATTTTTAGAATAATTAATTATCAAGGAGCTTAGGTGGATGAATCATGCTTAAATTAACTACTTAAATTTTTTTTTAATATATTACATCTAATGAATTATGTCTAATGTTTAAGAAATCAATAATTGAATAACCATATATAGTTATGAATGCTTAAAATCCTCAATGAATGATAGAGTAAGTGTTAATAGTGCATGAAATATACTTGTTCATGTAATTATGCATTAACTTTGAAATAGATTGGATTCCTAAAATATCTTTGAAAGTAAGAATGAATGGACTCAATACTTTAGTGTCTTTGAAGAATTGAAATTCTTTCAAATGACAAGGTATCATTCCAAAATTGTAATCCCAAATGAAAGTGTAAATTTTATTAAAAATAATTAATAACTTCAAGCATACTTAGGCGTAGGCTTGAAGACCCTAGACTAGAGTAAGTTGTGTTGACTTTATAGGAGTCTAAGTTTAAAAGAGTGGATAAATTCTACTTAGGATAATTTTTGCAAATGCACTTTTCAAGCAATCCTGACATAAAAATAGTTGACTGTTTTATGAAATAACATATTTAAATTTCCCTAGCAAAATGGAATTTTAAGGAAACAATTGATTGTAGTGAAGAACAATTGGTTATATTTCTAACTTCAGCCTTTTTATTCTAAACAATTTATTCACTTACACGATACTAGTTTTAAATTCAGTTTTCAAATATAAGATTTTGATCTTGTTCTAATACTTGATGACATAATAAAACTTGATTTTAATTTGAAAAGAAAGATTCAAAACTCAAAACACTTTCCAGTTATTCAGTTCTTTAAGCACAATTAGCAATTTAATAATTGTTTAATATTAAAAAATTAGAAAAGACAAATTTTGTAGAAAAAACAACTTGTTGATCTTTAAAACAACAAATTACTTTTTATACCAGTTTTTACAGTTTTTCCATAACTTCATAGCAGTGAATATGAAAGTTGTAAATCACACAAAGATTTATACTGGTTCACTCAAAATTGAGCTACATTCAGTCTCATCTCACACTAAGATGAAATTCACTATATCAAAAGAATCTTTTACACAAGATTGCTCAAAAACAACTCTTGAACCCTATAAGACCTATAAGCACACATTGAAAAACACTATTCCAACCAAGCTTAAGCTTAAAAAAACCCTATCTTAGAAGCACACTAACACAATTTTACAACAAAGAAGAAGTATGAAACGAATACGACTTATTGCAGACTTAGGAGACACAACCTAGACCTCCAAACTGCAACACCTTAATGAAACTCTTAATCACAAGCCAATGATGAAAAATGACAGCACAAAGAACTTCACAAGGTTTCAAAAATAACCCTTCAAAACTCAAATTCTCTCAAAGAACTTATCAAGCTTTTGTAAATTGTAAGAATGTGTATATGCAAGTGATGTTTTGTTTAGAGAACCTGTTTCCCTTTTGTAGATTTCAAAACTGAACTGATTTGATAAAACAGTTTTAAATATGTTAAGAAAATAACTGGTTAAGAGTTAAAATAACAAATTGAATTTTTGAAATACACTAAGTGAAATCAAAACAAATTTTTGAGAAGTTGAAAAATGAATGTGGAAACAAAACTAACTTTGGAAACAAAACAAAAATCTTGAAAACAAAATAGCTTTATATCAGAAAGAATTTAAATCAATTGTTTCTTCGAATAACCAATTAAAAAGTTGTAGAGAGTGTAAAATTGAACTTTAAACAGGTTGAAATAAATTTTAACATATTAAAAAATCCGTGAGAGTTTAAAACAGTGTTGATTCTTTCAAAAGGCTTTGTGCTTTGGCTCACCATCATAGGTTTGAGATATAGAGATAGATCAAGACACCAAAAACTCTTAGTCTAATCTACCTTAGCTACTACGATAACTTTATTAGGCACCAAAGCTTCTCTTTAATGCTTATGGTAGCATTCACTTCCCACCAAGATATATGATAACATACACTTCTCTTCAAGGTTTATTTCTTCATCAAATAATATGGTTGGGTAGTCTTTGAGATCTCCAACAAGTTGTACTTCAACATCTAGAAGAAAAAAAAATCATAAGACTTAATGAATTATTATATAAATGATGATGTGTGTAAATGTTTCAAACGTGTGATTATTAATAATAAGCAATGTCACTTTGGAAGAAGTTATTGTTATGGGAAGAATGTCTCCATATTGTGAAATCATTTTAATATCTATCACATAGTATTTGACCCACAAATCTTAAAAGACTAATATCATATCGATGGAATTATGTCAGTGATGAATGAATCTTCATATTAAAGGATGACCACAATTGAGATACATGGGAGACAATGTAAGGTTTCTTAACCTTAGAGGTGTGAAGTCAAGTGGGGATGAAAGATTGCACAATCAGCTTGGTAACCCCAATAGTAAATATGAGTCATCATTAGTTGGTGAGAACCTTGGTATCAAGAGTAGGGCGCACACTTAATAGTCATCCAACTTAAATAAGGTAAGTCTACTAAGTTATGGAAGTTTTAGTGGTGACAGACTCGAGATATGATAAGTTAAGAACCAAGAGAATTTGAGAATAATGTGACCAGGGAAAAGAGAGATTGTGATTAGATCTTTCATAAATGAATGATATGACTTTTAGATGATTGAAAAGTATTTTGTTTGTGACTTAGAAGGAGTGAGAAGCTCACTTTATAAATGACATTTTTCAATGTCAAATAGTAGATCTCCAATCCCATATACACACATGGATTAATGCCTTCGAGGGTAGATGGACACATGGTGCTTTCATAGATGAAGATAATTTTGTAGGTCACCTTTGATTCCACATTGTGTTAGTAGATCATCGTTACACATAGTCCAGGACTTGTTTTATTTGGTAGACTCAACCGACACCACCATACTAACATAATGATGTACCATTCAAAATCTTCAACCTTTTTATTATTCTTTATCCTCATTGTCTACTGGACTTAACTCTAGTTAAGGGAGTTCAAAACTTGCATTTCTTGCTCACCTTATTTCAGAGATCATGTTGTTTGTTGTTCACTCAAGATCCTGTCAAACCTTAGTTTAACACAATCCTGAGAGAGTGGTTCCATTAATAAGATGACTTAAAGGAGGAGGAAGAGGACCCAAAACAATATCCAAAGAAGAAGCTTAAGGAAGACTCAAAGTTATTTATTGAAAAGTTGGATAATGACACCAAGATGGAGGAGACTCTCAAAAAGAGTCTAGGAGAAGAATCCGAAAGACTTTCTTCAAATGAACCTTGTTAAAAAAAACTCTCTTACAACTGTTTTGAGTTTTGATATATACAATGGATTTAGATTATTTTTTAAGTTTACATTTTTTTTTTCATAAGAGTTAGGTAAATATAATATTTTAAAAATATTGTAAATAATTGATTCACTTCTTTTGAATTACTTATATATTTAACTTGTAGATTTTAAATTAATATTTGTATAAAAAGATTTTTTTTATTTTTTATTTATATTTAATATGATAAATGAAATTCATTCTAAGTATAGTAACTGCAATATTCCATGAACATAAAAAATATATGAATATTCAATGCAAAAATAAAAGAAAAATGGTGATTAAAAAAACAAAAATCTTTAAAATTAGATAGACTAATTTTAGTAAAATATGCTTAAAACAATTTGTATTCCAAATATTTAAAATCGGGAATTTATTTAACAAAAAATAATCATATATAAAATGTTAAATTATTTAACCTTTCAGAAACTCCTTTTATCAAATAATTTTTTTACGAAATAGCTAAGAAAAGTGTGAATTTCTAAACAAACTTATCCAAATGCATTGGAATTTGTTTGGAGAAGGTATAACAACCAACTTCCCAACGTCCAAAATGAGCGAAACGCACGTGACTGGTGTGCCGTCGCTCTCTTCATCTGCTACTCTTCTGCGCACCGTTTCGCACAACCACTCCTCTCCAACGGAGGCCTCAAACGGCGTGCGGGTTAATCAGAGAAACAGGGGTAATTTAGTCATTAAAATTCTGTAACGGCTATATAATATTATTTCTTTGTTGAACGTTGATTGGTTCTTACTTATGTGTGCCAGTGTTCTCCAACAGTGACTCGCCGCCGAAATATAATGCCAACAATGCCCTCTCACTTCGTCACGAGAACTGTAAATGTTAAAAGGTTGTCGACAGTGTTGAGTTTTCCCAGGTTTACTGATAGTAAATATTTTAAAATTTAATTACATATTTCAAATAAATAAATATTTATAATATATAAATTATATTATGATAATTTCAAATATATAATTTTTTAATTTGTAATAATAATTTCAATTGTGATACAAAATACTTTTAATTATTGGTAATTTTAAAAAAAAAACTTATTGCAACTTGATTTAAATATAAATTTTAAAGAGGAAAAATTGTTGAAACTTAATTTTAAAATAAATTTGAAAGAGGATATATAATAGAAATATTGACATACTTAAAGAATCCAAGTAGAATAATTTTTTCAAAAGAGGTATTTTAACAAGTTAAACAATCTTGTATACACTTTTTAAATTAATAAACTCATAGGATCTGATTTTTAAGATGGTTATTATAAAAACACACTTATTTAGGAAATACACATTGAAACTTTACAGAAAACATTTATTATATGTATACATAAATAGTTTTCTCTATATATAATTTATTTTACTTAATAAATTATATTTATTTTAATACAACGTCTTTAATTTTTAAAGTATATGTAATATTAATTATAAAATTATATTTTATGAATACTCATTTAGTTTAAAATTGACAAGCATAATTATTAAAATAATATCATATCCAAGAGTTACATTACAAAATATATATTTAATAGTGAATCAACTAAAACTTTGTTTCAACTTTTATTTATTTTAAAAAATTAACATTCCAGAATATTTTAATACTAAACTATACCAAGAAGTCCATTATATTCATTATTGAAATATAATATTATAGGTTATTCCAATATTAGCTTATAGGTTTCAAATTTCATTTACTCATACAAAATAAAATTACAACAAAATTTCAAGTTATTGAACAGAAGATAATTACTTAAATAAATCTCATAAAAAAAGTTATACGCATATTGTAAAAAAAGAACCACAAACAACTATCTAATTCATTTCTTTAATTATAAATATTCTTGTAAATCATCTAACTAAATAATGAACATGGATTAGGAAATATCAATTACCTCATTGTATAAGATTTGTAATAGGCATATTTTCCTAAAAACTAACATCTAATTAAATTTTAACATTTTAAGTATGCAAACATCAATTTCTAGGTTAAGAAAAAGTTTAAGACATTTAATACTACTTACACGCGTGGTTTTTTACATGTGAAATAATTAAACTAAATAATAATTTAGACTAAAAAAAATGTTATTTGAAAGAAGTTATGTGACTTAAGTGACTCATATTAGAACATAATGAAGTATGTTATTAGAGTTAAATTGTCATCATTTATGCAATGATTCTTATCCGCTTCATAGTAATACTTGAGCTATACATATTTTTGTTACTTAAGAAAATATATTAAAGACTTTATTGTTTAAGTAACCAATCATTGATTGCTTGAGTGTTAAGTTTGCAAAAGAAGGAAAATTCTTATTGTGTGTATCTCTCTTGCTTACATTTTGACTTCTAATTTAAGTGAGGAGAGTTATTATTTAAGGGCCTATCATATTTCAAATGATAGTATTTTGTGCTTGTTAAAGTTGAAGTCCTCACTTAATGAAAACACAATTTATTTGTTCCTCCTATAAACTTGACTATTGTAAATCATTACCAAGTTTAAAATCAATATACTCATGCAAAACAAACCAACCAAATATGTTACTTTTAATTCCAACATCCATACCATCTCACAGAGAATCAACCATAAAAAAAAAAATTTGAGATAATTTGTCTTAATTTAGTTCCTATGTTCTTTAAAAAATTCTTCCAAAAAAAATTATAACTTACTTCCTTAATACCTTATTCACAAATCAAATATATTTCTATAAAAGTAATAAAATAAAGATTCATATAGTTGATTTTGATCTTACATGCAATAAATTTTCACTTTGTCACCATCTCAAGAAAGTGAAACTTGAGATTCATGGAAAGAAAAAATATTAATTTAGTTGATATTTTGATAAGTTAAAAATATTTTTCACTCAATTATTGTCTTACTATACTCTTCCGTGATACTCTTTTGATCGAAAAAGGATACAAATTAATTACAAAAATTACAGAAAAATAAAAAATAACTTAAGAAAAAGTTAAAAAATAATAAGTTAATAGTTAAAATTATAATTTACATGTTAAATATAATTTCAATATTTAACTTTATTACTATTTTTAAATAAGAATCCCTACTAAACAAAAAATGAGTTTTACAAAGTACGTAGTTCCAAAATTGTTTTACCTTGTATTCACTTAGAATATTAAATATGCATTTATGAGTAAAAAAATCATCTCACACTATTAGATAGGTAGATATTTTTTTATTAATAAATTTATTTTTAATTGAACATTCTTGATTATTTTATTTTAATATGTATTTCACGTACTGTTTTTTTAACGAGACAACTTTTTTTTAATTTCTCCTACCTTAAATTACTATATTCTATCTCCTACGTGCATATTTGACATTTTTAACTCAATACTTTTTATGTCTTTATGTGCATATTTGACATTTTTAACTCTATATTTTTTAGTTCTTTTATGTTATCTCTAAATGGAACTTCATCCTACATGAATGAATCCTTTTACAAATAATTTACAATGGTGTTTTTACTCTTCATAGTTTTTATCACCTTTTACAAATAATTTACAATGGTGTTTACCTTTAATCTCAACCAACACTGACATGATTGATTTACATATTAAACTGATAATGTTCCTTTTGTGTTTGCTTCCTTTGCTTGCAATCTTTGACATCAGATTCTTCACGAAAATTGAAAATTGATTTAAACACGAAAATCTTTGCAATCTTTTTTAGATTGCCTATAAAACGGTTAACATTTATAGATTTTGATGAACATAACAAAACAGCGCATAGACACATCACGCACAAAATATCAAACAGTTTTGCATTGCCTGCGTGGACATGACCAACCCTCCAACAACACATTACATATGTCCCTGTCTGTTACTGTAAATAAAGAAAACAAAAATGAAGTGTGACGTGGCAGTGGCATTCCTGTAATTTGAAAAATTCTGAGAGCCAATTCCGAAAAAGAGAATATTAGATTCTCTCTCTCTTCTTCCTTTATCCACGCAGGACAATCCGGTGCACTTTTCTATACGCGTTTCCTTTTTCTCTGCAAAAACCACCACCACCCACCATCACTCACCACTGAGTTACACTCTCCGAGTCATGAAATCGCTCTTCGCTTCTCCGTAGCTAACACTCTCTCACAGTATAGAAAAGAAAGCCACGCATATTCATCTGTGAATTATGTTTTCCCGGTTTGTCCCTCGCTCCCCTCTCTATTTCCCAATCTCTACCATCCAACCTAAACCCCTAATCGGCGCCAACCACACTTCAGCTCGATTTTGCTCTCGATAAAAGGAAAAGCCATAATCCAACTTCTTCTTCCATTTTCGTTCTTTTCTAATTTCGTCGATTTTTTTAATTGATTATTCTGTGAGAAAAAAAAAGGAAAGTCTCTGTTGTTTTACCATGGAAAATTCCGCAGGCAAGCCGGGTTCTCTCCGAAACCTTTTCATACGGTTTCTCCTCTTCGGCGTTTTAATCATTGGCGTTCGTTTCGCTTACGTCATCGCCGTCGCTGGCGAGTCTTGTAGTATCGGCGACTTCTGCTTTTTCTCTCTGCCGGAGACTCTCAGCCTCGTCATCGCCGGCACCGGTCCTCTTGCCGTCGAGTCTGTCTCCGGCGGGAGTTCGTTGCAGCCCGAGGCTTACACCAGCAAGGACTGGATCAGCGGGGTTCGCTTCTACTCGTCGGCTTTCCAGGACCTGATTGCCGGCGGTTACCTCTCGCCTCAGTCGAAATCGCTGTGCGTGGAAACGCCGAGAGGACGCGACGTCTTCGCCTTGAGGGAGATTGGCGTGAAGGACGCCGTCGGAATCGCACGGAAGGGGGTGAAGCCGCTTGTGAAGTTCGGCCGAGGTGAGCGGATTCCGTTCGGCGATAAAACCTTCGATTTCGTGTTCTCCGGCGAGGACTCATTCGTGCAATCGGCGAAGCCGGTGGAGTTTGCGGCGGAAATCGACCGGACGCTGAAACCGGGAGGGTTCGCGGTGTTCCATTTTGCAAACCCTAAAGATACGTATAGTTTTAATTCGTTCCTTGATTTGTTTAATTGTTTCAGAGTAGTGAAGTTGCATGGCTTAGAAGGGTTTGATTCTTCAATGCCGTATATACGTGAAATTGTTTTGAAAAAAGAGTGTGGTGATGGCGCTGGTAAATTTGATTTTGGTGATTCAAACGGAAAATGTTATGTTCCTGGTTATAAGCATGATTTGGTTAAGATTGCTGAGCCTTTGATTTCGGAGGAGCCTTTAAAGCCTTGGATTACTTTGAAAAGGAATGTGAGGAACATAAAGTACCTTCCTTCAATGGTTGATATAAGCTTTAAGAATAGGTATTTGTATGTTGATGTTGGAGCAAGAAGCTATGGCTCTAGCATAGGGTCTTGGTTTAGGAAACAGTACCCTAAGCAGAACAAGACCTTCCATGTGTATGCAATTGAAGCTGATAAGACTTTTCATCAGGAGTATGGGTTGAAGAAGGGGATCACTTTGGTTCCTTATGCTGCCTGGGTGAAGAACGAAACATTGACGTTTGAGATTCATCGTGATCCTGGGGAGCATGTTGATGTTAAAGGAAGAGGGATGGGTAGGATTCGGCCTTTGCAGTTTTTGGGGAAGAAGAACTTTGATGGCGAGGTGGAGAAGATTCAGGGATTCGATTTTGCTGAATGGTTGAAGAAGACTGTTACAAAGAACGATTTTGTTGTGATGAAGATGGATGTTGAGGGTACTGAATTTGATCTGATTCCGAGGTTGTTTAAAACTGGGGCTATATGTTTGATAGATGAAATTTTCCTTGAATGCCATTACAATAGATGGCAGAGATGTTGTCCTGGGCAGAGGAGTTCAAAGTATGAGAAAACATATGATCAATGCTTGCAGCTCTTCAATTCCCTTAGACAAAGTGGAGTTCTTGTTCATCAGTGGTGGTAATTGCCCTACACGATAGGTGAAATTCTATACTCCTTCTGTAACATTATTTTTTTTAACCTTCTACATGTTTCTTTTTAAAAAATTTCTTCCCTCACTTCATACCCCAGACAATAGAGAAGATCACTATGCTTCAAACCCTTTTCATGTAACAATTGCAATTGAAAATGAAATCATTTCTTTAAATCAATGGTATTTGTTGCCGGACTCTTCTTTTTATGGAAATGGGTAATTGGAATCTGTAATCTCTCTCTTTTTTTCCTCCGAAGTGAATTTAGTTTGTTCAAATTTGGCAGTACTTTTAAATTATAGATTGAAATTTATAATTGTTGGGGGGATCATCAGTCAAAAAGGCTCTTATTTTTTCTCGATGTTCCAATTCCCTGGATTGGATGGCGTTGTTCATTGCTTAATTTGAGAATATGGGTGATTTGTGACATTTGATATGTCAATGTCATCGACCTGTACTGTTGTAAGCATATTGCTGAAAATTCAATCAATTGAAAAAGTATCTGGAGTCTGGAGGAAAATATCATCAAATTTCGTATACATCAGGTAGTTCTTTCCTTTGTTTTGTTGAATAATTTTGAATTCTCCAACAAAATCTTCCTAATCTACGAACCTATAAATAAAATATTGATTGTTTCAATAATATTAGATATACTTACTTTTTCAATAATATTTTTCTCAAAGTACTAGGAAGATTTGTATGAGGATGTAGACGGTAGTTTCTGTACCCAATTAGTTTCTCGTTCCTGGTAAATTTTGAGACATAAATGAGTAGAGTCCTAATTTGATACCTGATTATCATCCCCAAGTCTGTACTTTATCGTTCCTTAAATGGTTCTTTATTGTGGTTTCATGGTGTGTTTATTGCGTATGTCATTGATTAACGCCGCAATGTGAGACTCAACCAATGCGTTTTATGTGAGACTTCACCAGTGCAGTCACTAATTAAAGGTCCATTTTCATTTATATCAATAAATAAGGTAGTAATCATTTTTTCATGGGACCCCACCCACATGCATCAACATTGCAGCATCAAACTATTATTCACATGCTGATTACGACACAATTTAAGAGATTAGAAATAGACTTCTCTCTTGAAATGTCGCATATTTTTTTTAGAAAAAGAGAGAAGTGTTATCTTGCATTGAACAGCCCTGCAACTGCGAAAATCTAAATAGTAATTTTTTTTTCAAAGATTCCTGTTTAGAATTAATAGTTGAACGGACAAGGTAAGAATGGGTTTGATATCACAGTGGTGGCGGAGGAATGCTACAACGATTTACTTATATAAGAGTGAATGCTTTTCTTCACTACTTCTTTTGTTCTTAGATATATTACTTTCCTGGTGGGTGTGTAGATAAGTTCAACTGGCTTTTGACGTATGTGGGGTTCTCTCAAAGGCCCTTGGTAGTTGAAGAGAGACTAAGTGCACGAGAAAAAGATCCCAATGTGTGACTCCATTATTAGTGACAGCGATAACATGACCAAAATTCTTAAGTATGAGTTGCAACTTAGCTGGATATTGATTACAATCAAGATTCCACATCGATGTGAAGCACATGTTAAGTGAAGAAATGACCACAAAAGACAAAACACAATTGAAAAAAAAAATCATATTTTGGGAGAAAGAAGGTGATCATGGTAAACGTAGTAAACCTCTTGTCGCAAAAAGTTAGGAGCCTATTTTTTTACAGTGTCGAAGTCATGGAATAAGTGATTGATGAGGACAATTCACGGGTTTGATTAGATTTGATCAACTTATTATTGGGATTAAACCAACTAAACTGGTTCGTTTTTTTTCTTTGATCATTCGGCTTGAACTAAAGTAATAAGACTTTATTCTTTATTAATTTGAGTATTGTATTTTAGTTTCATAACATAGCACGATCACAAGTTGCTTGAGTCGGTGTCTGTTTGTATTGTAGTTATATTGGACAGAACTCCAATCCGATACTACATTTACTCTTTTTTTTCGGTATTCAAAGTGTAAATTGTTTATTCAATGTAGTTTTAATAGTAAGAAAGCACCCTTTTAATCAGTCATTTTTTTTCATAATCTCTAAACTTGTATTTTAAATCAATTTAGTTTGAGATCGGATTTAAATAATAACACTCTTTTTAATCACTTTGCACTATTTGTTAAAAAATGATTTGTAATTAACTTCATTCAATAATACTGAATAATAGGGCATTCAAAAAAAAATATTAAATAATTAATTGCTAATATTAATATGGAAGAGCCAATTTGGACACTTTGGGCCATCTATGTTGGACCTAATGGTGATATATGAATACTCATATTTGTGGTTCACATTTCACAATTCCCTGATTTCCCCTGTGTCCCTTTGCCTTGAAAGCTGCACCATTAGAAGTTTCTTCTACTAACCACAAATGCCAAATGAAATATCAACCAAAACTTTCTTTGTTTGGCACACTGTGGTTTTCAACTCATCTCTTTCAGTTTTGAATTCATGATCTGACCAAACAGTATCAATCATTTCGAAAGTTTATTTACAACTGACTTATGTTTTTTTTTCCTTCTTATGGTAACAAGCATTAATGCATAAACATTTAAACTAGTGATGTCACGGGTAATAACATGTTACTATTAATTGGAAAGGGTAGATTATTTTTTTTCCTTTTCCTGATAGGTGGTGTTATAGTTAGCATCATCATGAATGAACAAGTGTGACTTGTGATCCAAATTTTGGTTAAATGTCGACCAATGTAAGTGCTAGCTTTTGTTTCAACATCACTATCATGAAAACATGACACGTCCACTTACCATTATCTTCCATTGGTTGGCTATTGGGACCTTCACGGACTATGCTTGTAGCTGTTGGTTTTGGATCAAAATTAAATTTCTATTTATTATCATCCCATTGATAATGATCTTTCTTCCAATCAAAACTTGTGTGTGTGCATGTGGTGAAGCATCACAAAGGTCAAATGAATAAAGAAAAAATTGATCAAGAAGAAGCTTTGAATATCAATCAACACGCGTATCAAACACAAGTATTATGGTTGCAAGTCCCACGTCAATAAATTCATTAAGATAAGCTTCTAAATGGTTGGAGATTCTCATCTTCTAGAGATGAGGCCATTTCATTGTATATAAATGGATGTAAATCTCATTTTATAAGTCAGTTTTATGAAATTGAGTTAGGTTTAAAGTTCACTTTTTAATATGGTATCAAAGTCATTTTCAAGTCAATCCTAACGAGAATTTGTTAGGCTTATTATATCATCCGTTATCGGACTATCCATAATATGTTGTTCCATGCACGAGCTGTCACTCTCGGCGTGAGGGGTGTTGGAGATCTCTCATCTCCTAGAGATAAGGACATTTCATTGTATATAAATAGGTGCAAACCTCATCTTATAAGTCAATTTTATGGGGTTGAGTTAGGCTTAAAGTCCACTTATTAATATAAATAACTTTATAACATTTGATAATAGATTAAAATTTAAACTATAAATCTAACTCAAAATCTTATAAAATATATTTATATATAAAAATTTGTATCCATTTATATTTTATAAAATATTTTTTATCGAATCCATTTAAAATCTTTAACAATTTTTTATCATTGTAATAAAGTTTGAACCTAAAAACTACAAACTATCCAAAATTTACCACCATTATATCAGCCTAAGTGGGTATACTATGCATGGTCCTAAACTTTATCAAGTACCCAAATATCTAGGCTTCTTGTTAAGTTTTTCATCTTGAAGGTATCAAGTAATCTTGTCCTATATTGTAATTTTTTTTATAAAATTTGAAATGTGAAATTTGCCATTTTCTGAATTTTTTTAATATTTTTTTACCTTGCATTTTATAAACCTTTTTTTTTCATTGGTAAAATACTTATCTCCAACTAGATCAAATTACATATACTTTACTTTTTTTATGTGTATATTTGTTTTTAATTGTTTATACCTTTCAACCTATTATTTATTATATATATTTCTAAATTAAGTTTTAAAAGTACTTTTTTTTAAATAGTCTATAATAATCTTATATCACTATTAAATTTAAATTTTTTTTATATATTTAAAGATATTTATCTACCATTAACTTTAATTAATATATTCAGAAATATTTTTTATGAATTTTAATTATATAAACAAAAACATCTCCCATGTCTATACATGTGTACTAATGCTCGCGCTAAAATATTATTTAACATTTTATATATTTAAAAATATAAATTATTGATATCAAATCTCAATTATTTATAATCCGAATGACTTCCCTTAAATTTGAACTACTTATAATTTTATTATTATATAAATTAATCATGCGTATCTCTTCTATGATTTTGGTATTTGTTCTTTTAAATATTTAATCAATTTATATTTCTAAAATTTTATCTTAATTAAAAAATGTCATTGTGACAGATGAAAAACTTACTAGTATTCTTAAAATTATATTCTAAAATTGAATTTAATTTTTCTAATATTAGAACTGTTCTTCATAGAATAAAATGAATTTTTCAAACAACATATGATCCATACTTTACTTTCCAAAGTGCACCCATTTATTATTTATAGAAACCAAATCACAGAGAAATATATTTAATTGAATTATAGGTATGGATGCATTTTTTGTTGTAAAAATATTTTTCATCAACTTTAAAGTACAAATATGTTGTCGTGATTTTTATTATTATCTTTACTTAACTTTAATAATATCACAATCTTCGTCTCTCTACGTTTGTTAATTTATTACAATTTTCTACAAAACATTTCCTTAATGTTGCCACAATAATATTCTTAAATGATCTGTAAATTATTACTTTGATGATTTTTAAATAATTAAAAATAAGTTATATAAATAGTATAACAGTTAATATATTAAAAATAATGTAATATTTAAAAAATAATAAAAAATACTTTGCATAAGATGAGTATTTATTTGTATTTCTTATTCTATTAAACTTTTAAATCTTTGTTGGTGCGATTTTAATCCGTGAATCATTGTTCTCTAGGTTTTCTAGAGAAACTTCAGTTATATAAATTGAGTTCTCAAATATTACAAATATGCATTTTAGTCTTCAAACGTACCATTAGTTATTATCACATTATAAAATTCCAAGTGAGGGAGATAAAAAGATTCAATAACCTTTTTGAACTCTCATAAATGTGTAAATTTTTCTTTAGTAAGATTATGACGAATTATCCATTAAATTACAAGTCATTATATTTTTATTTTTTTTAATTAGCAATAACTACAAATTAAATAAGTAGGATTGAAATACATAAGGAAAATGAGCATTTTATTTTTATCATCAATAACCATTTTTCCATTTTGATTTTTCATAATTTTTTATTTTGTTTTGATTTCAGTTGTTGATTGACATTTTTCAAGTGATGAGTTAGTGATGAGTTATGTATTAAGTAACCAAGTCGTGATTATAAAAATTGACACATGTAAAATTTTAAAATTGGATTTAACTATGGAATAAAGAAGATTAAAAGATATAGGAGATGAAACTTAAACCAAAACCAAATTGTTTTCATTACTTTAATTAATTATTTATCTTTAGATAAAATATTTAAAAAAAAATGTCTGAGTCATATTTTGTTGTTAATATGATCATTTAATAGACATTTCATCATCATTTATGTTTTGTTTGGACTATGTAGTGAATTTGAGATGACGTGAGAAAAAAATGTGAACAAAGTAAAAAAAGTGAAAGAAAAGTTTATGAAAGTTTGTATGTGATATTTTTGAAAAAATTTAAATGGTACTTTTTAAATTGATAAAAATTACGATTACAAATATGTTATTATGTTATAAAATAATTAGATAAAAAATATAATTTAATAATTTGTGCATTTTAGTAATTTATTATTATTTTTGAATACTCATAACACCACCTAACCAGCATAAAGCGTTATAGGGATCGTCTACAATGGACTATCCAGCGTCTAGAGGGAATGTCTATTGACACATCCAAACATCTATCACACTTGTAACTCAAACATATATAATGCAACCTTTATAGGGAGCGTCTACAAGACAAGAGTCATATGCAACTCAACCAAACAAGTAGTATACAATGCACATGACAAGCGTCTAATAAAGAAATACTCAATTGTCTAACACAAAAAAATCTACTATATCTTCCCATTTGTAACAGAGAAAAACTAGTACACGATGCACATAGCAAGCGTATAACAGAGAATAACCATTACATGTGCAATACCTAACCGTCTAACACAGAAAACCCACTATACCTTCCTATTTGCAAGCATCTAATGCCAAAGTGTAACAGAGAGAAAAACAGAAAATAATGCACATAACAAGAATTGTCATTACATGTGCAATACCCAATCGTCTAACACATAAAATCCATTATACCTTCCCCTTTGCAAGCGCTTAATGTCAAGGTGAAACATAGAAAAATCAGTAAACGATGCACATTAGAAGTGTCTAACATAAAAGAACCATTATCTAGCATAGAAAAAACTTATTCAAGCATCTAACAGATAACAATGTGGACTACCCAAATAAATGTACGTATATATATATATATATATATATATATATATATATTAAGAATATTATATAGATATAAATATGGGATGTGAACATCCCAAATTTCTTTTTTTTAAAAAGCAAGAAGACTTTTATTTACAGATTAAAATTATAGTCCTGAAAATAACACTTTCTTAAAATTTTATTTGTATTAACATATGTTTTATTTTAATTTATAATACCTTCAAAGAAACATCGCTTAAAACTTCATCATCAAACATTCCCTTAATGGAATAATCTGTATCCATCTTGCAGATGCTTTGACATTAACTTTTTGTCCATTTCCTCTCTTTTTTAACCTAACCCCTAAGATGGCAAAAAAAAGAGAGAGAAAGAAAGTATTGTTAGGTTTTTGACAATTATGAGAATGTTTTTTTTTCTTCATATATATATATATATATATATATATATTGGTTTCTTTTTCTTGCCCACCCCACTAGAAGAAATTATTGAAGTGTGTAAATTCATGAGTTGACTGAGAAAGTGGGATTAATGGAGCTTCTGTGATGAACCCACTATGGTGTTGTTGGACCATTATTCATTAAGGCCATAAATGGTCTAAGCCGTTTCTCAAACTTCCTTCCACACTATACTTTGATTTTTTTTTAAATTTTGGTGATTCATCCATACATGAAAAACTAATGAATCTCATGATTACAATTAAAATACAAATTTAACCAAACTTTTATTCTTTCCCATTATTTCAACTAAATCGTAGTCCTATACTTATAATTTTTGGATCTTTTGACCTGTATACAACTGATTCGGTAAAGCTAGTTAGCGTTTGGTTTTGTTGATTCTTTGTCCGACGTTTTTGCGTATCAAGTTAGGAGTTGAATTCTATGTGTTCTTGTAAAAGGATTGGACCACCCCTGAAGTGATTCCCATTTATTTATTTTTTATTGCTGATAAAAAAAATACTTATAATTTTTTTATTAATTACATCAGCAGTGCATAAAATATTACTTGTTTCACTAATAAACCAAATAATACAATCATCAAATTAAAATTCATAAACAGTTAAAGACTAAAAATACTTAAATTTATAATAAATTTGTATATAACCAATAGGTTTTAAAAATTTTCAAAAAATAAAATTAATAAAGAGACCACAATCTTCATATATTGAAATATATTTTAAATATTATATATATATATATATATATGTTTAAGATTACCATTCATTCATTTATCATCATCATCATTCTATCCCCATTATATATATAATAGTGGTCTTTGTTCTTACATATGTGACATCAACCACTCTAACAATCTTATCACTATTATTATTATTATTATTATTATTATTATTATTATTATTATTATAATTATTGTTATTATTAATATTCATTAAAAAAGTTATTAAATAAAAAACTAATATAAAAATAAAAAATAATTAATTACTATATTAACTAAATTAAATACTATTTTATAGACTAAAATATTATGAGTATCTAAACTAACTTCTATTATTAATAAAAATTTATAAATTGATATCTAATTAATTACTAAAATTTTAATTATCAGTTTTTAAATTAATATTTAAATATCTGTAATTAGTTAAAAGGGATGGCCATTTATTTACAATTAAGAAGTTTAAAGAAGTTGTCCAGCATCCCCTTTCAACCTCTATAGCAACAACCATTAACCATTGATTTATGGAAATTAACTCTAAGCCCTAATGCTACCTTAAAACATATTTTAAGTTAATATAAAGGATAACAATTGATATAATTAATTAAATGTTAAATATGTTTTTATTGATGTGCTATGCAAAATTGGTTTTCGTCCCTAGTTAAAACTTTAGATTAGGTAGGTAATTGTAGTAAGAAAACTATTGAAATAAGTCATTTACCAACAAATAACATTATTTTTTTTAGCGAGGCAAATAGACTTCTAGCGTGGACTATATTATAATATTATAATATTATAATGCCCATGTGTCATTGTCCACGACAACACAAAAGTTCAAGGATTAAAACCAATTTTTAAATTTTTTTATATAAAAAGGTTTAAAATATTTAGAAATTGCACTGTAAGAAAATCATGAAATATAAACCAATTTTAGAGATAAAAAATAATTAGTTGTTATAGTGACTAAATTAAAGATCATTTTAGAAACTAACAAAACTTTTGGTTTCTAAATTAGTTTCTATTATTGTTAAATTGTTTCTAAATTGGTATCTAATTAGCTACCAAGGTTTTTGCTACCAAATTTAGAATATAAATAATTGGTAGTTAATTAGATACCAATTTAGAAACTCTTTAATAATAGTAGAAACTAATTTAGAAACCAAAATTTTTTTTAGTCTCTAAAATAGTCTCTAATTTAGTCACTATAACAATTAATTATTTTTTGTCTCTAAAATTAGTTTATATTTCATGATTTTCTTGTAGTGTTGGTTTTAGTATTTGAAATTTTATGAACACATGGACAATGACTCATTGCACTGACTTGGACAATAAAATATTATAATATAATCCACATTAAAAGTTTGTCCGTCATGTAAAAAAAAAAAAACATAGTATGTTAGCATTGACCTATTCCAATAATTTCCTTATTACAAGTATCCACATAGTTTAAAGTTTCAAATAGGATAAAAACAAATTTTTAATTCTTAACTTAATGATTTTGATCTTTATGAATGTTTTCAATTTTTAATAATTTTTTAAAATTAATTGAATATACTTTTAAATTTTAAGAATTAAATTTTTGAGTCGTTCTACAAGAATGCAACTTGTGGGTAACGTGGGTTAACATGATTTACAATGTGAGTTGATTCAAAGTGAGATGTGATTAAATTGATTAGGAAAATCTCAAGGGAGTCTTTCTTTTAAGAATAAATTTGTGACAAAAAGCTTTAAATTTTAAAATGGAGAATATTTGGGATGTGGTGATTGACGTTAATGATGTTATTTTAATAAATTTGAGGTTGGAATATTGATGTTATCCGTGGGGATCCAAAGTGAGTTCCAAATACGAATGATCGCTCTCCTTAGTTCATAAATAAGGACTTATTGTGGTATGTCAAATAGTCTCACATTATTTAAGACTTGAGGTTAAGGGTAATACATATTCCTCCTTTAGCCCTCTGAGACCCTCTTAAAGACGAAGTCATGACAAAACTCCATACTTCAAATTGGACATTGTCTCAAGGTGATTGACCTCAACGATGTTATTTTAACGAGTTTTAGTTTGCAACTTTGACATTATTTATGGGGATAAAAAAGTGGTTCAAAAGACAAACTCTAGTCTCTTAACTCTCAACTAAGAGAATTGTTTCAATACACCTAATAGTTTTACATATCACTCAGAAATTGAAATTAAAAATAATTTAAATACACATTTTTTAAAAACAAAATCATAATAAAATTTCAAACTCTAAAATAGATAATATCTCATTATAATTAACTTTAACAATATTTTTTCAATAAACTTAAACTTGGAGCAGTTTTAATTCTCATAATTTTTTTTATAATAACATATAATGCTATTTAGTGATAACTTTCACATACTCATCCCGAAAAAGAAACCATGCATATCCATGCATCTAGATACATCATGTCAACTATAGATGTGATATTAGCTCAAAATAATAATATAAAGACTAGAATGAGAAGTGAATTTGTAACTCTGATTATTGTTAATTATGTTTTCTCCATGTTAGTGGAGAATGTGTAGATTTAATAAAACAATTCTTGATTTTTTATTTTGATTTTGATTTCTATAAAATAATATTTAATAAACATGTTATCAAGTACGATTCACTTATTACATGAAAGAAACGAAGATAAATATAAATATTATATCGAATATCCAAAAAAAAGATAAATATAAATTTTTATTTTAAAAGTACGCGTGTAATCAAACTTTATATATATTTCATCTATTTTCATTCCTAAAAATAGATTATATAAAAAATTTGTAATATAAAACTAATATGTTTTAAGAGATGAATACCAAAATATCCCAGAATAACAAAATAATAAACTCTCATCATCTAAAATAGTTATTTCCTGCCACCAACCATTTGCTGAAACCCTAATTTCTTGATCCTCATGGAGACAATGAAGTTGACGTTGACTTTGTTGAGTCAAAAGCATCTCATTTTCATGTCAGAGATGGATACAACATGCAAGCAAAGCAATGTGATGAGTACAATCAAATTAAACCCTATTAATTAATGTGAAGAAATGGTCTTTGCATTGCATTAATGCTTATGTCCTACTTTTTGTTATTCATTGCTGAAATTTATTATTCAGTTAGGAGGCTACTCAAGTTGGGTAAAGCAACATGTGTGGTTAAGTTTATAAGAAAATATAATTTTAAATGAAAACTATTTTGTTGTAAAAGTTTAAAGATTTCTCAATTGGTATACTATAGGAAAAGAATGATTAAATTGTGTTAAATATACTTGAATATATTCTTAATTTATGTTAAACTAGTTTTGATTTTAATTCCCTAAACAAATATGTTTTTATCATTGAAAAAGTTGATTTCTTTCCTTAATATGTAATTTGTGAAAATTCAACTGATTATCCCATATAATACTTACTAGTATGTATAGTATAGTGTTAATATGGTATTTTTTAAAAATTCTAAAATAAATACTATTTATTTATCTTAAAATGAACTGTAAAGAATTTAATGGTTTTATAAGTCAAACCAAATAAAAGTATTCAATGGAACCAAAATCTATTCATTTATATGAACTAAAATCAATAGGGTGGTTGCATGTTGGATGATATTTTTATGTTTGGATAAAAATTTTCAAGATCTTTAAAAACAGTGAAAACGTGTTGGATTTAAATTATGCTTATTTTAAATTATTTAAATTTTGAATATTTTATATAAATAAAACAATTTTATTTTATTGAATTATAAATTTGAATTATTTTATTTGAATAAAGTATTTTAATTATCACTATTATACTAGTGATGTTGATCGAAATAGATAATTATCAACAAAAAGTAACAATTGTATACTTCAACTAACAAAATATGATTGATGTACATCACAAAACAGTTTCATTGAAGAAACCTTGACAAAATTTAATTGAAAAATAACATTGGTCAATGTTAATGAATGAAAAATCCTAATAATATCAATAATAAAATAATTCCTATCAATATCGATTATATATAAAGTCATGTCTTACATTAGAGAAAAACAGTTTTATTGACATTAATATAATAATTTTGGTTGATTACGTTGTTAAAAAAATATGTTGGCTCTTACGTTTTAATCTATGTTGGTTGAAAAAAAACCCGTAACTAATATCAATTGAAAGTAATTCAAAATTAACGTCAATCGAAAAAAGTCATATTAGAGATTAATAAAAAAAATACACTATTCATATTGAAAAAAAAAATCCTACTAACATCATTTGAAAAATAACAATGACCTATAATGACAAAAAAAAAATTAACGAGTGCGACCGAAAAATAACTATAATTAACTTTAATATAAAATAAATCTCATTAATAAAATATATATATCGAGTAGATTTTAATTGAAGTCAACCTGATAATATCTCAATCCAAACCTAGCTGAAAGAAGAGATAAGTTTAAGAGAAGAGAAAACATATATCTCTATTATTAAGTAATCAAATTATTCTTATGAATTTCTATAATTTTAATTTCTTTAAAAAATTTTCATTCAATATATTTTATAGTAAAATATTTTAAATTCTTTATAAAAATAATTATTCTTTAAAAAGTTTTCGTTTAAAAAATAATCATTCTATTAAAAGAAGAATTATTTTAGTTAGTTAAGTTTTCGTTGTTTTTTCACAAAAAATAGAATCAGCTACCTAGTACCAACCTTTAATAGGTTTTATATGGCCCTATCCATTCTAAAAAGTAAAACTTATGCATATTAGTAAGTTATAAAATAAAAGAGAGATCTACAACTCTTTATGAAAAAATAGAGAAAACTTGGCCTTTTATGCTGGTGATTTTTTCGTCAAACAAAAAGGTGATACTTCATGTGATAATTGTTTTCCATGATTAAAATAATTTGGCATTAGAATTTATTTTTAATGCAAGTGACTTGGTTGACAAGGGATTGATATATAGTCAAATCAAAATATTTGAGTTTTCTTACTTTAATAATTAAAAATAGGATAATTTTATGAGTCAATAGTAAAATAACATTGATGGAACTTCAAGAACTTCAAGAAATATAGTAATTTTATGACAAGACCTTCAAGATTTTCATTCTTATGAATTAAATTTATTTTACTGTACATGTAAAGTGCTTGACAAATTTCTAAAGCCCAAGTTTCCTATTTTTCTTCTACATTTTATATTTAATTGTCTTTAGTTTTGGTTATCTTATTTCTTCAATTATGCTAACCTAGAAATTATACTTTAATCACTCAAATGTTCCATAAGTCTCGGACGAGGTTATTTTACTTATCACTTTTTGTTACTTGTGTTTTGATACTCTTGAAAAACCATCAACGATATTGTTTTCTTTATTTGGTGAGGATGAGAAAATAGGAAGAGAGTAATAAATGAAAGAGAAGAGTAGAGAAGAAATATAAATTATTTAATTGAAGTTGAAGTAAAATAAAGAGAAAAGAAAATAAATACGAGGTTTTAGATAAAAAGGTTCCATCTGAAATAAAATAATTGAAAGGAAAATTAATTTTGTTACATTTTATCCATTTATATGCAGTATTTTTTTTATTCAGAAAGTTGGTAACCCTTTCAAGCATATTTGATATGAACAAGAAATAATGTCTTGTTTATTTGGACTTAAGGATGCTACAAGGCTTGAAGTCAAGCTAAGTAGGCTAGTGGTCATTAAACAAAGGTAAAACATTTAAATATAAAAAATATTAAATTCATAACGCAAATTAAGTTTGCAAATAAGATTTTAATGATTATTTTCAAAAGATAATATTTTATATTTAAATTAAACAACAACACCAACTTCATTCATGATACACATTAACATTAATAGATAAAAATTTGGATATGAATAACTAATAAGTTTTCATAAACAATATTTTTATACTCAGATTTATATCTAACCCAATTCAATGTATAAAATATACTTAAAGTGATAGAGGTAATAAAGGCTAGATAGATGGCAACTAAAGTTAAATACTAATAATGGTTTACAACAAAAATACAACATAGGTATGCAAAATGGGATGAATATAAGCAAGTCATATATGATTGTACATGTGAGTACAGTGAGAGGCCCAGACAATACTTATGCTTGTTGATGAGTGGTCGATGTGTCGGTGATCTTCCTGTCTCCTTCAATCTTCTTCCTTTAATATTAACGCTCGGTCGGTCGACTGGGGTACCTGCGATTGTACTCCAACGCTCAAGTCAGTGCTTTGTCTAAAGTGTGTTATAGTGGGATATGAAAAAGGTACCTTACTCCTTTGTCCTGCCCCCCTTTTTATACGAGTGTGTCATTCTTCTTTACCCGTTACATGTTGGGGATATCTCTCAGATCATTTGGGTTGCGCCTTGACTCATTCAATGCTAATGATTACTACAAATGATACTTGATAGCTATTAATAATAACCATTATTTATTCAATGCTATTGTTAACTGCTAATAATAATCGTTATTTATTGTGTTCTTTATGTTGTTATTTACCTCAGACAGTCGATCCTTGACTCGTCCAGTACCGACCGGTATAGTAATATCAATGATAATACTTCTTGTTCAAAATATTATAAATTATTTTACATTCATACAATTTACATACGATAGAACAGGAAAACATGAAGGTTATTATAAGGGAAACATGAAGATGTCTAGCATACATACAAAGAAAATAAATGAGCATACAAATTTTGCTTGATAGCAAAGGAGTGGGAAAAAGATGACGTAGAATTGGACTTGGGATATCATTTGCAACATTTATAGAAAATGCTTGTTGCAATTTTGGAACTATTTGATGTTCTCCTATGGAGCTTTTGTGTAGCGTTGAACCATTATTGGTGTGGCTCTAGCAACAACAACATTAATTTACATTTTTTTTTATGAAAGGTAACCTATGAGGTTTGGGAAATAATTTATTCTGACGAGGACTACATATATTCTTCTCTTATGATACTAAAAAAATTAATAAATAAAAATTAATTTTAGGGAAAAAAATAATTATTTGTTATATTGATTATTTTAAAAATTTAAAAAAATTAATTTTTAAATTAGTTTTTATTATTTATAAATATTTTTTAAATTGATATCTAATTAGTTATTAAGATTTTTCTATCGTAATTGGTAATATTATTCTTTCTTTTCATTCATTTATTTATACAAATAAGTTAAAAATAATATATATTAATTTTGATAAGATCCGATGAATCAACCAAAACACAGCTCAAAAGATTGAGTGAAGTCTAGCTAATCCAATTTTCACCATTTGACTTCTTTAGCATCTAATAACCATCTTTCTTGACTATTGAATAAAGTTCCTCAATTTGATCCATTTATTGTAAGAATTCAATTATCTGTGTCAAAGTATTTTCAATGCAATGATTTATTTCCTTTTCTTAACATAAATACCATTTTCTGATAAAAAAAAACATAAATACCATTAACTGTTCAAAAAACAAAAAAAGTGTGTTACTTATTATTAAACAATGAATGTTTATATAAACAATATTACCATATAATTCTTTAACAGTAAATAATTTATATATGTAAAACTGTTTATATAACTTTTCTACTTAAAACTATCTTAGTAATATTTCCATTCAACAAAATAATAAACAGTTGAATGTTTCATAAGTATTGGGCAACGGACTTTTAACATGAATAGTGATATTAATAGTGATTAGGATATATTTTCTAGTACAATGATCATTGTCTATTGTGGAATTCTGACTTATAAACATTAAACTACTTTATCAGTGTAAATAATAAATTTAGAAAGCTTATTTGTGGAATCTTTAAAAAAAATGAATTTATTTGGAAAAAAATATTCTGCAAACTCGTGTATGTTTAAATATAATATAGAATTACTTAAAGTTAAAAAAATAATTATTTGACTATATACGAATATTTGTATGGATACATACAAATTAGACTTAATTAAAATTTATTTAAAGTATAATTGAAAATTTAATTATTATAAAATTCAATGATTTAACATTTATTATTGGACCAAAATAATTTTTGATTAAAGTCTTTCTTTTTTTATTTCTATCTAAACTTTGACATTTGCCAACGGAGAAAAAACAGACAAAGAAACAAACCACCTAAGAAACAGACAATAATAATATGTATAGTTTCAAGTTTCTACCTTTGTTTCAACATGCCAACCTCTTTTCCCTATCCTTCTTCCATTTGTATATTTTCCAACTCCTTCCATGCATTTTTGGCCTTCTCTTTATGCATTTGCCCGTCACCTTTACACGCCTCTGCTTCACACTGAATTCTGACCCTTCACATATTCCTACAAAAAAAATCCTTTTTTCTTCGCCCCCTCGCTTTTTTTCTCCTGAATATCATCTGGGTATTCCCTGAAATTTTCAGGGGTGCCTTGTTTTCTTCATCGAAAATTGCCGTGACTGGGTTCCAAACATGGGAGGCTGTTGCAGCCACGATGTTTCGGTTCGAGGGAAGGTAGAAAGCGAGATGGATGAAAGGGAATATGAGTATGATCATGAAAATGATGTGTCTTTTAATCATGGTGGAGCATTGGTGAGGTTAAGAGGATCCTCCAAGTTTGTTTCAATGTACACCCAACAGGGCCAGAAAGGTGTGAACCAAGATGCAATGGCAGTTTGGGAGGTATAATCCGTCCATGTAGTTATGTTCGTTTTTATTTTTCTCTATTTATTTCCATCAATTTTGATAGTTTTTTGTTCTTTTTTCCATTAAAGTTTTCAATCAATTCCTCTGGCCTGGATTGTAGTTGTCTCTTTCGCCGGGAGCTTTTGTTTCATTTCATTAATCATCGACTTTTGATGAATTTAAAGGATAAGATTCTCCTTAGAAAGTTG